>NC_140584.1:733147435-733747435 GCF_964204655.1 Triturus cristatus | reverse complement strand
TGTTTACCTTGTTGTGGATCATTGTTGGCCGCTGGGCTTGTGGATAAAAAAAACGCTTTCTGTGTTTTATTGACGGCGACACTTCTAGCTTGTTCATTTGAAGTGCTTGCCACGGGTATTCTGTTGCGTGCTACATCTGAGTCGGTAGCAACGCTTTCCTGCGAAGAACTATTGTTGGTTCTAGGTTGTTGCCATTTCCTCTGGTTATAGACTTCCACCCATGTATACACTTCTTCCAACTTATAATCAATAGGATCTCGATGATACTTTTTAATTTTTCATTCATATACCTCTTTAGCATACCTTTCAAGTTTCAGATTGATGTCATCTAGTGTCTCTTTAAATTCTTCATGTTTATCCAGTTCTTTCTTGATTCCTGAGAGTTCTTCCGCTAATGTTTTCAAAGTGTTCGATAATTCTTCTACAATCAATAGGATAAGATCCAGTGAGCACTTATTTTGAATTTGACACAATTTTTCTAAAAAGGCTTTGTTGTTTCTGCATAACATAGGTTTCAATGCAATTCATAAACCCATCGGAATACGTTTAATTTTATAATAGTGTATTAACGTAGTGGCATGCAGCCTTTGATAAATTTCTCTTTTACTGACATATTCCAATTGTTTCAATAGCTGGGAATATCATTGAGGAATCCATTACCAAAGTGTGAAATTTGGATAGAGAAACTTTATTAATAGCCAAAACCTCCAGTGAAAAGACACCAACAGTTTGTGTTATGAAACATTCTACTCAAGCAAACAAAATAAGGAACATCATCAAGAAGCAGTGGGCATTGATCAATTTGGAACCGGATTTGAAACCTTTGTTTGATGAAAAAATTAAATTTGCTTTTCAAAGACCGAAGAACATTAAAGAATATCTAATCATTAAAAAAAAGAGAGAAAAACACGTATTCAAAGGCATGCGGAAATGTGAGAACTGCATCCATTACAACAAGGTAATGCTAGGCAATGAAATAGCGCATCCAACCAAAGGCACTAAGATTCCTCTATTACATTCTAGTACATGTGATACTAAGAACGTCGTATACGCCATTAAATACCCATGTGGTAGACTATACGTAGGTCAGACAGAACGCAAGGTAAAAATAAGAATGACGGAGCATAAAAGTAATATTAAAATGAGGAATGTGAAGTCAACAGTTGCCATGCATTGGCAGGAAGCTGGCCACCAAATTGCACAATTAAGATTCACAATTTTGGAAGCTATTCAACAACGTTGCAATATGGATCCGCGCAAACAACTAATAAGAGCTGAATTTTTCTGGGTCAGAAAGTTACATTCCATGCAACCGCATGGTATGAATGACCGTGTAGAACTTGCATGTTTTCTATAAAAAAGACATTATGATTTTCTTCGTATTTGTTCTGGCTTTGTTGAGAACCACATAACAAATGGATTTGGATGCACTACACTGTTTAAGTATTATTGAGAACTATGTGACTGTTTAAAAGGGTAAGCACTCGATGTTTTATGTTGCCCGATATGATGTAGAATGCAATCTTAGGTTTATTTTCCATCAGTCAGAGTTTTACAATGAAATGTGCACGGGGAGATACGGGAAACTTGCATGCAAGCATAGTGACGTTGCTAAGAAACTTCTCGCGTCACATGTAGAGGGAGCGATCTCTCTCCGCATGACGATTGGTTAAAATTATCACGTGAGAAGGGTGGTTGTCAGCGCCAGTCTCTCACATCACACACTGAGTGAACGTAAGAAGGAGAATGATGATTGGCTCATCATGAGCTTTTTGAATTGGTGTACACGGAAGTAAGGTTTTCGTTCAACAGATTGCCAGGTGAGTCCATCGCTGAAGTTTACACTTTTGAAGTAAGTGATTAGAGAAATCATGGAGCCAATCAGCGTTATGTTCTAAAATTTGTTTTAACACGCCATGAAGTACAATAATAAGTGTTTTGTTGGTTACGCAGCGTGAATGTAATGGGATCCAAGGGAGTTCATTTACACAGCATTTAATGTGATGTAACATTCTCGTTTGTACGCATTTCAGAAAGTGCAACTAGGGGCACATGCATTTATTGTTTTGGGCATATTTAAATAGTCGTGAATACATTATTCTGTTTATTGCAACATAAGGAAGTATCAGCCTGATCTGTTTTTTTGTATTTCATCTTTGTTGTAGACCCCTGAGGAAGGGTCCGTTCTATGACCCGAAATGCATTGGGTATCAAACAAAACAATTCTTTCGTTTTGCTAAAAATGAATAACTTACATCTTTAATGAATTTTTCTTGGAAAATGAATGAATAAATTCACGGAATGATTCAAAATCAATAAGCATTTGAACTTTTTGTTTGAGAAGAGTAGTGTTAGATCTGGGGGTCTCTAGGTGGCAGGGTAGGTACCTCTGTCCAAGTAGGGACCCTTGCTTCTAGTCAGGCAGGGAAAGGGGGATACACTGTTAAGATAACCCCTGCTCACCCTCTAGGTAGCTTGGCCTGAGCAGTCTAGGCTATCAAAGGCAATGTGTAAAGTATTTGTACCAACACTCACAGTAACACAGTGAAAACACCACAGATTTACTCCACACCAGTTTTAGAAAAATAAGGAATCTTTACTAAAAACTTCACAAGACCAAATACTACAGACAAACCAACATATAATTCAAAAGGTTACTTTAAAGATAGTTCAAGAGCTTGCAGAAAGTACTCCAGGATGTAAAAGTCAGTGTCCTGCACAATGCGACTCTCAATGCACAAAATGCGACACTTTCGTGCCCAACAGTACCTGTAGTTGCGATAAGGTTCCCAAAAGCTATAACAAGGAAGATGGCAAAGGTGATGCGATACTCCTGAGATCCTGGGGAGGCTTTGCAGCAGCCCTGCTTCACGCAGCAGAGGTGGATGCGCCAGCTCCGATCTGTAGGGGGAGGATGCGATGACTTTGGCTTTCGTTGCGTAGGTTTCTTAGGGGGAAGCTTCACGCACAGGTTCGATGCGACACGCTTCGATGTGGCACGATGCGCGGCGCAGCGTTGACTTCCGGCGCCGCAACTCTCGGTGCGCCACGGAACGGGACTCTGCGTCAACGCACCCGATGACTGGAGACTTTCACGCACCGGCAGTGGTGCGGCTCGCAAACTGGTTCTGCGACGACCCTCGCAGTGTCAGGAATCTTCACGCTTCGGGACGATGCTCGACGCACTCGGCGATGCGGGGACCCTGCGTGTTGCGATGGTGCCGCGATGAAATTTTCCACGCACTCTCGTTCTTGCGACACGCAATCGGATGATGCGTTGGGTACCAGTTGCTCTTTTTCACGCTTCTGCTTCCCAGCTCCCAAACACAGCAAAAACGACCTCCTGAGGCCCCAAGACTGGGCAAGCACTCCAAGGCAGGTCAGAACTCCTTCAGCAGAGTTCCAGGGGAGCTGGTGGTGAAGTCCTTTTGTTCCTGGGACTTCTTAACAGGGAGCCAGCTCTTCTCAGGCCCTTGGAGATCAGAATCAAAAGAAGGGGACACAGCAAAGTCCTTCCCCTCTCCTTGGCAGCAAAGCAAAACAGCAAGCAGGCAGTCTTCTCCTCTTCAGTCCTTTTCAGCTTTCTCCTTGGCAGAGGTTTCTTCTTAGTTCCAAAGTGATCTAAAGTTTAGGTGCCTGGGGTCCTCTTCTTATACCCCTCCAAGTCTTTGTCTCTCTTTGTTCCAGTGGGGGGATTCCCCTGTTCAAACCGGTTCCTGGGTGTGCTCTGCTCTGGAGCACCTGGTTCCTTTCAGAGTGAGGGGCAGGGTCGTTAGACGCTCAGCAGGAGGTGGAGCCTTCTTTGTGCCAGCAGAGGCAGAGTCCTCAGCCTGGCCAGCAGGGGGTGGAGCCAGCTTTGTGCTGGCAGGGGCAGCCCTATTCAAACCCAGGGACTACTCCTCCCACCCATCTAAAGCAGATCTCCCTATTCACCCTGCTGCTGACTCATCCAGGCTCCTGGAGCCACCTAGCCCATCACATGACACCAGTCAGCCAACCAGCACACAGGTACACAGGAAGGTTAAACAGGAGAATAGCTACTTTCTAAAAAGTGCTATTCTCACACAGTGAATTTAAAAACCATCTTGCTAAAAAGATGTATAATTAAATTCTGAACACAGAGATACCAAACTTGTATTTTCTATCTTGCCCTTATGGGAAGATAGGCATGTAAACAGCCTTCCCCATTCTATCCTATGGGCAAGATATCCTCTCAGCAGTGAAAAACGAAAATGGCTGTAATTCACTACCAGGGCATGTTACACACCTCAGTACATGCCCTACCTTTCAGATACACTGCACCCAGCCCAGGGGGTACCTAGGGCCACCATAGGGATGGCTGACATGTACAGAAAGGGAAGGATAAGGCCTGGTCAGTGGGTACACTGGCCAGGTCGACATGGCAGTCCTGGACTGCACATAGGCACTGCAAGCAGGCCTAAGACATCATTTTAGCGCTACTCCTGTGGGTGGCAGAATCAGTGCTGCAGCCCACTAGTAGCATTTGAATCACCAGCCCTGGCACACGCAGTGCACTTTACTAGGGGCTAACAGGTGAAACAAATATACCAATCATGGATAACCAATCAATGTAACAATTTATACAGCGAGCATATGCACTTTAGCACTGATCAGCAGTGGTAAAGTGCCCAGAGTCTTATTGCCAACAACCACGGGTCAGAAAAAATAAAGGAGGAAGAAGCAAAAAGTTTGGGGATAACCCTGCAAAAAGGGCCGTTTCCAACACAACCCCCTTCCAGCCTAAAGCCTGGGTAGACCAAGCGATACCTCGATGGAATTCCCTGCTTAGGGCGATAGAACACGGAAACTGGCCCAAACAGCAGGGCACTATTCCTGTTCTACGCCTTCCTGAACCCGGTTGGATCTCTCCATCCATACTCCCAGGGTCCACCAAGCCAACCCATGTGGAACCCTTCTCTTCACCTGTGGACACCACCTGTGCAGCACCTAGCCTTAACTTGCTCACAGGTGTGTCCCAACAGACAGACAGCAAGCCGCAGTGACCACTGACAGTGGTCAGGGATGAGACCCAGGCCTTATTCCTCTCAGGGCCCTCAAACCCCTGTGGCGTCAGAAGGTGGGGGGCAGCAGCCCCAGGTGCTCGGCACCCTTTGTCCACTTCCTTTCCCGTCAGGTCGGGTCTGACAACCTGGCACTGACCCACCAGCCCCGGGCCTGTATCCGGTGGCTGGACAGGAGGCTGGGGTGGGCTGTTCCATACCCGGTCCTCCTCTTCCTTGGGGCTCTGTACCCTCCCACCTGGAGCGGTACCCCCTTCTAGAATAGTCAGAGCACCTGTGGCAGGTGTCCTGCACCATTCGCCCTCCAGTTCAGGGGTTCTATCCTGCAACTGGGATTCCAGGTCAGGGGGGACACCCCGGACCTGGACCTCCAACCTAGGGTCTAAACCCTCCAGGTGAACCGGGGTCAGAGGCGAGGACTCCCTCCCTCTGCACCCCCTTCCAGAGTGCTGCACCCTCCCCACTGGAGTGGTACCCCTGGAAGCCAAACCGGTCAGGACACAGCTTACAGATGTCCTTCCCTCCAGGTCAGGCAGATCCTGAACCTGGCCTCCCAACCCAGGGACTAAACCCTGCGGTTGCACACCTGCCTGGCATGCCAGGACTTCTGGGGACTCACACAGTATCTCCCCGAGGGTGACACATGACTCATGTGTCTCGTGACAGTCTGCCTGGCGCAGATCTCCCGGGCCCTGTCCACCTGTCAGTGCGCGAAGCTCCCCCAGGACAGAAGGAGTGTCACCATGGTCACTCCTAGGGGACTCAGCCCTTCTGGCTGGTCCCTGACCCACTGGTTCTCCCACTGGGGAACACATACCCCCCTTACCCCTCAGTCTGGACTTCTGCACCCTCCCAACTGGAGCGGTACCGCCAGACACCAGAACCACTGGAGCTCTGTTTACAGAGGCTCCAGGTTCTCCTGACACTAGGAGATCCTCCTCAAATGGCCTACTAGCACTGTCTAGGCCCCCAACCTGGTGTTCCCTTAAGGAACCCACCAGGCCCTGAGACTGGGTTTCGGGCACCTTGGGACCCACAGTCCCACACTCACCCCTTCTCCACTGAGACAGGACATGAGCCCCTACACCCCTCCCACTACACTGGGACCTAACTGGGCTACACTGAACCTCTTCCACCTCACAGGTCTGGAAGATATCCGGCCACTCCTTTTGGGATCACTCCCCAATGCCTCTCCAGACCTTTTGACATCCAACCAAAGGTCTGCCTCCAACCCAAGCTCTCTGGAACCAGAGAACTCACACTCCACCGGGTGTTGGCATAGCTCTGGAAAACAGGGACTTAAAATATGCTCTCCAACAAATGAATCACACAGCCCCCCACAGTTGTTAACCAAGCTACCGTTTGCCTCACCCTCCAGTGCCTCACACAAGTACCCCACACCACTCTCCTGAGATTGGCAAGACAGTACCTGACTGTCTCTGTCACACAACTCACACTCTTCTGGGCGGTCTTCACACTCACACACCAAGGTTTCTACCATGGGGGAACCCCTCTCCCTGTACCTCTCATCTAGGGTCAGTAGAGTGTCCCTCCCACCACTAGGAATATGGTCCCCTGTGCCAGTTCCCCAATCTACTTCAGGGACACTGCACTCCACTGGAACTACATCATAAACCTGAACCCCCTGGTGTATGTCAACCCCCTCCCTCAAGGTAGGCGCCACATCTCTGGGTGTTTGTACCTCTCCCTCAGCACTGGATATTACAATCTTGCTGCCACCATCTGAGCTGGACTCCACCTCCAACTCAGCAAAGCTCACTTCTTGAGCTAACCATTCTTCTTCAGCTGAGACACTCATGGCCTCAAGCCTCTCGAGCTCCATATCAAGCTCCCTCATTCTTAATTCATGTGCCAAGGTCAATTTCAATTCTTCCAAGGCATACATCTTCTTGCTCTCTTCTACTTTGTTCTGGGTTTCTATTTCCATCAGCTTCAACTCAAGCCTCATGACTTCGAACTCATGATCTCTAACCCTTTGATTTTCCTCCAACTCCTCTGGAGTGAGACTCCTACTGGAATGGGAGCTGCCAGCCCTTGAGACTGGTCCGATCACGGGCAGATCTGGGGGAACAAAACCATTCTCTTCATCTGCATCATCTTCCCCTTGGGCCTCCCAACAGGCCTTCAAGAATCTTTGTAGCACATCCTTTCTAGATCCGCTTTTCACAGGGCAACCAAGGTCTTTGCAGAATTGCTTGAGCTCCTCAACTTCGTACGAATACAGATCCTCAATGGAAAACTCCAATTCTGCCCTCTCACTTGTTGCCACCTGAGACATGATGCTCTTGAAGAGTTACTCAAAAATAGAAAAATACAGTATGTGGTTGTCTATTGGTCTGCACTCCTAGTGATGTACACCAATTACTGTGGGTCAAGTACAAATACAAGTTCAGTCCTCACCGCTGACCACCAATGTTAGATCTGGGGGTCTCTAGGTGGCAGGGTAGGTACCTCTGTCCAAGTAGGGACCCTTGCTTCTAGTCAGGCAGGGAAAGGGGGATACACTGTTAAGATAACCCCTGCTCACCCTCTAGGTAGCTTGGCCTGAGCAGTCTAGGCTATCAAAGGCAATGTGTAAAGTATTTGTACCAACACTCACAGTAACACAGTGAAAACACCACAGATTTACTCCACACCAGTTTTAGAAAAATAAGGAATCTTTACTAAAAACTTCACAAGACCAAATACTACAGACAAACCAACATATAATTCAAAAGGTTACTTTAAAGATAGTTCAAGAGCTTGCAGAAAGTACTCCAGGATGTAAAAGTCAGTGTCCTGCACAATGCGACTCTCAATGCACAAAATGCGACACTTTCGTGCCCAACAGTACCTGTAGTTGCGATAAGGTTCCCAAAAGCTATAACAAGGAAGATGGCAAAGGTGATGCGATACTCCTGAGATCCTGGGGAGGCTTTGCAGCAGCCCTGCTTCACGCAGCAGAGGTGGATGCGCCAGCTCCGATCTGTAGGGGGAGGATGCGATGACTTTGGCTTTCGTTGCGTAGGTTTCTTAGGGGGAAGCTTCATGCACAGGTTCGATGCGACACGCTTCGATGTGGCACGATGCGCGGCGCAGCGTTGACTTCCGGCGCCGCAACTCTCGGTGCGCCACGGAACGGGACTCTGCGTCGACGCACCCGATGACTGGAGACTTTCACGCACCGGCAGTGGTGCGGCTCGCAAACTGGTTCTGCGACGACCCTCGCAGTGTCAGGAATCTTCACGCTTCGGGACGATGCTCGACGCCCTCGGCGATGCGGGGACCCTGCGTGTTGCGATGGTGCCGCAATGAAATTTTCCACGCACTCTCGTTCTTGCGACACGCAATCGGATGATGCGTTGGGTACAAGTTGCTCTTTTTCACACTTCTGCTTCCCAGCTCCCAAACACAGCAAAAACGACCTCCTGAGGCCCCAAGACTGGGCAAGCACTCCAAGGCAGGTCAGAACTCCTTCAGCAGAGTTCCAGGGGAGCTGGTGGTGAAGTCCTTTTGTTCCTGGGACTTCTTAACAGGGAGCCAGCTCTTCTCAGGCCCTTGGAGATCAGAATCAAAAGAAGGGGACACAGCAAAGTCCTTCCCCTCTCCTTGGCAGCAAAGCAAAACAGCAAGCAGGCAGTCTTCTCCTCTTCAGTCCTTTTCAGCTTTCTCCTTGGCAGAGGTTTCTTCTTAGTTCCAAAGTGATCTAAAGTTTAGGTGCCTGGGGTCCTCTTCTTATACCCCTCCAAGTCTTTGTCTCTCTTTGTTCCAGTGGGGGGATTCCCCTGTTCAAACCGGTTCCTGGGTGTGCTCTGCTCTGGAGCACCTGGTTCCTTTCAGAGTGAGGGGCAGGGTCGTTAGACGCTCAGCAGGAGGTGGAGCCTTCTTTGTGCCAGCAGAGGCAGAGTCCTCAGCCTGGCCAGCAGGGGGTGGAGCCAGCTTTGTGCTGGCAGGGGCAGCCCTATTCAAACCCAGGGACTACTCCTCCCACCCATCTAAAGCAGATCTCCTTATTCACCCTGCTGCTGACTCATCCAGGCTCCTGGAGCCACCTAGCCCATCACATGACACCAGTCAGCCAACCAGCACACAGGCACACAGGAAGGTTAAACAGGAGAATAGCTACTTTCTAAAAAGTGCTATTCTCACACAGTGAATTTAAAAACCATCTTGCTAAAAAGATGTATAATTAAATTCTGAACACAGAGATACCAAACTTGGATTTTATATCTTGCCCTTATGGGAAGATAGGCATGTAAACAGCCTTCCCCATTCTATCCTATGGGCAAGATAGCCTCTCAGCAGTGAAGAACGAAAATGGCTGTAATTCACTACCAGGGCATGTTACACACCTCAGTACATGCCCTACCTTTCAGATACACTGCACCCAGCCCAGGGGGGTACCTAGGGCCACCATAGGGATGCCTGACATGTACAGAAAGGGAAGGATAAGGCCTGGTCAGTGGGTACACTGGCCAGGTCGACATGGCAGTCCTGGACTGCACATAGGCACTGCAAGCAGGCCTAAGACATCATTTTAACGCTACTCCTGTGGGTGGCACAATCAGTGCTGCTGCCCACTAGTAGCATTTGAATCACCAGCCCTGGCACACGCAGTGCACTTTACTAGGGGCTAACAGGTGAAACAAATATACCAATCATGGATAACCAATCAATATAACAATTTATACAGCGAGCATATGCACTTTAGCACTGATCAGCAGTGGTAAAGTGCCCAGAGTCTTATTGCCAACAACCACGGGTCAGAAAAAATAAAGGAGGAAGAAGCAAAAAGTTTGGGGATAACCCTGCAAAAAGGGCCGTTTCCAACAAGTAGAATCAAGATAAGAAACGGATTATTTCACGAAAAAGTGCACGCATCTAAGGGACCGGCTCGCCAGCCCCACGCAATTGTGAATTGAGACAAAATATTCATGTCATTGAACTTAGATAATCAGCTGCAAATTAGGTGACAAGGTATGGTTGTCCTAGCCAATCTATCAACTTCTATTCATAAGTCAAAACTCAGTCAAAAGTAGTATGGCCCATTTAGCATAACTAGGATCATAAATCCTGTCAATGTCAGACTTAAGCTGCCTTCTTCTTCAAGAATGCATTCTTCTTTAAATGTTTCTGTATTAAGGCATTTTTACGAAAAGGCCAGGAAATTCCTTTTCTAGAAAACCACCAGCTGATATGCTTGATGGACAAGCTGAATATGAAGTGCAGGAAATCTGTAACTTCCACATTTTTAGAGGGATATTACAATTCCTTATTGATTGGAAAGGATTGAAAGAAATATTATGTTGGCAATGAGTATAATCAGTACATGCTCCTCATCTAGTTAAACATTTTTTAAAGAGACACCCTAGTAAACTTGGAGCTAATAAGGAGAAGCAGAGTTTTATCTTTCACCTAGCTGGTGGGAGAGTTTTGCATTTTTGACACCATTTAAAGCACCACTGCTTTGTTTTTAGCACTTTAGTCAAGACCCATTGTGACTGGCAACTATGCTTGTTTGCCTATTGCAGGCTCTTTGGACTCACTGATTTTCTTTCATATCCTCCTTTCTTCAAGCTTCACTCCGCTGTTCATCCTATTGATTGACCTGGCATGGTGGAATGTTTCTTTTTTTACTGCATCCATTTTTTCTCTTCCATCATGCTTCACTTCTAGTCACATCTCTTGAGTACCTGTGACTAATCTGGAGTCTGAAGTTGCTTCAAGAAGTGGTCAGTCTTTCAAGAAGAGACTTCAGTTATCACCTAAAATACCTGCTGTCTACAGATAGAATCATTGTTTGGGGTCCTGAGAGTGGCAAAGGGAGTGTCACTTGCTCACTTTACCCAACAGGCTAAGATTAAGATTATGTCCTTTGAGTCCTCTAAGCCTGGGAGTAACCACTTTCTTAAGAGGCTGCCAGACCATAATAGCCTGAGGAACCCATTTCAGTGAAAAGATAGTGAATCCAGAGGTTGTGTTTATCCCAATACACTATCCACAGAGAATATGTATAGCTGGCAGAAGGGCCAGAGGAGATGTAACACTGAGAACAAACACTGTGTTAGCAGGTGCAGATGTCTAGAATCCATATTGTGTAATGTCTCTACTTTGTAGAACTGTGAAAGATATAATGCGCTAACAGTCATGAACACCATTGCATATTTTCGAGATTCCTCAGTAAACTTTTATCTTCTGTGAGCCCACGTGTACTCTGATGCAAATGTTTAAACTAACCTCTTGAGCGGGACATCTTTGTATAAGATAAGGCTGAACTGTACATTTCTTACTGTGTTTTCTTCTGGGCTTATATTGTTTTCTTCTTTTTGTGTCAAAATTCCTTGGCACAACTGATAAATGGGCTCTCCGGGTGGGACTAACCTTGCTCTCTTTCTTAACTCTGTCAAACATTATTCAGAGGTTGTTTGAGCCTTGTATGCAATATCACGTTTAAAAATGTTCAGGTTGTTCCGTAACTCTCAAACTTGAGTTTTAAATAAACACTCCACAACTGTACTCTGATACTCTGTTTGTCATTTATAGAAATTCTACTTTTACAATTGGAGGCACCCGCTGAGATTCAACAGGGGCAGTCCAGCTGGAGTTGGTGAGCCACGGGCAAGGAGAAGTCGAGGCCCCGCACTGGTCTCGGAGTGTACACCTTCAAAGGGAATTTCATTTCTCAGAGTTGACGCCACAAGAAGACCCTGATGGATGATCCCTACACATAGGACTGGCATGGGTTAATACCCAAAGTACGTTTTTATGGAAACATCAAGTACAGTCTTTGAGACCTGGTAAGACTTCAATATAAATGTTGGATGATGATTGGTGTGTACAAATCAAAATTATGTTGAAAGCAATGTGACATTCACAACCTGGTGAATGAAATTTGTTGAACCTGGTGAATGAAACAATAAGTTATCCTTCTTGAAGGCTTTGTTTTAAAAGAAAAGATGGGTAACTTGTGCATGAAAAATTCAAATCCTGATCAAGATCAGCCATCGTCCCCTCAAGACACCCAGCCATGGGAAATTATGACTAAGAAGGGTTTTGAAACAGGGATATATCTATACCCTACCCTGCAATTTCAAGTGAATGGTACTTTGGATTTTGACGAGTTATGTTACCTTAGGGGAAGACTTTCACAAAAAGGTAGGAAGAAAATATGACTTCCAATTTTAAAAAAATTGGAAGATTATGCTGGAGAGCGACTGATTAGGGAAACTCAAACTAAGCTTACAAGACATTGTAATGTGGAATTAGTGTGGAAATAAAGAAAGATGGATACTTTAGAATGTGCTCAGGTAGACGCTTTACAAGAGGAATGATATTTTACAGTACAACCTTCTGCCCCACAATAATCAAAGGATCACATTATAGAGAATATCCTTATGGGAGAAATGTGCCCACCTCAGTATATGGAAGAGATACAAAAGACAATAAAGCTAGACAATAATATAATAGAGGAAGCAAGTAAGACAGAAGATGGGATAGAAGTCAAAAATGGCCAGTCACCAGAATTAAATAAAATACAGACTATGTAAAAATTAAATTAGGGAAATGGAGGTCTGTGAAAGGAGGACAATGCTGTTGTTTAGTCTATGACTTATATTGTACATTTCCCAGCACATTTTGAAACATATCCTATGTTCCCATTGTTTTCTAAATAGGGGAACAATGGCAAAGTCAGAAAAGCAGCAGAAAGTGTTTATAAAACCTGAATGACATGTATTTAGCATAACGCAGGGAAAGGAAAATCAACACCTCCAGGACATTTTGCTCCACCCGAGGCATCTTTTGAACATCTCCAGATGGACGTTTTTAGAAATGCCTCAGACTAATGATTATTGGTGTGTGTTAGTGGTAGTCTGTCTTTTCTTAGGCCAAGTGGAAGCATACCCGACGAATAGGAATGATGTGCTACCAGTAGCCAAGTGTTTACTAAAGAAATAGTTTCCAAGGTGTGGGTTGCCTAGGTTATTGTCGTTGGACACAGGGCCACATTTTGCTAATAAGATTATGGAACAAGTGACCTAAGCCTTGGCCATGAAACAGAAGTTTCATTGTGTATACCACCCGAAGGCAGCTGGGGCAGTAGAAAAGAGAAATGGTATTCTGAAGGACAAAATAGCTCAAATATTTGCAGAAAGCAAGCTAAGTTAATTAAACACTTTGGCTGGTAGTGGTGTTTACAGAAACAGTTCTGAGGATTGTCTCAAAGTACAATCAATGAGAGCAAGTTTTATACAGTTTTGGGTGTCAGCAACGTACATCCGGCGATCCTTGCTTGGTAAGAGAATGCAGGCCTTATCTGTTGAGTCATGAATAAAAGATCCCTGATAACAAATGTCGGTGGGCCTTGGTCTTGCGTGGACACAATGTGAGCCAGTACAATGTGTGTACTGTGTGTGCTGTGTCTTTACTGGCTGCATGTCCCTAACTCCATGTGGCATTTGACTTTATGGTGTTTTGGGAATGCGCGCACTCCTCTCCCCATGCATGCTTTATTACAGCCAATTTCCCTGGACCATTGTGGTGTAGCTGCGCTTATCTGGGGGATAGACCTGAGTTTGATGTTCACGCGTTTGTCTGCTGGCTACATGCCACCCCACCTGTGACCTGGCAATCAGTTTCCATAAGCCTAGGTTGCAGAGCCTGCCTGATCACGTATTTCTGACTTAGGGTTAATGGAGAGTTCATGACGGGCGAATTTGATAATAGTGATGTGATTTAATTTGTGTATGCGAGTGCAACCTTGTAAGCATTGGCATAGTTTTTTATCAATATCTTTGGCCCATTTTTGCACCCATCTGATTGTTAATGGTAGATGTATGTATGTACAGGGTGTCCCTCAACATGCTGCCACTGTGCGACTAAAAAATATCTAATGAGAGACTATAGTATTGAATTAACCAAAAGACTGCATGTTCTTTAGTGAAAGGTGAAAGAGGCCCTCCCCAGCCCCTGACAGATAAAGGCCATGACCTGATACCTGGTGAGTGGGTTGTGGTGAAGATATTTTCATTGAACTAACTGCTTGCAGCAGAGGTGAAAGGGTCCTGTCCAAGTTCTGCTTGTCACAAACTCGGGGTTTAGTGTTCGGAATACAAGAACTGGATCCATACCTCGGATGTGAAAGATCCCCTACGCCCACAATTGAAGAACAGTCCGATGAAAGGTCAGATTTGCTGCATGCATTACATAGTGATAAACCACGTTATTAATTGAGACCTTGCTTGCCTTCCAAATCCAAACAACTGTAGATTTCTACGGGATTTGCAGACTCACAAGTGCAGGTAACCTCTGGAAGCCTAGTGACACAAAAGATGATAATGGAAACATCTGGACCTCGGGTAGGAAATGCATGGAAGAAACAACTGCTTTCTGGGCCATTATGTGGAATAATAATTCTAATACTGCTAACGAGAACTACATTCAGCTGAGTAATAATACATGAAATGTGTGCTATAAGAACACCAAAAAGAGCAAAAACAGACTATGACTTGGATTTATACAAACATCATATTAAGGAATACCATGATCATCTGTTATGTTATGTTATGTTATATCCTCTTGTATAGCGCACAGCTGCCCCAGCGAAGGTGCGTCCTGGCCCTGATAGCAGTATCCGAAGAGAGCCAGAGCTAGACTGTAGGAAACAGGTGGGTTTTGATGGTCTTGTGGAAGGATGACAGGCAGTCTAAATGACGAAACAGCACAGGGAGGGAGTTCCATAACTTAGCGGACAGATAGCGGAAGGACCTGCCCCCTCCCTGATGTGTTTCACTCGGGGAACAGTGGCCAGGATTTGCTCAGCAATGCGTAGCTGGTGGGTGGGGACATAGGGGACCAGCAAATTGAATAGGATCTCAGGGGTGGAGAGTTTTAAAATTTTAAAGGCTAAACACAGTGTCTTAAATTCGATCCTCTTGAAGATGGGAAGCCAGTGAAGGCAGCGTAGAGCGCCCGACGCAGAACATGTTCTAGGTAGTCTGAGCAGAACTCGGGCGGCTGCGTTCTGGACTCGTTGAAGGTGGTTCACTTCCGCCTTATTGGCACCTAACAATAAGGAGTTGACAATATCAAGTCTCGACAAAATAGTCGCCTGGACTATCAGCTGACATGTGGCTGGGTCAAAGAACCCTAATATAGGCCTCAGACCCCGTAGGAGTCCAAAGCAGGTGCCAGCAATCTTTTTAGGATGATCTTGAAATCCAAGAGTGGAGTCAAGCCAGATCCCTAGATTCTTCACCGCCGACTTAGGGGTTGGGGCACAGCCCAAGGATACTGGCCACCACTGCGTACTCCAGAGCCCCTTGTCCTTCCCCACCACCAACACTTCAGACTTATTAGCTTTAAGCTGGAGGCAGTTCGTGGTCATCCAGCATGCGACAGACTCTGGTAGTAAAAATGATGAATACATACCATAAAGAATTTAATGTCTAAAACTGTTGGATATGTATGCAAATTATGTCTGAGGTTAAAAGATTTTCCCATCTACTACATATGCCTTTACTATTTAATACATCATGCTATGGCTTTTGGTTCCTATTTAGGACTCTTACCTTTAGGACAGAGCAAAGAAAGGTTAGGACGCCCACAATAAAAATACTAGCAGAATATCCCAAGCAAACAACCATACCATCAGGGTGTATGGAATGGGCAATGTCAGGAGATAAGGAACAATTAATAATAAATACAACACATCATCACAAGTCTCTAGACTTGATCTGGAATGATACAGCTCCTCCTTTACAGGTAACTTTAAAGCTGAGAAGGAGGCTCACAGGGAGCCTCTGTTTAATAGTTGAAGGAAGGGTGGAAGTTATATAACAGTGATTGTGAGCAGTACTTTGATATAAGTAACATCTCCTCTTTGGGGTATCCAATGTATATAGGGAAGCAGATATACTATTTGTAAGACCTGGGGTCTCCAGGCCCTATGGGGCGGTAACGTGACACGAGCGGTCGGGCCACCAAAGGTCTGTGTGTAAAGCAACCATACAACACGCACCTCACATGCGACGAGGAACACACACAATAAGTGACGCCACACTGTAGGAGTTATGTAAATACTCAAGTTTATCCAAGTAGATCACGTTAGATGCAGTTCATGAGGTAGCAGTACATTTCATATGCTGATAATACAATAGCTAGCGATGTACATATCAGTCAGGAGCTATAAAGGCTGTTCATATCATATATGCATTTCATGAGATAACAGTACTGCCTGGGGCACAACTACCAAACATGTAGCTGTACACGTGCTCTTCACCTTCCTGTCGCGTTGTGCACGCTAACCGGTGACGACCTCAGAACGGGGCATCTAGCATGGAGAGCTACTCGCAACTAAGGACATTTAGCACTTCAAGGTAGAACAGGAGCAGCAGAGCGCTACTCGTAACTTCTGGCACCTAGCACTGCAGTAGGAAACATGAATAACAGAGCGCTACTCGTAATCAATAGCGCGTAACATTTCAGTAGGGCATATGAATAATAGAGCGCTACTCGTACTCAATAGCACCTAACACTTCAATAGGGCATATAAATAACAGAGCGCTACTCGGAATCAATAGCACGTAACACTTCAGTATGGCATATGAATAACGGAGCGCTACTCGGAATCAATAGCACGTAACACTTCAATATGGCCTATGAATCACAGAGCGCTACTCGGAATCAATAGCACGTAACACTTCAATATGGCATATGAATCACAGAGCGCTACTCGGAATCAATAGCACGTAACACTTCAATATGGCATATAAATCACAGAGCGCTACTCGGAATCAATAGCACCTAACACTTCAATATGGCCTATGAATCACAGAGCGCTACTCGTGCTCGGGTGCAGTCAGTGTCTAACACGGGGCTGTCCGCAGGGAGCACACGGGACTTGCGGAGCGAGTCTCTTGCTCCGGTGCAGTTCGTAGGCACCGCGCTTCAGGGCAGACACGGGGGTACTAGGAAGGGATCCCTCGGCGGGGTCTCTCCGTCGCGATGACAGGGGGAACTCCCACGGAGAGGGGACCCGGGCCCAGGGTGCGGTGTGGCTCCCAACCAGCAGGGGGCGCACCGGGGGCGATCCCAGCCTTCGGGCTTACCTCGATCTCTGCGCTGGAAGGCGTCCGTTCCCGCGATGATGGGGGCACTCGTTCTCGACCTCGCGCACTTCTCCTCACAGCTGCGACGGCAGCGATGGGGCCCAGGGCTTCTCCACGGGCCTCACGACACGGCGTATCTGGCGCCCTTAAGGGGTTCTGTTGCAGGGGGGTAGGGATGGAGAAGGCGACTAGGTCCTTCCTAGTCAGGCTGGGCAGAGGTTCTCTGGGTCCTCCTACTACTGGGCAAGATCAGTGGGTTTCACAGGGTCCCTCACTCACTTAAGAGGCAGCACCTAGATCCTGTCACTCTCAGAGGCATAAGTCCCTGGCTAGGCCCTACCGCCTACACTCCTGGTGGATTCTTCCAGCTCTGCTTCACCCCAATGGCCAACTCCCCACAAAAGTTTCCCTCCCTCTCTTAAGTAGCCCTAGGTCAGGTGACCTCTAGCCAAGGCGGCAAAAGAAAACCACACCTCCCTTCTAGAAGGTTCCAGCACATTCCAGGAGCTTCCCCACTCTACCTATGGGACAAAAAGGCGGGCTGGTGTCGCAACATTGTTGTGGGGTTCCAGCCAGCTCCTGGCAGCTAGCGTGCTACTAGAACAGGCCACTCTGCAGTAGCAGGGGCCTGTGGCAGCCATCTTGGGTGAAGGGAGCACCTGCACCTTAACACTACAAAAACGAAAAAAAATTCAGGGAAAAAGGGCCAAGTCCAACACTATTTATGTGGGGAAACCGCATATACATTTACCAAAAGATCGCATTTACCCAAAGATTGTGGTGGTTCCTGCTATATAGGATGTGTATTTTCTACTATTCGGCGTTAACCAAAAGACGTTTACAGAAATTTACATTGACAAAATACGATTCTGTAGCTAGAGAGAAAAGACGAGTAGACCAAACAGATATTGCAGCACAAGGGGTTAATGACACTGGGAAGGGAATAATACTGATGTTGGGAGTAGCCCTTAAATCTAGACAAATAAAGCAATTAGGTAGATCATTGGAAGCAAGCATAAACAAAACCTCTGAAGCCTTAGAAAACCGGGCTGTAGAAATGGTGGCTATGAGGACCGTGGTTCTACAAAATAGAATGATTTTAGACATAATTTTGGCAGAAAGGGGCGTAGTTTGTAGGATGATTAAAACAGACTGTTGTACCTATATTCTGGATAACATCCCATGTGTGTATAAGGCTGTAGAGAATGTACATGAAATTGTACATGAGAAAACAGAGAGGACATTGTGGGATGACATTGGATCTCCATTTGAAATTGGGGTTGGTGGCTGTTAAAAATTGCTTTGATCATAATAGGCTTTCTGATGATATGTTCTATATTTATGCATCTTGTACCCTCATCCCTTCAAAGCTGTATCGAAAAATGTATAGTAAAGAATATACCTGAAAATAATTCTATTATGAAAGGAGGAGGCAAAATAGAGAAAATAATGGCAATAGAAGTAGAATAAATTTTAACAAATGGTTGAACACTAGGGATGATTGAGCACGAACAATGTGTTAACAGGCGCAGGCATAGAATCCATATTATTCAATGTCTCTATTTTGTATTACTGTGAAAGATATAGTGTGTCAAATATCACAAACACCCTAACATGTTGTCCAGCTTTCTCAGTAAACTTTATCTTCTGTGAGCCCATGTGTACTCTATCACAAATAATTTAAAAAACGTCCTGAGCTGGATATTTTTGTATATAAAAACCCTGAACAATACACTTCTTATGTAGTTTTCTTCTGGGCTTGTGTAACTGTTTGTGTCAATGTTCTACGGCACAACTGAAAAATAGGCTCTCTGCATGGAACTACCCTTTCATTCTTATATTTGCCAAACATTATTCGGGGGTTGTGTGGGTCTTGCATGTAATGTCACGTTTGAAAATGATTCTGCTTTTTCCATGTTAGCCAATGTACCAACAAATGTATAAACGCCTGTGTGAAATTGATGTAAGGCAGGGTTGCTTGGGCGCTAGTTGTTCCATAAATCTCAAACTTGAGTTTTAAGTAAACTCTCCACAACTGCACTCTGATTTGTCATTTATAGAAACTCTGCTTTTCCAACCCACTACATGAATGTATATGTGTGGCTCCTATCTTCCTTGAAGGGGTGTATTTATTGGCCCGCCATTAGAGGGTGCTGACCGCTTGTTGCATGCACTTCTAACTTCCAGTTTAGGTGAAGTGGTACCTTGAGGCTGTGTCTGTTCTTATTTGGAGGGACACAACTGATTATGCATTTCCTGAACTGTTTAAAAATCAGGAGGAATCTTTATGTTTGATTGTGGTTAAACGTGAATCCTGCACATAGAGCACTCTGCACTCAACAGATTGATTAGCCTACTTCTCTTTCCCACCAGTGCCTGCTCTCTAGGTTCACTAGTCCTCTCCTAACTTGATTGTGACAATGCACTCCTTTCTGGCATCCATTATTTGACTCTGACCCTATTGAAGATTCAAATTCAAATTTCAAAGCTTTATTCGACAGCATGTCATAAAAGCAAGTTACATCCTAACAAGTGTTATAAATACTACAAGATAAAAATACAATGTATATGTTATAAAAGCTCATTAAACCATAATGCTGGCGAATTACAAAAGTTGTAAAAGAAGAATAAAAATATCACTAGTAATTAATAAAACAGTTAAAAAAAAACCAAAATCTCAGTATAAAATTGGTCGTACATAATTTGTGTCAAAAATTCATTGGCCACCTTCTAAAGATTTTAGGGTGCGGGAACGAATTATCCATGCCCACCCTAAAAATTTTGCAACGGCAATAGCCAAACAGGGGGTACAATCAGATTCAAGTATTCTTAGTGCCTCCATATACCTGCGTGTCCCCAAGTTTAAACATACTGGTTTTAACCACCTATGACGTGGATTAATATACAGGGGACATACAAACAACAGATGGCCTATATCCTCAATCATGTCTCTGCAATGATGACATTTATTGTCCTGAGAGGAAGACCATCTTTGAGTAAATGCTTTTACAGGAAGGGACCCAATTCTAAACTGGAAATATAGTTTTCTATCGGAGGCCCTTTCTATAATGTCCCAATAAGCCTCGCAGAAGGGAATAGATTTAATTTCAAGAAAACGACCCGTTAGCTTGGTATTTTGACCAGAGTCAAAAACAGACGTCAGGGTCATATCCCAATAAAAAATTTTAAGAATAGACTTAGATGGGAAACTTGACCCATCCAAGTCATTCCATAAATGTTCTAATCCCAGTTTTATTAACAATTCCCTAATTTCCTTGAGCCATGGGATAGAATGAAAGCGATCCGCCCTAATTATATCCTTCAGGGCAATAGAATAATGGACTAATTCAGGGGTTGTCATGATCCGTCGCCAATATAGGAGTGGACGCAACCGCGCTAGATCCTCTATGTTTTTCCTGCCTAGCTCATATGCAAGCGGAATCATCGGGGTACTTTGAGGAGCTCCAACTAGGCAGCGTAAAAACTTGTTTTCTGCCAATCTTAATTGATTCAGGTTGGCAAAACCCCAAAGTTCCGAGCCATACAAGGAAGCACTAATGATTTTCATATTGTAAATTTCTAGGACAGGGGTGATAGGCTTGGTCATAGAAGATTTGTGTTTAGAGGCGATTGCACCCGCCAGCTGATGAAATTTTAGGGCAGTCATGTCGATATGATTTTTCCAACTCATGTTGCTCTGGAGGGATATTCCTAAATACGTAAAAGCCTCAACTTGTTCCAACGGCGTGCCATTTAAATTGATTACACCTCTAAAACTTTTCAGCTGGTTTAAAGACATAAACTTAGTTTTGGAGGTATTTATCGCAAGGCCACGTGATTGACAAAAATCTCCAAACATGTTTAATGCCTTCTGGAGCCCACTTGGTGTTCGCGAGACTATCAAAGTGTCGTCCGCGAACATGAGGACTGGCACGCGAGCCCCTGCCAATACTGGGGCATCCGTAGGGGAACGACTAAGATAATCTACAATACCATTAATGTACAAGGAGAACAATGTAGGTGCCAAAACACACCCCTGTCGGACGCCACGCTCGACAGGGAATGGGTCAGTCACTTCCCCCTGAGTCCCCCATCTAATGCGTGCATAGTTGTTCTCATGCAAGCGGATGAGTAACGTTAATAGTTCCGGCGCCATCCGTGCTTCAGCGAGAACCCGCCAAAGTTTTGGGCGTGGCACTAAATCGAAAGCTGATTTCAGGTCTATAAAGTCCGCATAGAGGGACCCATTGGTCAATTTTACGTTCCTCCAGTAAAGTGCTATGAAATAAAAAACCTGGTCAACAGAGCTGGTACAAGGGCGAAAACCAGCCTGATACGGGGATAAAATATCATTATCTTCTACCCATGATTGCAATTTGTTTTGCACTAATCGACCTATGAGTTTTTGAGCTGAGTCTATAAGACTAATAGGTCTATAGTTATTAGGCAATGATTTGTCGCCCTTTTTAAAAACCGGAATTATTTCCGCACCTTTCCATGAAGGGGGAATAGGTGCACCCATAGCCACAGAATTAGCTAGCCATTGAAAATACTGACACCAAGTTAATCTATCAGTTAAAAACACGTCTGCTGGTATACCGTCCATCCCCGGAGCTCTGCCCCTAGTTACACAATCTAGTGCTAAACTGACATCTTTAATCGAAAACAGCTGCGTTTGATAATAAACGGTGGGGGGAAGTGAGAACTCTCTCTCAGATGGGTTAGAGGCATATTGTGGTCTGAAGAAATCGACCCATTGATGTTTGGCAACATTATTTTGGGGCGATGGAGCAATCCCACCTCTATCACACTTGACTATAGCCCAAAATTGTTTTTGATCCTTAGCCAGACAAGCAAGTTTCAGGTCGTTCCAATGCTCCTCATCCCACTGTTTCTTAGCCACTAACTGTGTGTGCCTATATACCTTCCTAGCATTTCTCACACCTTCGATATTCCTGGATCTAAGTTCTACACTCAGGTTATGGCGGGCAACTTTACAAGCCTTATTGTACCATCCTGCCTCGGGTAGCTTTATTTTGGTAGCCTTTTCTGTCTTAATGGTTTTCATAAAAAACCTTTCGAGTTTAATGAAAAAGAGAGTATGGGCCTCAAGCATAATTTGGGGGAAGTTTTGATTTGCAGAGTCGATATTTAATTTGGCCACTTCCTCGATTGCCACTTTTTTAAGGTCCTCCAACTTCTCTGGCTTTTCAATAAATCTGCCCCATTTAATGTGGCGCATGTTGTTCGATACGACAATATCCAGAGTGGATTTCTCCTTACCCAATTTGACTTCTCTGGGCCCATTAGGAGCTGTGAATTTCATGCAAAGGGGATTATGATCGCTTTCCACCCTGGAAAGTATTATCATATCGATCAGCCTATGCCAAACTCTAATATCCAGTAAGAAGTAATCTATACGGCTAGAGGACCTACCAGTATCGAATGTGCTTGCTCCCAGGCGGTCGGACAAAGTACGCCCGTTTACTGCTCTAAGTCCTCTCTCTAGACATAGGGCTTTAAGTTGGATGGCTACTGCTGACCATCTCTTAACTGCGGGAAGGTCCAACTGAGGAACACCCCACCTGCTGTCCTCCTCAGCAGTGAGAAAATGGTCCTCAGATCCAAGTGGCTCAAATGTCGTGTTGAAATCTCCTCCCACAATTATAGACCACTTAGATGGAAGTGCTAGAAGCTGTTGGTCAAGGGCGGAGATAACATCAGATAGAGATCCTCCAACCGTCCCTCTAGCGTAAGTGTTAAAAATTGCCAGTTCCTGGCCAGTAGGCCAAATAATATTCACCGCCAAGATATCATTTGATGAAAAGTTCTGTTGTTTGATTTTACAACATAGTGATTGGCGGATCCAAATTATTAGGCCCCCTGATGGTCGGCCTTTAGATTTTTTAATAGCAGGAGTTTGAAAGTTAAGAAACCCCTGCCGGTAGACTGGGGCCAATGACCAAGATTCCTGGAATAGGATGATATCAAACTGATCAATAAAGCTACACCATTCGATGGACTGTAGCTTATTGCCAATTCCTGCAAGGTTCCAAGAGAGAAAGGTCAACCCTAACTCAACTGCTAAAGAACTAAAAGGCACTTTTTCTATTAGTGGGCTTTGGGTCCCCCCTACAGTCTTATCCTCATGGTCAATGTAATTACAGGGTCTACCAAATGGCTCTGCCAATAATACCTTAGATCCTAGATTATCACAATTTAAAGGGCATGAGTCTGTCAGTTTATCCAGATCAATTATCACAGAAAGTTTCTCGATTAAATTTGATGCTTCCCTCCTTTCTAATAGGGGGGTAAAAATGTCGTTTGATACAACTGGACTCTGTATCATATGAGCACCCAAGCTATCAGACTTATTTTTATTCTTATTCTCTAATCTTTTGTCCCTGTCGAGTCAATCGCAATCATTTAGGTCTGACAAGACCCCAAACCTATTTTCCAGGCTGATGTTCCAGTTACTATTTGAATCACACCTACCCCCTTTATTGAGGTCGGGGATCCGCCTCGGCCTTGGTCTTGATACATTGGTTTTACTACCTCTTGTACAATAAAAATATTCCAAGGTTAATGGAACAATAGCAGTGTATCTTCGTTGAGGGGGAAATATATTGGCCAGGACATTGGGGAGGACAGCTGGATGTGAGAAATTAAGAACAATACAGTCTCCCACAAATCTTTTCGGGTTGAGCCCTAGCCATGGTACTCTTCTTGCCATAATAATTTCCCCTGCTAATTGTTGTTCACCCCCTGGACACATCCTCATATTATTAGTCAACCAGTGCAGCGATTTACTAATCAGTGAGGATGTGGATTCCACTTTGCCAGGCAACAAAATAGGTACATTAGCGAGAACTAGTACAAGTGGAGAGGCCTCAACAATACATTGAAATTGGTCTCTCTCTTTATATGGAGCAATGGATCTAATTTGGGGACATTCATTAGCTGTGATCTGGGCGTTCTTGTCTATGATAGATTGTAAGGGAGGAGGATATGTTGCCCTTGTTTCTACAGCCCTTTCTCCACCTCTAGGGGGCACTATGTTTGGTGCAGGTCTACTTTTCACCGGGGTTGAAGTACTACCCAGTTCTTCCACTGGCTTGTTTATGAGAGTACTAAGTCTTGATACCTCAGCTGTAAGCAGATCAATTTTAGCCACCAGTGGTGTGACAATACACTTGATCTTGGAATCGATTATACTAGCTATTTTTAAAGATAGCTCATTCTCAGACTCTTTTTTCTCATATAGCCCATTAACTTCTTCCTTATTCAGGCTCTTTGCTGCAGGGATAGGTTTTTTCCGACTTAAACGAGGTCCGCTACTTTTGGGCTGAGATTTTCTACAAGCTCTGACTGCTCTGGGCCTACGAGGGGAGGCAGGGGACGGGGATTTCACTGTTTCAACATCTAGGGCAACATCTAAGTCAAGAATAGATTGTAAATTTATGACAGAGGATACACTTTGTTCTGGTGTTTCACTAACTAAAACCTCTATATCTATTGAAGATTCTACAAACTGTTCCAAGATGTTATGGCAACCTGCATGAATGGCAGCAGAGATGTCCAGAAGTATCTAAATAAAGGAGAGGTGACTGTACTGGGCTCTGATGAGGAAGTTGTAAATGAGGATAATGTTTGTCTCTAAGAGTGCATTTGTCAAATGCCTTCATGTGAATATTTGCATAGATGGGTGGAGGGTGGTTGGGTAGGCCTTTTAAACAATTTTTCTGAAGGATTTCAGAAGAGTAGCCTACTTGGATAGTTAGCCTATAGGATGCTCTTGACAGGCAACAACAACTAGAACCTAAAATCAGAAAAAGCGTGTACTTCGAAAATCAAATTTAAAATGCAACAAAATAATATCTAAAAAAAAATACCAAACATATAACATCAATCATGAACATCCGATTCTTGCTGAGCCGTCGACAGACAAGCAACCGCTCATCTAAAAAAAGAAGTTAAAAAACAATGATGTGGCATCAAGTATTGTCCTACATAACAATCAGTTGTAGCAGCTTTCTTCTTCAATCAAGTAAGAGTAGACAAATAGAAATTGCATGTTCAATTGATTTACATGGGCCTGGTAAAAGCAGCACAGGCTAATCCTGTTCTTGTGACTCCTATGACTCATTCTTTGATGAAGGTCAGAGTGGGTTGGTGCATATAGATAGGAAGTGCTGTGTGATGATTTCTGTGGAAGTGTCATGATCAGTAGTCCACGCTCACTTGTGTACACTGTGCATGTGCAGTGACACGCTCCTTCGAACTTCTGGTGTACTTGAGTCTTTGGTAGCAGTGGCGGTCAGCGAGCATGCAGAGTGAGGCTTCACGTCTGCTTCGCCCGCACGATGCACAGGTGAAGACACGAGAACCTATGTGTCCCAGAACCATGGTGTCTACGTTGCTCAGTTCAAAGTGTTCCTGGCTAATGCAATCAAGATGTTTAATTGCTGGAGCCAGAACTCATTTTGTCAAACTGGAACCTGAGCACTACTGTATGGAGTTATCAATGACGTATTGGATATTCTGAAACCAAACCTGGGACCATGGATCTAGATTTTGATATTGAGCACAATTGTTTGAGTCATTCTTCTAAGGATTATGAACTCTAACTCTGCATTTATTCTGACAGTTGTATGGGATGTGATTGCTTATTGTGGGGAGGAAACATGCAGTACTAATTAATGTGCGTTAAATATATTACAGCTTATGAACTTATTATATTGAGAATCGTTTTGATCACAGACTTTTTTACAAAAAACAGAAAGTAGTTTTACATATAGAAAAGTGTACAATAGGTCATTCCTGCACATATGATAGCTGTCTGTTTGTATTTGTATCTATGACGTCACAGAGTTTCAACCAGCCATAGAGAGTCCGAAATACAGAGATTGTCAGAAAGTATACTATATATTACATTAAAGAACTGGTGAGCTGGAATCTGGATGTTTGAATACAAGATTTAGTTCTCGTTTTAGCTAGCATTGATTTTGCAGTACTGATTACAGAGTATCCAGGCCCATACATTTGTATGAGAGAGAAACAGTATTTTGCAATATTTCACAATATGTAGTTAGTCTATGACTGCGTGCCACCGGTATACCGTGCACCTGGATTGTAGCAGTGTCTGATTCATCAGGAAGCATGAGACTCTAATTTCATGGCTTATCTTGGCACGAGACCTACTGGAATCAGTGGGAGTGGGAAATTAAGGAACAGTTATTAAATGAGGAGAGAAGGTGTGTGACAGCAGGGGATAAAGAAGATTCCATATTTATTTATTTGAATGTCTTGGAAATATCTAGTCAGGCTTTGAGCCACTGAAACACTGTGAGATGTGACACTTATGACCTCTCCCAATTTTCATAACGTCTTCTTGATAAAAAAAGACACAATGTGACTGTCAAGCAGCCAGAACTGAGAGCAGCTTAATCCCACCGCATTACGAGACTAATAGTAATCAATGTGTTCTTCACACTAACCAGTACTTTGCCACCATCTTGGGCTCAACTACAGGTTGAGATTTTAACCAGCTAAGATGTGCAAGCATACACAAAAAAAGGAATAGGTTGGTCATTCTGAGTCTCTATGCATAGACCTCCTGACGTCATGCCAAAACATATTTCTAGCTTTGTTGGCGTGAGACTCTGAATTTTGTCACCAGCACGCTCTGATGAGATTAAGATTCCATTTTGATGTATCTTGTATCCTTGCTTGGCCCAAATCGGAGAAAGGCATGAGGAAATGATTCCAAATTCCTCAAATATTCCATAATGCAATCCTGGAAGCTGACTGCACATACACAGGGGTTGAAATCCTTGACAAGAAAACAGCTCTAATGTGTGTCGCAAAAAGAAGCTTAGAAACATTGGCTGATCTTTTTAGAGCCAGATGGAAGTGAACAATAGACCAAGACCAAAGAAGCAGACTTTCTGGGGTCCGCAGTGGAGTATGGAAATCAAAATTGGTAAATGCCCAATAGAAAAAGGCCTTCTTATGAAAAGCCACAACAGTTTTCAGAGGATTTATTTTCGACCAGTAGTGTAAATAAGTGCACCTCCATTACAATTGATAAAAGACATACCTTTCAAGCAATGCCTTCCACCACACTGTCCGCTGTCTCGCAGGAACCAGAAACTGACTGGCTAAAATAAGGAGCATCAATCACCACAGTCCTTCTCAATCGAGAAGAGACAGGTTTGATCTGTTTTTGTTTTTAGACCTGGATTGATACCTCAGCTGTCACTTGACATCAGACCACCACAGAAACAGCTCATGAAGCAGCGCTAAGAGAGAGGTTCAGCCTCGACCCACATGTTGTTGCTCTTCTCGAAAAGCTGTTCAAAGGGCAGACAGTGTTTGGGTTCCGTTAAAAAAGGGTTCTTGCAGCGCACTTTTTTCCTTTTTGGAAAACGTTTGCTCCATACAGTAGACCTGAGTTGCTCAAGGTGATAAGCCAGTAAACAATGCTAAAGGCTGTTTAGTTTGTTGAGAAAAGTTTAATCTGTTAATTGTGAAAATATGAAAAGCTACAACAAAGGCAGAAGGCCTGACGTATTTGTTGCAAAAAACTTATTAAAGTTGTTATAACGTGCTAAAGTCACTATGTTATATGGATGCTGGAAGGGTGTTATAGTAGCAACAGGTTTTGTGTTAACTACCCCTTAAACAAACCCTGTGGGAGGACAATTTGGCCCGTAATGAGAAATCCTTGCTGGGTCCCCTTAGTAGAGGGTCTATATTTGTGTGCAAAATTATTTCATATTTCTAGTTTTATTGCCGTATGACTGATGGATGCCTCGAGAAAGGTTATGCTCCATACAGTAGGCTTGAATTGGTTATGGAGACAAGCCACAAATAAAGGTTATAAGTCTGTTTGATTAATTGGGGAGATGTATACCTATGTCAGATGTAATAGGTCTGCTCTGTTTACTATGACAAGTGACAAGAGTGGGCCTGGCCTTACAGTTTTACCTATCTGCTAGGCTCTTGTAATGAAACAAACAAATACAACGCACACAAATATACATATACATACATATGCCCACACCGCCACCGTGGCTACCGCCATAGTCGTAATCAGGCCCTATGTATTTTGGTTGCAGTGCATACTATAAAGGCATCACACTGAATCTGGCAGTTAAGGCAGGCTAATTAGTTGCGCGCAGCCAGGGCCGGCAGTAGGGCGGTGCCATCGCACCGGGCGCTGACTTGGGGTGGGGGTGTCATTTTTGTAAGTACATTTTCATTTTAAAAGCACCTGCTGCTGTGTTCCTGGCCTCCAGCAATTGTCAGGCATCAAGTAAAATGTCAAGATAACTCCGGTGATTCATTGTCTTCCTGGAAAGAGACCGGATGTTTCTCTTGTGCAGGTTTTGACTCATGGTAAGGTAGCTACAGTGGGTTAAAATGCTTGCTGCTAAGAACGTGTACCATGCAGATCACAAAGTGCATATAATGTAAATAGGTCAGTAAGTTACTGCTTCTGTGAGAGAGATTCTTTTGTTACTTGTAGTTTATAAGTCAAAATCCTAATATAGAACATTGAGCTATTAACTGTCATCCAAGATCTGCATGCAAACCACAAGGTATATGGTATAGCTATATGTTTTTTTTACCCAGTCTTTCATCATCCTAATCTTGCTCAAATGGTTCATTTGGGTAGAAAACAATTCATATTATTAAAGAGAACTCCTAACAATGGTATTACGTTTTAAATTGCGGATTTTTGCTTTTCCAGAATAAGGACTCAAACTATATTGCCTACCAGTATGGATGACATGTGGCTCCCACACCTTGTAGTCCTGTCTGATGTAACATTTCCTATACAGTGATTTACACACATATGATTGTCTCTATGCAATGTGTGTGCGATGTAAAGTGCTCTGACACCTTACACTGGTATGAGTGGTGCTATAAAACTAAATGAATCTGAGAGACAGTGGTTATGGAGGCTTGAGGGGCACTGTTAAAGGGTGGCAGTGAGGGATCTGTGGCAGAGGTGGTCATGGGGGAGACGCCAACAAACATTGTCGCACAGGGCTTCACAAGCGCTAAAGCCGGCCCTGTGCGCAGCGCATATAACGCTGTGAGCAGTCATTATGCCACGAAAAGTTATGTGTTGAAATCGCAGCGTATAATAGGGCAGTTAAAACAAATTTCTTGTAAAGGGAGGGCTGAGTGTCCAGTTGGCTAATAGGAAATGGGTGTGGTATGCTGTCTTACCCATCAAGGGTTGAATCATTGTATTCTGATGCGTCCGATGTTTGGACAGCGTTCTGTTTGAGCGCCATTTTTAAAGGGAAAGTGATTGTTTGTCCCGCTACAGTTTTGTTAGCAGTGCCCAGAGATATCTTAGACTGTTGTTTTGGTCGCTATCTTGGCATGTGGTGAGCTTATATATTTGATATAATGAACCCTAGCTGATTTTGTCAGTTTGGGAAGCATAAAAAATCGAACTAATTTGATATCAGTTGACCAGGATATCTTTAGATATTACAATTATTTGAGAGCTAGATAGTAGTAAGGATATAAAATTACAAATAAGTGAGAATGAAGTACCTCAGTGTCGTTATATGCTGACGATATGTTGCTATATTTCAGAGATCTGGGGGCAGACCTAACTGCAGTGGCGACGCTGTTGCATCAATTTGGTCTACTGTCAGGACTTCAATTGAATGCATCAAAGTCCGTAGCGTATTTCTTTTATGATACACATCCTTTAACTGTCCTATGCTTTGAATCTGAGAAACTCAGAGCCGAACGTGCCATTAATGCATTAAAATCGCAAGTGGCCTTCTGGATTAAATTACCACTGTCCACAGCAGGGCGAATAGCAATAGGGAAAACGGAAAACGGTGATGCTACCTCCCTATAATCTCCCTATAATAGTCCCGGCATGGGTTTTTAAAATGTTAAACTCCTTATTAATAACATTGATATGGGGGACTGGGCGTCATACAATTAGCCTCGCCAAATTGCAGCTGCCCACAGCAAAAGGGGGTATGGGAGCCCCAGATTTCAAGGCATACAACATAGTTAGCCAATTGCAGTGGATAGCATATTGGCTGGCAGGCATAATTTATCTGAAATTGGATGTACGTCCGCACAATTGCGGATTGGAACACTGCAGACACTGATTTCTCCAGAGCCTGGAAGACCGAAAGATATCCCTGTGTTGCTCCAAGTAGCACTTCATTACTGCAAACACGAGTTGAAGTACACAAAAGTACCCATTCCATATGCTCCGAACATACCCAGATGTGGCCTCCCAACATCGCACAGCCCATTAACTACGCATAGGTTAGCACCTTGGGTAGAAGGTGGGCTCCTTATTCACTGATGGGCAACTAATGCCCCAAACAGAAATGGTACGAACATATGGAGTACCCAATCCGCTATTTTTGACTCACACAAGCATTTTACATTTAGTTCGTAAGTATTGGCTGGTTGATCAGTGCGAGCCCCCAACATTCCACTTATTACAAGCTTTGCACATAATGGGACACGGGAGACATTTGGTCAGATGGCTCTATAGCGGACTTAGAGAACATTTGGAGATTTCACTTTCACCCCTTCGTCAAAAATGGGAGGTGGATATTAATCGTGCGCTCACAGTCAAGGAATGGGCAATAATCCTTGAATATCCAAAACGGGTATCCCGAAATGTGCGATTCAAGTTCATACAACTGGCCCTGTTGCATAGCGCATACTTGACACCAGATAAGGTCAATGCAATGTACCCACAAGCTTTCTCTAACTGCCCTCGTTGCCGCCTGCCCGGAGCCGATTCAACACATATGTTATGGTCCTGCTCGGCATTGCAAGAGTACTGGAGTGAGGTCACTGATAGTTTAACACAACTCTCTGAACGACCCAATTGGACAATGCTAGAAACCTGCTTGCTAGGACAATCCCCCTGCCACGGAAAGCAAAAGTGTTGCGCCGGTTCACAGACCTCTCTCTGATACTGGCTAAAAGACTGCTTACGGACATCTCCGAGGGGAGGATGTTGGGGGGAGGAAGTGATACGATGGGCCCAGCTGGAAGGTGAAGGGAGGAATATAGGGGGCTTTGCAAAAAAACAATATCGCTGGACTGGTTTCAACTATTGGAACAATTCAAAAGTAATGTTTCTGTTGACTAAGGCTGTGGGGGTCTGCACTACCGATATGTGAAGGGTTAATACACTTGAATGGGTAGTGATATGAACGGGAATTATGTCACTGTGGTTCTCTTATGTTTCCTTGTCTACCCTCATTTGACCCTTCCTCCCTCCCAATCCATTACTAATCCTCCTGGTCTCCCCTCCGCCCCCCCCCCCTCCCTACTGTTCATTTAAGTCCCACAGCGGCCTGTATTCAAGTGTAATGTAAAGACCGCACAGAAAAGCATCTACCAGCAGGAGTTAATGGGAAAGTTCTCTTCATGGGTGGGAGGGGGGCCAAGTTGAGTGCACTGCTCCGAATCGTTCTTAGTTCTAAGAATAATAATATAAATCACAGATTTTTGCATTCCCAAATATGGGAATTGTCTCATTGAAGGTTTTATAGTGAAATATATGAAAGGAGTTGTAATGTTGTACTTTCAATAACATATGCAGTAATACTACTAAATGTACAATGTACAGTACTGCCTGATAATATGTGATACATTGTCGTTAAGAAAAATAATAAAAATTATGAGTTGAAAAAAAGTGAGAATGAAGTAAAAAAGCATTTTTAAAATCTTGGGATTACACTGACTAACACTGGGACATTAAAAAAAAATCCTCTCACTTTAAATAAAGAGAAAGAAAAGTAAACAGGCACCCTCGGAAAACAGCATCTTACATGTGATCTCAGTCTTTGAATGCACAGCATATGTGATGAGATAACAAGATTTACAGGCTTGTTTACAGAAATGGAGCTTGGAGCAACTGAAAACTTGGGCGCTCAAAAAGGCACCCTCGGAAAACAGTGTCTGACATTGATATTATTTATAAAGCGCAAACGAATGCCGAAGGGCGTCTTGGCACTGGCATATGCAAGATAAACAACAAAGGAAGAATATAAAAAACAACAGATTAAGCAAAGCCTAGATTAATATTGTGGCGCAAACGAGCCAAGATTTCAGTTGTTTCCTGAAACATGTCAAATTAGGCTGACGCGTTCTCGGTCTTTGAATGCACAGCAAATGTGTCGAGATAAGAACAATATTTACAGGCTTGTTTACAGAAACAGAGCTCGGAGCGGCAGAAAACAAGAGTGTTCCTGTGAAAGAAAAAAGAAGTTCCTAAACAGTTCCTAACATGGGAGCAGTGGATGGATAGTAGTAATTGGTGCATGTTCTCGGGGAGGGATAAATGCAAGAAGAGGCATGATGCATGCATGCCATGGACAAATGGGGAGAAAGAATATGATAGCGACAATCGGTCCAGCAAATGGGCAGCCTTTGGGCAGGCTAAAGCCCACAAAGTATATACAACATGTCTCGAAGAGACAGCACAAGTACTGTCTAGCCGAGACCTAAAAAGGTAAAAAAGCGGAGTGAAAGTGATGATATGCATATAGACTGCAGTCTATGAGATGGTTAGGAGCTAGAGGAAGGTCTGAAAGTGCTTTCTTAAATTTGTGAGCAAACAACTTATTAGGAGCTACCTAACACTTTCACACATCCAGACATAATCCCGAACATTATTGGGCAGGCCCTCACCCTTCTGTTTAATGCCATTCTTAATTCGGGTCAGTTCCCCAAAATATGGAAAATTGCCTCTATTCTTCCATTGCTTAAAAAACATAACCTTGATCCGAAGGACCCGAATTATTATAGACCCATCTCACGCCTTCCTGTTCCGGCTAAAATGTTAGAGAAATCAGTGAATACACAACTTAGCAGGTTACTCCAGACCACAGTGTACTGGATCCAACTCAATACGGCATCCGTGCTGACCATAGCACAGAGTTGGCCCTGATAAAATCTACAGAGGAGATAAGAGAAGCCCTGGATCAGGGAGGCACCATGATATTTATCATGTTGGATCTCTCGGTAGCCTTTGATACGGTCCATCATGAGGTCTTGATGGACCGTCTATCAGAAGGTGGGGTACAAGGCAATGCCGAGAACCTCCTGAAATCCTTTCTTACCGACAGGACTCAAACGGTGGACTTGGACAAAGATAGGTCCAACCCTTTCTCTCTTCCTTGTGGAGTTCCGCAGGGATCGTCCCTCAGCCCGACACTTTTCAATGTATATGTGTCCCCATTGGCAGCCCTGATAAGAACTTTCGGGTTTCAATTGACATCCTATGCCGATGACATGCAAATAGTGATATCCCTCCAGTGCGGCCAAGAAGGCGAAACAGGAATACGATCTCACGACTGTATGGAAGCTATCTCGGGGTGGATGTCAGCACATGTCAAACTCAATTCAGGAAAAACAGAGGTTATTATATTTGGAAACAACTTGAACCTCTGGACGCCTGACTGGTGGCCGGAAGAATTGGGAACTCTCCCAGTCACTGCCATAAAAGTGAACTTGGGGGTCATCGTTGACAACAGACTTACTCTCGGGGACCATATAAGTGGGGTTGTCTCTGCAAGCTTCTTTCGCCTCAGAATTCCGAGGAAACTAAAGTTTCCTCTGTCAGAAGACAGCCTCAGGACAGTGGTCACGGTGCTCATTTTGTCTCGATTGGACTACTGTAATGGCCTCTACTCGAACATCCAAAAGAGACATCTGAATAGGCTCCAAATCGTGCAAAATGCAGCAGCCAGGCTGTTGACGGGTACACCCAGGTTTGTGTCGGTCAAGGAAGGACTGAGACATCTCCACGGGCTCCCAGTAAAACAGTGGGTGCAGTTTAAAGCCCTCTGCGCAGTCTTTAAAGCCCTAAATGGAACCAGCCCGACTACTTGAACCAACGGCTCAAATGTTATGTTCCCAGAAGAACTCTGCCATCTACAGAAGCTAAACTAGTGACTGTTCCCCCCAGTTAAAAAAGTTAGCTAGGGTGGTAGGAGGTTTATCGTATGTGCCACAAAAGAATGGAATAAATTACCATTTCACCTAAGAAATGCAACTGAGCTCCTCTCCTTTAGGAAAGGGTTGAAAACCTGTTATTTCACTGGATAGTCATTCTCACCACAGCAACCACTTAGGCAGTGCTCAGCGCCAGGACATCCTAGGGTAACAGTTGCGCTTTAGAAATTTTATTAACATAACATAACGCACAAGGAACAGTGGGAGGTGCAACATTTACAGTATTGAGCTTACCTTGCAAAACCTGCCCCAGGAAACCGGAGCCTCATTGTAGCTTACTTGCTGCCCTAGAATTAAATGACAGCAGATTATTAACTCGAATGTATTGCCATGTTTCCCAAACAGTATAATTCTCTGGTATTTGTGAGTGCATGCATTTCATTTGTTTGCATGTACGTAAGGTCTTATGTGGCACTGCTTTCTACAAGCAGGCAACATTCATGATTGTGTTAATGCCGTTGTAGGAAAGTGCACCTTTTTTGGCATGATTACCCCCCACATGTTGCCTGACATCTGATGCAACCAGATTTGATGTGCCTTAGGTCCCTGCCAATCAGGTTCCCAGGGCCTGTGTTCTTTCCCAAGACTGTACCTTTGTATCCACAATTGGCACATCTCTGGCCACATCTCGGCCCCTTGTAAAAGAAACCATGGGTACCAAAGGCACAGTGACCAGGGAAGGCCTTTAAGGGCTGCAGCACCTATTGTGCCACTCTCAGAGGTCCTGTACTTTAACACCCACCCACTGCCATTGGAGGCTGCTTGTTTTGGTGCAGAGAAAAGTGAGTCGACATGGCAGACGTTCTTGTGTGCCATGCCTGTAACCCACTGCCTAGGTAAGTCACCCCTCTAGCAGGGTGCACAATCCCTAAGGTGAGGATACAGTGGCATGAGCCCATTCTTAGACAGTGTAAGTGTAGTAAAGCCATAAAGAGTATATGGTCAGGTAGTTGGTCATTACAAACTTCACAGCTCCATAATGGCTTTACTAAAAACTGGGAAGTTTAGTAGCAAACTTCACACCACATTAAACCCACACTGATGCTAGTATTGGATTTAATGTAAAATGCACTCAGTGGGCATCTCAGAGATGCCCCCTGAAAATCAACCAACCTAGGTGTGGTTCATGAATGGCTGCAGGCCATTTACCACCACTAGACAGGTTTCTGGAACCCTGGGTCTCTATCCAGGGGTCCAGAAACCTGTCTAGCCTCCTTTCTCTCGGTTCAGAAACAAAGCCCATTTGGGCAGGAGAATCAGCAGGAAAACCAAGCCAGGAAGAGAGGTGTGCCGACCTTTATCAACCCCAACCCTGAGGTGTGGGAGGCAAGGTGAAGCACACATCTCAGTCCCCTCCATTTTGAAGATGAGGGGACCCAGCCAATTGGGGATAGGCTCATGCCCCCTCCCACTGGAGGGTGTCATAATAGGGGGTGTACCCACCCCAAGGAAGGGAACTTTTGGTCCTGACCTGCACACCCCTTTAACGTCCCTAAATCTAGTACTTAGGGGCAACCCTGAACCTTGCCTTCTCAGATTCAAGGAAGAAAGAAGAAGGACCGAAGAGCCGTGCTGATCCAGGAAGAAGAAGCGGACACCAGCTGCTTTGGCCCCAGCCCTACCTGCCTGTGCCCAATCTACAACCATATATTCCCAAGAACGTGCGATAATCATCGCCAATATCGGGAAACGCAATGTCTCATATCGCTGTCTATCGCGAGAAAATAACTCTGTGTTAACGTCCTATTCACAACACGGCGGTAACATGTGATAGTCTCCCGATAACATGTCAAATGTCCGCGATAAAGTCACCGAGATGGCGATAAAAATCTAAACCCAAACGTGAAAAAAGTTGCGATGGGCCCAACCGCGATAAAAAAAATCAGCGTTAAGCTGCGCCAGGCCTGCAATTCACACCCGTCAGGCGGGAAAAGTCACTATAAAAGTAGAAAAGAAATATATAAACAAAATCAAAACACCTGCGAAGCACAATGGAGGTAGCTGGAGCAAGTACAGAGGACAACCAGAACCCCAGAAGCCCAGGCCGGGACCTCGGGGTCAGGGAAAGGCAAGGACAAGAAGAAGAGGAAGACGCGGTTCAGTCTGCAGGAAAACAGGATCCTGATAACGTAGGTGATTAAACACCATCAACTAAAGTGGGCTGGCTGCGAGGGGACTCTCAGGCTCCAAATGGCCCAGAGAGCTGATAATGATAAAATGCTGATTGCAGCCAGGGCGTGGGTGGCGTTGGTGGACCTGCTTAGGGCGTTGGTTACTGACCCGGACTGATCTCCTTCACGAATCCACTAGGGCACACGCATGGCTGATCTGCCCTCCCCGAGCGGGCTGTGGGGTTGGGGGATAGCGGGTTTTGAGTGGCTACTTCTGTTCATTCGCCACCTGGCAGTACGTTACCAGTAGACCAATCAGAGGGGCTCATCAGTGATACTGGAAGATAGCGGAGGGAGCGACATGTCTGGCAGTGGGGGGGGGAGTTTGAGGGGCTGGGGGTGGGCAGAGGGGGTTTAGTTAATTTGTTATTTATTGAGGAGGCTTGCAGCGAGGCCTAGTAGGACACTGTTGACCCGGATGCTCTGGATGGGATTATAGGCCGTGCCTAACCTGACACTGTTGCCGTAGGGGAGGGCTGGCAGAGCAGCAGGGGGGTTTTGGGATAGGGGGAGGGGTGCTCCTCCCGGGGGCCTTGATATCGCAGGTGCAGGACGGGATAGAAACATGGAGAGTTCTAGGAAAGACCCTGTCTTATGGTGGAGATGGTAGAGGGCTATCGATATACCGGAATTTGATCAGGGGGGCTTGACAAGGGCCCTGGAGAGAGCGGTTTGTTCAGGTACGGCCCATCCTGCAGTAATCGTTGTAATGTATATTGTCTTGTCGTAATAAACTTGCAATAAAGTTTGTTTTAAAAAAAAATTAAACACCATCAACTACTGTTCGTCACCTCCACTGTGTCATTGGCAAAAAAAATGGGATATGGCAGTCAAGGTGAATGCAGTCGGAGTACTGAGGAGGACAATGGAAGAGGTCAAGAGGCGCTGGAATGATGTGAAGCACAAAACCAAGCAGAAACTTGCGAACAACCAGAAGGCATCAATGCACACTGGAGGTGGGAGTCCAGCACCACAGGAGGAGCTGGATGAGATGGAGGAAATGGTGTCCACAGTCATCAGTGGGGAGACAGTGGCAGGAGCTGGGAGACGGGACACTGCTCAACATGACCTGACACAACAGCAACAGGGTGAGTAACGACCAGGGACTGGGGGGACAGGGGGAGATGGGCACAATGGCACACATGCACAATTAAGTAGAGCACACTGCACACCCACAATGACTCTGGAGCATGTCCCTGATCCCCTTGGCACACTGCAGCACACCTAGAAACAGCAAGTAGGCCCCCGTCAACTATGTGCCCAAAGGGGGCCCTTCCCACACACCACCAATCTCACAACCAACCCATGCACATGTGTCAAACCCAGCAATGTGACGTGTCTGTGAGCAACACTGACAATGCAAGTGACACTACATGATGAATAGCATTGCTGCAGTCAATATACCATGAAATGTTGCACGCAACAACACTGAGGTGGCTGAGTGTGGACCACAACCGTAAAGGAGCAGGTCACACTCTGACACATCCACATGCACAAACAACCCCTGATGTCAACAACACATCTGCGGACAAACCATTCCCCAGACACCCAACTCCCACCAAGAGACCAATGTACCCAAGTATGCAACATCTCAGCACTGTATAAGCACAGAAGTCAAAGGCACACCTCATGAAAGGGATAAGGGGCAGCAAAATCAGAGCTGTAGGGTTGATTCTCCCAAAATGCAGCACACACAAACAGAACATGCAGAGCACATCAACATTGACAACAATGTGGTACAAACCGCAACACGTCCACAACAGAACAGGGGACACAACTGGTGCTGCTTGTCTGTAGAAACTGGCCAATCACATTTGGCATAGCAGGGAAATGTGAGTCAATACAATTACAAACACACATCCGTGATGTTGTCGAAATGTCCACTGACCCTTATCAAATAGGCAGCTCCTCCCAAACAGTCACTGTTAGATTTGGGGGTCTCTAGTTTGCATAGGTAGGTACCTGTGACAAATAGGGACCCTTGCGTCTAGTCAGGGTAAAGGGCTACACTCCTAAAATAACCCCTGTTCACCCCCTTGGTAGCTTGGCACAAGCAGACAGGCTTATCTCAGAGGCAGTGTGTAAAGCATTTGTGAACACATACAGTAATCAAGTGTCAACACTACAGATGGACACCACACAAGTTTTATATAAAACATAAGTATTCTTTATATAGGTTTATCACAAGGCCATAAACGAAAAAAATCCACAATACGGTTAGTTTAAAATGGTAGAATTTAGCTTAGTTCTCTTAGGATGGTAAATGCGACACTCAGAGTTCAATGTACCTTAAGATGCGTAACGCAAGACAACTAAAGTGTTGCAAGGACGGTGATGCGTTGAAGATCTGGTGCAAAGAAACAAAGATGGCGCTTTCTTCTTGATACAACACGGTTCCCGGGGATGCGGCGGCGCCTGACGCGACGTCGATCCACTTCTCCGGTGATGCGAGATGTTTCCTGACGATGCGAGCCGCGACAGGCCCTGCGACACACTTCCCAGTGATGCGGCGGCATCTGCGGTGACGTCGATCCTCTCCCCTGGCGATGCGAGTTGCTTCTACAACGATGTGAGCCGCGACAGGCCCTGCGACACTCTTCCCGGTTATGCGGCGGCGTCTGTGGTGACGTTGATCCTCTTCTCTGGCGATGAGCTGCGACAGGCCCTTTGACACACTGCTCGGAGATGCGACGGCGTCTGATGCAACGTCGATCCTTGTCTCCTGCGATGAGCCGCGACAGGCCCTGCGAGACGCTACCCAGTGATGCGGCGGCGTCTGCGGCGACGTCGATCCTCTTCTCCTGGCGATGTGAGGCGCTTCGGTGGACCTGCATTGACTCCACAATTCTTCTGCGACCCGCTTCCCGGAGATGCGGCGGCGCCTGCTGCGACGTCGATCGTCTTCTCCGGCGATGCGAGGCGCTTCGTGTTGTGAAGCGGCAGTTCGGTGACACGCTTCTTGTTCTTGAGTCGCGCTTCCAGCCCCTTGCGACACGCAAGTCCTCAAAAAGTCCAGCACAACTGCAGGCGCTTCAAGAGAACTCTTGGGGAGCTGGTGGGTGAAGTCTGTTGTCCCTGAGACTTCAGCAGTAGGCAATCTCTTTTCCAAGCCCTTTGAGATCCTTCACAAGTTGAATGAAAATGCACACAAAGTCCTTTCTCCTTTCTTTGGCAGTCAGGCAACCACTGCAGGCCAATCCTCCAAGCAACGCTTCAGCTTAGGGATAGTCTCTCCTCAGTTTCTTCTGGTTCCACTCCTCAGCAAAGGTTTCTCACTTTGTTTACATAACTCCTTCTTTCCTTTCAGAGTGCAGAGCAGAGACATCAGACGCACCACAGGAGGTGGAGCCAGCATTGTGGAGGGAAGGCACAGCCCTATTCAGGTCCCAGGTGCAACTCCTCCCACCCATCTAGATGCAGATCTCTCTATTCAGCCCTGTGCTGACTCGCCCTGTCTCCTGGAATCCCCCAGCCCCTGCCATTCAAACTCCAGACAAGGAATACACAGCCTAGCAGAGGCGGTTTGGATGGTTAGACAGGAAAATGCCTACTTTCTAAAAGTGGTATTCTCAAACACAGAATATTAAAACCAACTTTACTAAAAGATGTATTTTATCATTCGGAGTTCAGGCATACTAAATTCAAATTTTTACCATGTTTCCTGAGTCAGTTAGGATTATAAGATGTAATAATCAAACTGCCCATTCTGGCCTATGGAGAACAGGTAACTTCGCAATAGTGAAAAACAGAAATGGAACATGACACACACACCAGGGCATGTCCTACCTTATACTTACAATGCACCCTGCCCTTGCGCCTACCATAGGGTTGTCTGATATGAAGAAAAGGGAAGGTTTAAGGACTGTCAAGTGGGTGCACTTGCCCAGTCAGCATGACAGTACCAGACTGCATGCAGGCTCTGCAATGGCAGGCCTTAGACACACGTTTACAGGCTGCTTCTGTGGGTGGCACAACCAGTGCTGCAAGCCCACCAGCAGTATTTGGATTACCAGCCCTGGACACTCCTGGTGCACTGTACTAGGGTCTGACAGGTAAACCAAACCAACCAATCATGGAATCACTAATTCATACATCAGTTTACAATAGGGAGAGCATATGCACTTTAGCACTGATCAGCAGTGGTAAAGTGCCCAGAGTCATAAAACAGCCAACAACAGGTCAGACAAAATATAGGAGGAAGGCAAAAAGTTCAGGGATGACCCTGCAAAAAGGGCCAAGTCCAACAGTCACAATGTACATTGTCATGCAGTCTGTATGTAAACATGTACAATGCGTCAACATACAGGTGAACACAATGTTACACTGCATCTCCCCTTCCCATTGCAGAGGGAAAACCAACACCTCCTGCTGAGCAGACCGACCCTCTCTTCTCTGATGACGAAGAGGACCTCCACACCTTCGACACCGACGCTCTCCAAGAGTTCATTAACAGCTACGTCAACTCACCTCCAGGAGCAGGGCAGCCCAGCTGCATCGATAAGACCCCACCCCCTGCACCGACCACACAGTAGGCAGCATCCACCATCACGGCTGCCCCCCAGGACCCCCACGAACAACACATGGCTTTCCAACACTGTGGGCCCGATTCACAGAACTAACTTAAGACAAAATCCTAAACTTACTACCATTTTCGTATTCACAGAAGGTACTTACTCATTTTGGTATTCACAGAAGACACTTACTCATTTCGGTATTCACAGAAGCTAGGAGTCCTACGTTTAGGACTCCTAAATGCCTTCTGTGAATACCGAAAGTCTTAAAATTAGGATTTTTCTCAGTTTAGGAGTCCTAAACTTAGGAGTCCTAACTATACTACTACTAAACTGAGAAAAATCCTAATTTTAAGGCTTTCGGTATTCACAGAAGGCATTTAGGAGTCCTAAAGTTAGGAGTCCTAACTTTACTACTACTAAATTGAGAAAAATCCTTATTTTAAGACCTTCGGTATTCACAGAAGGCATTTAGGAGTCCTAAAGTTAGGAGTCCTAACTATACTACTACTAAAATGAGAAAAATCCTAATTTTAAGACTTTCGGTATTCACAGAAGGCATTTAGGAGTCCTCCACGGGCCAACAATGTAAAGTGGGGTTTGCATGGCCCTGTACTGCTCCAGCTACAACACTCCACTGAATGTGCATTAAACATTCATTTTCACACAGATGTGTCATGTCTATGATCATTCAAGTGTGGAAGTATGGATGGATGTAGGGTCAGTGAGTCCCCCTTACGTCCATGTTGCTTATATTGTGGGACTTGAGTCACAGGGTGCAACATTACTGATTGCAGTCCGGGTGGCGCCGACACTACAACAGAGACACACGCATTAGTTACTTCCTTGTCCAGGCCAAGACAGAACCACGCCCAGTGCACCGGGGTCATTGTTCACACCTCTACACTGGACTGGCATATGCCAGGCCAGACCACTCCCCTTACGCTCACGGGGGGGTGACAACTCTACATGTCCCAGGTCTTTCCTGTAGTGATCTGCTGATTACAGGTCTAGTTGTCAGCATGCCACAGCCACTCCCTCATGGCTGGTTCACACCCACGCCACACCCATCCAGCACATGCGTCACAGGACATGTGACCCTGCCAATAAAAAGGGTCGGGCGCACGTGTTGGCCGCCATTTCCACTCTCTATCTGGGTGTAGGCGTGTGGTTATTATTTATTCATGAGTGACTAGGGCACTACCACATCACATTCCCCACTGCCGGAGGTGACATTATGGCATCCACACCACAAGACTCACTCATAAAGGGCCCATGATTTGCTTTGCACAGACCTGGTGGCACCGAATATACTGTGGCCGGCACAGGCCTACGTCCATGGGACGGTGACTTTCGGTGTACTGAGGTAGGGGCACCTTAAGTGCTGAGCGGGTGTGCAGCCTGCAATGATGTACCGTCCTGGCGGTCCGGACTGGTAAGGATTTGTGTGTGCCCTGCTGGACCGCACTGTAGGCCTGAGCCAGCGGGCTGTGCGGGCCGACCGCCACGTGTCTTGGCCTCGCAGTTCACAGTTAGTGGCATTTATAGAGCTGAGCGGGTGTGCAACCTGCGATGATGCCGTGTGCACTGTGCATATGTTCTCTGCCATTTCGAAATCAAGACCCAGAATCAAGTGTGTAACCTTGTGGCCCGCGGGGCAGGGCTGCATGATGTGGAGGCTGCCAAGGTTGCGGGCCCCGGGCTTGGAACTTGCACCGGCACGTGGTGGGCCCTCTTGGAGACACGCCGGTGGCAGAAGGTGAGCAGTGAGGCCTGTGTGCGCAGGGGCGGGCAATCACCGCTGGGCGGCGGGAGGGGCTAGGGTGCAGCAGCCTGTGTGCGCAGGGGCGGGTAAGCGATGATGGCGTGTGCAATTATGTGAACTCTGCCATTCATAAATCTGGACTCTGTTTCAAGTAAGGGACCTGGTGGACTGCAGTGTATACCGGCACGTGGTTGGAGACACACCGGTGGCAGCAGGTGAGCCGTAAGGCCAGGGTCCGCAGTGTTGGCACTCTCTCTCCGTCTCTCTCTTTCTCCCTTCCTTTCTCCCTTTCTTCCTCTCTCTCATTCTCTCTCTCTTTCTCTTTCTTTCTCTCTTTCTCTCTACCTCTCTTCCTTTCACTCTCTCTCTCCCTTTCTTTCTCCCTTTCTTTCTCTCTCTCTTTCTCTCTCTTTCTCTCTCCCTGTCTACCTTTCACTCTCTCTCCCTTTCTTTCTCCCTTTCTTTCACTCTCTCTTTCTCTCTCTCTCTTTCTCTTTCTCTCTCACCTTTCTCTCTCCCTCTCTTCCTTTCACTCACTCTCTCTCTCCCCTTCTTTCTCCCTTTCTTTATCTCTCTCTCTCTCTCTTTCTCTTTCTCTCTCTCCCTCTCTTCCTGTCACTCTCTCTCTCCCTTTCTTTCTTTCTCTCTTTCTCTCTCTTGCTGTCATGCACCCATCAAAGGACAGCGAGAGAGAGAAAGAGAGAGAGTGGGCGGTGGTGGATGTCGCGGCCCTCTTGCGTGTCCGAGCTGCATGATCAGTAGCTCTATGGCATCTGTTGTTCTTCAGGTGTGGCTCTGGGCTGGGCTCCCTTTCATGGTGCAGGTTGTCGTCCGATTTTACACCAGGTAAGAGCAGGTGTTAAATCTCTGCTGCTAACGCGCCTTATCGCCTGTTTTGGGATCTTATCGCCAATCTGGTTAGACATTGAGAATGTTGCGAAGTGGTGTTGTCGCGGCTTTTTGCACGGGAACGCCTACTCTGCATCTCATTAGAGCTAGTTGCAGGTGTCATCTGTGGCGATGTTTTTTGCGGCTGCTATTGCAGGAAAACTAGTGATATCGGCTGTTAACACCGGCTTATGAATGGGGCGATACATTTATCGCCACTTTGGCTGCGATAAAGTGCCGAAAACTCGGCGATAAGTCCTTGAGAATATATTCCTCTGTCTGCTGTAAGCACCAGATTTGCTCAAGCAAAGACTCACCCTCAGAATCCAGATTCCGGCGACTCCGTGATTCTGCACCACTCTGCACCAGAAGCCCACGGCCCAATTTCAAGTGGCCCAACAACCCAAGGAGGTCTCCCCAGCGATCCTGACCTGGGATCTGGTGATCTCTGACCTCCCTCAAGCTTCCCGACGATGCCTGCAGCCACAACCAGAAGGGTCGCCCCGACCTTGACTGGAGCTGGAAAGAAAACCCAACACCAGAAGACACCCCTGCACCTGACGCCCCATGGCCTCGGGTGGCCCAACTGACTGTGTCCAGTCATCACTCAAGATCCCAACTTTCCTCTCCAGCTGGTGGTCGCCTTCAGGAAGTCTCCCTGCCCGAGCCTGCAGCAACTTCGCACAACCGAAGGTCTCCATTGAAACACACAAGGACCCAGACGTCCTTTTTGCACCCTGCACCTTGCCGCCCCAATGCTGGTGGTGCAGTTCCTGTGTTGGCCGTTGGCCCCTGCAGTACTGACCTTAACCCCAGGTGCTTTGCTACCACATCCGAGTGGCCTGCTCAACAGCAGTCCTTAACCAAAGGCCGCCTTTGCCCCATTGGCTAACAGCGGGCCCCTGCACCCGGCCGCTCCAGTGCCGCTGGTCCTGAACCCCGAAAACTCAATTCGTAAGTCGTGAACTTACCTGAAGCACTTTTCTCCCATAGGAACTCATGTTAAGAGATCGTGGGCCTAAAATGTCTGTGTTGAGCTGATGTTTGTATGGAGAAAAGAGAACTAACCAGTAAATGTATGAAACGTTTTACTTACCTTGTATTGTGAGATCCTAAGGTGTTGTATCTAGGCATACCAACCCATTATTCAAAGTAATCAAAAAGTAACTAAAACGTAATATAAAAGTAATTACTGTGTAATTTAAACTGTTTCCAAAGCATATACAAGCCTGTAACATTTGCAACTTTCAACTGCATTTCCTTGAATAGTCTTGTATTTGATAGTGTTTTTTATTTACCTGTGCCAAGTCCTGATTGCTTCTAAAATAAAACATAAGTATACCTTTTTTATGCTTACCTAATTGGTCTGGATTCTGTCTCTGAGTGTGTGCAATTAGTTCTTGATTGAGTGAATACAATAAATGCTTAACACACTCCCTGGATAAGCCTAACTGCTCGCCCACGCTACCACAAAGAGACTTGTTAGTGCTTACTTAATTTAGCCTCTGCTATACCTTTGGGGATTCCCTGGACTCTGTGAATGCCATACGTCATTGTGGTATAGTGTATACAGAGCCAGCATCCTACAGCCGTACACACACATATACAGTTGTTAGTGGTGTACAGTACTGATAAGCCATTTTGAAAGTAATTGTGTTGCATTTACACACATGTATATCCTATCCATCTGACTGCTTCTTTCTCTTTCACCTTGATTAGTTGCATCTAGTCTTGTGTTCCAGTTTATTTGCCTTACCTCTATTTTGATCTGCTTCATCTGAACACCAAGCACTCAAATAAGCCCAGAATCATATTTAAAGCATTTTCAAAAGCATTGCGAGTCAATGCTTTTGAAAACCTATATTAGTAAGTTTAGACACAGCCAGAAACATAAACGGTTGGCATAACTACTTGACTGGGTAAGGCGATGAGCCAAAAGTTGCTGGTTCGTTTTATGAAGTCATTCTAACCACGCACCATTTTGACTCAGTTACATATTTTTAAGTAGGACAATATCTAAGTTATTAGTAACAAGGAAGTTAAACATCTGAGTAAAGTTCACTTTGTCTACAGACAGCTGTAAGCTAAGATAATTAAAAAAGGTGAAGAGGCTGGCCATGTAAAATTAATTCACTGGCCTAAGGATTTCCGAGTCTGGGATCACAAAGACCAAACACACTTTACATTACCTTCTGGCAGAGTGATAAAGCAGGTGGGTGTGCCCTCCTAATCTATTAAAGATATGGTCTGACCCACAGGAAACTTAGGATATTTCCTGACAGATCAGGTGCTCTGAAAAGTTAGTAGAGTTGGAGTAGTATCAACCTAATATCCAGACAGTGGCTGGTGTGATTGATTGTTCCCAGTCTCACTGTACATTCAGAAGAAATGAGGCTGGACTGGAGCAGAAGGGTCAAGGTGAAGATGGTTAATAATTTTGTATTTCTTAAATCTTCCCACTCCTATTTGCCCTGTGCCTTCATTTTTCTACTCCCTCTTCACCCTTCCACTGCTTGCCCTGACTTTTATCTTATCTATCCAAATTCTCTCCCTTTAGTGTTTTTTAAAAATGCACAGCATGCAATATGTGCTGAACCATTTCCAGCTACTCCAAAATTCACAAATTGCCAGATCTGAAAACTAAAGCACTGGGAAATATAATTGTCCAGGATCAGACAATTTGGTCAAGTGGGAAAAAGCAGCTGTGAAGACATAGGTCTTCTGAAGAGTGTAGTTACACGTTAGCCACTGGATCTCATTTCTCTGTCCCTCGTCACTTCTTCTTTCTCTTGGTTTTACCTTTATCCTCACCATCACCCCCGTCACTGCACACTCATCCTATGCCTTCTTCAATGCAATGAACCTTGTAATCATAACTCAGTCACGCATGCACAGTGTTCCTTATTAAGGTTCATTGGCAAGTAATCTTTCTCTTGTTAGGCTATTTCTCCTCAACATCAATTTCATTTGATTGAAACAGTCGGTTCAGCGGAAGCTCTAGCTGTGCTGCCTCAGTTACTGTTCCCTCCCAAGCCCTCAGCATTTCGAACAGGTGATGCTCTAAAGGTGGGATTGCACTGCATGTGCCATGCGTGTATTTTTAGTGAGGGCCTCTCGGACCTACTTTGATTCTCCATTTTATAGTTATATTTTACATATTTTAGCAGACTTCGTTTAAGCTACATTAGTTTTTACAGATTTTATTTTCACAATACAGTTCTAAGAAACACTGCACATTCTGCTTATTTTTAGAAAGCCTAATCTATACACTTTGTTCAAGGCTAAGGAACAGAAGAAGACATCCAAGTGCTTTTAGTTGCCCGCTCGGAGATAGCTTCTAACATTTAGACACATCATTGCATCAGAGCTGTACCTCTAACACTAGTTTTGTTATATAAACACTGCACTGTCATGTAATGGTTCAGAGGGGGCACCCTAGCCACGACAGTCCTGGAACAAATGCCGTGTTTGACATGCAGCTCTGCTAAAACTGGTCTTCTATCCTGATCTTGCAGAGAGGGATTGCCAATCCAACTCCAGACTAAGTCATCCAGGTATGGGGACTCGGGCTAAACTAATTGATTGGGCAGAGGGTACTCCCACTTTGCTTTCAGAGTAGGGATAATGATAGGTGATCTATAACTATACAGAAATTGGACTGTCATGATTGCACTGTTTATTCTTTTCACTATGTTCACAATGCTGGTTACTTTGCTTTGTTTTATATGCCAAATAATCAGAGCCCACTCTTTCTATGTAAGATTATGATTATTTCAGTAAATGTATTGACAACTTCCTTCATATCTTTCTTATGTATATGAAGGGCATGCATGAGTAAACAACAAAAGGGGTAAGATGTTTCCACGAGTCCCTTGGGGATCAGTGTGTCATGTTCGAGGTTGCCAAAATCACCTGCTAGCCCAGAAGGGTTAGGGGTACAGGTGAGGCACTGTGAGCTAGATCGGAGTTGAGCCAGATGTTTTGGATGGTGTAGATGGACTCAGTCCCTGCATTTTGAAGTGCTATTGTCCTAATACACAGTTCTACATTTTCAAATGGGTACTGTATAACACATTCACAACTTGTTTGATGTTAATGCGCTTGTGTGCATGTCCGGATCATAGATACTTAGGAAAATAGTTACTTAGGCAATGGAAAGCTGCTCCAAAAATAATATTCTTCTAGGTACCAGCTTCTATTGAATTCAGGTAAAACCAAAGATTCACTAGAAATAGCAGACCTCCAAAAGAATGCTCACCTGGAGTATCACCTAAGTGAGAACGGTGTCACATCTCTTTTTAGGTCGAGTCTAAACAGCGCTTGTGCAGGTAGACGATCTGTTGTCTGTACTTTGTGGGGGCTGACTCTTCCCATAATTGGCTTTCGTGTGTGTTCTTTAAAAATGGTAGCCTGCAAATGGCTACTCGGGAGTGCATGTCCCACCTTTTCTGGCAAGTTCATTCCAATGGAGTATTGCCGCGGGAGCAAGCAGGGACATATTTTTTTTTTTTTGCAGAGTTTTATATAGCGCAAACTTGACCCGAATCCAATCAGGTATCAGAGCGCTTTACATAGCACCAGTTAAGTTACATGAGGACACACATTCATTTTTTGTTAGGCACGGGGAGATTAAGTGATTTGCCCAGAATCACAGGATGTTCAGCGTCATTACCGAGACTCGAACCCAGTTCCCCAGGTTCGAGGTCGAGCTCCCTAGCCGTTAGGCCAACTCCTCTCTCCATGCATCCTATGTGCGTGCCTTTATTTTCTTATTTTCTACTGCTGCCCTTCCCTGCAGTACACGGCCACCTAGCGCAGACATGCCAACCCTCCCGATTCAGGCGGGAGACTACCGATTTCAAGGCTAGTGTCCCACCTCCCGATTCAAGCATCCAGAAACCCGATTCCTCGGGGTTTCCGCTGACAGGGCTTGGTATTGTGTAACGTGCTAATTCTTCCAGCAATAGTCAGAGTGGCGATGCAGGGGCTCTAGAAGGGGTGAAAAACCAACAAAGCCTCATTAACAAGCAAATTGTCTTTTAAAGACCAGTGAAGTACTCGGGTGCGGCTGTGTGTGTGCCCGGGAAGCTGTTTCAGCCGGGCTGACACACGGGGGGGATATGCACTGCCAGCAACCTGCCAGGCCAGTGCACAACACTTGCATCACCCTCTCTCTGCCTGCCATTGTGCTCCATGCTTTTGAAAGGTAAGAAAAAGACGTGCATTTGTGTTACAAATGTCCGATCCTGCAGCAGCACACTTCCAAAGCCCATACGTGACAGTAACCCGATTGAAGGCCCCATTCTCCCGATTTTTTCTAAAAAATCTGCCACTTTGCTATTCTGAAATCTTGGCATGTATGACCTAGTAATAATATACAAACAATACTGTGGGTCTAATGTTCAATGTGAAAAATAACACCGATGTGACAAAAGAAGTGAAGAAAACCAAAGTAGTCGTGTGAAGCCTCCCAAAAGGGTCAAGTTCCCATCACCCACCAAAGGTGGTTTTTCATCATCTGGGAACTATGGACAGTACCATAAATACCAACCACTATAATGATTGTGGTGGTTCCACGGTAGTCCCAGGCGTGAATGCAAACGACATTGCAGTCGGTGGGGTGATGGTTGCAGTGCAAAAAGTAGTAAGAACAGTGCAGTTAAAAATGGCTAACAAGACACTATAAATTTTATTCTGGTGCTGTCTTGGTGCCACTCTAAAAACAGTGCATCGACAGCTTAGCAAATAACTGTCAGGATGTCGGTCTACATGTTTCGGCTTCTGGACATAAGAGTCCAAGCTCTCATCAGGACCATGTTGACGCTACTGCAATGAATGTGTAAAGAATAATAAACAAATCCAGTGATAACTAGGTTGGTAACTAATACAACCTGATTGGTCCTGTGTGTCCCGGTTGAACTGTTACAGGTAATACTTGGTAAAAGAAACCTGGTCAAAACCAAACAAAGAGTCAGACAAAAACGATGGTGGGAAAACCTCACTTGATCTTGTGCAATATCAGTGTTAATCCCAGAACAATGTTTAAAAATAATTATTTTGTTTTAACGAGATCATATCAATACTTATAAGTGTATTACATAGCGATAGTTAATTCAACAATCAGTATGTGCACTTACCCGGAAAACTGCGGGTACGCACCTCGCCTCACCTGGGATCCGCTCAGGACATGAGGCACCGCTCTACAAATGGAAATTCCAAACAACAGTATTACCCCAGTGGACATAGCGGTTTTAATCCACAGGGGATACAGGAATTTACCAACGAAAGTACTTGACTACATGGTGTAAAAACAAGGCAGAGTCTATATTTAAAAACACCGGGAATATCACTCTATAGGCGCTGCAGTGTGTGATATTGCGAGCAAAAAGAGAGAATGGCCCGTGTTGATATCTTATGTACAATGTTGGGGTACTAGGGTCCGATATTAAAAGGTTTGAAAATCAACAGTTAGTGAGAGTTCGAAAGGAATCGGCTAGCTCTCATCTACGTCCAGTCACACACGAGAGCGTCTGGTATGCTATAAGAGCACCAAACAGCGATTACAATGCTACGTGCAAGTTGCCATGATTACAACAAAACCAAACTAAGTCTAACTCGTGTGTAGGGAAACCCGAAGGAATTTCCTGACATCGTTAACGCAGCGTGGAGTGATCGCAAGTGACAGAAGTTAAGGAGCTAATGGAAGAAACCCTTACCTCTCCGTCGGTACCCCGCTCTGACAACTGAGCTGGACGGGGAGGTATCTGACGGAAAGGAGGAGTGTCCATATATCTCTTCTGTATACAGGCGTACTTCTGTGTTAACCGCTACGGAACGCGGCAGTGTACAAAATACAGCATGCGATGTCGTGTGTCAAAGGAATGCTGGGATTTGTAGTACCAAACGCAAACTCATGCGTAGATACCGTATTGAACGGCCTTGCCGATTAAAGGAGAACAGCTTGTAACACCACTGGAAAAGTAACACAAGATCGAATGTGTTAGAGTCATGTGGGTGTATATATAAAAAAACAATTATTATGTTCCTAATTTGCAGAATCATAAAGATGAGACCCGGACATGTAAATATAAAAGTGCCCTACTGGTTCACGCCTAAAGGCTAACTAGCCTGGCTAGGGTGCTAAATCAGATATGTGGGTGAGGAACTCATTTGGGCAATCCACCCACGTCCGATTATTTCTTGAGGGAACCAAATAGAGTCTTTCTGCATACGGATATGGTGCCTAGATCCTGTTGTTTAGAGAGATGACCACGGGATATCATCATTCAAGCCCAGTTGGTCACTCTTGAATTTAAACACCCACTTCTGTTCTTTAATGAACAAGAGTTTTTTAATATCGGTCACGTGTGTGGGAATAAAAGGTTGTTCTAAGACTAACCACCTCAAGTCTTCTGGTTTGTGTCTGAGTGACAGAAAATGGTTGGTTAGTTTGGTAGCCTCTTTATTCCGCCTAATTGTGCTTTTATGTTCGTTAATACGTGTCTTGATCTTGCGTGTAGTCATGCCTACATAACGCAAAGAACAAGGACAGGTAATCAGATAGATGACTCTTTCAGTGTTGCAGTTGGTATGTTTTTTTAAAATCCAGGGTGTGTCTGTACCTATATCAACTGTTTTAGTGGGCTGGGTCTGTGGACATGCTGAACACTGGCCGCATGGAAAATGGCCTTGTCTTGGCGGTAAATCCCATAGGGTATTAGTAGTGATGGAAGATTTTGTTCTGGGTCTAGTATGTACGAGGCTATCTTTGAGGTTGGTGCCCCTTTTAAAGGAGAATAAAGGTGGTGGAATAACCTCATTCCCTACATTCAATATCCACCAGTGTTTTCGCACCGTTTTTTGTACCTGGTTCGACCACGTACTGAATGTATTTACAAAGGTCATTCTGGACAACGGAGGCTTCGGCACCGGGGGTTCCAAAAGGGCTCCCCGGTTATTATTTGAGGCTCTTTTCCAAGCCTGTCTCACCAGGCGTTTGGGGTATTGTCTGTCTCTCAGTTGATTAGAGAGTTCCTCTGCATACTGGTTGAAGGTGGTTACGTTGGAACAGTTTCTGCGAATACGCAGGAACTGTCCTACGGGTAGATTCTCTCGAAGAGATCGAGGGTGATGACTGTTGAAACTGAGGAGAGAGTTCTTAGATAGGGGTTTCTTGTATAGTTCACTGCCAAGTTTGCCCTTATACGGACATATCGCTATGTCTAGAAAAGGCAGGCGGTTTTTGTCAACTGTAAAGCGTAAAAATTCGTTCTTTGTATTGAGCCAAGCATGAAAATCTAGCAGAGAGGCTACAGGTCCCTGCCAGACAACCAGAATGTCATCAATGTATCTTTTCCAAATTTTTTATTTGGTCTCTGAATGGGTTGGTCTGAGTAAGCACATTGTTCTGCTCGAAGAGGTGGACATACAGGTTGGCCAGACTCGGCGCAAAAATGCTGCCCATAGATGTACCCGAGACTTGTAGATATATAGTCTCCTCGAATTGAAAGAAGTTCTCCATCATGGCCATCCTTTTGAATTCCATTATGAAATGGACCGGTGTAATAGTGTCCAAATTTCTCACATCTAGAAGACTCTCGATGGCTTCTAAAGTTTCCATTTGTGGGATGGAGGTATATAAAGATTCCACATCGAAGCTAACCAAGAGGTCTGTCTCTGTATCATAACTGATATCAGGAAGTAATCGGATGACATCCTTTGTGTCTTGAAGGTAGCTGGGCATTTCCTTAACTAGAGGTTTTAGAAAAAAATTAACAAAAGTGGAAAGAGGTTCCAGTAATCCAACCTGCAGCTTTGGCATCATCTACAAGAGTTTGTATCTCTCTTGTTAATCTGGGGGTCGGATCTTCAGAGAGTGGTCTGTATGCTGTCCGGTCATTGCGTTGTCTCAAACACTCAGTGCGGTATGCCTCAGTGTCCAGAATAAAGATTGCTCCGCCTTTGTCGGCGGGTTTTATAGTTATAGTCTCATCATTTGCTAGAGCCGTTAAAGCTTGTTTCTCATTCTGAGAAAGATTGTGATAGACTTTGTCTTTTTTAGTGCTGATAGAATTGATATCATGAATCACTGCTTGTTCGAACACTTTAACTCGGTCAGGTGTCAGATGGGCTGGAGGGTTAAAAGTGGACGTGTTTTGAGGCCCGTATTTTTTTCAGAAAAATCCTCTGGAGAGGCCGTCAGTTCCTTATCTTTAAAGAAGAAATGTAGACGGATTTTTCTGAAAAATTTGGCCATTTCACATCGTAGTTGGAATAAGTCTCCAACATTGGTCGGAACATAGCCCAGGCCTTTGTTGAGGACCAGTTGTTCATTGGGTGTAAGGGTTCTTGTGCTCAAGTTTACAACTAGCTCGTTGTATCCGAGCTCGTCCCTGGTAGTGGTTGCCCTTTCCTGCTGCGGGTATTGGGTGGTTGTGGATCCATCTCCCAAAGTACCTGCGGCTGTCCTCTCCTTCTGCCTCTGTTTCGTCCGCGGCCTGCTCCTAAAAAAGGCGGTTGACCGAAGAAAGGAGGTTGCGTTGTAAAAGGAGGCATTGACTGAGTGAAAGGGGGAAATTGGTATATGTATGACCTAGTGTCTTCCGTGCCCCTGCACGTCGCTACCGTCGCTATCTTTTTTCTTGGGCCATGTTCCCTATCTAGTTAATGCGTTGCCTTCATTTTAAATATAGCGGCCGCCCGCTTTTGTTTCCTTCTGTATATCAGCACGGCATGCTGCACTGTATCTTAGTTCATTGCTGTTTATATGGCAAGTACAGATCTTGTGTACGGCTACTTGAAAATTCAACATTCAGGGGCCGATTCCGATCCGGGTCGGAAGGGCACCGAAAGTGATCCGGACGAAAAAACTACGAGCCGTATGCGTGTTTTCCAGCCGACTCGTACAGCTGTACGAGCGAGCAAGTACGATGCGAGCTGCTTGAAATTCACCGACCGAGTCGTTTCCGGGTCCGAACCGCTCCGTACGTCTTGGTCGTAAGCTAACCGTGGCGTGCAATGGATGCGATTCACGACCGAGGCAGTACGATGCAAGCGTCGGACAGCCTGTGCGAGTCGGAGTGTCCGGCTCGCAAATCGTCCGGGTGGTTGCCTTTGGGGGTCCACGTCGGACCCCCTGTCACCCGCAGCCCTACGACTCGGACACAGGGGGAAACCATGGGTCACCCCAACACAGGCATGTACGGTGCGGATGGCACAGACGCGTACCCACTGTAGGGGGCGCACTTGTCTGCGACATACCCAATCAGTCAATGGGAGCCCATGTACGCGTCATACGACCGACTCCCATTGACTTCTATGTGAGTCCGACTGAACCGGGTCCGGCAGCATACGGCCGCATCGTACTCGCTCGGTCAGACTGCAGGACTCCGGCCCGGTCGGAAAACACTCCGGATCCGGCTTGGTTGGAGTGCTTTCCGACCCCGATCGGAATCGGCCCCTAAAAGTGTTCTCGCTAAATGCTCAGCTACAAACGTTACCACGATAATCAACAACAGAAGAATCACATGCTTGCATCTTTTGCCACCTGCTGGCTTGATCCTGGAATTGGACATCAGTCGAAAGAAGGTTGCAATTATATTAGAAAACATTGTATCCGAGCTCGTCCCTGGTAGTGGTTGCCCTTTCCTGCTGCGGGTATTGGGTTGTTGTGGATCCATCTCCCAATGTACCTGCGGCTGTCCTCTCCTTCTGCCTCTGTTTCGTCCGCGGCCTGCTCCTAAAAAAGGCGGTTGACCGAAGAAAGGAGGTTGCGTTGTAAAAGGAGGCATTGACTGAGTGAAAGGGGGAAATTGGTATATGTATGACCTAGTGTCTTCCGTGCCCCTGCACGTCGCTACCGTCGCTATCTTTTTTCTTGGGCCATGTTCCCTATCTAGTTAATGCGTTGCTTTCATTTTAAATATAGCGGCCGCCCGCTTTTGTTTCCTTCTGTATATCAGCACGGCATGCTGCACTGTATCTTAGTTCATTGCTGTTTATATGGCAAGTACAGATCTTGTGTACGGCTACTTGAAAATTCAACATTCAGGGGCCGATTCCGATCCGGGTCGGAAGGGCACCGAAAGTGATCCGGACGAAAAAACTACGAGCCGTATGCGTGTTTTCCGGCCGACTCGTACAGCTGTACGAGCGAGCAAGTACGATGCGAGCTGCATGAAATTCACCGACCGAGTCGTTTCCGGGTCCGAACCGCTCCGTACGTCTTGGTCGTAAGCTAACCGTGGCGTGCAATGGATGCGATTCACGACGAGGCAGTACGATGCAAGCGTCGGACAGCCTGTGCGAGTCGGAGTGTCCGGCTCGCAAATTGTCCGGGTGGTTGCCTTTGGGGGTCCACGTCGGACCCCCTGTCACCCGCAGCCCTACGACTCGGACACAGGGGGAAACCCATGGGTCACCCCAACACAGGCATGTACGGTGCGGATGGCACCGACGCGTACCCACTGTAGGGGGCGCACTTGTCCGCGACATACCCAATCAGTCAATGGGAGCCCATGTACGCGTCATACGACCGACTCCCATTGACTTCTATGTGAGTCCGACTGAACCGAGTCCGGCAGCATACGGCCGCATCGTACTCGCTCGGTCAGAATGCAGGACTCCGGCCCGGTCGGAAAACACTCCGGATCCGGCTTGGTTGGAGTGCTTTCCGACCCCGATCGGAATCGGCCCCTAAAAGTGTTCTCGCTAAATGCTCAGCTACAAACGTTACCACGATAATCAACAACAGAAGAATCACATGCTTGCATCTTCTGCCACCTGCTGGCTTGATCCTGGAATTGGACATCAGTCGAAAGAAGGTTGCAATTATATTAGAAAACAGAGAACGGACGCCGTGTTGCTAAAAGAAAGGCACTTCTTCAAATAGGAGCCGCTCACAAATTTAATTTAATGTATGCTCTTTGGGGCTCACAGTTGCACTTCTATGTAAAGGAGCACTTCCCTCAAGTGTTTGCTGTAATGTTCCCGTCTCAACCTGTATTTCTCTACGTCTTCTATGTTTTTTACTCTTCCTTTTTGTCATTTCATCTGGTCTTTTTATCTGGTTTTATTTCTCTAGCAGTCTTTCTATGTCCCTCCCTTTCTTTTGCCTCTAAGACACTTGAGTGTGTCTATTTATCTAATGCTTTATCACTTTTCATTGCGCATCAAGGGCATCTTTAAAGTGTTTTGATGTATAGTTGCTCGTATTCTCCCTCCAAAGACCTCAGAGCTGCCAGGGCAGTGGACTCAGGCAGTGGTGGTATATTTACGGTGGTATCATGCACAAAATCTTACAGTTTTTGTGTAACACTTGGGCTGCACTCTCAATCGCACTCTCCTCCCCCATAAAAAAGGGATCGGGCATCCGCTGTTGCACAGCACCAGGATGTTGACAAATGGACTTATTATGGCTTTCACAAACTTCTCAAGCGCCATTCAACTGCCGGGCAAACTTGCCGCCGCTACAAGGAAGTCTTTTGGGATTACTTTGGCCGGAGTCTACCATTACTTCATCCTTACTGTGGGACTGCCTACTACTAGATGCCGTTTATACATTTGGATCCTTTTGCATATAATATTTCGCCCTGATGAAGTTCTTTGAAAGGAACGAAACGCGTTGGCTGTTGTCCTGTCATCTGTTTTACAAAAGAAGAATAAAGATACTGAAAAGACTATATCCGACAGAGTGTGACTTCATTCTTAGTGCTCCCTCCATTTTCTTCAACCCCTCTGGCTTCAGTCTTTAACACCTTGATGGTTTCGCCCTGACTGCCGGAGATGTGAAAAATAATCACAATGCCATATTTTGCCACACCAACAGAAAGCAACAGTCGGAATTATATTTGTTTTTCTTTCCTCCTTAAAAAGGACAGCAGTGTTTTTCATATTGAACAAAGTCATAATTACATTGTCTCTTTCCTCTGTGTGATTAGGTGTACATTGTAATCTAGGTTCTTTGTTTCTATACAGTGACAGTGCATGCTTGCCTTATCATGCCTACAACGTCCTCTGGTTTTTTTTGCGTGTGAGAGGCAATTTGGCAAAGAGTGTAAATAACATGTATTTGCTTCTCTAATTTATGGCATACGCACAAGGTTTACTATTTCGAAGTGATGCTAAGGAACCCGTAGTCAGTACAACAAAATGTCATTGCACCAAATACCAAGGCTGCATAGTCTTAAATACACCTCATGCCTCTTTAATCCACTACCAGACACTACCTGTCCTTTTTTTCTCACTCTTGTTGGTCCCTGCTTTCTTCCTTTGTGCCGTTTTTTTCCATCTTTCTATACGTCCGTCATTTCACTTTTATGTATTTTTTTCTCTTGCTCGTGGTAAATGTCTGATGCAGAAAAATAAGTGTAATTTCCCAAAATTAAGTACTGCTTGTGTGGGTCTTTTTCTATTCGTCCTCTCAACGTGACATTTGTTATTTATTTTCTCCAAGTCCTTGCACAGGCTGACAAGTGTGTTCTTCCTCCTTGTTGTATATCCCACTACACACTTACCTTTTTTTCCTGATATACCACTGACTATTGTCCCTTTTGCACCTTATGTCTACACCGAAGGGGATTTTAAAATGATCTGGACACATTCACCATCATAATATTCTATTCCTGAAAGTTCAAACTTAATGCGGTTGTGCATGGACAGTGCTTGCCTTTCAATTTTCAATTGGGTCCTGTGCGCCCAGACCCATCCAGCACAATGCAAATGTTTCATTTACTTACTGGTAAATGCATTACACAGACTGCTTCCTTTGCCCGAATTAATTACTCATTAAGAGACATCGAGCCGCAGAGTCACACTCCGTCAACAAAAAAGTAATATACTTAAGTTCCTCTCACACTCATCACCTCCTCTTTTCTTTTGACTCAAGCCTTAGCTATATAGTAGGCTTGGTTCGAAAGGGCAGGAGAAGAGGTGTAATTAATTCAGGCAAAGTAAGCACTCTGAGTAATGCATTTACCGGTAAGATAATGAAATATCACCTCATTGTGCTGCCTTTGCCAATTACTCAGTGAAATATAGAAAGCAATACAGGACCAGGACAACAGGTATGCAAGCCAAAAAGATTTATTTGTAAATCAGTTTGTCACTATTCAGCATAGACTACAAAACTTTGATCCAAAGATATTAAGGAAATGTGTCTCCTATAACACTCTGTAGTGTTTCGCAAATGTGGAAGAGACCGCCCAAGTGAATTTACAACAGATATAGGATAGGATAGGATGGTATTTGTAAATCGCATTATACCCGAAGGTGTCCACCAAGGATGCCCCTTGTGCTAAAGCCCACAAAGTGGACATCCATTTCGTAGAATTACCTTCCACCATTGCTCCAGGGGGCTCACCAGACTCCCTATAGGCTAGACTAATAGTGGACATAAACCATTGGTTTAGTGTCTGAACAGACAGCTTAAGACCCTGTTTTGAAACCCCAAAATTAACAAATAGGCTAATTGTGTCCCTAGAAGCATTCAACTACACATAATTCAACACAATGTCACACAACTCCATAATACACAATTCAGCGCCACACAATTCCACACCATGCAGCATAATTTCACTCCACATAATACCAATCAACACCACATAATTCAACTCCAGCTAATTAAACGCTACTCAATACCACATAAATACACCCCACATAAATCCACTCTATGCCACATAACAACAATCTGTATAAATACACCCCCCTGCCACATAATTCCACTCAACATCATTTCACTGAACGCCACACTGTTCCATGCCACACTATTCAACTCCACACAAATCCATTCCACATCACATAATTCAACACCAAGCAACACAATTCCACTCAGCAACACAATTCCACTGCACACCACATATATCCAATTCACAACACATAATTTAACTGCATACTTCAAAATTCAACAGCACACTACAGAATTAAACTCCATTACATAACACTACACATACAAAATACCATTCCACATAATTACACTCCATGACATAATTTCAATACACATAAAAACACATACTTACTAACCACATAATACAACTGCCCACCATGCCACATAATTCCACTACACAAATCCACTCCACAGCACACAATTCCACACCACATAATGCCACAACTAACAATTCCAATCCAACCCACATAAATCCACTACCCACCACATACATCCACTCCACTTCATAACAAATAGGTAAGAAACATTTATATTTACAATGTCAATAATCTAACTCTATTTCTTCTTTTTTGTAACACCCAAACATACAGATCTGGAGCTTAGCTCCTACACATTTTTTATTTTTCTTCACCAAAGAGGTAAACCTAGCTGCACAGTTCCATGCCACACAATTTAACTTCACACATTTCCAATCCGCACCATATAATTCAACACCAAATCACACAATACAACTCAACAACGCAATTAAATACACCACGCGACACAATTCCATATCATGCCACAAAATTCAACAGCACACCACATAATTAAACTTCACTACATACCACTTAACGATACAAAATACCATTCCATATAATTGCACTCCTTGACACACAATCCCACTCCACATAATTCCAGTACACTCAATACCGCATAATTATTACCCACATAATTCCACAGCACTCCATGCCATTAATTCCATTACACAAATCCACTCCACGCCACACAATTCCACGCCACACAATAACCCAACTAACTAATACAATCCAACCCACATAATTCCGCTACACACCACTACATACACTCCATAACACATAGGTAAAAAATATCGCCAATAGTTCTAACTCAGAGAAATGAGAGACCAATTGCATTCCTAATGCTTGTTTTTTTTTATTTGAGCAAATGAAGTAGGTAATACAAATAATTCATACACATTCATCCAGCGAGCAAGTTCATGTCAAGTAAAATAATCTCAAAATCAGTTTAATAAGCTTATCTCCCTGCACCAAATATAAAATCAAGTAAACTGAACTCGTCTTTATCTCCCTAGCAGCATCAAAACCCATTTAAAGGGACTAAATGCAGTTATAAAAAACCAAATCCTACAGTATTTATCGATGAAAAAATCATTCTATCCCATACAGAAATATTCAATACTAGTCTTAATAACACAGTCTATCTGAAAGTACCATCTTAGTTTACTCATCGCAGCCATAATATTAGGAAAGTGCTCAGTCCTAGTCAACAATGTCATCGATATTCTGCTATAAAAAAAAATATCTATTATGTAGCAGCATTAATATTATTACAGTACATGCAAACACCTTAGGTCAAAACATAAAATGCTAACCGTATTTAACATTGACCGTATCTAACATTAACGTATTAACATTGACTTGTAGAGTGGTAGAACATAAACCCATGGCCTGGGAATTAAATGCTACCAGTGGACCTGAAGCACTTATTGTGCCACCCACTCAAGTGGCCCTCTAAAGCATATCCCAGGCCTGCCATTGCAGCCTGAATGCAGTGTCACACTGCCATGTCGACTTGGCATTTAAAACACCTTGCCTAGCCTTACACTCCTCTTTCATTACATATAAGTCACCCCTAAGGTGGGCCTTAGGTAGCCCATAGGGCAGAGTGCTGTGTAATTAAGGTACAGAGCTAGAATATCGATGTAGAAATTTCGATATACATAAATATCAACGTAAAAATATCGTGGGAAAGAAATATCGATAGCAAAAATATCGTGGACAAGAATATCGATTGTCAGGTAAGTAATATCGGTTGCAAAAATATCGAAGTGTTGAATGTCGTTTACAAAAATATAGGGGTCGATTCCGATCCTGGAAAAAGGCTGTACGAATCGTTGTACGGAGCATTTTCTCCGTACAACTCGTACCCGGTAAACTTTTCTTACAACCTAGGAAGTACGATTCGTACAGAAAGCCTTTTTCCGTACGAATCGTACATAAGACCGTACGGGTAAAAAAAAAACAACGATTCTGATCCGGAACAGCTTGTACGCGACGTCCGGACGTATTTAAGCAGCGGTTTCCGGCCCAACAAGTACGATTCGTCCCTACGTCACTCCGTACGGCTCTTTTCTTACGGGAGCCAAACACAGCCGGAAAAGCAGAGTCCTACGCGAACCGTTACGCAACGGAGCCCCGGTACGCGACGTACATGCCATGAACCCCATTGTACATGTCATCCCGGTCCTCTTAGCCTACGACCTGGTGCACCGGACCCAACGCACACGCCGCAGAAGGTGAGAACAACACCCAGGGGCCAGGGTGGGGGTGAGGGGCAGGAAACATGCCCCATATCCAAATCAAAACCTATAATATGGAGCCCATACATTACCACCAGGGTCTGGTCACTTGGGGGGCCGTGTCCAGCAACCCCTGCGTACCGCAACAACGGAAGTGGACATGTACAGTGCGTTGCACATGTACCCCTACGGCACCAGTAGAACAGTGATATGATGCGTAAACACGCAATGAATGCGTGGGAATGGTGCGTTTCACACGTACCCCTACGGCACCAGTAGAACAGTGATACGGACCGTACACACGCAATGGATGCGTGGGTACGGTGCGTTTCACACATACCCCTACGGCACCAGTAGAACAGTGATATGGACCGTACACACGCAATGAATGCGTGGGTACTGTGCGTTTCACACGTAGCCCTACGGCACCAGTAGAACAGTGATACGGACCGTACACACGCAATGAATGAGTGGGTACGGTGCGTTTTACACGTACCCCTACGGCACCAGTAGAACAGTGATACGATGTGTACATATGCAATGAATGCGTGGGTACGGTGTGTTTCACACGTACCCCTACGGCACCTGTAGAATAGTGATACGGACCGTACACACGCAATGAATGCGTGGGTACGGTGCGTTTCACACGTACCCCTACGGCACCAGTAGAACAGTGATACGGACCGTACACACGCAATGAATGCTTGGGTACGGTGCGTTTCACACGTACCCCTACGGCACCAGTAGAATAGTGATACGATGCTTACACACGCAATGAATGCGTGGGTACGGTGCGTTTCACACGTACCCCTACGGCACCAGTAGAATAGTGATACGATGCTTACACACGCAATGAATGCGTGGGTACGGTGCGTTTCACACGTACCCCTACGACACCAGTAGAATAGTGATACGGACCGTACACACGCAATGAATGCGTGGGTACTGTGCGTTTCACACGTAGCCCTACGGCACCAGTAGAACAGTGATACGGACCGTACACACGCAATGAATGAGTGGGTACGGTGCGTTTTACACGTACCCCTACGGCACCAGTAGACCAGTGATACGATGCGTACACACACCAGGAATGGAGGGCTACGAGTCGCACAAGGATGTCCATCAAGTACATGTCATTGCATACTTTCATGTGCAGGCCCTAGGTGTGTCAGCCAGTGATATTGCACAGGTCATCTCATCTAGTTGCACAATTGATGTGTGATGACCTGTGTACACGTCATGTGTGATGGGGCACTATGTGGCACACATCACCTTGCCACTTGCTACATGTGTGTCTGTAGTCCAACTGTGTCATGCACAGCAGCAGTGGGATGGCACAGTCATCAACACCCGCACCTGTCTCCTGATGCCAGGGACAGGGACACTCTATCAAATGACATGTCACGATCAGCGTGCCCTTATTTGACTATGTCAGGTGTGTGTCATGTGTTCCCATGAGCTTGCTGTTAGTGTTCCGTCAACTGCATCTGCTGTTGGTGTATCGAACATGAGTCTGTGTGGAGATGGGCATGGCACACATCTACGCACACCATGCCACATGTGGATTCCCACGGCTGTAGGGTCTGTGTGCATCGGACATCATATTTTCCCAGGCATACATGTCTGCGTCGTCTCAGTGGCTGCGTTTTTTTGTTGTCGCGTGTACCCCTTCATCGCAATGTGTTTCATATGTACATTTGACTTTCCATGTGACCTGTGCGTGTGCCTTGCAGTCAACTGTCTGGATGAGATGACATCCTTCCAATGCAGCTATGTGGATGTGTGTCACTCCGGTGATATCTCTGGCTGTTCACTCAGACTTGCACCCAGCTCATTTCAGGGCATGTCATGTAGACTTGACAATCAACAGGTGTATCTGGCTCTTCGTAGGAGTGCCAGCAAGCTGGCATATGTGTTCTGGATGTATTGCACACACCAGACTCCATAGTTACCTGATGTTTAGCATGTGCTATGTTCATTGACATTGATCTTCATTATTCCTAACAATGTCCTGCAGGGCACCGCCTGTCCCAAGACCAATGCCAGACTTGGCTGCCATGAGGGAATGTGCCTGCATCCGACATTACAGATTCACTCGACAGTTGATTGAGGACTTGACCGACAAGCTGGCACCACACCTCCAACCGCGACACAGGTATCCTACTGCACTGACCCCCAAGATGAAGGTGATGACAGCCCTACACTTTTTGCCACAGGTACGTTTCAATTGACCATAGCTGATGTTGGTGGGATGTCACAGACAATGATCAGCCGTGTCCTGCGTGATGTTTTGGCAGCCATGTTGGAGCACCTTGATGAATTCATCAAATTTCCTACTCCTGAGGAGTTGACAGATGTCAAGGGTGATTTCTATGCCCTGGGAGGGATGCCCCATGTCATTGAGTCCATTGATGGGACACATGTGGCTTTGGTACCACCACAGGCACAGGAGCAAGCCTATCGCAACCGTAAACATTACCACTCAATAAATGCCCTTGTGGTGTGTCTTGCTAACATGCTAATTTCCCATGTCTGTGCACGTTTTCCAGGATCAGCACACGATGCCTACATCATGAGGCATAGTAGGGTGCCACAAATGATGCTGCGGCTGCACAACGAACGAGCATGTCTTGTTGGTGGTTATACTCTGTTTGTCCTGTGTGTTGCGGTATCTTTGGCTCTTACGGCATCTCCTGACACACTTATTTACATGATGTTTCCATGTAGGGGACTCTGGATATCCCAACATGTCATGGCTAATGACACCTCTCTGCAACCCAAGAACAGCTGCAGATCACCGGTACAACAATGCATACGGGCAGACCAGGCGAGTGATTGAGAGGACGTTTGGCCTCCTGAAGAGCCGATTCCGGTGCCTTGACAAGACAGGCGGGTTCCTCCCATATGCACCAGAGAAGGTCTGCAAAATCTTCATTGTGTGCTGCATGCTGCACAACATGGCTGTTGAGAAGGCAGTGCCACTCATCCTTGATCCTGATGAGCAGCAACATCCACCCTTGGAGGATCCAGGGCTTGGTCACGAGGCAAGTGATGAGGAGAAGGAGGATGATATCCGGAGTCAGCTCATGCGCAACTTCTTCTCATAATGGTGAGTCACTGGGTATAAGTGTGCAAGCTTGTAGCATTGAGTGGCATGTGTTGCAATGTGTGTGTCCAGCTGACTGAATGCAAAGTGACTTTGATGTGTGTACTGATGTGTCACTCGAGTGATGATGTCATGCCACACAGTTTTGCAGAGAGACTTTCTTTGAAATTTGCATGTGTCCAACATTGTTCATGTTTCGTAACTGACCATGTGTGCGGCGAGATTTGTTGTAGGTGACTTCTTGTGTGTCTGTCATGCCCAGGTTTTTGCGCCTGTTGTCTGCTCGTGTCATCTTTGTCCTCCTGCTATTCCTCATGAGGATTGCAACGTGTGCTGAATCAGCATTCCATGCACGGACATGTGAAAATGTCAGTTTGGGTAAGGATTGCAGCAAGGCTTTTTGGTGGTGGTACGGGTTGGGAATGTGTGGGGACTGCTTCTGTGCATGTTGTGGTACTATGCATACATGTCTTCTCACCATGGAGCATATAACATGTAGCATCACTCCCATGACATGCTAGTCACCCTTCTTGACAGTCATATATAGTGGAGTGTGAAGTCTGATGAAGGCATCAATGTGCGTAAACCTTGCCTCTGAAACATTGCGGATCCTACGGGTGGACATAGTGTGGGACATCACAACAACAGGCTCTATGGTGAATTGCAGCCTCTCCGTGTGTAGCAGGATGTGTTTGGCTCATCTCCTTAACTTGTGTGCCAGTTCATTGGGATTTACAACATCCGTGTTGTGAAGGGGGGGTCCAGCGTATGTCCCACATGTTCTGTCAACTGACCTGTGAGTCTGTTCATATGGATGCATTTCCCTTTGTGTGAGTTTGTGTAATAAAGGTGTTCAGCACAATCCAAAGTGCCTCATCTCTGTCACTGCAGATCTCTTGCCAGTTTGCATGCGTCATCTATAGCATAATTGTCAAAGATTGAGCATATGAGTGTATGTGTACTTCGGCAACATGCATGCAGTTCTTCATGGCTAATAATCTCTATTGTGCATGAAGTACCTGGTTGTGTATGTATTTGTGCAGGTTGCTCCCCACAACGGGACGTCAACGCCTGCTGACGGTGTGTCTCCTGTGCGCAGCTCCGCATTTTGTTGCTTGAGCCTGTGGCCGTCATTTTTGGTGATTGTTCATCCATTTTCTCGGAGTGACCCATGAGTAACCTGACACTCCTTCCTTTACATACACCTGTTGCACTGTGCCTTTCTGACGTCCTTGTCTTTGTGTGCTACTTTTTGCCTAGTTTCTCACCCCTTCCGCCTGCTGCTGCCTCACCTGCGGCACCGCCCCACCGAGTGCCCTGATTCTGCAACCCACATGCCTCCAAAATGCTCCTCCCTTCCCCCCTCCACCCATTCTTAATGCAGCCAGCAGCTTGTCTGAGCCACTGTTGCGCCAACGCCGTGCCAAAGTCAGGACCGTCTGCGCCTGCAACGTGCACAGTGCACGACCCTCTGGTCCTTGCATGACCCACGTCACAAAACAGGCTCATGCTGCAGCCACCCTCCAAGCAATGTCCACCAGACAATCAACCGCCTGCTATCAGGCAACCCCTAAGCGCACACACGACACCTTCGCATGCTGAGTATGCAACTGCCCACACAGCGCTGCCCCGCCTACCAGACCCTGTCAGAAAAATCAGGTCATGTGCCTTCTACTAGGCCTGGGCAAAATTTCCGTTCCGTTCGCGGAATTTGCGATAATTTGGCATTTCCGCGTTCCGCGGAGAGCGCGGAAATGTCAAAATTTCCGCATTCCGCAGCTTTGCGATAATTTGGTTCTTGCTCGCGCTGTAAAATAATACATTCTCACGCGCGTGCGATCGCCTTACCTGAATCCCCGCGTTCGCCAACAAGTTTTCCCAATCCGGTCGCGTTCTCCATGAGATGTTGTATTGTTTTAGCCATTTGCGCTGTCTCGCGACAGTTCGCGTCCGCAGTGACGTCATGCGTCGCGCGATCACGTCTTTTTTCTCGCGATCATGCACCACGAGACAACTGAAAACAAGATGGCCGCGCCCGCAAGCAACCACATGGGTAAGTTGGCGACCCGCAACCATGCAGAAAATCTCGCGAACATGCCGGAAAAAAACTTCCGCATCTTCGCGATATTTCCGCTTGTTTGCGGAGATTATTAACATTTTCGCGATAATTTGCGAAAGTCGCTTCCGCAAATTTCGCCCACCCCTACCTTCTACTCCACACCCGCTCCGTCCACCAGCACGCCATTGGACTCTGTTACCTCCTCAACACAACAGCCCCACACATCACCTTCATGACAGTAACCTGGATAAAAGCATCCTCTGCACACAACTTCTTCATTGCCATCTCTGATGGATACAAGATCACCCGCAGGGACGGCACCAATAATCCCGGAGGATGAATTGCAATTTATTCACAAGTACACCCTCAGAGTCACAAATCCGGTTTCGCACCGGCAACCCTCAGAGTAACACTCATCTACAGATCTCCAGGCCTACATCCACAATTCTGCAAAGCCATCAACACGTACATCTGCACGCACGCCCTCACCTCCACAGGCTACATGTGGATGGGAGCCAGTAACTTCTTGCTGTAGGCGAACCACACCACCATCCATCATTGGTCCATCAACATTTGCATCCAATTCTCCGACAAGCAACACACTGCCCCACACCCCGCTACCGATCCCCCAAAGATGCTTGATATAAGTCACCACAGACAAGCTGTGTGGGACCAACACCCCCGCCACACCCTGCAACCTCACACACTGGATCAGCAACTGATCCAACAATCTTGCCACATTGACGGACTTTCCTGTGAAGCACAACAACAGTTAAGCCACCTGGGACAAGGCAGACCTACTGGACTCATACAGATCTAGCCGGACTCTTGTGCAAACCTTGCAACACAAAGAACCATCAGTTACTTACAGCCCTGAAAAACGCCACACACAGCCATCACCATATCATCAGCAAGGACAAGTGGAGATCCTTCAGATAGGGCCGAGGCACCAAAACACACGACATCAAGGAGCTTATCAGCATTGTGAGTGAACTGACAGCAGCTCTCCATCCAAAAGACACCCCACCCTTGCTTGGCACATCAAATCCCTTGCAACTTTCTACCACTGCAAGCTCATGGACATACACGACAGCCTTGGCACACAGAGGCAGACAGCACTATTATCTGCGGGATAAACCCCCCTCAGGTTCTGGACTCCCGTCAGCAGCAAATACACCACCTGGCTCATGTGCACCATGCACTCTGGCTCTCCATCAGGCCCTTTCCCACACAACATCTCAACCACATCATTCCCCATCCTTGAAGCCCACGTCCAGCACGTCATGAATGTCTCCTTTGAGTTTACCAAATTCCATGGGAGCTGGAGGCATGCAGAGACCCAGGCCCTTCTTCAACAACGGACGGCAGTACTGCAGGATCTCCTGGAACATCACCCTGCTTCCCTACCCAGCAAATGTCATCAGGAAGACACTCAACGAGCAACTGACAAACTTCCTCCACGCAAACAGCTCCAGGCAACCGGCACCAGAACATCTTCCACAGTAATCACACCACTGCAACCGTCATCATTGCCACCAGCAACAACAACTTTGCCCTGCTCAACAATGGTGAGACCACCCCCCTTGACCTCTCAACGGCATTCTACACTATGTGCTACCACACTGTCAGCTCACACATCTCCTACACTGGTATCCAGAGGAGGGCCCAGGATTAAATCAACAAGTAGCTCACCAGCAAGGCCCAGGGAGTCGGCCTCCACCCTGCAGCATGTAGTATACTGGTGTCATGTGGCCCATGCCCCAGGGCTAATCTCTCAGCGTGACGATCTTCAATGTCTCCATGACACCCCTCTCCACCATCACATGCGCACACAACCACATCTTCATCTCGTATGCCATTGACACCCAGCTGCTCCTCAACCTCACCAAAGACCCAGCCATTGCCAGATCCAACGTTCAAGAACGCATGAGATCCATTGACGAATGGCTGAACATCAGCCACCTGAGGCTGGACTTGGACAGGACTGAGGTCATCATGTGAGGATTGTCCCCTTATGGCTGGGTCAACTCCTTGTGTCCCACTGGCCTGGGCACAGCACTAGCACCCAGTGGTCACGCACGCAAGCTGGTGTTCATCATGGACTCATCGCTCACAATTACCATGCAACTCAACACCATCTGTACCTCATGCTGCAACACCCTCCGCATGCTGCAAATGATCCACAGATAGATCCACTCCAAGGCAAGACAGACCGTCCCCCAGGTCCACAACACCAGCCGGGTCAACTATAGCACCGCCCTCTATGGAGGAACAACAGCAAAACTGCAGGAGAAATTGTCCACATCCAGGGTGCATCCGCACACCTTATCTTCAACATCCCCCGCCCCAGCCACATCACCGTCCACCGGAGATAGCTACAATGGTTCACTGTCTGCTGCAGGATCACCTTCAGACTCCTCAACCACACTCAGGAGGCAGTCCACAACCCCAGACCCAAACCCAACCTTGGACGTCTGTCATCCAACATCCCGTTGGCCCAACTCCGTGCAGCCCACCTTGCCCTGGCCACCATTCATCACATCCACAGAAAAACTGCATGCAGGAGATAGTTCTCCCACCTCGCCAAACAGACCTGGGACTCCCTCCCCGGGCACCTCAACATGACCCATGACCTCTACACCTTCATGATACTCTGCCAAATTGGTCTGTCTGAGCAGTATTGCAAGCCCCCCCTCAGCAGCTTGAGGCCATCACGGGTGAGTATTGGGCTCCATGTCTGTATTTGGTGATACATTGTGACCCATGTGTGTCCTCGACCGGACTCAGATCCAAGTGTATGGATGGCTGGAGATAGTTCCACACTCAGGCATACGTTGACATATCCCCACATGTATGTTGTGGACTGCTAAATGACTGCAACATAAAATTACAATTATAAAATTTTTTATTATAGGTCTGGGGCGTGATTTGTGCACAGAATAAGGTGCAATACAGGGACCATAGAATCCAAAGTTCACAGGGGGAGATGGGATCCTTGGCATTTGAAGTCATCAGAGTCCAGGCCACAGTGTTTGGCATCATTGGTCAGACTGTGACCAGCAAGTCCATTTGGCAGATGATGTCAGTCAATGAGGTGATGCTGTCGCACATGGAGGCCAGGTGCCACGCCAGGTGACCTGGGAGATGTGGATGGTCTGCTGCCTCTCACGGTCTTTTCCGTGGACGACCCACCTTCCTCCGGGGACTCTCAGATGCAGGCCTTGACGCTGCTTGGGACACTCCGTCGGACGAATCCTCCTCCTCCTCCCTTCCTGTGGCTGGTGGTGGTCTTCGCCTGGTGGCACAGGGAGGGTTGCCCATGTTGTCGGCGATCCGACGGAGTGAATGGCTTATGTCCCTTTGCACCGCCAGGAGCTCAACCAGTCTTGCCTCCATCCGTCCTTGGTGTTCTTGTTGACTGGCGTGTTGCTCGGCCTGCTGGTTCTTCATCTCTGTGAGGGTCACCACTACCTTGCTGAACTCCCTGGTGTCACGCCGGTATGCGTCCATGATGTTGTCTATGTGTGGCATACCGGTCCCTTTTGCTGGCTGGTCAGGTTCTCCCCTCCGCCTGCCTCCACTCCCACCACCACTGCCCACACGAGCCTGGGCTGCCGTTGTGGGCACATCGGGTCTACGGGACCCCTGAGGGATGGCAGTGGCGGTGTTGTCTGCCTCCTCCTGGGTGCCCGGCGCACCTTGTCCCTCCTGGTCAGACTGGCTCAGTTGTTCACTGCGGGCAGGGCTCCTTGTGTCTCCTGGGATGTGGCAGGAATGGGGGTGGTGTTTGGCACAGATGTTCCTGAACCAGGTGCTGCAGGGGCTTGGACAGCAGAGGGTCCAGGTGGTCGGGGTCATCCGTGGAGTGTTGAGAGGCGTCGCTGCCGGTGGGATCAGGTTCCTCCCGAGCCTGGGACTGTGATTCTTCACCCCCATTGTTGGGGGGAGATTCATCACGTTGCCCTGTGTGTGAGAGACAGACAATGTTAATGCTGTTTCATGCAACATCCATGTTTCATACACATTCAAGTTGGCACTGTTCCTCCAGGTAGTTGTATGTGCCTAGCATTCTCCTCAATGTTCACTTGTGGATGGGTATGTTGCGGGGGACAGATTGATATGTTCTCCTGAGTCTTTGACATGTAGAGTTTTGGCTTGGATGCTTCTTCGGCTATGTATTGGTGTTGTTGTGTTACATGTCCATTGTGACAGTGGGTAAATCCATTGCCTGTCCTGGGGGTGTCTGCTTGTGTAAGGGGTGTGTGTGACAGGGCCTGCTGGTGGGTGTAGTGTGATTTGGCACTGGGGCTCCCAGGTGATGTAGCTGTCCCCCCATGGAGCATGCTGCCATGACAGTGAGTGTGAATTCCTGTGCTAGATATCTGACCTTGTTGTCTTGGTGTTTGTGTTTGCACTGGTCACTGGAGGGCCTTGTGCTGCCTACACCCGGGCCAAGTGTCAGCTATCTTGTCAGTACTTTCCCAATCCCTGTGCATTGCGCATGGTGGATGGGTATGTACCTGGGCCATATGGGATGAGGGCAATTGTGTCTGATTTGGAGTTCAAAAATGTGTTTTGTGACACCCACCCTCCCAGCATACCAGACATCCATTCTTGGGTTGATGCTTCGTGTAGCATGGGACATAGCATGGCCTTGCTTTCTCAATAGAACATACACATGTTATTGGCATTAGCGTTGTTTTTGACTGTGGTTCTGGCCGGTGAGGGTTTGGGGGAAGTTGCGTGCAATTTGTGTAGTTGGGGTGTGGATGCCATTACCCCCATGTTACGTAAGTTGTTTGTGTACTCACCAGGCTCTGGGAGTCCTTGAAGTCCATGTACTCCCACCGGCGGAAGCAGGGCCATCACCTTCTCCTCCCAGGGATGGAAATGCACTGGTCTGCGGGGCCCACCACCTCCAGTGATGTTGCTCTGGGTGTAGTCGTCATTCATTTTTCGCTTGACCGCCCTCCGCAGATCGTACCACCTGGCTTGGCATTCAGTCCAGGTCCTTCTGATGGGTGCAACAGCATTCACCCTATCGACGCTCCTCTGGCACAGGCGTGATTTTTCGGCTATATTGGTCTGTCTGACCAATGTTCCAAACAGCTGTGGCTCGACTCTGATGACTTCATTGACAAGGATCTCCAGCTTCTCCCTTGAGAACTTTGGATTCTTGTCTGTGGCATGGTGTGGGGTGAGGGTGTGGATGGTTGTGGGTGTGTGGGTCTGAATGTGAAGGTGTGGGTCGGAATGTGAAGAGGGGGTATGTGTGAAGGAAGTTGTGTGAAGGTGTATATGTTAAAGTGGATGGGTGCAGCTGTTGGTGTGTGCTCTCTAGCTGCAGTGAGTCTGTTGCAAAGGCTCATGGTTTGTGTGTGTGGGCCCTTTTTATTGGTCCATTTGTGGGTGGGTCTCAGTTTGAATTTTTGGTGGGTGTGTTATGAGGGGTGGTTGTGAGTTTGCCCCTCTGTTTGCCTGTTTGGATGTGGCCAGGTCAGTCATTTCCATGTTTTGTGCACTGTAGACCTGTTTTGTGGTGTTGTGCGAGTCGAATAGACCCTCCTTGTGCTGTTTTACATTGCCTATGTACGGTGCATACATATGCGATGTTGTTGTGAGGTGCGTACATACGCGATGTTGGGGTACGCACCGTACATACACGATGATGTTGTTGTTAGGTGTGTACATACGCGATGATGTTGTTGTGGGGTGCGTACATACGCGATGTTGGGGTACGCACCGTACATACGCGATAATGTTGTTGTGAGGTGCGTACATACGCGATGTTGGGGTACGCACCGTACATACGCGATGATGTTGTTGTGGGGTGCATACATACGCGATGTTGGGGTATGCACCGTACATACGCGATGATGTGGTTGTGAGGTGCATACATACGCGATGTTGGGTTACGCACCGTACATATGCGATGATGTGGTTGTAAGGTGTGTACATACGCAATGTTGTTGTGAGGTGCGTACATACACGATGTTGTTGTGAGGTGCGTACATATGCATGGGGGGGCCTGTACGACTCGCACCCCGGGAACTACTTTTCCCGGGATACGAGTCGTACAAAGTTTGCTTTGTAGCGGGTAAAGTCATTCCCCGTGTACAGGACGTTTTCCGTACGAATCCTAAATCGGAAAGCCGATCCGGATCGTACTTGTACGGCCGGACTGTATTTTTTTGATTCGTACAGAAGAGTGTCCGGGTCCGTCTCGTACAACTTTTCCCCATCTAATTCGTATGGATCGGGCCGATCCGTATGTATTTTTCCCGTACAAATCGTACTTCACGGGTGGGACGGGACTTGTATGATTCGTACGGGAAAAATTACGGATACAAGTCGTACGGGAAAAAAAAATACAGGATCGGAATCGACCCCTTTGTGTAGTATTGCAGATGTAAGATAAGCCCTATGCAATATATTGTGCTGGATGTATTGAAATTTGGTGTTACAGGGTCATTTACGTGGATATTGCATGGCCTTTTTTCACTCTTTGGGTGACAAATCCCAACGTATGTTCCTCTCCCAGCTTCTATGTGTCACCAGCAGAGGGTCAATAGTCACGTGCGCTTGAGCTTTTGCAAACCAGGTGATCAGTCGGTTGCCGCTCCCCAAAATGTGTAGAGAGTGCGCTAGTGGGTGTTGTTCTGGTTCAGTGTCAGTGATATTCCATAGGTGGCCCAGCACCTCTACTAACTTACGGTGAGCCAAGAAATGCCCCAGAGGTAACTCACACTCGTCTTGCAGCTGAGATAAACCCCCCCAATCGCCCCATCCCAGAACCGATCCCCTATGGTATTTACACCGGCCTCACCACATCGTCAGGCCTTCCCTCCCGGTGAGTTACCGGAATTGCACTATAAGGCTTATCCTTATTGTCTGAACATATTTCATCAGCCACATCATAAGGCATTAGCCCTTCCGATAACTTTCACAAGCTGTTCAGACTAGATTGTTTTCCTCTCGAGAAATCCCCGCCCTTGGGAGTACTCTTCTCCTATCATTACCTGCGTTCTGGCGCCGGCATCCTGCCCACTTTGACTGTCTACCTTCCTGCCAGCTAGCTCGTGGGCCACAGTATCTGCACCGCCAAATAGTAGTGTTCAAAGGTTAGTGCTCTCAAACCCCCTTATCTACCGGCCGCTGCAACTTGCAAAGTGCTCCTTGCCTTCTTCCCCTGTCCCATATAAAACCTACCAGCATCGCATGCAAGGCATCGAACAAATGAGATTTTTGTTTTATCTGCTGAGTACTTCAACGTTACCTTTCAGCTACTTTTCACGCGCCATCCCAAGCAGAGAAAATATGACCTTTATTGTTATGTTGGTCATGATCCAGGACTTCATATGTGCTGAACTCATTATGTAAGTGCTTTTACCAAATTTGAACAATACTGTCATTACTGATCACAAAGCAGCGTGACAACACATGCTTTTCATCAGGGGTAGTAAGCGCTATATAAATACAATTACTATATAATACAATCTACACTTTATTAGGTAATAATAAAGAATAAAAAATCAGCACCAAGAGACTCCTCTACAACCATGACTGCTACTAAGTTATCTATCTATATGTAACCTGATATAAAGCAGGAAGAAGCCCTTTTCATCCACAGTTTCACAGACCATGATAAATATGGTGTATTTCTATTTGCGAACAATTACCAACAAAGTGGAGAGGCGCAGCTGGCAGGAAGACCACCACATTTGTAATCAGGGTCTTAATATGTCTGGCAAGGCATCTTGACAATATGTGCTGTGGCTGTTACAAAGACCAACAGTGACATCCTTGCAATGGCATGTTACGTCTAGTCTCCTATGATTGCCCATAAAATGTTTTGGACTTTTTGTAGCCACCCAATATAGGGGGTCATTAGGATGGCGGGTGGACTTTGTCCGCCCGCCATCCTCTCGGGGAATGGGACCGGCCTCCATCGGTGCGGGAGTCCCGTTGGTGGCATTAGGATGCGCCCGCCACACTGATGGGCGCATCCTGCATACTTGACATTGCGGCAGACGGTGCTCTCAGCACTGCCCGCCACAATGTCAAGAATGTCGTACACTTCCATGCACAACGTGGCAGGCACTGCGCGGTGCCTGCCATGTTGTGCATGGAACTGCAGGGGGGTACCTATGGTACCCCCCATTTGCACCCCCCACACCCCAGAATCCCTGGGGGCCTGCTACAGGCCCCCAATGGCAGAAACCGCCTGGCTTTCCGTGGCGGCAGGACCCCGCCTGCATAGTAATATGGATGGCGGTGTCTACCAGACACTGCCACCATATAAACTGCTTTTCCGCCCGGGCAGATTGCCTACCGGCGGAAAACCGGCAGACGGTCTTCCCGTCCGCCGGGGTCTCCCCCGCCATGGTAATGTGGCGGGGGGAAATTTACAGCGGGTGGAGATTTTTGGCGGGCGGATCGCCGCCGTCATATGGACGGTGGCGATCCACCCGTTATCCCAATGGACCCCATAGAGTTAACAAGAGGTGCGCACCACTGACCCTCAAGGATGAAGATCTGGTATCAAATGCTGCTGTAATAGTTTGCTCCTAACCACACGACTGGTAACCCATTAAAAAAAATGAAAAAGGAGTCTCAAAACATTGCCCTGCAAGGTCCACTGCGTGTGCTTGGGGAGGGCTATATACAGGAAGAGGTATGACATATGTATGCCCTTGCAAATAGGGAGAATGAAAAATGGAACAAGAATGGTGCCAGCAAATGAGAAGCTATTGGACGGCTGTACGTTCAGAAGGAGATACAGCATGTCTCGGTTCGAGTCAGCGCATGCACGCCGTCTAGAAACGAGATCTAAAAAAAGGGGTAGAAGAAGAAAGGATAGAAAAATGTAAATAAGAAAACAGCAAGCAAAAGACTGAGAAAGAGTGAAGTGCAAGAGAAGCACAACAGACCTAAAGAAAAGGGGAGAAGAAGAAGAGACTAAAGTAAGTGCAGGAGATGGGCAGAGCTAGTAAAGAGGGACAGAAAAGGTGAAAACATAAAAATAAAAACACTTAAGACACACAAAGGCTGAGATGCAAATGCAAATACAGTATATAGAACAAGGATAATAACACAGGAGACGTAAAACAGAAATTGATAGAGCTGGAGCAAAGGAATGAAAATATATGAATGAAGAAACAAGGGGAAATTGATGAAAGCAGGATAAGCAAAAATAAGGAAAATGGAAAGAAAACAATATCTCCTATGTGTAGGTTAATAACGTGCATAGCTGCCTGTGATGCAGTGGCTGCAGCAGCACCATGGGTGGAGAGGTGGGAGGAGACCCATTCGGCCCTGAACCAGCTACAGGTATTTTAGAGACTGCCCTATCAGAATGTTTCAAACAGAGTGGTTGCCTGGGGCCTGGCTTAATGTTTGGATGCAGTTACAGAAGGAGAAGATGGTAAGGGAGAAATGGAGTAGAAGAAAGGGATCAAATAAAGCAAGAGCACTAAAGGAAAACGTGAACAGTGTAGGAATAGTTAAACATCAAAGTGAAATAGAAACCATGGTAAGAGGTAAGGTCTAGATAAAGAACGAAAGTAGAAATAAGCATGTCGGGAACAAAGGAGGAATACGATAAGGGACAGTGACAGACGGAACGGGGAAGAAAGAGACAGATAATGGAGAAGTGTAGGAGAGTGTAAAAGGAAGAAAGGATATGAGAGGCGGATGGAGATAGGGAGGAAAGAAGAAAAGGAAGGTAGAATGGGCAACCTGGACACCCATAAGCAAGGGCAAAGCTATCATTAGTACAACATGTACAGTGATACAGAGGCCCACCGTACCCAAATTGTAATTTTTGTTTTAATACTGATCCTGGAGATCATTTTGTTCTTGCTTGTATTAGGGCCCATGAATATTGCAAGCCACTTACCACCCTACCAAATACCACGCAATACACATACAACACCTCCCACTAAAGCGAATACACTTTAACTTCTGTGACTTTTACAACTATAGAGCATACCACAACACATTAAAACACACACAGCGCATTTATTCAAATACACGAACACAGATATATATGAATATATCAGTATAAATATATATATATAATATATATGTATAGACGTGTGTGTGTGTATATGTCTATGTGTGTATACATTTATTTATTACGTATCATTTTTACTGGTGGCAAATCTCCTATACCGCCATTTTTACAATATATTTATATACACATGAGCACACATACACATATATATATTTATACATATATATTTTTTAAAGAAGTATTCATTTTATTTGTTATGTTGTAGTTTCATTACCATAGCCATCTCTAAGCCATAAAAACCTGCACTACCCCTTACCACTACCATCCCTGATCCCTAAAAGCCCCTTAGTGCCCCTAACCATGAAAACACCTCTAAACACCGCCAACCACAAAAGAAACCACACATCCTTTAAACTCTTAATTGCATTGTAAATGTAATGCTTTGTTACTTATCTCATTGTAATTTACAGCGTTGTAGAGAAAAAAATATTGTAGTGCTTGTGATGTAGTGGTCCCTTGTTGTACTGAATGTTTTCTAAAGGTAGGCTACCCCGTGACAACCAGACTACACCACTGGGGACAAAAGTTGCCTCAGTCTCAGTACTGGGATTTCAGTGTACACAGTTTGACATTATGAGAACTTAGTGGAACCCCAGTACACTAGTGTACCTACTAATAGAAGTTCATTGTAGGAGCTCTGCAAATACCTCATTACAGTGATAGCGGTGCATGTCATGGTAAGATAGAGTTGCATGTTTCGAGGACTTAGGATGTCTGATTTTTAGGAGGATAGTGCAAGGTGCAAATCTAACCGCGGATTGTCCCCACACATCGGGATAGCAATTTAGGGCTCAGGTCTGACACATTGTGTGAACTCTCTTGTAATAGTGATGGGATAGCTGTGCATAGGACAGATTAGAATAGACACACAACAGGAGAGCTCTGAAAGACTGACAATATTGGGATATCAGTGCATGGTGTAAGCCAAGATAAAGGAGCAATGTGGATCTGTTAATAGATGGAAACTGTACCCTGATAAATGTCTTATATAAATATTAATTATTTTATTGGAGTCTGCCTTTACCTATGAGTCTACACATTCATGGGAATTTTTCTTTGACTAATTTGGATTCGCTATAGTTCTGATGAGAGCCTTAAAGAGGCTATATTTGCTGACCGCTTTCTCTTTCTGAGAATGGCTTGAGCACTGTCTTTCTTCTCCCTGATGTAAGTTTGGTTCTGTGTTCAGTTAAATAGTCCCCCCACTTACCTGAAAATGTAGTCCAAAAGTCACAAGCTCAGGGGCATAGCTTCCATTGATGCAAAGGGTAAAGTGGCACTGGAGCCCAGAGGCCTGAGTGGCCCACTGAACCCTGAATATTGCTGTATTTCAGACTTCAAACAGTGAGCAGGGGGGGGGGCATTCCCTTTCCTTGCAATAGGAACCATGACACACTGGCTATGCCACTGCACAAACTCTTACTTTACAGACTAAAGGTAGGTGCTGGGGAAGCTCAAACCAGAGACCTAGCAGCATGCTACTCAGAGCCATAGAGATTGCCACAAACAAAGAACATTGCACTATTCACAGCTCTTGAGGCACAGCCGGGAGCAGGGCACTGAGAGCCCATTTTAATACTACTTTACTTTAAAAAACTGTACTGAATTGTTTTAATCTGCGCCGTATTTGAATCCCTCCTCCCCAGCAGAGTGTTTGCTGACGTAGGGTCAACTTCCCTGCAGAAGCGGCGTGATTGGCCGGTTGCTAGGACACGCCCACCTCCGTAGCCACGCCCCCTCGGACATAACCCGCGCTGATCACGAGCGCCGCGTTTGATTGCACTATTCACAGCTCTTGAGGCACAGCCGGGAGCAGGGCACTGAGAGCCCATTTTAATACTACTTTACTTTAAAAAACTGTACTGAATTGTTTTAATCTGCGCCGTATTTGAATCCCTCCTCCTCAGCAGAGTGTTTGCTGACGTAGGGTCAACTTCCCTGCAGAAGCGGCGTGATTGGCCGGTTGCTAGGACACGCCCACCTCCGTAGCCACGCCCCATCACGCCCCCCTGGACCCTCTGTGCCATAAATCATGTGTCCCCACAGGAAGCGCAGCGGACGAGCGCAGCGGGCGCGACGAATGCGCGACGAAGGCGCGCATAAGGCAAGCTCGTCTGCGCTCGTCCGCGCCGAGGACGGGCCAAGGGCTACCTCCCCTGCTGCTCCAGTCCCACGATCAGCTACCAATTCAGTGAGAATCACCTACACCTCTGCCGAACTACTTGACCTCAGGCACGTAGCTGACTTTCCTCATGCTCTACCACATCTAGGGTATACCAATCCCATTCTAGGCCCATACCAATGTCCTATATGCAGAAAGGAAACCCTCAAACCCGCTACAACTGTCCCACTACTGGTTCAAGCAGCGCTAATAAATGCCAGATCCCTCCCCAAACACAAGCTAGAAATTGCCGACTTGATTGACACGCATAAACTGGATCTCTTATTCATTACAGAGACATGGGGGGATGAAGCCTCCGGCCCAGACTTCAGAGCTGCCACCCCTATCAACTACAATGTATGCAGACTAGACAGGACTAAGAATAAAAAAGGTGGAGGCATAGCAATAATCTATAAAAACGAGTTTAAGCTCACAACGACGCAATCTAATTGCCCTGAATACGAGGCTTTCTTTTTCACACTAGGCCTCTCGGCCAAGTCATCGTTTAAGGGCATGCTAATCTATCGCCCTCCTGGGTCAAGATCCAAGTTTCTAGCCAACATAGGCAATATGATTGAAGCAGCTGCAGGCTCCCCTCACTTCACCATACTAGGTGATTTTAATTTTCACTTAGAAGCCTTCAACGACCACGATACCACGCGGCTAACTACAGACTTAGCAGCTGCCGGCCTGCTGCAATTGATAAAATCTCCCACGCACCAAGCAGGCCACACACTAGATGGTCTATTCACCAACAGTCCCTTTATAACCGTTACCCAAGTAATCCCCCTGATCTGGACAGACCATGCAGCGATCTGTTTCTCTGGTGAAATTAATCCTACCAAACCTCCTACTACAACCTCCTCTCAATTTTCTTACAGAGATTGGAAAAACATCAATCTAGCTCACTTAACAGAGTTGTTGCAGGAAGGTCATATCCCTAACGAACAGGACCCTACTATAGCGTCTTTTAATTACTTGACAAACCTAAACACGGCCTGTAACAAACTAGCCCCGATCAAAATTTCCCACCGCAACAGGAAAATACCATCAGCTCAGTGGTTTACAGAGCCCCTTAGGATCCAGAGACAGTATTGCAGGAACCTTGAAAGGCAGTGGCGCCGCCACTACAGCCCTGCAGACAAAATGACCTATAAAAACGCCCTTTCCAACTACAAAAGACTCATAGTTTCTGAAAAAAGTCGCTACTATACGTCACAAATCAACCAGGCGAAAAACTCGGTAGGAGAACTATTTCAGGTGGTTACAACCTTGTCCAATCCCCCCGCCGCGCGCCTAGAAGGCTCTCAGTCTCTATCGGACGCTCTGGCCAGCTTCTTTGAGGAGAAGGTTAGTTCCATTTTCCTCACCTTCTCTCATTCCTCCCCTTCCCCCTCCCCTGTGGCACTTCCCAGCAATACTCCTCCCATCTTTTCATCTTTCGACACCATCAATCAGGAACACATTCAACATCTGGTAGCCAGCACCAAATCTGGATCCCCCCTCGACCCATGTCCCCCTGCTGTCCTGAATCTCATCCCAGAAGCGATTTCTCCCGTGTTGTCTACTATCTGTAATGCTATGTTTTCAACAGGCATCTATCCATCGGTTTGGAAGGAGGCTATTATTAAGCCTCTTCTAAAAAAGCCAACTCTGGACCCTCTTCTCCCCGCTAGTTATAGACCTATTGCCTGTCTCCCCTTCCCAGCCAAGATTTTCGAAAAAACAATGAACATCCAGCTTTCGAAATTCATCAATGACAACGATCTACTTGATGACACCCAGTTTGGCTTCAGACAGGGACACGGAACGGAGACAGCATTGCTTAAAGCTGCAGATGAAATCAGAGCAACGATGGACAGGGGTGGAGCGGCGGTCCTAATACTTCTGGACCTTTCCGCTGCATTTGACACGGTCGATCATGTCACTCTGATCGACCGTGTCTCGGCTTTAGGAATAAGAGGCAAGGCCAAAGATCTTATTGCTTCATTCTTGGCCAACCGCCCTCAGACAGTCAAGATGGGTAATTTCACCTCCCAGACCTTCTCCCTCCCATGCGGAGTCCCACAAGGCTCCTCGCTAAGCCCGACGCTTTTTAATATCTATGTATCGGACTTGGCGAGGGTGATAAAATCGCATGGAATTGCCCTTACAACGTACGCCGATGATACTCAACTAGTATTATCGGTGCACAATAATGGAACATCTGTCGCAGCCAACTTCCAAGAGGGAATGAAGGCGATAAGCTCCTGGATGTCATCAAATTGCCTCAAACTAAACTCTGACAAAACTGAGGTGATGACATTCGGGAGCTTGCAGCCGGCATGGTCCCCTCAGTGGTGGCCATCTCAGTTGGGTTCCCCCCCCCAACCGGTAGTCAAGGTCCGCAATTTGGGAGTCATTTTTGACAATAAGTTGACTTTCCTCCATCATGCCAACGCTGTGGTATCATCTGCCTTCTATACCCTAAAAAAAATAAAAAAACTACTCCCTTACTTACCACAGTCCGCGGCCAAAACACTTATCAGCACCTTAGTGTTCTCAAGAACCGATTATTGTAACTCCCTTTTTCTGAACGCTCAGGAAAGGGTACTCAATAAACTCCAGACGGTGCAAAACGCCGCGGCCAGAACCATACTACACATCCCCAAATTCACCCCTACGTCTCCTTATATCAAAGAGCTACACTGGCTCCCTATTAGGAGCCGAATCAAATTTAAGGCTCTGTGTATAGCCTACAAAACTCTGAATAACCCCGGACCACAGTTCCTAAAAAAAGCCCTCTGCCCAGCGGAACAACCTAGGACCTTACGATCGTCCTCAGCCTACTTGTTGAAAGTCCCACGGACAAGAAAGGCCAGCTGGGGAGATAAATGTTTTATTATCGCTACTGCCAAGCTGTGGAATACACTACCACTCCACATCAAAACGGCCCCTACGCTGCTCAAGTTCAGAAAGAGCCTTAAAACATGGCTGTTCTCTGCCTAATTCCCCCTCATCGCAAGAAGTGAGTTCTGCAATCGATAGCGCCGAGACACCCTTACGGGTAGTTGCGCGCTTTAAAAATTGCATAAAATAAATAAATAAATAAATATATAATAGAAACTGCCACATACATAGAGCCTCACATTCTGTCACACATAGAGACCAAAGTGTGCCCTACCTTCTCTCTTTCCTACCCCATGTGGTGGGCAGGGCCAGACGGGCCGTAGCGGGCATTGGGCATCTACCTGGGAGGTTGGAAGGATGGGGGGCTGAGTTAGCAGCGCTGAGGGCTGTTTTCAATACTGGGGGCCGGTTTTGCAGTGAGGCTGCTATATCAGCCCCAGTAACAAAAGCAGCATGAGGGCTGGTCTGTCAACATTGCCAGGGCAGCTTTGGGTTCCCAGTCTGCTCCTGGTGGTGTGGGCTGTAAATGAAGAACGAGCAGGGGAGAGTTGGGAGATTGTGTATACGAAAATAATAGGATTGCAAGAAGCTAACCTCTATCCCCCTCCCCGTTCATTAAGTTTTGAATTCCGCAGAAGTCTCTATGGTTCCTTTTAGCCCTTCTGACTTAAGGTTCTGGTGAGCAGGAACTGTTGGGTACTTGATTACATCACAATAAATCACAACTAGAACTAAGGACCTGATTATGATGTCGGTCGGGTCGGAATCTTCAGAATCTTCTAGACCATCTCGGAAACCATCTGCCCGACTCGGTCGGAAACAATTCAGACCGACCGATTACGATGCAGGGGAACCCTTCGGTCATTCCGAATCGGTTCCAACCGGCATTCAGAGAGTCCGAGTCGGTCTGAGCTGATTCGTACAGCTCTACAGACCGCATTTCCGACTGACCGAATACCGATGTCGGATTCCGACAGCCTTTCTGACTCGGTCTGTCTGGCACGAAAAGGCTGTCGGAAACTGACTTTGGGTGAAAACCTTGCACCCTGTGGCAGGCACCATGGGGTGCCTGCCACAGGGTGCAAGGTTTTCTGCAGACACCCATTTTCCCAATAGCAGCCTGTGATTTCAGTCGGAACACAGGCTCCCATTGAAGTCAATGAGAGTCCTTCCGAACGGTGTTCGGAAGCATCATTATCAGTCAGTCAGGACCGCCGACCGCGAGTCGGTTGAAACTGAATCTCAAAAGGAGTCGGGAGGTTTGGTTTCCGACCCACATCGTAATCAAGCCCTAAGTTGGAAATGTAAGCAATCGATTTTAACTCACACATAGAAACATATTATCACATTAAAACTATTGATGATGTGCCTCAACACTAATGAGACCACAAGGACTAGGGGAATTAAAAGTGCAGGTATCACAAGCGCTTAGGGAAACCCATGCTAAAATAAGCATTGGCAATGCCAACAGGTCTGCCTTTAAAAGAATGTTGTATGGTAATGTGAAGCATTAAAAGTAAATAGCATATGAAGTATGGGAATTAATACGTAATTGAGTGGAAGCAAAGAACTGTAGAGTAATATTGGTGTAGGTGAAAAGGTCAGGTAACAGTTAAACTATTAAGCCAGATCTAAAAACCATCTAGTTCAGTGACTGCCCTCCTCCAACCTGGGGTGCTGCCAGAGAAAAACAACATACTTTATCTAGTTATCTAAGACACTTTAATAAGGTAAGGTAAATTTTATTTGCATAATTAATAAAAATCTTATAATTACTACATTCTCTGCGAAAACGCACCAATTAGAAATATAGTTAATTTTTTTTTAAAGAATTATAAAAGTTAAAAAGTTTTCTTAGACATAAATACAATATATAAACATTACATCAGACCGTCATCTTTCCAGAACTTATTATAAATAGTATCAATTAATATTTATATAACTTATGCATGAGATCATAAATTTAGTCCTACGTTTTGTCCTTAGCTATTTTAGACTTCCAGATTTCCTGTGGCCAACTCACAGGCATTCAACTTCTTTTTAGCAAGTATTAAAAATTTAGTAAAATTGGAAATCATTTGAATATCCATTGGTCTAAAACAGACTACCATGGCGTGTCTGCAGGTACGAACACCTCTGTGAATGAAGCAGTTTTTCAAATATCTTTTTCTTTCCACCATCATTACTGTACATACACAAACAAGATGTAGAATACTTTCATTACATAGATTGCATAATCTGCACATAGTTGGCTTAGATGGTCTCAACCAGGGCACTGCATGTTTTAAGCCAGGTAAGTTGCCAAATCGTGCTTTAATAAAAGTGTTTTTAGTTTCTGCAGACCATGGTATTTCTAGGTATGGTTGGACCTTAAGACTTGTATATTCCTGGACCAACATCCATGCATGGGATCTCTTAATAAACAGTTCTTTATCTTTTAAAAGGGACAGATGTTTAACTGATTTATTAATTATTTTCTTAAAACTTTGTGCTGTTAAGGACATTTCCCAGATTTCAGCAACTGACAAATCTTCACGTACTTTTTGTAAATATTTATGGAAGGACAGTTTTTTATTTTGTTCCATTTCTTTCCACAAGAATGTGCACATTGGATTATTAATATTAGTTTTAATTTGTCTCCAGGTCTTAATGTAGTGACCCATTCTTGCATATTGTTGATTACAAAAGCCAAATTCTAGCCTTATCTGAGCAGGTGATACATTAGGTGGAGGTCGAAATAGATGTTTAAATGTATTTGTAATAGCATTATTTATTAATGCAGAATCTATTCCACACAGTATAATGGCTGTTTTTTAATTTTATATTTTTCCATTAAGATTCCCAGTGTTATCACATTTGTTGTTGTACCTTGCCTTTGTACAAAATCCGATTGGTTTGTTGGAATTAAATGATTTTCACTAGCCCAATCAATTAAATCCTTAAGTAGAACCGATGGAAATAATTTAGCTTCAATATCTTGGAGCGTGATTAGTCTATAATTGGATGGGAGGGACCAGTCCCTACTTTTGTATATAGGTGAAATAATAGAACCCTTCCATGAATCCGGAACTATTCTTGATTGGAGAGCGTGGTTAAAAACTGGTGTTAAATAGCTCGACCAGTATGAAGCTTCCTTCTTATACAATGCTGCGGGAATCCCATTAGGGCCAGGGGCACCATTGGATCTCTGATTCTTTATTAATTTACATACTTGGTTTTCTGTTATATCTATTGAGTTGTTATTCTTTTCTTCTCTTATTCCATTTATAATCCTATCAGTAAGATTCTAAGCATATTTGGGGTAGGATTCAAATGCATATCTATAAACGATACCCATTCAGATTCAGTCACTGTTGATGAAGTAGATTTGCTACTGGATCTACTCAGTTTGTTTTCTAAAATCCAGAAGTCTCTTCAATTACTCCTTTTGCAAGCATATAGAGCTTTCGCCCACAACAATTGCTTTTCTTGCATTTTGTTCTACCAGACCATTTTCCTAACTTCTTTATTTATCCTTTTAAGTTTCACTCTATAAACTAAATTAACTGGAAACTTTTTTACCAGTCTCAAGATTCTGTTACGTTCTCTTTTTAATTGATGGCTTTCAAACAAATTTGTCACCATTGAGCATGCTGGTTTATTTCTCCATTGACCTTTATTAGCATATTTTTTAGATTGACTGGTAATTAATTCCTTGGTGAAGAGAGACCATTTTTCAACAGTGTTCGAGTAATCTCCTTCAAAGTAAAAATCAGCAATTGCCTGTGCAGTGTTTGTAATAGAATCTTTGGTGCTATCTGACCAATAAAGTTTCTTATAGTTTACTGTCGCTATTTATCCCGGAAGTGTCATATAGTTTTCGAATCTTAGGCCATTTAGGTTTAGCTCAATTAATTGTTGGTCGTGGTCGCTTATATCTGTTCTCTCTATCTGTTAAGAGAAAATTTTATGGAATAGATTCAACGATGCTATGGTGTAATCTATTCTAGACCTATGATCCCCAGCTTGGAAAGTCCATGCAGGTGGTGAATCTTGAGGAAATCGACCATTTAGCACTCTGAGGCCTATAGTTTCTAATTCTTTTACAAAAGTCTTGGCTATTTTTTCATTCTTTTGTTCCTTCGTAACCGTTGTTAATGACAAACTTGGAATTGACCATAAGTAATTTTGCTGTTGTATATCAACATCTCTAACGTAAGACCATAGCATATTCATGTTATAATCTCCAGTAATAATGAGCTCTGGTTGGATATCATTATCCAGTAACTGCAATATCATAATTATCAGATTGCTCGCCATTGATCTTCGTGTCTTAATATCAGGATGAATGTATATGTTAATTATTACAAGAGTTTTAGTTACATTTTGTTCCTTGTATCGTATTTTAACAATTAAATAATCCTTTTGACTTTGAACGTCCATTTCACTTTCTATTTTTAGACCGGTTGATATAAAAGTGGCCAAACCCCCACATGGTCTGCCATAGTTACTTGTTCTCCTCATGAGTAATAGCCTTTATACCCTTCTAATCTAAAAGGGACTAAAGCCCACGTCTCTTGTAAACAAATGATTTGAAAACTACCCAAGGTATCTAGTTGATTATTTTGAATCTTTGCTTGAACCCCATTTATATTCGAAGAACATAATCTGACCCTTTTGTTCATGATTGTTGGCCCTCTTAAAGGTACTTCAGTTAGTAGGTGTCAGTCCTGCCTGACATTGTGGAGAACAGCTGTTAACCAACCTAATATGACAGTGTCAAGTAGTGGGTCTCCTTTTTTTTCTTCTAATGATTTTAAAAGATGCCCATTGGTCATTCCTATGGGGTTTTTTAATATTGAGTACTTCTTATTATTCTCAGTTCTTATTTGATTATAATTTTGTAATTTTGATGAAAGGGGCTAGGGTAGGAAGGTTGAGGGCGAGTTGTTATTTTTATTCCCCAATCCTGAAAAAGTTTATGTTCTTGCATAATAAGACTAGCGGCAGTAGATGATGTCCAAGTTACTAATGTTGATTCTTGATTATTGTTCTTAATTGTGAAAAAATCAATTGATTCTATATCTGTACATTTGATTTTCTTCAATGCGGGTACTGCGTTACACAATTTGAATATGTTTCCACGATTCAGAATATCATTGTTACCCCTAGATTTATATTCCGGCGTAAATATTACCTGCATCGCTCCATCCTTTTGATCTGGATTATTTAGTTCCCTTTGTTGCAGGCTTTTATCACCTTGAGCATGCTCAATAAACCTTCCATTATGATTACTAACAGTTTGAGACCGTGATTGTTGATAATTGTGTAACTGCTTCTTTTCGGTTCCCAAATCTTGTGATAATTTTATAACCTTCCAGATTTTTAACAAATCTCTATTCGTTTCATCCCGATTGATACTCTCACTCTTTAATCTTTTTATTTCCAACTGTGGGGATTTATTTTCCTCGTGTTTATTTTTTTCCATTGGCACTATCTCGATAGACTGATTTTTTCCAATCCACCGGTACTACTGATATGTATTAAATAAATAAATAACTAATTCATTAATTGATTAGAGACCAGTCTCCGGGTAGGGCTGTAAACTGAGCATGTGGAGTAGTACAAGGGGCAAGGGTTGCTTCAACAGGGCCAAAGTCTATTGGCACTTGCCCCTTTAACTCATTTTTCATTGATTTTACAGGTTTACAGATTTATTTTCAGACTTCGGCGGCTCGGCGACTTACTGTTTAGACCTTGGATGCCGGTAACAGGAGCAGGAATAAGAGCAGGTCACGGAGACGGTAGATGTAAAACACCTCCCTCCACTACACTCCACTCCTAGGCTTGGCTCTGCTCTTAGTATATCCTTGGTGTTACAATGAACCAAGCAGCAGGCAACAGGCCAGGGCTCCTCTGATACTCTGCACCAGCAATACCGCCGGCCAGGGCTCCTCTTCCACCGTCTTAGCACCACAACAGCAGCCGTTCCACCACCGCTTGAAATGGTCGTATCACAGGTCACGTCCCTTAAAGTCCCTCCACTCCAATCCCGCAGCGCCGCACCAGCAGCACTGCAGCGGCAGCGGCACCGTCAATGGCCGTTAATGGCCGCTCCTGCCGGTACCGCCCCACCTAAGCGCCGGCACAACAGGACGCGATCAGAACGAGAAAAGCCAGGAGCCGGGAGAAAAGGTAGAAGGCGGGAAAAAGCCCTTCGGGAGGCCGTTCGCAACACAATCCAGCTCCGAGCTCCACGCCAAGCTCTGCACCTCTTGCTTCTCCCTTCGCCTCCTTCGCCACTTGCTCCTCCTCTCCGTGTACTGTCAGTCAATCCGCTGCCGTGGGATGTACGTGTAGCATCTTTAATAGCATTACAATGTTGTGTGTGCCTCCAAAAGTTCAAGCTCATGCAGCTGATAAATAAACAAACAAGCATTTGCAATGCAATAGGTACACTATCCAACACTTACCCTACTGTTGCCCTAAAATTATTATGCGTTGTAATGGTATGCGTTGTAATGGAATGCTTTGTAATAGCATTTTTTTTAAATGCGTTGTAAAGGCATGTTTTGTATAATCATGCGATGTAATGGTAGTTGCGATGTGAAAACTGCGTTGTAAAAGCATGCGTTGTAATTGTTTGCATTGTAACGTCATATTTTGGACTTCATACTTTCTAGGACCTAGTCACTGAACCCAAACTGATATGTCCCTTTGCCCCCACATGACAGCCATCTATGAGTCTTTTTAAGCTTAAATTTTCTGATTCATATGCTCTGTATCTTCTGGGAGGCAATTACAAAGTACCAAGTTTACTAGCTAACCCTGTGATACTGGGCCAGGAGTCTTCACACATCAATGTCATAGTTTTAGGCTGTGGTCCCAGGGCCCATACGCAGCCTCACAGACCTGAAATTCTGCCCTGCAATGGCCTGCTACCTCCCCTTGTTGGTGATTGCTTCATGGAGTCTCCCTGCATGAGCCCTTGCTCATTGTCTTAAACTTGGTAAAGATCTCTCTTGCCCGAACAGTGTTCCTGTCTTACTCGCCTTTATAGGAGCTGCAGCATTTTTTTCATTATGACAATAAGCCAAGATATACAATGGCTTCTGTAACTTTATCCAAACTGAAAAAATAATTACTGGCTACTGTTGGGGGACCTGTTAGATTTGAGTGTTACTTCTACGTGTCTAAATACTGTTGCTAAAATCTGAATAAAATGTTAGTAACTTACTTGAGGATCCTCTAGCCACATTCAGCCAATAAACCCATGACCTCAATGGCTTTAGAGCTTTGTTCCCTTAACCCAGCCCTTTTATATAGTTCTACAATAAAGTGAGCCTAACCCCACTATCGCCCCCACATACCCTTCCCAATTCCCTTTATCATGAACTCAGGTTGGTCTGTATTAGAACTGTACTTGCTCTCAAAAGACAAGGTTCAAAATGCCTGCCTCTGATTTGGTGGCCAAGGCAAAAGTCTCAGCCAGAATTATGCACTGTGAGCCACTAGGGAAAGTTGATGGTTACTCATAATGTGGTTAATTCCCCTCCAGAAATCTCTGAAGCATCCTGTATTGGTTTGGGCCAGAGGACAACGATGTTTACCTGTTATCCGCTCCTGCTGTGGAAGCTAGTTCGAAACATATGGAGCATGGTTAGATTCCACTTTCACCTGAGACATCAGAGCTCCTGCTGAAAGTGAAACTTCTCATACAGTATGAACTGATGGGCAGAACATTAGGTTTAAAAGGGTAAGCCATTGGTCTGGGTTTAGTTTTCAATTGGTGCAGCTACATCAATAGGGATTGGAAACAAGGGTTCCACCATAGCAGTGTCTCCTGGCTTTGCCAATTACATTATAATTCGATCTATTGGCTCTATTGATTCACAGACAGCCATTGCTGTCAAATTGCCTCTCCACCATTTCATGGCTATCCACATACCTAAGCAGGAAGGGGTCATAGGGGTACCTCTGTCATTCATTTATATGTGGGTATGTGTGTAAGTGGCTGTGAATAAGAGGAGATTCCAACTAGTCATTTTGTATCATAGCTCTAATACACGTATGAAAAATGGTAAATAAATCATCCCGGTAAGAATTTGGGTTCTTGGTTCAGGGGGCTGTGAACCATTCTGAAGCAACAGGCATAATCCTTGTCAGGGTGAATCACAAACAGTCACTAAATTTAACTGTGCTTAACCTTCTGGTAGCGTGGCACAAACGCAGTCAGACTTAACTTAGAGGCAATGAGTTTAGAATTGATGCAGCACTGAAACTGTGATAAACTGAAAACAAAACACAAAAGAAATTCCACACCATTTTAGAAAAATGTATTAAATTATTATTTTTAGTTTAAAGAAAAAAAAATGTATTAGTATATATGAAAGATAAAGAAAAACCCAAGACAGAGTTTGACCCCCCCCACTCCACCACGGCACACGCCACATTTATTGAGGAAACTAAAAGAAAAAACAGATCCATTGTATCACATTGCATCATCTTCTGCAAGTTCCCAAAACATCACCCGCCCGACCCAGAAAACCCTTCAAAGGCCATCTATTTAATTATTTATTAAATTATTTGATACCAAAACAACAAAAATCTAGTCGGTAAATCTGGGATATGTAATTTCAAACAATGGCGTAGCAAGTGGGGTGGGTAGGGGGGTGGGCTGCCCCAGGCCGCAAGAGTTTTGAAGGGGGCAGCCTCTTCCCTTTACACCTGCCGTCTAGGGGGCGGCAATCGCCCTCCCCCGTTTTAAATTGTGGCAGTCGAGGTACGGCAAACTTGTAACAAATCTCGCCAGCCTCCCCCCACCCACTTTTCAATGCAGGTGCCGTGGGCGGCAAATGCAGGGGCCGCCGCTGGCTAGCTACGCCACTGATTTCAAAGATGTAAAATAAGTATTGCGCCTATAAGCACAAAGCACAAAGCGCAAAGCGTCACTTGTGGTTATCTGGTTGTGCAAGGCCGGCTTAAAGTCAAATGTTCAGGCCGACCACGACGGAGTGTGCTCCAGTTACAGAGATGAGGTTAGTGCTGCTGAAAAAGTTACCTTCTCAAAGTCCAGCTGTAAAATTCACATTGGCGGTCACCAAGGGCTGTCTATGCTGTAGCACAAAGTGCAGACCTCGTGTTGCCGGTTGCTGTAGCGCAAATAATTAGGTTAATCAAAGCTTCACGTGCTTGATGGAGCTTGTTGTATCCCTGAAGCTAAGAACAGGATGCCAGCTAATTAGCCCTTTGAGTCACTCACGTAGCCTGGGATGAAGTAGGTCCAGTCGTCCTTCTCAGACAACAGGGCAGGTCTCAAGCAGCAGGGCAGTCCTTTGGCAGCATGGCAGATTTTCTTCTGTAGTATCCACAGGTCCAGCAGTGCCCCGAACAGTGGGCCTGAGGGTTTTAGTCTTACACCTAGTGCCAGCTTTGAAGTAGAATAAATGTCAGGAATTGTCCTCCCACAGAAGTGTCTGGAATTTCATGCCTCCATGCCCTGATTCCGCTGTGTCTGGGGCCACAAAAGGCTAGTGTGAAGTTCGTTGTGTTAAGGGGAGGCAGTGTCATTGAAGAGCAAGTGTGAAAGGTGGCAGTTCAGCCCCTCCCATCTAATCAGGATGGCCTATCAGTCCCCTTTTGTGATACTGTCAGGAAGGAATACACAAAGGCCAACTATGCCTAGTCATGTAACCCAGGAAACAGACTGCAGGCACCAACATTTTAGGACAAGAAAATGCAGACTTTCTAAAAGTGGCATTTTCAGAAATGTTACTTAAAATCCAACTTTACCATTAAAGAGGATTTTCAGTTACAATGCATAAAACAGCAAATATGAAATTTCTACCTGCTCTCAAAAAGAAGTTATCCTTTATTAAGAGTAATAAGATAAGCCAATGTTATCCTATGGGAGAGGTAGGCCTCACAGTAGTGGAAAAAAATTTTTGTGAGTTTTTCACTACCAGGATATGTAAGACTTAAAAATACATGTCCAACTTTTTAAATACAACACACCCTGCCATATGGGCCATTAGTTCCTACCCTAGGGGTGACATTTGTATTACAAAAGTAGTTTTAGGCTTGGTAAAAAGGTTTATTTTGTCAAGTCGATTCGGCAGGTAGGCCTGGGTGTGAAATTCCACTTCGTAGAGCACGGAGTTCCAAAAAACTCTACAGAGCTAAGTTTTTTCCTTGCTCATGCTTGTCAACGTTAAGTTGGCGAGCGCAAGCGAGGAAAATCTTACTCCAGACGACCTCTGGTAAGATGTCTCAACGCAGGCGGTCGCAGATGGTCACTACTGCTTATGTTGAGAAACATTCCGTTCGCGTTGAGGAAGCGGCCGCCAGAGGAGAACATCTACTTGAGCAGCAGAAAGAATCTATGCCTTCTTGCACTATGCATGGTGCCGTTCATGCCGTTTTTACAGTGCGGGACAAACACCCAGTGCTGCAGAGGTTTTTGGTCACTTTGTGGAGTTCTGCGTAGTGGAACTCTGTGAACCCTATGCAGGCCTAGTGCAAGGGCAGGCCTCTGACATGTTTTAAGGGGCTACCTTAGTGGGTGGCACAATAAGCCAATAAGGGCTGTAGTCCAACTTGTAGCATTTAATTTACCATCCCTGGGCCTATAGTGTAACACTTTAGTAGGGATTTATAAGTAAATTAAATATGCCAATCATGTGTAAGCCAATTTTACCATGTTTAAGGTAGAGCACAATTACTTTAGCACTGGGTAGCAATGTCCTAAAGCCAACAAAACAAATTCAGTGAAACAGGACTGGTGAAGGCAAAAGATTTGGTGGACCCCCACCCCAGGTTGTCAGGTCTAACAGTCCCCCTCCCTCACTTCCCAGGTCCCCCTTCTTGGCCAATTTATGTAAAAGAATGTAAACAAATTCTGTTATATACAAATCAGGGCCAAATTATGGTACTTTTGTGTAAGTATTTGCTTGATCTTTGGTATTAGAGGACCTATAGCAACCGCACTTCCCTCACTGCTTTAAATCCTCCCACTTCTCTTGGTCTGTCAATCGAATAACGTAGAAGTATCTGAAGGATTTACATGTGGTGTCCAGAAATGGACATTATGCAATCTATATACATTGCTTGTGTTTTGTCCAATAAAGTTTGGTTTTACGCGAGCAGAACAAAACCACAAAGAGGGCATTTAGTTTAAACAATTCCTTTTTACATAGAATAATTTAAAATCTTTCTTACCTAGCAGCTTCTCCGCAAGCATGTTCAGCTGATCAGCATTGAGCCCACGGCCAACATAGGATGAGAACTGCCAGCTCAGAACTTCAAGGAGCTGACTCAGTGGGGCAGCCGGAGGATTATTCAAGAATGCCAAGTTCTGTAGAAAATTGACAGCTGTCACAAAAGCAGATCTGATGTAGCAAAAATACCTTTAATGCCAACTGATTGAAAATGCCAAGTACATGTTCCTCTTCAAGAGAAATTAAATGATTTTCTGAATTATGAAGTTGCTCAGTGTTTAAGGCCCTACTCATTTCACCCATGCGATTTTGGCATTGCTCACCCTGCTCAATAGGGTGCATGTATTTCCAACAAAGCAAATATGCCTCTATCATGTGTGTTGGAGAGGTATTTACATATTGTATTTAGGCCATTAGGCCATTATAAATTGTGAAAAGCAAATAGAGGTATTTACATATTGTATTTAGGCCATTATAAATTGTGAAAAGCAAATAAAAATTGAGCATGGCATGAATCTAAACTTTAAGATGGTCAAAGGCAATTATGAAATGTAACATATTAGGCCTAAGGTGGAATTTAAGCAACAGTAGAAATGAAAATCTGCCTCTTCACTAATAACAGCCATTGCAAGACACGTGCTAAGGAAGATGAGCTTTTGGGTCAAGCGAATCTCAGCCTTCTATAGCATTTGAATCCTTTCTCTTTGCAAGAGCACTGCTAAAGTCACAGATTTTATTTAGTTGTTGAACACAGAGACCAAATTCCTCCGCCGTGTCTACTGAGCATTTATGGACCAATACTTAGGGTCTGATTACGAGTTTGCCAGTCTTGGAGAGGGCCACCAGGCCAAAACCCTGCTCCAAAACCGCCAAACCCGTAGTCTGGCTGCCAGGTGTATTCCGATTTGAGTACAGGTTGGGCGGTCCTACGGGCTCTGTCCAATGCTGTTGCCTTTCAACGGCTCGTATGTGAGCCTTAGAAAAGCAGCACTGTGAGACCGCCACAGCGAGTTCCAGCACCGCATGGCCTCTGAAGTCCATGCTGTGTTGGAACAGGGGGTGCATACAGATAGGAGGGCACATCACGTGCCCCCCACATGCATACCTTGGCCAAGAGGCAACTGGGGGCTCTGTAGGGCCCCCCTAGTTTCCTCACTACCACACTTTTCATGGCAGGCTCAAAACCATGCAAACTGTAGCAGTGAGGAAACTAGTAATATGCTTGGCAGTGCTACAGCGGCAATATATTGCGGGCCTCAGACCGGTGTAAGACTGCCAGAGATCATGGATCCCTGATGGTAGCAGCAGTCCTATGTCGGTCCGACTGCCAGTGAGGTACTATTTTCAGTAAGGTTCTTTCTGGTAGACACTCTATCTATCTACTGATTCCCTAAGTATTCGAGTTGAGCGGTCAGACCGCCACAGGACCGCTGTGTCCGCCGGGCATCCAGGATTCTGCGGCAGTCGTGCAGCAGTCAGGAAGCTGCAATATGCTGGTGGTGCTGCTGTGGTACCGCCAAGCATATTACGTGTTACCTGTCCACTGCCCCTTTCATAGCAGTGAGCCCACCATGAAAAGGGTGGAGGAGAGGCAACAAAGTGGGCCGTAACAGGGCCCTCGTGCTGCTCCTGGGCTTGTGGGTGCATGTGCCTCCCTAGAATTGCACCCCAGTTCCTGCACGGTGTGGCATGCATGACACACTATGCAATAACATGCTGCAAGCACTATCACAGCAGCGGGCTGCATGTTAGGCTCTCCTATGAGCCTAACAGCACACCATCGTGAGACCACCGCAGTAAAGCCCGCCTGACCAGGATTAAACTTGTATTCCAGCAGGCAGGCACACCACAGCTTTGGGAGTCCTCCAGCGGACAGCGCGGTGGCTGCAGTGCTGGAGGACCACCAAAGTTGTAATAAGGCCCTTGGTTTCTAACGCCTTACCCAAAATGGTTTCATGTTGGTGTGAGAATAATAAATTTGACCCCTTTAGTGTCCAATCACCTCACCAAATTAGATTTGAGTTAGATCACTAAATGTGGCCCATTTAGTGTCCAACATCTTCCTTAAATTGCTTTAGATTGAGTTGGAATCGTAAATACGAAGATTTTGGTGCCTTCCTTCCCCAAATTGGTTTAGGTTGCTGTGCGAATAGTAGATGCGACCTCTTTAGTGTCCAACACCTTCCCAAATTGGTTTAGATTGTGGTGGGATTAGTAAATGCTACTCCTTTAGTGTCTGACTTATTCCCCAAATTGGTTTAGATGGAGTTGGAATAGTAAATATGAAGGTTTTAGTGTCCAAAACCTTCCTCAAATTAGTTTAGAATGGTCTTGGATTAGTAAGTGTGACCCCTTTAGTGTCCAACATGTTTCGCAAATGACGTTTGAGTTGGAACAGTAAGTACGAGTAAGTAGTGCCTAACACCTTCCCCAAAATGATTTATGTTAGAGTTGTAATAGTAAGCGTGACCCCTTTAGTGTCCACAACCATTACCCTAATATGTTACATATTCAGTGTGAGTAGTAGATGTACAGTCATTAGTATTCAAAATGGCACCCCTAAATATATATTTTTTCGGGTTTTTTGCTCTGGAGTGAATGACAAATTATGGTTTTTATATTGAAATGTATTTAGTTTTTCATATTCAATTTAATATATATGTTTACATTTATTTAAACACAAATTTACTTTTTTAAACCCAAAATAAAAACTTGTATTACTTTAGTACAACATTTATTACACTTTTTAAAAAAAATAATACGTGTAATGTATTTTTTTAAACATTCATATTTCTAAACATTTTTACAAAAATGAAACAATTTCTTTTACATACGTATTCGCAACACATACATGTTTTTATTTATGCAGATTTTATATACTTTTTAGTACATAATAAATAAAACAATTTATAATAAATAATGTCCTTACAATACTATTTACATTTTACTTTACCTAATCACCAGTGGCGACTCCTCCGCTAAGTGAAATAAAGGAAACATAAGATTATAATACTTCTGTATTATTATCATTTTATGTTTTCCTGCTGCTGTAACTTTGCGGGTGGGGTGGGGCTGGGCTACTCACACAGGAGCAGGGGGAGGAGCGGTTTGCCTGCTCCAAGTGCGCATGAATGTTATGCCGGCCATCTAAGGCCGGCCAAACATTCATAGCACTTTGCATGTTCTCCACCCAGTCTGCATTACAGCCACAGACCTCCAGACTTGCAGGGGAGCAGCGGTGGAGGTCTTCCAACCACCCTATTAAAATTAGGGAAGCTGGACCGCCATTGCCACACTGCAGCCACCAGGGAACCGCTGTTCCCTGGCAGTAGTGTGGCAGTGTAGAGGCAGCAATATGCTTGGCAGGACTGCCACTGTCCTGCCAAGCATATTGCATGTTTCCTTTCTGTCATGGTTTTTATGGCTGTTCCTCTTCCATGAAAACTGTGGTGGAGAGGAAACAAAGGGTCCCCTGTGCATGGAGTTGCATGCAAGGGGGCACAAGATGTGCTGCCCCCTGTGTATATGCCCTCCAGTTCCTGCACGGCATGGACTTTTAAGTCCATGCCGTGCAGGAACTGTTTTGGCGTTCCCATTGCGGTGCCCATTTTCTGAGGCGCCATGGGAGTGTAAAAAGAATACACCCCGAGCATGAGAAACACTCATAATTTGGCAGGCGGCCTGACCACGGGTTTGGCGGTGCGGAGCCGGATTCAAACTCAAAATCAGGCCCTAAGTGTAGTACCACTAACAGTCAATTCGCCTTCAAAGTGAAAACAATGATAGCACTAGCCTATGTCTCTGTCACAGAGGTAGTAAACGACTATAACTTACTAACAGAAAGTCCTTTCTATCAACTAAATGAAGACAAATGTAGTCCCCTCGTGGTCCATCTGAAGACACATGGGTAGGCAGACTACATCGGTCAGGGTACAGATGGCAAGCAAAATTCCATATACCATGGTGGAATCTCTATGACAGCACCATGGCACAGTAAGTCAAACCAAACGCAATGGAAGGATGGCACTAATGCTTTTCAATCCACGCTAGGCAGTACTCAACCTACACCATACACATTTATTGAAGCATCACAAAAAGAACAAAGCTAAATATTCACAAATAGCAAAGGAGTGAAATACTTAGAAATAATAGCCAAATTTATCTCCTAAAATAAATCTCCTAAAATAAACATTAACCTACCAAAAACCTCAAAATCTTACAACATAGTCTAATACAACATACTAAATATGTCTTTTTAATAATAATATAAATATTTTATTACATCAGTGAAAACATAAAAATAGAAAAATTATTAATCATTGATCTAATAAAACATCAATATTATATACATATATATGTATATACATATATATATTTATTTATAATAGTAGCCAACTAACCAATTCAAATGTAATCCATAACATTAAATAAATACAACACATAATGCAAACTAGACCACATAATAATAACAAACATAACATAAATATTACGATATAAAATTTACCAAACACAACAAAATGAAAAATGAAGAAAGCAAATACAAAAAGGGTTTAAATGGAAAACTAGCAACAATCTAATCGAAATTCCTCGAACCAATCCAAAGTCTGTAAGTTCCATAAAAAAAACTAAATAAAAATACATATTTTTTAAATGAACCGCTCCGGGAAGCCCGAAAAATAAGGAAATCTACGTAAAAGCAATTGGTTTATAATAAACCAAAAGAGGCTTTCTGAAAAAAAAAATGTAAACTCCAACTTCCTATTGAAATGTTAAACACCCACCTGTACAATACATTGTAGTCCCAAATAAATACATACATAACATTTAGGGAGAGTGATCTAGGGGGAGAACATGGCGGCCACTAGCTAAGCTGCCGCTTGCCGCCGGAGGCACCTCTGTCCCGCGCCTGATGTATAAGCGAGGCTGAGACCTGCGAATCATTTTTCCCTCGTCAGCAGATTTTAGCGGTTTCCACTTGCCTCTTCCTTTTCTTTCGTGGGGGCCAAGGACTGCTTCTTTTTTTTCAGGGGGATGTGCGTTGGCACGTTCAACGACTTGCAGCGTTGGTCTGCTGCCGCCCTGGAGCTGAGGAGGGGTCGCAGAGCAGCGGCTCGTGGGCTCCCCCGGGCCAATACTGGCAGAGGCAGCACAGGACGACTTTCTTCCACACTGAAGAGGGCTGCTCTTCAGAAGCAGTCGGGCGTGCTTTTGCATCGAGGACAGTGGACTCTCTCCATGCCTCGCACAGCCGCGACAACAACAACAACAACAAGAACAAGAACAGGTGTAGGGGGGCACGAGGGGGGCATCCCACTGCAGCCTCTGCCAATGCACCTGAGAGCAGTAAACTAGTGCTACTCTCCACACAGCCACAGTCACAGCAAAAATCATCGAAGCAGGTACTGGATGGTCAGGAGGGGGAAGACAATCCAAGCTTTACCCTTGTTAACAACACAGTGCCTACAACAAAAAGTATTAGGAGAGGCAAGAAACGAGGCGGAGGGGCGCAGGGGTCGGTAAAAGCGAAGTCTGAAGGGAAAATCAGTAAACAGCCCCGGGATGGAAAAACTGATATAAGTGTCAGTGTAATTCAGGGGAAGGGGAGTGCCACCTCAGGTACAGTCGTTGATAGTACCTGTTCTTCTTTTCAGTATTGCGAGGTCAAGGGCAGAAGCATTAAAGCAGGCAGAGTTATAAGAAACCCTCTAGATTCGAGAGTCAAGATTATGCTTTCTCTGCGGTCATACTTTAAAGTGCAACCATTAGTGTTGGACGTGGTCAAACAAGGGGAGACCCTAAGGAAGTGCTCGAAAGGGGAGCTGGAGTTAAGCCCTTTTTTTTTGGAGAGAATGAAAACGGCAAGTAGCCCTCTTCCACCTACACAACCTTCAACTGAAACTGTATCTGCAACTTCTGGAACAACCCAAATTAAGGCTTTGGATATAAACTGTGTCTCTCTGGGAGAGAAAACCCCAGCCTGTTAAAGTATGGCAGATAATGACATACAGAGCTGGGTAAGTCTTTGAGGAACATGGAATTGTGGGGTCCTCAGTGGCGTCTCTTGAGGCCCTCTTCTCTTCCCCATTCAGTAGCTATTAGGAAGGGCTTTTCTGTTTCCGTGGCAAACCAAGGGGTGATCCGGCTTTTCTGCGAATCGTTAGAGAAGAAAATCGATCTCCTAAATTCCAGGACAGTGCTGTTGGAAAGTTCAGTGGGAGAATTATTTAGAGAAGACTTGGGAGCCGCCAGAACAGATATTGCACTGCTCAAGAGAGAAGAGGTGGTACTCCGGGACAGGCTCGAGATGTTAGAAAACAACTCGCGTAGAAATAATCTGCGTCTTTTGAATGTTCCGGAAGGGAGAGGGGGGGATCTTAAGTCCTTCATTGCAACCCTTATTAAGGAATCAGTTCCGATCGAAGAATCTGAGGAGGACCTGAAGAAGGACATACAGAGGGTCCCTTCAGGAAACATCCTAATCGGACAAAGCCTAGGAAGATTCTCATAAATTTCCTCAGTTTCTCCTTGAAGTAAAAGAGTCTTAATGGTGCCTTAAAGCAAAAGTCTCTGAAACCCAGAGACTTTGCCTATGAAATCCGCTCTGACCTAACCCGAGTCACTCTGGACAGGCAATGGGAGCTGGTCAGGAAGTTGGACGATTTAGGAAACTTGGTGCCGTTGCCCAGCTAAAATTCCCTGCACACTTGAAAGTCATGCATAACAATAAGATATATAACATAACATCGGTGCAAGAGGCAGATGAGCTTTTGGACAGCCTTGGCAAAGTTACAAAATAGATTTGTTACTGAGCATCATACATATTACTCTCATTAGGTTCCCCGGGGTCTTTGAGGGTGGATCTAAACCTACCTGAGGTCTTGAGTTCCCTGTGATATTAGATGCCAGAGAGATAAGCAAGAAACACTGGTTTATTAATTAACTCAAGCTTATGAGGTTACATTTAGAGTGCTGTTGGAGGTAGGGTCTTAGGGTCCTAGCCTCTTGTCTTGTTTTAGCACTTGACTATGTAGGGACAAAGCAGGTTGCCCCGTGGGCAGAATCTGGACTATCAGTCCAGGTAAATGGGGGAAGGGTACTCCAAGGGGGGTTAGAGGGAGGTGGGGTTGGAGGGAAGTGGGGGAAGCACGGGGTGGGGATCATTGTTTAAAAAACAAAAAAAATTCTCATTCGCCTTTTAGCTTGATTTTGTCATGTTTGGTCAGGGATCAGTTCTTTGGGAGACTTACACCCACGGTTTTGGTGTTTAAACCTCCATGAGCAACATCCAGTTTTTACCCTGGAACGTTAATGGTCTGCGAGTGAAAACCAGGAGGGCTAGAATTCTGCAGTATCTAAAAGACTCTCCTGCGCAGTTCATTATCCTTCAGGAAACCCACCTCTTAAAAGAAGAAATGTCTGGAATTTTCAAAAATTTAAACTGGGTCGAACATCTGATTAGTTCCAATCAGAGTGCAAATATCAGGGGTGTAGCTATTTTAATCAAAAGGCAAATAAACGCTCGTATCCTAGATTCAACGATAGACCCATGTGGTAGGTGGCTCATTGCTAAATTATCCATTCAAGGTTTCTTGCTGACGGTGGTGGACTATTATGGCCCCAACCAAGATGACCCCTCCTCTCTGAAAACAATTTTTTCAAATCTTTTGGAATTTCCAGACCCAGTTATCATGGCAGGGGATTTCAACATAGTGTTTAACCCCAAGCTGTACAAGTCCCCTCGCAGAAGAGCTAACGTGTTGTCCAAGTCTCGGACGTATCTCCAATGGCACAGACTGGACCTTGTGATATCTGGAGAGAAAGGTCGGGTTCCCAGCCAGGAGTCTCTTTTTATAACAGCAAATATGGCCATAAGTCAAGGATTGACTACATTTTGGTCAGCCAAGACCTCAGGGGCAAGGTTAAGGAAATTGGCTATTTGACTCCCCACTTATCAGATCATGCAGCTGTATGGATGGACTTACTTTTGGCAGGAAAAGTACAATAAAGGGTGTGGACGTTTGATCGCTCTTTACTCCTCGATGATTCTGAAACTAAGTATTTATTTCATGAACCAGGGTGTTTTCTGAATATGAATATCGGTTCGGCTGAGATCTCGGTGGTGTAGGATGCATGGAAGGCTTTTTGAAGAGGCTCTGTCACAAGCAGGGTGTGCGATAAAAATAGACATTACAAAGAGGTGGTGGCTCATATGGAGATCGAGATGAAGGGAATTGAGCTGAGTTTGAATAGTGAGACTGTCCCTGCCAAGCGCCAAGAATATCTGGTTAAATTATGTAGTCTAAAGGATCAGTTGAATACTATTATCCAGATGAGGATCACAAAAAGATGGGAGGCCAGTAAGCTTGCCCATTTTGAGTATGGAGAGGGGGCTGGCAAGCTTCTGGTGTGAAAATCAAGTCTGCTAAGACACGAAATTTGATAAATCAAATTGATAGCGAGGATAGGAACTACAGTGTTATCCACAGACAAAGAGATTGGGGCTGCCTTTTTCGCTTTCTTTCAGGAGTTATACGAAGAATATAGCGTAGTGGATAGAACCACGGCCATGGAGTGGTTGAGTGGAAGTAAGCTTACCCCCCTAAATTCCTCTCAGCGAGAAGATCTGGAGTTAGATATTTCCCAGCAAGAGGTCAGGAAGGCTATATCTGCCTGTAAGGGAGGAAAGGCTGCAGGGCCCAATGGGCTCCAAGCTGAATTGTACAGATTTTTGGGTCAGGCAATAATCCCAACTTTGACAGCACTCTTTAACGGGATACTATCTGAGGGTGCCATGCTCCCGGATTCATGGGGAGAAGCCACTATTTAATTGATCTTGAAAGCAGAAAAAATCCAGCAAACTGTGGGTCTTATAGACCCATCTCGCTGCTGAATGCAGATTACAAAATCTTTGCAAGGATCCTGGCAGACAGGCTGGAAGCAATGGTGGGCGATCTCCTTCATCCCGATCAGAAGGGCTTTGTGAGAGGCAGGAGACTAGCTGATCTTACTTATGATTTCGTCGGTGCAATAGACTTGGCTTCCACCTTTTCGCTTCCTCTTGCAGCTATGAAATTAGACGCCACCAAGGCCTTTGACAGGCTTAATTGGGTATATCTCTCGGCAGTAATGGAAAAATGTAATTTCGGTGGAAAATTCTGTCGAGTTATTCAGCTCATATACTGAGATCCTTTCGTCGAACCTCCTGGTAAATGGCAAACTGTCCAACCCTTTTAAGATCACCAGGAGTACCAGGCAGGGCTGCCCCCTTTCCTCACTCCTCACTCCTCTTTGACCTATACATTGAGCCTTTTGCTCAGCGTTTAAGAGAAGAGACTGGCATTTTACCATTCAAGTTTGGGGCATGGGAGAGGAAGGTAGCTCTGTATGCCAACGACGTTCTGATCCTCTCTTCTGATTTGGAGATGTCTTTTCCTCAGGTCATTAGGGTGGCACAGGATTTTGGGCAGGTTTCCGGTTACGAAGTTAATGCCGAAAAAAATAGAAATCATGTCGTGGACCTACCGGAGTGCTGGTACCAGACCAAGAGTGACATAAGGTACTTAGGTGTCAGGATTGTTCAGGACATAGATAAGATCTCAGGGAATAACCTGGTAAATGTTTCTAGGGAATGCCAGAAATTAATGAAATCTTGGGCCCATTGACCATTCTAGGGAGGATTAATCTGATCAAAATGGTCATACTACCAAAAATCACTTTTCTTTTTAACACTATTCCTTTACATTTTGAAAAACTGGCGATAGATAAGCTTCAACAAGCAATCAACTCCTTCGTTTGGGCTTATAGGGCCACGAGGATAGCCTGGCAGAAGCTAAGGCGTAGGAGGGAGAAAGGGGGTCTTGCACCCCCTTTCTTGCAGTACTATGCCTTGGCTTTTCAGTTGTTGCACTCAAGAATGCTGCTGAAAACCCCAGATCATTCAGGGGTGGGGGTCATGTTCTCTGCTATGCTAAAGGGTGTGGGTCTGTCACAGGAGGGATTCCTCTTTAAATATAGAGATCAGAGGTTCTTCAAAAAGATCAGGTTGAAATTTCTATTGAGGGTGGTTCGAGCATGGGCAAGAATTAAGCAATGCACTGATCTTAATTACTTTTCTAGTTGGGCCACCTTGTGGGATTCTTCAGGGGTTCCGGATTGCCTGAAAGGTAAATTAGCTACACCACTTAGAACAGTGGGATTAAAGGTGTGGGGGGATCTGGCATCTGACGGTTCACTTACATCATGGTCATCACTCCACAATAGGCTAGAGGAGAGCATGTCTAGGCTTAAATATCTACAGTTGCAGAGCTGGGCCCAGAACCTAAAAAAAAACCATAGGCACAGGAAATGCCCTTGAGGAGCAACTAGTGATAAGACCGGTGGGAAAGGAAGAGGTTTCCTTTTTTTATTGGTCCATAGAGGAAGCTATTAATGGAGAGTTTAAATTAGCTGAAGAACTGTGGGGAGCCTCTATGCCAGATGAACAATGGGAAGACTTGTGGCAAAGTTCCTTTAACATCCTGTTCTCAGCTGTAAAACCTGCTTGGCTCAGGAGGAATCACTATTTCACTACCCACAGGGCCTACTTATATCCATTAAGATTGTTTAAAATATTGAAGGGACTCCCAGTTAGCTGCAAGAAGTGTGATTTAGAAAGTGCCTCTGATATCTAAAGAATGCCCAGTGATAACAGAATATTGTGGAAAAGTAGGGGCAACTATAGCTGATATTTTGGGATTCCCAATCCAAATTTCTCTTGCCCTGATCATCTTTGGCATATCTAGCGAGGTAACGGGCCCTGCTACGGGGTTTCTTTTTTACGCAATCCTGCTAGCTAGGAGGGAAATTTGTAAGAGATGGGTAGAAGTTGCACCACACAATACACAAACCTATATAAGGAAAGGTCCCTAGTTAGGTTAAGGGACCGAGAGGAACTCGATGAGGGAGTACACCCTCCCGTGTTTTAACACTATATCACTATAGGTACTCCCAAAGTGGACCAGTAGGCAAAAGAAGAGCTTTTTTGCTATCAGTACAAGTGTTTGTATGCCCTATTTGAAGAAAATAACACCACCTAGGCGTGGGGAAGGAAGCAAGTCCTTTTGTTATTATTTTCCCTCACACACCCTAGTGGTGTCATGCTTCATCATTGGGACACCCCGACGTCTAACGGTCAGGGTGGGCTCGACCAATATTTCAGGGAGCACTTGATGAGATGTTTTTTTGGCCAGGGGGTATAAAGATTAAAAATCGGCGTCAAACCCCAGTATCCCTTTATTCTTGGGTTTGGCACTGATGTTAAAAATATGATAAAGATAAGGGTTTTCTAGGGTTATTATGGTCCTAGGACCCTATTGCCAACATGTTTCTGTCCTTAATGCCCCGTAAAGGGTGCACGGACATTCATCAGGGCTTGTGCCCCCTGTGAAATTAGGGAAAAAAGAAAGAAATTCCCTACACTATTATATGTTAAGGGCAGATAGCTGCTCCTTATTATAATGTCATTCCGCCATTGAAATCACTCCATCCTAATTTAGGAGAGGGTAAACATCATGTGGGACCGCTACACTCAGGGTAGCCCTGTAGTCACACAGCCACCAAGGGTCCTGCCCCGTATGAACACCTAATCGGATGGGTTCCCACAGCTTGGAATCCCCACACATTCAAAGTGGCTGTCCTCTTTATTCAAAACATCTAAGATTGATTTGGGTAGATTGCAGAAGAGCAAATAGAAAGCACTATGGCATTGTTTATAAAGCTGGTCTCAGCGCTAGTTTGTTTTGGGAGATTATAATTTAGGTGTTGGAGCTGTTATGCTGTCACGTTCAAAATAATTTTGGATCCTATGATTAGCCCTCTTTGAAAACTCTCTGGCTGCGTTGGGCCCCTTCCTCAGAATCCACTTCTAATAGGCCAACATAAACAGTCCTCGGTTGCATCTAAAGTGGAGGAGAGTGAGACCACCCCCTTCTAAAAAAGGGGGCCAGTGACATTCTCTGGGACTGTTGTTTACCGGTAGGCAGGGCGTCTCCTCCTGGTCCATCTTGATTGCCTACGTCTCCTTAAAACCGAGTAACGGTAACGACACCCTGTTGTTTGTCAACTGAGGTGAATGAGGATTAAAAAAAAATTATAAAAAAAAAAACATTTAGGGGCTGATTACGAGTTTGGCGGTCCTCCTGTGAGACCGTGACTGCTGCACTCACAGGAGGCCCACCACGCCCACCACGCCCATGGTACAGCTGCCCGCCGGATACTGAGTTGAATTCATGATCAGCGGTGCGGCATTGGTGTTATGGTGGCGGTCTATTAGGCTCATAGGAGAGCCTAACATGCAGACCTCCACCATGACTGTGCCTTCGCAAATTCCTGCATGGTGTGGCATGCACCATGTCCTGCATGTCACACAGTACAGGAACATAGGTGCAAGAATAGGAGGGCAGAACAAGTGCCCCCCCCGCACACACCTCCAAGGGCAAATTTTCCCAGTGGCCCTGTTAGGCCCCCTTACTTGCATGTCCACCACCCTTTTCATGGTGGGTTCACTGCCATGAAATGGGCAATGGAAATAAAACTCGGATAATACTTGGCAGTTCTGGCACCAGCACCAGCAGCATATTCCTGCCCCTTCACATACCACCACCGCCGCAGGATCCTGGATCCCGGCAGAGGCGGCGTCCTCTGGAGGTCCGACTGCCACATTCCAAATAAGGCAGCCGGACCTGCAGGGGTGGTGGTGGTCAGACCGCCACGGCAGTTCGAAAGTCCTAGGACTGCCATACTCGTAATTAGGCCCTTAATCTTCAAAACAGGATGACCTTATTATCCATTTGGGCAAACCCACTGAGCCCGAGGTCATCTTCCTGACCGAGTCCCTTGCTGTTTTTAACCTGCTCCCTTATGTCTCCCACCCTACACACTTTAAGGGCCACACCCTCGACCAAATATTTTCCAATTCAGAGCTCTAGGTGGATCTGCCCCTTCCTTTAGTGTGGTCGGATCACTACCTTATTAGTTTCAGGGTGGTCAGGTTGGAAAGGGGCCGTCAGACCCCCGTTACAATGTGGGTAAACACTCAAAGACCTTTCCTTCGGGTCATTCCATCTACTTTGAGTGAGGCGCTGGAAACCTACCCTCCGCTGCTATGTGACGAACCTGAGAGAGATGCTCTACATCTCGAGACCTGGGTGCAGCAATGCGCTCATGCACTTGCCCCCATGCCCACTCCTACCCCCAAGAAAGCCAGACTTTAGGCCCCCTGGTTTAATGAGTTATTGAGACTGAGCAAAAGTGCCTGCAAACACCTTGAAAGGAAGTGATGTAAAAACTTTAATTCGGACAATAAACTTTAGTACAAACAGGCCTTAAAAAGCCCATTACTCTAAAATCTGGGATGCCAAAAAAAGCTATCTGAAAGCTAAAATAGAGACATCCTGCAACAAAAGCAAGGACATTTTTAAAATCATGAAAGCCTTCTCTGCCCAGTTTCCTGTTGCCAGGGCTCTACCCCTCTCTCTTGAATGGACAAACCAACTTGCGTCTTTCTTTCATGACAAAATCATGACTATTTAGGACTCCTTCTCTAGGGAGTCCCCTGTGGACTATGAGCACGCGGACAATTTATCACCGGAGGAGCAACCTACCGACGGCCAGACACTCGTACAGTTTCCTCTGCTTCATCCAGTAGTATCCCTGGGTATCATCAAGAATCTGAAGTCAGGGTCCCCTTCTTACCCCTGCCCTGCTAATCTGTTGGCCTCGGTGGCCACCTCTGTTAACCCTGTGGCAAACAAGGTACTTAATTCCTTCCTTACGACCGGCTACATGCCTAGTATTTGGAAAAGTGCACAAATTCTCCCGTTACTTAAGAAGCCCTCTTTAGACCCCACAGTGTGTCAGCAAATTACAGACCAATCTCACTATTAACATTTTTCTCCAAGGGACTTGCGAAATATATAAATTCAGTGATCTCTGATTACGCTGAAAAAAATAATCTCCTACACCAGAGCCAGTCAGGTTTCAGAATCAACTATAGTACAGAGACTGCCCTACTCAAAATTTCTGAGCTTATTAAGGAGAAGCTGGATTGGGGGGGAAAGGCATTCTGATTTTATTAGACCTTTCTGCAGCCTTTGATACCATACCGCACTCTGAACAGGCTACAGGACTGTGGTATAGGCTGCACCGTTCTGAAGTGGTTCTCCTCCTTCCTGGAGGATAGATGCCAGAAAGTCTGAACCCCCCACTTCGCGGCCCCAGTCCCCGGCATGAAAGTCGGAGTTCCTCAGGATTCGATACTGAGTCCCACTCTTTTCCACCTACATATGGCCTCCCTGGCTCCACTGGCAGAAGCCTGCGGCGCTAAAATGATCTCTTACGCGAATGACACGCAGCTCCTGTTTACCTGCGACAAGGGAGCTGACTATGAAGGTGAAAAGATTAACTCCTGTCTATCGAAGGTGTTCTCATGGTTGAGGAAGGACCAGTAAAAATGGAATCCTGAGAAATCTGAAGTCATCTTCTTTGGCTACCCACCCGTGGCTCAGTGGAGACTCTGGTGGCCATCGGATATGTCACCTCCTCCCTCTGCTCTAAATTTGGGCATCATGATGGACAGCACCCTCTCGATGAGATCTCAGGTCCAGTTTGTTGCAGCTACTGTTTTGGGCTTTTACGGATGCTTGGAAAATTTCTCCCCCTCCTGCCTCTTGAACATAGGAAAACCGTAGTCCATGCATTTATCATTTCCAGACTGGACTACGTCAACCCTCCTGTACCTGGGCCTCCCTGAATATTTGCTTAACTGCTTACTGGTGGTCCAGAATGCAGCCGCAAGAGTTGTCCTTTTGCTCAAGCCTAGGACTCATATCTCTCCTCACCTCAAGGCCTTACACTGGCTTCCTGTAAAAAAAAAAAAGGATCAGTTTTAAGGCCTTGGTACTCTTCTTGAAGGCCATGCAGGGAAACGGGGTGGAGTATCTCAGAAGGAAAGTCACGCACGACCCTGAGGTCCTCCACACGGAACCTGGCATCAATCCCCAGGATACACCGCGCCCGCTCCGGTGGCGTTCCTTTCGGTTGCATGGAGCCCGAGCCTGGAACCTACTAGGAAGGTGTCCGACGTAACTGTTTTCAGGAAAATGCTTAGACCCTGGCTTTTCCGTAACTAACTCCCGGTCTCCCGCCCCAGGGGGCAGCAGTGGGTCTGATAGAGTCTTTTCAGCGCCAGGACACTCTTTCTGAGTTGCTGTGCACTCTACAAATGCTCTTTAATTCATTCATTCATTCATAGCCCTACAGGGTTATGTGTATTGGAAAAATAATATTGAGCTGAAATCTGTTTGGGGAACACGTTACTGGCAGGTCCAAGGCACGATGCTTTATTTGGGCCTTGTCTGATCCCTCATTAAATGATTGTGTTTAAACAAAACGGTGCAACTGACTACATGTCTTGCCAATGCTTAGCATTCAAATACACCAAGAATTCCCCTCTATCGCGAGGTTTGGTAACTGGCAACAGTTTGCACATTTCACAGTAGAGCAGCTTAATGAAATGGTGCAGTTCCTCACTTTCTGATTCAGATGGGTGGGTTTTGTGGCCAGTTAATATCAATTGGTGCAATGTTTGTTTTTTCAAATCTTCCCTTGGGTTGAAGGCAAGTAGGCCAGACCCTCGGTATATTCAATCACAACACTCTGGGGTCGTCACTACCTATAGTGTAGGGAAGTTATGCCAGCAATGGTTAGAACGTGGAACCTTGTCAGCAGTTAAAGACCACTTATCCCTCCTTTCAGATAATACTGATTTACAGGATTTTCAATTGGGTCACAGATCTTCTCATTCTAAAAGTTTTATATATGCCAGTAACAATGACATTTAGAACATTTCTCAAAAAGAAGCTGCTGAACGGTTGAGACAAAGTCATCAGGAAAATTTTGAAAAAGCTTTACTTCTTGTTGATAATGGGATGACCACATTGTCAACTCATATTTATTCACTGAATAATGTTTTTCATCTGCAATCAATATCATAGAAAATGAAATGTCCATGCTTCAACATTGCCAGAGTCAGTTATGATTGATTTTGCAATTGAGTTGGACTTAGCAGGTTTTAAAATCAAATAGAGTGCCATGGAACTATTAGAATGCAATTGAGTTGTTTTTGCCTTATAATTTGACATGCATGCATGCAAAAAATAATGAATAAAAAGGAAGCCACTTACATTATGCTTAATATTGAACATTTAGAAAGATTACTTTTTCGGTTGCTGAAATCCCATTTGCCCTCTGGCTTATTTATGGTTTAATTTTTCTTTCCATTTTAACGTTTCATTTCACATCATGTCTTAGGCATTTTCAAGTAGGCAGATACGAGAACATAGATGCACAATTTTTACACAAAGCTTGGTTCCTCCCTTTTCAGGACAGATGCATACACACAAGCACAGAGGGGGGTTTGTTAGTCTACGTGAACGTGGAACTTCTTTGAATCACTCTTTGGTTTGCTGAGAAATTACCCTAATGGGAGCTATTTCATTTGAAATGATCAAAGTTGTTGCGGGATGAAACTAAGTGTCCATGAAGTGGTCACTTTTTCCACGGTGGTGACTTGATGTATGCATGTTTATATCCTCCTACACATTCTACTGAGGAAGTTACTTTCTGGCTCAAGGTCTCCGTAGCTGAACTAAGCTTTGACTGATTAAGCAGACTGAATGCCTTATTGTTTATAAAAGATGTGGCTCTTGCATCTGTCCAGGAAACTTCTGATCGCCAAGTAGCACGTTCCTCATCATAAGTGCAAACACTTTTACAAACTCAATCGCCACAGCATTTTGTTCACCTTCTACACCATATTTCAATGCTTCTAACCTCAGTGGAGTGGCACACTTTATTAAAGTGATTGGGTCTGGACTTGTTACTACATTCCAGACTCTGCTTGGAATTATACCGTCTTTTTTGCATTCCTTATTCTCAAGCGGTTTTGGACGCATTCCAGTGGTATTATTGTTCCTTGTTGCAGCATTAGTTCTATTTTTGTTGCTTCTCAATAGATGTCCCACAACGAAGCCTTTTGGAAAAGTGACTGCCACATGTCCTTCTGTGCCGTGAACACATGATACAGTATTTTGGAGAGTCGATATTACTGTTACTGAAGGAACACTGGACTCTGACCTTCCGGCCGTATGGTTTCAGAGGGTGCAGCCTATGTTTCACTGTCTATGGTGCTCATTCGAGTGCTACGCAACTGTTTCAGTTTCGAGATATAAATCTGCTTGAGCATCCTTTGCGGTCGCATAAGCTGTGTTGTAAAGTGACGCTGCTTCCTTTGCTGCAAGATGCCTAGTATGAGCCGCTTTCGCGAATGGCAGATGCTCCTTCAACTTCAGGTTTCCTGCCATCTGGGCACACTTCTGATGCTGCACTCCTGGCACCGTCACCATCAGCATCTATGAATGGGCTGGCGATGCCTATCTTCATCACCTGGATCTTGCTCTTTAGACCTCTTTCGGTGTGTCTGCAGAGATGCCGTCCTACATTTAGGAAACCTGTTAGACTCATTAAATGGCATTTTTAGAATTTGTTCTTTCTCATTTTTTGCAGTATACATTTTTTTTTATTGGCATTCTTTATCACCTTTGAGTCTGCATGTGCTGTAAAATTGTTTATATGAAACGCATTATTTTTTTTACATAAACCTGTTGCTATTGCTTTTGTAATGTAGTCATACTCTCCGACCGTGGGGAGGGTGTTATAGAGATTATATTTAGCTTCCATTTTAGTTTTTCCCTTTTTGTTTTGGCATCTTTGTAACATGGTGATTTGAACATGTTTTTCACTAACACAAGAAACTTTATTTTTGGCAAATATTGTTGCTCTGTAGTCTGCACTGTTAGTTACAGGAACACACATGCTAGAACGCGATGTTCTTGCTTTATTGTGCGCTCGTAGGAGACAACTCTTTTTCTCCAGGCTAACTAAAGATGTTATTTTGCATCTCTAGCAGAATGAGTTAAGGACATTTTTTTATTATTTAAACTGTCCGTGTTGAACTTTGTAAGAGGCACTTCACGCCAGAGATATCATGGAAGCTGCTATGAGCTGTGACTGAGATTCAGCTCTGTAGGTCCCAACCTTCATTCTAAGAAGAAAGATAGCTGCACAAGCAGGAGTGTGCAGGCCCGTACACTCAGACGGGGTGCAATAGGTAATGCACTGAGGCTGGCTTCCTAAGACATTACGACAAGGTATTGGTTTAGATAATTCCAACAGGGTCTGGCAGAAGGGTACTCCCAACATGCTCTCGCTAGTGTAGTGGAATTAGTGATAGATAGGAGTAACATTAGAAACAATTAACATGGTTGAATTTTTTTTTTTTTTTATCATTCTAATAATGGTTTTAACAATGATGTGTTTCATCTGTCTAATAATCGCAGGTCATGTTTTATTCACAAGGATTAGATCTTTACAATGAATATTTGAAAATGTATTATTGTGTCTTTTCTTCGTGACACCTTGGGCATGCAAAAGTGTCAATTGAAAGGGTTAGTTCTGTTTGCACAAATTCCTTGGGAATGAGAGTGGTCATGTTAGAAGTTACCAACAACATCTACAACTTTGGAGGTTTAGCAGTTTAGATGCGGTACTGTGAGCTAGCCGAACCAACATTTACTAATGATATAAGAAGACTCAGTCTCTGTATTATGAAGTTTTTTTATTCTGCCATGCAGTCCTACTAAATTCATAGGAACCATATAACTGAAGGCATGCGTACAAAACTCAGAATTGGAAGGGTGAGCTAAGCTTGAATTTTAGCAATATTTAGCCAGAATTGAAATCGTACAACATCTTCACCAGACAAACAGGGTCAGTCTGAACACAAAAGATGGAATTATAGATGGGCAACAGGGAATTACAGGGTTGTTTTTCACCGACTAGTTCTGAGTTACATCAAATAGACATTGAGAGCAAAGTGCTAGTTGTCTATGATTCCATTCAGAACCCCAATGGGAAAAACATTCTCGTAATTCACTTTTTACCCATCTATAATTTTATGTTATGTATGGCCCCCAAAATCATCTGTCCCTGCTTTAAAGTACTGTGTAGTGGCAGAGGGGTAATGGTGGGTTCATACATTACATGGCCTCTGGTATGCATCCATGTCCCAAAGATAAAAAAAAGAAATCCTTACCTGGCATCTTTGACCAGTATACACCACCCTCCATGCATTCCTTCTTCCTCCTGCAGCTGTGCTTTCTGCTTTCAGTCACAATCGGGGCTGCGTTGGCATGCTTTCAGGGAATCCTTTCAGCCTGGCCTAAAAGGCTTTATGACATCACAACAGTAGGTAACCAGATTTGTTATCAACTGTTGCTATGTCATAGTGAGTTATGAAATATAGAAACTGAAAGAAATGATAGAGCCTCTCTATTAACCAAATAATAACACATTTCTAAATCTTCTAGCTATGAGGAAATGTGCCTACCTGGACAACATTCAGACAAATAGGAGATAAAAAATCTACAGTGGATCTCAAATATGGTAATGACTATAGGAGACGTAGGCCTACCTGTGGATCACTGGTGCAAAGGTTGTACCACAAGATGGAGGCCCATGCACTTGGAAACTGGCTGACATTGGAAATAATCACGAGAGGAAGCGAGCTTGTCTGGAAAAAAAAACACACATGAATTTTTAGCACATAGCCCAGTGAAGCATTATTTTATTTGCCCAATGTGCTAATACCAACACAAACAACTCTTATTATAATTTTCAAACCCATAAGGAAACTATTCAAAACATCACCCCATTACTAGTGTAACTAATCAAACATGTATCTTGTGTCTGACAATTGCCTAGGGCATTGACTTCATAAATGGGCACTTGTGCTGGAGTAGATGGTTGGTCTAAAGTTCCCCTGGGTGCAATTTTACTGAAAGGAAGCAGGGTGAAGCTATAAAATCCACTTATTGGCACACGTAACTCTTTGGGAGAAACAAAACACCCAATTATGTCCCACTGCAGTACAACAGAGTGCAGTGTATGTGCCATGAAACCATGGCAAAACAAACGTGATACTGTACAAAGTAAGATGCACACATTTCTGTCTCATTATTCCTCAAATGATTTCATACATTGAGAGGGAATTTGAAGGAGCTTAAAAAACTCAACAAATAGAATGAAATTGGCGGTCTTAAAAAAATATTTGTCTAGTCTGTGTTAATGTAATTGTTGCTTTTCAATCAACCTAGGCTGTGCAGTAGATCCGCTTATTCCTTTGTTCAAAGTCATTTTTCAGCCGTTTTGATTGTTAATACTAGGTTTTGACATTGTAGTCCTCTTTTTAGTGAGTTCTTCTAAGGTGTGCAATGGAGATCATTTTATGATTGATTGTTTAAGATTGAAATATTTACCTTGGATTTGGATGCATCGATAAATCGATTGCATTAAAAGAGTAGGGGACAGCCAACCAGTTCTAAATAAAGTGTAACATAACAGCTGCCATTATGATACAATAATGGCAGCAGTTATACATTGCGAACAGAATGAATAGCAGAAAATACATATTTCAGGGACGTATTGCAAGCCTTTCAATTTTAACAGCCACTTTCTCTAAACTTGTAACTTTGCTGAAACATCAGCTCGAGTATTGAGATGCATGTGCCAGAACTAATAAAAGTTGCTCAGTTCAAGGTCCAGAGAATTTAAATTCCTTAATTACTAGTCCATTCACTTTGAATCAATATTTTGCTTTTTGATAACTTAATGCTACTTATATGTCCTATTTTTTATTTAAATAGCTTCCTCTCCTACATGAAGTAGTGATATTGTGATCAAGGCTTTAGGTCGTACTTTCAGTTTCTCTGAAAGATTGGAACTCCTCTACAACACATTGCGCCTAGAAATCACCAACGGCCTGTTCATATGGGCTGAAAGGCCATGCCCCTCACTTTTCCCAGGCAAAAAGTGTGTGTCTGTCAGACTGAGTAAATGTTAGCCTGACAGACACTTTTCTGGTTCAGGTCAGAGAACCAGGAGGTAGACATGTGCTAAATTTGCAGGCTCCTGGCTGCCTGAGCTGAACTTTGCCAGGCTGAGAATTTCACAGCCCTGTGGCTGTAACCTCCTCAATCTGGCAAAAGTGCCTCGTGGCCCTCTGCCTCGTGATGAAGGGGAACGTCACTGATTACCTTTGACCTCAACGCTTCCATTTTAAGCCCTGAAGTGCCACGGGCCGAGTGTCAATCAGTGACACCTCATCCCAGAGTGGGGTGGGGTCAGCAGTCTTACTGACCCCTTCCCACTCTGTGACGAGATTCGGACTGCTGCCTTCCCTCATTGGATGACCAGGGGCAGCAGTACCAACCCTCTTGGGACCTCCGAGGCTTCCATGCTGGAGAGCTGCTGTTGAGGTAAGTTTTATGTGTTTTTTGTTTGTTTGGTGCATGCTTGCCTGGATGTATGAATATGTGTATTTGTTAGTGAGTGTTGTGAATGGGTGTGTGTGCATGTGTGAATGAATGGGAGTGAGTGAGGTGTATGCATGTCTGTATGCCTCCCCCATGTCCCCTCCCTGGTAAAATTGCCAGGTGCCACAGTAGAAATGTTTGTTGAATACAGCCCATGACTGGTTCTTATGGTCTGGTTTGACAGGGCAGCTGGAGCCAGAAAATTACGTGAGAACCAGCATGAGAGGGTTTTTGCTCTGCCCACAAGTTGGGAGCCAGAAGTACGTTTTGACTGGGCAGAAGTTGTATGCTTCCACATGAAAGTGCTTGTCCTCCACACAGCTGTGATCAGATTGTTTATTTATCCAGCAGCCTGAGGTTGAACTTTCACAGGCAAATTCAGGTCATTGGAATGTTCTTAAAGTCTCTTCGATAACTAGATAGTTTATGGTGTTTTTCTCTAGCAGCAGCACAGATGAGCCGAGAGCAGTCATTAATCTACATGGATGTTTTAGGTCTGTGTTGATAGTGCAACTGTTATCTGAACTTTTAACCTATACCAATATTATTCTAAAGTTCTTTCCTTTCAAACAAATACATATCCATTCCCATTTCATCTACTTGTAATTCTTCACATTACTATACAACATTCTTTTAAAACCAGACCTATTGGCATTGCTAATGCTTGTTATGATTGGCTACACAAAGCTTTAGCAGCCTGTTGGCAAGACCTGTTACCAAGACATGATATATACTTAGAGTTGGCTTTGGGTTGGCCCATTGCTCATGATTGTAGCGCCGCTTACTGTCGAAAGACTTACTGTGTACAATACCAATATGTACAGTGGGTTTTGTATCAGCCAATTGTTGTCAATCTCATTTGTTTTCTTTTTTACTCAATGACTTTCCTTCCTCTTCTTTTTTTTGCCCCTACCTGAAGCATACCTTCTGTAACATCCTTTTGGTTTGATTTCCACTTTGTATATATTTAGCGAACTGCATTTTTCATTTTTCTGGTTTGAAGCTCTCCATGAGAACAGTGCTTAATTTGTAAAATATTAAGTGCAGGTGCTAAACGTTTTGTAGGAGACCACTCCCACTTCCCCAGCTCCACCCACTTCTTACACTGGCTCCACCCACTTACTATATTGGCTCCACATCCATCCTCAACTGGTACTGCTGAAGACATGCGAGGCAGACAGGCCCGCCCACCACACGCAAGTGGCTAAGGCTGCCGCGGCGCACAGTGCGGTGCCGCCATTAACAGTTATATGAATAATGATGATCATGTGAATCTCCTCAATCTGGGGGCGCGGCTCAGGGCAGGTTAAGTGTCCCACACGGCAGCACTGTTAACCGCCGGCAACGGCTGACTCACTCGGGACTAGAGATGTGATGTGAAACACACAATGCGGCTGCACGATCCTTGAGGAGTTACGTAGTAGCACAGCTAGCAAGTGTACAGTACATTAAATTGAAAAATGTGACGGGCACGATGTGCCTCGTGCGCGCAGCGCAGCAGATGCATGTAGAATCAGAGTCAGACTGTAGACCCGGCCCTGTCAATTAAGTGCCGGTGCTAAGCATAATGGAATTGAATGCTGAGCAAGAGATCACAGGTCAGTGCTTTATGGAGAGTGCAAGCTGTATACTTAGAGTAGAAAGAAAGACTTCAGGCCTCTCAGCATTTTTGAACAGTGTTCAAATTTGTGCAGGTGGTTTCCGGTGCTAAGCATTGGCACTTACTTGACAGGGCCAGGGCTATTGAATTTATATCCCTTGTGAATGGCCAAATAATATACCTACCTGCCCCTTCCACCGCCTCCTGTTCGGATGCATGCCTGTCTGCCTCGCATGTCTTCAGCAGTACCAGTTGAGGATGGATGTGGAGCCAAGATAGTAAGTGGGTGGAGCCAGTGTAAGAAGTGGGTGGAGCTGGGGAAGTGGGTGTGGCCTCCTACAAAACGTTTAGCACCTGCACTTAATATTTTACAAATTAAGCACTGTGTTTACAGTACATTACATACAGTTAGAGTGGGCTTTGGAACAGTCACCTTTTTTAGTAATAATGTAACAAAATGTTCAGTAACAATGTAACATGCTAAACTCTAAAAACCACAGAAATTGACCAGTTATAGTTGTGCCCTAAGGTAACTTTAACTCGCAGCATCGCCATGCACTGCTAATTATAGTGCATATTACATGAAACATTACACCTTTTATGACATCATTGATACTATCATTGCAACATTTCCAATTAAATTATTGTTGAGAAAACTGTATATGTATCTCGGCCTGCTTGATAACAGACCGCGTGGCCCCCGCATCCTGGGGTGGTGCTCCTTCGCGGCAGGGTGAGCAGCGTATTTTTCCAAGCTCCAGGTACCCAATATACAAGGAGCACTCGAGCGGCAACATGCTCCTAAAGAGCTTTTATAGTATACTGTCCACCAGTACAAAAATAACTTTAAGCAGTTCAAAATGCCATGGATGCCTGACGCGTTTCGAAGTGTCCCCACTTCTCTTCAGAGGCTTTGGCAATTGAAGGCGCATACAACACCGCTCTCATCATTTAAATGCTCCAATGCATGCCCTGAATGGGATGCTCTGCTGCGACTAGCAGAGCATTATGGTCCTTGTAGTGGCCTTTATCTCCCAATGGAGCGCGCGATGTTGCTGCTATAACATTAAAGGCCCCCAGATGGGCCTCGGTGTGCCGGTGGACATGCTGAATCCGTTGCTACCCCACAAAATTGGCCTGCTCGATAACGGACCACGTGGCGCCCGCATCCTGGGGAGGTGCTCCTTCGCAGCAGGATGTGCTGCGCATTTATCCAAGCTCCAGGTACCCAACGTACAAGGAGCACTTGAGTGGCAACATGCTCCTAAGCATTATGGACCTTGTAGTGTCCTTTATCTCCCAATGGAGAGCGCGATGTTGCTGCTATAACATTAAAGGCCCCCAGATGGGCCTCGGTGTGCCGGTGGACATGCTGAATCCGTTGCTGCCCCACGAAATTGGCCTGCTCGATAACAGACTGCGTGGCCCACGCATCCTGGGATGGTGCTCCTTCGTAGCAGGGTGCGCCGCGTATTTATCCAAGCTCCAGGTACCCAATGTACAAGGAGCACTTGAGCGGCAACATGCTCCTAAAGAGCCTTTATGGTATACAGCAGTAGCGGCCCGTGGTGGGAGTGCTGCCAGGCGCTGACGTGGGGCAGGGGCGGGGGAGGGGGAGGGGGAGGGGCAAGGTGGGGATAGTAAACTACGGATTACGGACGATTAGAGGCAGGCAGGCAGGCAGGCAGGAAAACCTGCTCTCGCTTCAATGAAGCAAAGCAGGATTGCTTTTGAGCAAGGGGAGCTGCATGTCAGCAGCTCCCCTTGCTCAAAAGCAATGCAGGCACCCACAGGAGGCGGTGAGCCGGCGAGCCGGCGAGCCGGCGGGACCGTGGGGGCATTGGGGCGCCCCCCACGGTCCCCAATGGTGAGGCCAGGCCCCGGGGGATGGGGTCCCCGGGGCCATAATTGGCCATAGGAGTGGGACCACGTTGCCCCCTTCGAAAAATACATTTAAAAAAAATAAAAATAAAAGGCCATGCCCCGGGGGATGGGGTCCCTGGGGCCTAAATTGGCCTCGGGAGGGGGGCCACGCGGGCTCCTTCCCGATTTCTTTTTTTTAAAATGGATTAAAAGGGGTCAGGCCCTGGGGAATTGGGTCCCCCGGGCCCCAAATATTGTAAAAGAAGGGGAGCCACACAGCTCCCTTCTAAAAAAATAAAATAAAAAAAAAGCTGGCATCTTGCTGGAGGACCCGCCCCCTCCCTGCAGCACTCTGCAAACGCGCCCTCTGGCGCGTTCTAAGTAGGGGTGATTAAGTCCCCTTCATTACTGAGTGTACCTGGGGGCCAACTAGCCCACCAGGTACCTCCAGTGTGCACCACAGAGCTGCATTGAAGAAAGGTGGTCTGAGGCCACGCCCCTTTTTCGCCACTTTGCAAACGCGCCTCTCGGCGCACTGGTGGTGGGGCAATGAGGTCCTCTTGTGTCCTGAGGAGCTCAGGACACAAGTGGACTTCATCCCCCGAGCAGCAGTGTGCCAGGAGCTGCGTTTGCAGAGTGGTGTAGAAAGGGGGCGTGACCTCGGACCACCTATCTGCAACGCAGCTCTGTGGCATATACTGGAGGTACCTGGTGGACTAGTTGGCCCCCAGGGACCCTCAGGAATGAAGGGGACTTAATACCCCAACTTAAAACGTGCCAGCAGGCGCGTTTGCAGAGTGGTGGGGAAAGGGGGCAAGGCCTTTGTTCACCTCTCAGCAATCCCAATGTGTGGGGCTTACTGGAGGTAAGTCATAGGCTAGTTGGCCCCTAAAGGACCCCCAGCAGTGAAGAAGACTTCAATCCCCATCCAAGAGCGCACCTGGGAGCGCGTTAGCAGAGTGGTGGGCTAAGGGGGCGCGGCCTGCTATGAGAATTTAGCAATCCTGCTGTGTGGGACTTACTGGAGGTAATAGGAGGGGTAGTGGGTCCCCAAGGTTTTCGTTGGTGGCCAACTACCCCTCTTGCTACCTGCAGTAAGTCCCACACAGTGGGATTGCTAAGACGTCTAAGGAGGAAATGCCCTACTTTTTCCAACACTCTGCAAACGCCCCTCCTGGCAGACTACGGGATGGGGGATGAAGTCAAATTTACTCCGGAGGGACTTTGGGGGCGAGGAAGCCCTCTTGGGACCTTGTTTAAGTCCTATGCAACGGAATTCCTGGACAGTGGTCAGAGGCCCAGCACCCTTTCTACACCACTCTGCAAATGTGACTACTACTTAAAGAAGCGTATTTCTGCACCTCAGACTTAGAGGTAGTTTCAATCCCACTGCCCTATTATGTACTAGGGCCTTACAGAGGAAGTCATGCCAATCACAGAGGTACCCCAACGCATAGTATTCCCTAGTGTATGTAGGTGTTTTCACTGTATTCTAAGTGTCTTTTAGCATAGCACTTGCTCTAGGCTTGGTTAGTCAGAGTCAGTTACCACCAGTACCCATCAGCAAAAAGTTGGGGGCACAGGATGACTTTGCAACAAGGCCTCTTTCTGCTCCTCTGTCGGTTCTTTGCACACATCTCTTGCTTCTTTCTGCACCTTTCTTCGTCTTTCTGGACTTCTGTTGCCTCTTTCTGCATTTCTGTTGCTTCTTTCTGCGCCTTTCTTCCTCTTTCTGCACATGTCCTACCTCTGTAGGCAGGTTAAAAAACCTTTGAAATTCACTGAAAAAACCATAGGTTTCAGGGACGTTATAGTTAGAAATTAGCATTTAAAAAAACCTTAGAAATTCACTGAAATAACCACAGGTTTGAGAGATGTGATAGTTAAAAATTTGCATTTAAAAAACCTTAGAAATTCACTGAAAAAACCACAGGTTTCAGGGACGCTATAGTTAGTTGGACATTTCACTCATCCAAAACCAGTGAAATTCGGACGTTATAGTTTGTCCAGCTAACTATAACTTGCGCCCCCGCAATGCACTGCTGATGACGTCACATATTACATCACTCATGTCGTGGTCAGTGACATCACTGATGACATCACTGATGACATCTCAAGTGACATAACTGATGACATCATCCATGCGATAATTTGATGCCTCTTCTTACACCCTAATATAACCATTGATACACCCACTCTAAATTACAGACTGCCATTCTCAAAACCATAGACACTCCAACACCAATAACTACATACCCACTCACTGATTCTTAGGTCTACACACCCATTCACTCACTCACCCATACAGTCACTCATACTTTCGGTCACTCATCAGTACAGGACTATCATATGCACTCATACACCTATATAGACACTCACACACTGCCACTCATCCATAGAGTAACTCACACACCTAGTCAGTCATGCAAAGAATTAATCACACTCCCATTTACTCACCTATACAGCTATACACACACCAACTCACTTACTCATACAGATACTAACAAATACTTACGCTCTTATACAATCACTGATACAAGCACACACTCCATACAGCCACTCTCACAATCACTCACTCTCACTTATAGTCATTTATATACTCCAACACTTACATATATTGCCTTTCACATATGTAGTTACTCACACATGTACCACTGAGACATCCATTCACTCACCAACACACCCATACACACACTCACCCACCCATACAGTCCATCACAGATGCACTCTTGAATCCATACACCCAATGAATCACCCACTAACATTTCTATGCACAGAGTCACACCCCCACCCACACAATACCCATACAGATACTCAGACAACCAATCAATAACCCATATAGACACTCATTTAGTTATTCACAAACCCATGCAGCCACTTACGCACCAACAGACAGACAGATACAGACATTCACACAGTTTAGTCACTAACCCATGCATTCAGTAAGATACATTTAATCACTCACTTGTAGAGTCAGTCATGCACCTCATCCAGTCAGACACTCATACACCCACTCATTCTTCAATACACCTTGGCCTATATATATTAAACATATTTAAACTTTACAGAAACACACAGTCACTGGATGATGTCATCAGTGATGTCATTTGAGATGTCATCAGTGATGTCACTGACTGATGTCACTGACCATGTCATGAGTGATATAATATGTGACATCATCAGCAGGGCACTGCGGGGGCACGAGTTATAGTTAGCTGAACTAACTATAACGTCAGAATTTCACTGGTTTTGTACGAGCAAAATGTTCAACTAACTATAACGTTCCTGAAACCTGTGTTTTTTTTCAGTGAATATATATATATTCTATATATTCAAACAGTCCACTTACCCAACTGATCTCACTCCAATGCAGGTGTTAGCGTGCTTTTGTTTCACAGTTATTCAACAAACAGCCTGATGCATTTAGGAGCAATCGGGTATTTGTTAACGGGACCCGCAAACTAGTGACTTCTTTGGCTGGATGTAAATATATATATCCCGTGCACTTGTTTTCACTTTAGCCCCGGGTGGGCCAGGTCCTGGGTGCATGAGGGTATTTCATAAAAGATGGAGGGGGCGCATGGGGCCCTGGGGACCACCACCTTCGCAGGGTCAGGTACATATTTAGAACAGGAAGGGAGATTGCACGGTCCCCCTCCCAGGCGATATATGGCCCTGGGGAACTCCACTTCCCTGGGGCCAGCCCATGCCAATTAAAGGAGGGGCGTCCACGTTGTCCCCCTTCTGGAGCCATTAATGGCCCTGGGGACCACCACCACTAGAGCCGGCTCCTGCTATCTCCCGAGTTGCCCACCCTCGGGAGATGGCTGTTTTGGGAGATGGCTGATTGTTTTTGCTTGACGGGAGCTGTGACAGCTCCCGCCAAGTGAGAGAGAACACTAATTCCGCTTCCAGCAAGTGGGAGCTGTCAAACTCCTCCCGCTTGCTGGGAGCGTAGTTTTCATCTGTATGCCTGAAACATAAGAAACCTTACTCCTGCACACAAGGAGCTGTATATTTAGCAGCTCTCTGCATGAAGGATCAATGCCGGCACCTACAGGAGGCGGGGAGCCAGCTGGGACCGCAGGGGCATTGAGGTTTTCACACGGTCCCCCAAAAGTACACTGGGTGCCCTGGGTGGGGCCAGGGCACCCAGGTAGACTTGGCTGGGCCATGGGGTTCACAGGACTAAAATCGGCATGGCGCCCCCTCCCGGTATTTTTTTCTATAGGCTATGGGGACCACCACCATAGGCACGGGGATCCACGCAGCCCTCCTGCGTATTTTAAAATTTAGCCCAGGGAGGTAGTGATCCCCGGGGCATAAGCCCCAGGAGGGGGGTCTGCATGGCCCCCTCCAAAATGTTTGTAAAGCCCTGGGGAGATGGTGGTACCCAGGGCTTAATGAGCTGAATGGAGGGGGGTTCCCACGGCCCCCCTCCCACATTTACATAAAGCCCAGGGGACGTGTTGGTCCCTGGGCTGAAAAGAGCCCTAGGAGGGGGGCCCCGTGTGCCCCCACCTTGTTTTATAAAACACCCTCATGCCCCCGGGATCTGGCTCATCGAGGGCCTAATCTTAAAACCTACGTGGAAGACCCCGGTTGCTTTTAAAAAAAACTTTGCAATAAATTCTCAAATCCATAGCGAATTTTGCAGCAACATTTTACATAAAAATACTTTTTGGCCCTGGCAGGGTACCTGGGAGACCCCAGCACCAGATCTAGGGTGACATACCCTGCTCCCTTTTCTTTTTTTCCCAAAGGCGGTGCGTGGCACTGAGATCCCTGGTTAATGGGGTTTTGGCCGCATGGCCTGGCCGTAAAGGCCGTGCGCGGCACAGGGTTGGGTGCTTATAAGGGGTTGGCCAAAGGCCGGCGCACATGGCTGAAGGCCATGCACAGTGGTGGTTGGATTAACTTAAAATAATTAAAGTTACTTAATATAAAAAAAAAATCACTGAAAAAACTAAAGTTACAGGAACGTTATAGTTAGGAAATGGAATTAAAAATACCATATAAATTCTCTTAAAAAACTAAAGGTTACAGGGACATTAAAGTTAGGGTCACATTTTACTTGCACAAAACTATAGAAATTCAGCAGTTATAGTTATGACTAGCTTAAGTAATTATAACTTTTGCCCTACGGTAACTATAACTCAAACCCTCTCCTTGCACTTCTAATTACCTCACATATTACATCACTCATGACATCTTTGATAATATCATTCATAATATCAATGTAACTTTAGCAGTAAAATTATTGTGGAAAAAAACTGCATGGAAGGGGCGTGAGTTATAGTTACTTGAGCTAACCATAACTGTAACTGCTGAATTTCTATGTTTAGACAGCTGTAAGGGACAGCAATGGGCACCTCTTTTGCATCGAGCTATGCCAATCTGGTGATGGGCTGGTGGGAGGAACAGGTGTCCATGGATCCCAAAATGGATATGTTTTTCAAGTGTGTAAATATCTGGTTACATTACATAGACAATTTGTTTTTAATTTGAGAGGGATCAGATGAAGACCTATGTGAGTTTATAGAATGCATTAATAAGAACAACTTAAATTTGGCCTTTACGATCCCTCACAGTGAAGCCACAATTGACTTTCTAGTTATACATATAGAGGTGCAAGGTGAAAAACTAGTAACCTCATTATTCAAGAAAGAAACAGCAGGAAATACTGTCCTACACACACTTAGCAGTCACCCAGGGCACATAAAGTGGAATATCCGCTATGGGGAGCTGATAAGGCTGAAGCACAGGAAGAGATGGTGAGGAGATGTAAAGCTAGAAGCTATCCTATGAAAGTCCTAAACACAGCAATAACCAGGACTAAATATAAGGATAGAAAGAGATTGCTGTATGAAACAGGCACAAGAAAGGAAGAAGTTTGCCGAGACTATCCCTAAAAAAGCCAAAACTATCCCTAAAAAAGTTTGCGTGCTCACAACCTTTAATAAAGAATTGAAGAAAGTGGCTGTGATCCTAACTAGAAACTGGGAAGTCTTAAGGAATGAACCCACGATTAGAGAGTATGTGGGTGAAGCACCAAGCATTACATATAGAAGAAGCAGAAATATGAGAGATATGCTGGTGCATAGTCACTTCCAGCCAGAGAATGTTAAAACATGGCTTGGCACCGAACCCTCTGGTTCTTTCCCTTCTAGAAACTGCAAGGCCTGTAAATATAGTCCATCCAGAACTACATATAGTGTTCCCTTCCAGGAAAAACCATATCAAATACGACACTAAATTAGGTGCAACATAGATTTTGCAGTGTACTGTACAGAGTGTCTCTGTCCATGAAGATACGTGAGCAGTACTATATTTCATGTAAGAAAACGTATCTTAGAGTATCTAAGGGCTATCACAAATTAAGATCAGAAAAATCCAGCGGCGCTTCACTTCCAGACCAACCAAAGAAGTGACAGGACACCGATGACCTTTGATCATGACAGAATGATTAAACAACAGAGAGAAGTGGACCGATGTCTGATGTTATGTAGGCTAGAATCAGAGTATTTAATCAACTTAGAGACTTTGAAACCAAAGGGTCTTCACATGAGCGAAGATCTAGCCGTACATTTAGACACATGAATGTTAAGATTGTAGAATATCTTGTCCGTTTCCTATTTCCTTTCCAACAAAAAACAGATCTGTCTGCATTGTGCAGTTTCCAGGCTTTCTTTTATTTTTTAACTTTTAATTTGAAATGAATACCCAATTTCTTTCTTTTCTTATAATTCTCTCTATATAGAAATGATTTATGGCTTGTTTTCAGCTAAGGAAGCTTTTCTGTGAAAATGAGGATGGTACACATGCAATGTACACTCCATGAATGATGGAATGTCCACTAGGGCTTGATTCACATAGGAGATAATGCATAAATATGTAATGCAAATTAAACAATACTCTTATATTTTTATATAGAAAAGATTTAAGGTTTAGGAAGCTTTTCCATGAAAATGACGATGGTACACATGTAACGTGCTTTGGATAAATGATTGGATGCCCACTAGAGCTTTATTGACATAAGAGACAATGTACATATGTAATCTATTTTTTGTTGTATGAACAAAAGCCCACTAGGGCAAGATGGTCAAAAATAGAGTGCAATAGTGGAGGCAAACTGGTGAAAGTATGTTTCTTAAAATCAATTTGAAATATATTAGTGCTTAAATAAGTAGCATCATGAATCAATAGAATGTACTTATTTATTTTTTGCTTCTATTGAGATAATTATTTTCTTACAATAATTTCGCCCTAAATTCCTTGCCAAAGATAGATCAAGCTCCCTGTATACATGGATAAACTGTTTTATTATAACAATGAACAATAAAATGTACAGAACAGAAGAAAGACTATGTGGGACATAACAGTATGTTTTTTATGTTCATTACTTGAATTACATGTTTACTATAAATCTGTGGTTTGGATGGTAACACTAATCCGTGATCAAGGCTCATGGGCAGGAGCCGAAACTCATTGGGTCTGTGGCAGCTTGCCATAATATTATGAATAAAGCACTTCTTTTGTACCAATATCAGGCATACTGTGTTTTGTCTGCTAACGGCAAGACAGTGAGTTGGAGATTTCGGCAGGTGACCTTTCTTGCATGCCGAGGCCACCCTGTGAAGGTTGGACGTTCTAAGAACAGAGCTACAGTGTTTGGGCCTATTAAATAGTATTGATAAGAAGGAGAAAGCTCTTAGGTAATCATCTTGGAGTTTGGAGTTTAAGATCTGGGAGTAGGAGTATTTTAATAGAAGATGTGGAAAGCTCTGCAATCTATTTAGTATATTGGTGTTGGGCACCCTTATAGTCTTTGGTGGTGTGAATGTGGTTGCTCGTCTGGATTTTTCTGAGTTTATATGCTAAAATCTTGTCAGCTATGTTACCTTTTTGGTAATATTCCTGATTTGTGGACGATGTCTTCCAACAATAGCTGTTCTAATTCACCTCTATGTTTTCTCTGTATGTCACTGGGAGTGGTCGTTTTTGTGTTGAGACCCTACTTATTGGAGTTGGGACTCTAGGTCTGTCTTCTTTTGGTTTACTAATGTCTTGAAGGTGTCTGTATGAGAGATTAAGTTGTACTTAATTACTGCCATAGCTGCGTCATAGTGTATTTCCCAGATAACTTCTTCATTGTCATTTCTTGAAATAATGTTCCGTTTGTTTTATGGAACTTCATTGGGTTACTTCTCAGAGGCAATTTTGTACATAATCCAAGTTTTACAGAGGGAGCTTGTGGACAGTGCTATATTAAAGGCTAGTCATACCAGTGCATGGTATCGCAAGACGTCCAAACCTATGGAGGTGCATATAATGGATTGATATTGATGTCAATGTTAGAAAGAAATCTTTTCTTATAATCATCCTATGTGATACTGAGAGGACTTTAAATGACTGTCACTGTGATTAAATAGTTTTTCTATAGTTTTAGATCCTAGACCGGCCAGTCGCATTCATCAGTCTTTACCTTTTTGACCGCTTTCTTCTTTTTTCAACAGATTTAATTTCAGGGAAACAAGATTTTCAAGACTCTGATTTTGTGTACCGGTGTATTTCTACTACAGAGAATGAGGGCACCCTTTTCTGCTTCTCATTTTGAAATAGTGAAGATTGTAGGGTGTTCCCAAACGTGGAGCTACCAACTTATGTTGTGTGTAAAGGGATGCTTTGATTTACCACAGGAAGGATTTAAACAAATGGTGAAATGAGTCAGGTTTTCAGACAAACTCTCATACATCAAGACTCTAAACAGTCATTTAACTTGAACCTTCACACTGACTTCCTATACATATGGGTGACAACATCATGCTTCAAATAAATGCAGAAATGCATCATTGGTAATATCATTGATAAACTTAGCACTATGTTCATACATTCATTTGTTTCAAAAAAGCATCATTCAGGTACTTCTGAAAAGTTGCATATGTGCCTTCAAACACATGATGATTAAAGGGCACTTACTTCTAGATCTATGGTCAATCCATAGAGTTGAACTTGTGTTTCGAAACTGATAGAGTGAAGTTCATCAGTCACAAAATGAGGACCCTGAGGAAAATATTGCAAATGTGAATTAATGCTATCCAAATAATATATGTACACTCACTTTAACGGCACCATTTTGAACCATATGACACTTAAGTATTCAGGTCTTCTTTTCAGAGACCAGATGAGCAAATCAGAAAGCTCTGAGGTTGAGTGTCGAATTAAAGATGATTAAGACATTTAGTGAGTCACCACAAACTGCAAGCCATTTTACGTCAACAAACTTTGATCTATTGATTCTCGTTGCAACTCGGCCATCAGCCAACGGGTGACTATTATTTACTGCTTCCAGAAACAACGACATGGTCTAAAAGTTAGCTAGAACTTTAATACACTGTGATGTTGTTTACCCCTCTTTTCTTTAAACTAAGCGATTACATTAATATCCTTCCTTCCACTCTTGTTTGCTAAAAAGCATAAACATTTACACCGTACCCAACCTCGTTGAGTTGTGCTCAAGACTGCGCTACCCTCCGCGATCTAAAATACTTGTCTCTTTTTCCATTCCATCTGTTTTACTTCCCATCTCTCTGTCAGGTACAAAAGCTAGTAGCACATCTATGACACTATAGTAATATTTGCTATAATACATTGATTTGTCAGTGACATTTTTCCATAGGATCTAGTCAATCTTGAATTAAGAGAAGCAAGGACAATCATTCCCTCTGTAAATCACTTACATTGTATATATTTTGTCTGATTCCTTCTAGGGACTGTTTGTACTGCTAAATAAATGTATATTTTGCTTCTTAAAAAAGATCTGAGGAATTCCATTAAAGTAACTGCTCTTTAGTCAGCACAGGTTGTAGAAAGTCCTTCTGCTTCTTTCCTGGTAATTCAAACAGAACTCAATATTCTTTTAAGCTAAAACCACATTAAAATGTAGGTTTTTATATATATTTTTGGTTTGAAGAATTGTATAAGGCACTACTTGTCTGATTTTGGCTACTTCAGGGATCTTGATGTAGGAAGAGAGCAACACTTTAGCAGGAGGATTTGTCCAGACGGATATGCAGTTTGGTTCGGACATCAGATTTGGGCTGAGGACATTCCAGTGTTTAGGGGCTTAATTCACAGAGGTATTTTCGGATGTAAGCATATATTTATAGCTGAAAATATCCCATTTATGCCTGCTAGGCATTCACCAAAGGATTCCTATTAGGCATAAATGGACTACTCCACCACAAATTTGGAACAAGCATTGGCATAGCCAATAGGTCTCGCCTTTGAGACCTTTTAAGTGTTTAGCCATGCAACAGTTGATGTTGTTGCACCAAGGATATTGTGTCGCATTTGCGAGAGTTTATGCTATTGGCAATGTAAATTACAATGCCTCTTATTTATTTGTATCAAAAACCAACACATTAATAAAAGGTCATGTAATCTACAATGCCGATAGCTCAAACTCTAGTAAATGCGAGACCTATTGCATTGCAAATGCTTGTTTTCTTAAGGCGGTTGGTGGTGGTAGGGAGAATACGCAAGATGGACAATGAGGGGGTAGCAGGGTATAGCAAAACTGGCAGGAAGGGGTTAAGGGGGGAGGTGGTGGCGAATTGAGAAAAATGGGGAAAAAGCAACACTGCCAGAAATGGCAGGGGGTGGGAAGGGAATAAGCAACACAGCCTTAAGGGGAGAAACCAACACAGACAGAGGTGGGAGAGGAAGAAGCAACAAAGATGGGGGTGAGAGCAGAAGAAGTAACAGACGGGAGTGGGAGAGAAAGATATAATAGGGACGGGCGGGAGGAAGAAGCAGCACAGACGGGTAGAGGAAGAAGCAGCACAGACGGGTAGGGGAAGAAGCAGCACAGACAGAGAGGGGAAGTAGCAGCACAGATGGGGGTGGGAAGGGAAGAAGCAACACGGACAGAAGAAAGAAAACAAATAAAAAATAGGACCTGAATCATAGCACAAGCAGCAGAAGGACCATAATCCAGATGAAGCAACCAGTTCTTGTTCTGTAGTCAAGCCGAGAAGTGAAACCGGCTCGTGCTGCCAGATTAGAAGGCAGCAAATAATGACAGTGAAGCCCACCATCACTCATTTGCTAAGCTATGGGCAAGCTACATGTCGCTTGTTAAACACAATATCCCTCGCAAGCGAGAGCATACGCTAGTGCATGCTCAAGCAGGTGGGACTTGAAAAAGTGACAGACATATGGCTACAGATTTTCCCGCAAAGCACTACCACTGCAGCCACAGAAACAAGATGGCATCCGTCAACAGTGAACGCAAACAATCTAAAGCCATTAGCGACTATTTTTCTGTGATAGATTATGGTGCCTCTCGATTTCACCTCAAAACAGGTTTGAAAAATGTGCACATCCGTTTGAAGGAAATGAAAACCTGGATGTGATATGTATTGTAATTTTGAAACAACATGGAAAGAGGCTGATGATAGATGATGGCAAACGGGTTATATAGAGATGTTATAGATACCAAAAACTACATGCGCTATTACCTAATAAGACAACCCTGACTTCGGTCTATCACGAGGGATAAAGTACATTGTTTTCCTGAATATTAGCACAATTACCATTCAGTGCGCCCGCCTACATATGAACTGAGGTATGTATACATTTGGGACAGCTCGGTGGCAGCTGGTAAAGGAGTAAACCCTGCAATGAGCTACAGAGAAAAGCCATTACGTTCACTAAATTGGAAAACACGGGGTATGGCATCTCAATTCCAGCAGTCTGGGCTGCAGAACAGCGGCGCAGTGGTCATGCAAGGAAGGACCGGTGTCCAGAAGACGATTGTTATGCGTTACACGAGCCAGAAGGGTCTCATAAGCTAAGGGGAGTTAGACGGGCTTCGAGTGAAATTATCGATAAGCAGTAGGAAAAACACGTCTGCAACTGTTCCAGGCATATCAAGCCCGATGGGATTGAGAGACTCATTATACAGGTTCGACTGATCGAATTCACACCAGTCATCGCTTGCAGAAATACATTCAGCCTGACAAAGGCAATTTTATTTCTAATAATAGAATATGATTGACAGAGCCAATTAAACGGCAGGGAGGCCTGTCTCTGCTGAAGAAAAATTGCTTTAGGAAACAGGGGGTCGGCCCGTCTAAAGTGATCAATGGGAAATAGTCCATTTTACAGCACACATGGATTCTGCTTTTGTAACGTGTGGCCACAGAAACGCACCCCGATGCTTTCATCGCATCAGTTTTAGGCGACCTGCACGCAAAATTAATAATTTTGCTCCTTGTTGAACATTTTCAGTAAAATGAGTTTCACAGTATTAAGGAATGCAAAATGGCATAAAAAAAGTATTAAAGCGTAAATAATTGACTGTCTTCTCCAAAGTGATCACGATCGCGATGACGCGCTCTGTGCTCAGCACGCGAGGGATGCGCGCGCAGCTGCGTTGATTGCAGAGGTGGAGCGAGGCGCGCGCGCTTGTGCGCGTAACCGAAAGCTGGTGGCCGGCAACAGCCTTTGGAAGCATTTCCAAAAGCCACACTGACTAAATGTCTCGCAAAGCAGCGCATGCGCTGACTCAGCGAGACCTAAAAATGAGCAGTAGTAAATCTAACTCAAGGGATGGGAAGTAAGCATCACAAGGTGGGGTTTTCTGAGTACATTTTTGAATGCCCACAATCAAATACATTGACCTGATGTTGATCTGACCTCTCCTTCTCTACCTTGGAATTGGTTGTAAAGATACTCCAACCAATGGCTCGAAGAACTCCCTTCCAGGGTGGGAAAAGGAACAAGTCAACACAACGTTTGGTGGTAGTGTAAGAGAAGGATGTTCTCTGCAAGGATAAATGTTTCCTCACTGAGAAAAAAATGTGCATTTGCACAGTGGGTTTCATTGTGCCTTGCAAGAAAAGGAGCCCACAAGACATGTCGAATGACATTCTCTATTAGATACTTTGAAACCTACGAATGGTGTAGCTCTAGAGACCCGCTTCTAAGAATGTTTGTGAAATAAAAATAAAACATAAAAATAAGTTCAGAGTCAGTTGTATATTCTGCACTTTTTTGCATCAGGCCATAGGTCATTGAATGCCAAAGGATTTTCTTTTGTGTTCAATCTCTCTCAAATGATCGATAGATTATTTGATGGTTAGACATTGAGGAGAGGGATCTGGTGGGGGCATAATGAGCTGCCATATTGTATAGGTAAATTTGTCCATATACAAGTATCCCTTATCTTACATGGCTGTTGAGAAAATTACTCACCAACATCGGGTACTCTGCCTTAGAAGCCTGCGTCTCATAAATATTATGTCACAGTATGCGTCATGAGGTATTTCTTAATTGTTTACTTCTTGTGTCTGTATGTAGACTATAAATTACAACGAAAAGAAATTTCAAGGTTGACAGAGCATGAAGAATGAGAGCAAAACTGAGAAAACTCATACCTCATTTCCCTGTTTTCCAGCACTCGACTTGTTTTCTTTGGTTTTCTAGAAGAATAGAAGAATATAAATTAAAATGAATACACAAAATAATTTTACACATAATGTAGACAAAGACACATATTTGAATGTATTATAAATGTGGTACTGAAAAAGTGAAAATCATGCTTCTCTGTTTACCACAGGACAGGTACAACATGGCCACTGAATCTTCGAAGTGCAAGTTATGTCTGTCTGCTTCATTGTTGTGTCTCAATTCTTAAATAGGGTTGCCCACTTTAAAACGAAAGGGCAGTACTTTACATTATCGCCATTTCGCAGATAGACCCAGACAACAAGGATGGTGGAAATACTTATACAAAGGGTATTGTGTAAATACAACAGTATTCTGAGTTGTGGATGGAGATGGGGAATTAAAATGGGAATCATATTTACTGCACTTGGTTCCCAATTATTGCCGTATTTTTACGACATGCCCAGCTGTGAAATTGTACCATTATTTAACTGGGGAAATTATATGGGGTGGTGACAGTACTGGAAATGCAGTATTACAGCTACTTGTAAGGTCTTTCCGGGAGGAACATGTCATACCTCTCACAAGGCTTTATAAAAGGGTTACGACCACTATCTTGTTTCAGTTACTAAATTATAACTTACCTTTCCCGTTGACCTTTCCACAAAAACATTTAAAAATATTTATATTTAAAACAAGTGATGAAGTTTAGTTAGCTTCCTACCTTTCAAAGTACATGTTCCTTGCTCTGCATACTGACATTTATTTAGTGTTTTGTGAAGGGAGGAGAATATCGCCTTTCAAGCAGCAGCGGCTGGCACAGGTAAACGCGGTGAGGCGGCGGGCCGGGATGGGGGCGGGATGGGAGGTGGGCGAGGTCGACAGGCGATGGAAAAGGTATATTTAAATGAATAATACCTATTCTGTGATTCGTCGACTTCCCCCTGCCGCATCCTGCCTCACCCCAGTGCCCAGTGCTTAATTTGTAAAATATTAAGTGCCAGGGCTCTGACCGGGAGGCCACTGCAGCTTGCACCACCCATCGCCTTTGTCATTGCTGCCAAAACAACTACTAATCATCCCTCTCACATGTAAATGCGACAGTTCAGATTATTCCAGGCCCCCAAAGTTAAAGGAATGGCTGGGGAGGCAGACATTTGCCATTTTAATGTATATTGAATTTGAATTGTATTCCTAAACAACCGTTGTTCTCTGCTCATCTCTAAATTATATGAGCAACGCTATCATGTGGTAGACTGTTCTATGTAAGGTGTTGACAATTAGGTGCCGGTGCTGAGCACCAGAAACCAATTAAGTGCCGGTGCTTAGCACCGGAAAGCCCCGGCTCAAATTATGCACTGCCGGTGCCCAACCGCGCTTACCTGTGTCAGCCGCTGCTGCCTTTCAGTTACTTTTGGGTGCTTTGTTTTATTAACTGGATTAGAGCTATTTTAGAGCCTAAAATATTAGTTATTAAGTATTAGCTATTCAAGTTACATATACAATGACGTGATTGTGAGGGTTAGACATAGGACTGAGTGATAAGCTACTGAACAAGCAGGAGTGAGATATTGAAGACATAAATTGAGAATATAAAAATGACGGCTATGAATTGTGAAAGAATTATTGGAACCATATATAGAAAACGTTAATGTTCTTGACTTTTGGATGTATGATTAACAATTATTTTTGTATATTCAAATGACCATATAAATTGAAAGGAATTATAAAGTTATACCACTGAATTGTTAAATGATGGTAACTGTATTTGAATACAAGTTCAAATACTATTAAATGTAATATCTGAAAGAAACAGTTAGTTATAGATTCCTTACCTTTGTATTACCCCCAGGCGTCAGACTGGATCCAGAAAGGTTTTCGGCAGCAATCCCCTTGCGCGTCAGAAAGTGCCGTCGGTCAACTCCGCGTTCATCGTCGTGGTCGATGGAATGACGTTGCGGTAGCTACATAGATGCCGCCCTTGCGCGCTGATGTCAGTTCTTTCTTTTTCCGCGCCAGACTGAACCTATTCTTGACTTTTGTTGACTTTGTTGTTGTTTGAGTCCATCGACTCCTGATGCATGCGGGATGCCCGGCTTTAAGGCTTGCGGTTCCTGTAACTGACTCATGTCAGTGACGGATCCGTACCGCTTGTGCCTCTACTGCTTGGAGTGCGACCACGACCCTCAAGTCTTTGCAGGAGTGGTCCCGACAGCTACTCGAGGCCCGGCAGTCGGCTCCGCACGGCGCGAGGTCCAGGTAGTGGAGGAGGTCGATGGACCGCTCGCGGAGCCAACACCATTCTTTGTCGAAGTCTTCGCACTTGGGGTCAGGTAAGTCGAAGCACAAAAATAAGTTGAAGAAGCATTGTCGCAGTGGGCGCATTCCCTACTGCTCCTCTGGACAGGGAATCCAAAAAGCTGGATCATCTTGGGATGAAGATGTTTTCTTCCTCCAGCTTGGGACTGCGGTTGGTAAACACCGTATGTCTATTGTGCCGTTACACCCACTCCGTGTGGGACACGGTTGCACAAGTGCTGCCTCAGTGCCCGGAGGAGGAGAGACAGCCTTTACAACAAAACTATTACAACGCATGCCATTACATAACATGTCATTGCAATGCAAAAAGTGTGCAGCAGTGGGTAGAAGGTGTTGGATTTAACTCCAACACCTTCCCTACTGTTGCACTCACTGGAGTTGGAATAGAAAATTAATCTTTTCCAACTTACAGCGCCCCCCGACAGAAAGTCGGAGTAAAAGTTTGCGTTGCAACGGCATGCAATGTAATGGCATGCGTTGTAACGTCACCTATTCCTGGAAGAGGCCCGGGCGGTGCACTCTTGAGCGGTTGCTGAAAGGAGAGATGCAGAGAAGTTTACCATCCTTTGTGGGCTGAAAACCGCCGACGCACTTGGCAGGACGATTTCCACGTCAGTAACCCTTCGACGCTACGCCTGCTTGCGTTCAACTGTTTTTTCCAGGGATGTCCAATCCACCCTTATGGACATGCCCTTTGATGGCGACAAGGCAGACTACGCGCTAGAGCGCTTTAAGGACTCTCGGGCTACGGCCAGGTCCTTGGGCCTCTCCATCACCCGTCCTGCGCAGTCTGCCTTTCGCCCCTTACGTGGCTACGTAAGGGGTGCCCAGCTATGTCCTGCCCAGAGCCACAGGCCCGCACAAGCTGTTCAGCCCCAGCGCAGCCGGGGATGTGGGGACCACCGCTGTGGTTCTGGGGGCTAGCGGGCAGGCCAATCCACCACAGCCCCTCAGCAGCAGCCTCCAAACCCTCCCCGTCTGACCTTTCAGGGCCACAAAATGCCAGTGGGCGGGAGGAGCTGCCATCACCTCCCCCATTGGTGCACCATCACATCGGACAGGTGGGTTTTGCAAATAGTCTGAAAGGGCTACTCCCTCCCCTTCGAGACTACCCCTCCATCCATTCCACCTCAGTACCATCGCATGACGGAGGATCACCTGGCCCTTCTCCAACAGGAAGTTTTGGCACTCTTGGCCAAGGGAGCCATCGAGCGCAATCCTGCCCCTGAAGTAGGTCGTGGTTGCTATTCCCACTACTTTCTGGTGGCCAAGAAGGACAAAGGTCAGCATCCTATCTTGGATCTCAGGAACGTCAACCGCTTCCTCCGGAAGGAGAAGTTCAAAATGTTGACACTCGCTCAGGTATTGTCTTCCCTTGACCCTGGAGACTGAATGGTAGCGTTGGACTTGCAGGACGTCTATTTCCACTTCCCCGTCCTGCCGGCCCACAGGCATTACCTATGGTTCACGGTAGGCCTCAAGCATTTTCAGTTTAGCATGCTTCCCTTTGGCCTTACCAGCGCCCCTCAGGTGTTCACAGAAGTGATGGCGGTGGTCGCAGCTGACCTGTGCAGACCAGGGGTTCCAGTCTTCCCCTATCTCGATGACTGGCTGTTGAAGGCAGGCTCGCTTCAGGCTGTCGTCTCCCACCTCCAGACTACGGCCGACCTCCTGCATTCGCTGGCGTTCTCCATCAACGTGCCAAAGTCACACCTGACCCCTTCTCAGAAGCTCCTTTTTATCGGAGCGGTTCTGGACACTACACAGTTTAGGGTTTATCCTCCCAAACAGCGAATGCGGGCTATGATTCCAATCTTTCAGCCTCTATCCTGGGTTTTGGTCAGGATGACCCTCAGGCTGCTGGGTCTGATGGCCACCTGCATCCTTCTGGGGGATCATGCCAGATGGCATATGCGGGCTCTGCAGTGGGACCTGAAGTTCCAGTGTGTCCGACATCAAGGGAATCTGTCCGATTGTGTCCAGATCTTGGAGGGTACTGCACACCAAGTGCAGTGGTGGCTTACGAACCAGGATTGGGTCGAAGGCAGATCCCTCTCCCATCCTCAACCAGAGTTCACAGTGGTGACCGATGCATCACTCCTGGGATGAGGCAGCCACATGGGGGAGGCGGAGATCAGATGCCTCTGGTCTCCGGCTGAGTCCGGGCTCCACATCAACCTTTTGGAGCTTCGGGCAATTCATCTTGCACTCAAGGCATTCCTTCTCTCTGTCCGGGGAAGAGTAGTGCAGGTGTTCACAGACAACACCACTGCAATGTGGTACTGCAACAAACAAGGTAGGGTGGGGTTGTGGACCCTATGTCAGGAGACCCTCCGCTGCTGGACATGGCTGGAACATCAGGGCATATCCCTGGTGGGAAACAACCTTTACATTGCATATTTTACTCCGCAAACAATCACAACACGGTGGTTACAACGACCGCGTTGTTACCACACAGTGCCATTACTACGCAAGTCATTACATTGACTTGCAGTAGATGGTGCTCTAACATAAGGAATAGTATAGTTTACTGTTCCAACACCTTCCCTACTGTTACGTAGGCTGGAGTTGGAATAGTAAATTATACATTTCTAATGTTACGGTGCCGTCTACTGCAAGTCAATGTAATGACTTGCGTAGTAATGGTATTGCGTGGTAACAACGCGGTCGTTGTAACGACTGTGCTGTGATTGTATTGCAGTGTAAAATCCGCATTGTAAACGTATATATTCATCCATGGTGGTTCAACACCTGGCAGGTTCTCTGAATGCCAAGGAGGACGAACTCAACCTCAGGTGCATGATGGATCACGAATGGCGTCTTCACTCGGAGGTGGTGCAAGGTCTCTTTCAGCAGTGGGGAGAGCCTTAGTTAGATCTATTTGCCACTGAAGAGAATGCACAATGTCAGCAGTTCTACTCATTGGAATTTCAAAGGTGGCACTCGCAATGCTTTTCGTCGTGAGTGGAGTTACGGTCTTCTATACGCCTTTCCGCCTATACCACTTCTGCCTAGAGTGCTGAAAAAGATCAAGCACGACCGGGCCCAAGTCATTCTTGTGGCTACGGTTGGGCACGAAGAGTCTGGAATCCCAAGCTGCCGAACATGGCCATCGATCCTCCGATCAGACTGCCTGTTCGGGAGGATCTTCTGTCGCAACAGCAGGGGATGGTCCTCCACCCAAACCTGTCCAGCCTCCACCTCCTTGCGTGGAGATTGAGCGGCGGCAGTTGACATCTTTTGACCTGCCTCCCAAAGTCTGCAATGTTATCTTGGCAGCCAGGCTTCCCTCCACTAAGACGGTATACGCCTGCAGATGGAACAAATTTGTGGCATGGTGCACAGCAAAGGCTGTAGATCCCCTTGCCGCCCCTCTTTCTGAAGTTCGCTTGTTCCTCCATTCTTGGGCACAGCAGGGCCCTGCTGGGGTCACTCTAAAGGGCTCTAAAGGCCATTTCAGCCTTCCTTAGGCTCCCTGATCAGTGTTCTCTTTTTAAGTCCCCTGTTGTAAATAGATTCCTTAAGGGCATTACTCATCTTATTCCTCCTGTTACCTTCGTAATGCCTCAGTGGACTTGAACTTGGTTCTTACTTAACTCATGTGCGCTCCCTTGGAGCCGCTACATAACTGTCCTCTCAGGCTTCTCACTTTGAAAATTGCCTTTCTAGTGGCCATCACCTCTGCACGAAGGTTGAGTGAGCTACAAGCTCTTTCTTCCAAGCTTCCCTTTCTGGCTATCCATCCGGACAAGGTCGTCCTGAGAACTAGACCTTCCTTCCTTCCCAAGGTGGTTACTTCTTTCCACGCTGGCCAAACCATCACTTTGCCCACATTCTTTCTGCCTCCGCACCCTTCAAAAGAGAAAGAGAGGCTCCACCGCCTGGATCCAAAACGTGCGCTTTCCTTCTACTTGGATCGCACCAAACAATTCTGGGTGGATGACCAGCTTTTTGTCGGTTACGTGGGCGCTAAGAAAGGTCGGGCCATGCACAAACAAAACATCTCCAGGTGGGTCGTTATGTGCATCAAAGTCTGCTACTCTTTGGCAAAGAAGGAACCTCCAGTGGGGCTGCGTGCCCATTCCACCAGGGCAAAGGCAGCTACCACTGCTTTGGGACGGAATCCCCCTAAAAGACATCTGTCAGGCAGCTACATGGGCATCATTGCACACGTTCACTAAACACTACTGCCTGGACAGCCAAGTCCGGAGAGATGGCTTCATTGGCCATTCTGTTCTCCAGGACTTTCTGGTGTGAACTTAGTTCGAAGACCCACCACCGGGGTTGGTGTTGCTGGGGTATCTATTCTAAGGTAAGGAATCTATAACTAACTGTTTCTTTCAGATGAACAAGTTACTTACCTTTGGTAATGATGTATCTGTAAGAAACATAGGTTAGTTATAGATTCCTTACTGCCCCACCCCTCCTCCCCGTTCTGCGACCTGACTTCTAGGGTTAAGGACATCCTTTCAGGGCCCTAGTTTTGTGCACCAGTGGTCAGGGTCTTGCATGGCTCTGTGCTTCTTGCGTGGAAAGTCATGTACAGAACTGACGTCAGCGCACGAGGGCGGCGTAAATGTAGCTACCGAGATGTCATCCCGGTGACCACGACGCTGACGATGGACGCGGAGTCGACCAACGCCACCTTCTGACGCTCAGGGGTACTGCTGATGAAAAACTTTCTGGATCCAGTCTGACGCCTGGGGGTAATTCTTAGGTAAGGAATCTATAACTAACCTATGTTTCTCACAGATTTACCGAAGGAAAGTAAGTTGTTTGTTTTGAAGATCGGGAATGAGAATCAGCATACAAACTGTGGTGAATTGCTAGATGGTATTTTAGACTAATGTGGACGATGACAATTATGTTTATATTTATATACTTATTGAAAGTCTAATGCTTTGAGGAGTAGGTTGCATCAACATGCATATGCAGTTGTAGAGCCATTACAGATTGGGGTTGTTGGAAGATCAAGTGACAATGAGTTAAGTAACAAAATTTGAAACCTTCAAATTCAAGAATCAATAAAGTATTGTTTTAATATTGACATTTTGCCTTTTTAGTTTGTTTAACTTTAGACTTGAGAAAGTGACAGATGTCACAAACATTTGTTGGTATTGGCATGGCTTTGATAGAAATGAGATACATAACAGTGTGAAAAGTAATGTAATCTAAACCAGCATTTTCTGAGTGGCAAAACTACAACTGAATAATTCTCGATTGTAAATAAAATAAAAATATTTAAGAAAACTTGCATTGCATAAAAACAATATAATTTTTGAAATAAGAAAATTCATTACAAGAGACTGTTTTTGGACTACAACATAGATTACCCCTAATCCATTTTTGTTAAAATGTATTACAATTACATTGCAAGGGCAGGAGTGCAACAGACGGTGCATCAACACAGGGATCATACATGGATTACATGCTTTATTTTAATGTGTGTTTCATTCTAGTTTTCCATTTAGGATCAGGTTTGTTTTTATGGTTCTTTCACCACATCTTGCAAACTATGATATCTGTCTATGAATATTACTCATCTTTGGCACATTGACTTAAGAGTGTAGTCTTGACTGCAACTTATTTCCTTTAATACCACAGTTGTTGGTAACTATGAATTGAATTAGTATAAATGTTCCAATGTACTACATCTACCTATCAAACCCTCATATGTAACTACCACTGTTTATGTTTTGTTTCACATACTTTTACATCAATATAGTCCAACATGTTAATAACATTTTTACAGATTGATCATTGTGTAAGCTTTTCTTGGAATCTGGTGTAACGTGCCATAGGGTGGGCGATATTCCTATCTATAAGCAATACTGTAATTTGACAAAAACATCATTCGTATACAAAGACAGTTATTCTAGTGAGGTAAACTCTGTAGAGGCACTCACAAAAGTATAATCATATTGATAAATATGTAGTGCAATCAGTAACCATTTCCATTGCAATATTGTAAATGTTTTCTTCCGCAAGAGCAACAATTAGTACTTAAATCCTCTTTGAAGCGAAAGGCTAACTCAATCACTTTCTGCTCTCTCTTTGGAACTTGTGCCCTGGGGCAAATTGGGAGTAAGTGCCTTGGAGTATAGAAGGGGCTTCAGTTGTTGCATGGCCCCATCTGCAAAATTAATTGCACCAGCGCAATCTCAAGGGGGAGGTTCCTTGTTTGCATATGGACTATATTCCATGCAAATAACCGAACACCTTTGCCCTTGTGCCAGCTCCATATTACAGACATGGACACCAGAGCAGATTAAGTGTGCAACTATGAAGGAGCAATCACATCAGTGCACTGCCTGAGTCCTCCTCTTGGGAAGGGGTGATGCAGTCACACATTGTAAAGCCTGCAGGGGTATCCCAGCCCTTCTTTTACACATTGCCGGTCCCTCTGCTTCCGTAAAGGGTAAGTTGCCATTGAAACCTACCTGTAACATTTTCGCTAAACCAGCATATTTTAAGTAAACATTTCAGGTTTTTTACTTCATAAAGCTCACAAATTGTTAGCAATATCACAGTTGTAAGTCAGATTAGTTTTCAGAAGTTAAGGGACACATAGTAGACTACTAAATAGAATTGGCAATTTCAGTCAATAATTTTCATCTATTATGTTAATCTAAGAGATGCTTAAGAGGGATCACCTTTTATTCTCGATTGTCGAAAAGGTTTATATTTGTTTTACTGCTCTTTCAAGAAATCTTGGAAAAGAGTATATCTCTCTAAGAAAACCTTTCTGGTTTGGGGCATTTTATTAAGAGTGGGTGTCTGATTACTCCTAACTGTCCACAAGTCGCTTCACCTTGTTATGATTCTCTACATTACAACAGCTCTTGTTGAATAATCTGAACCAAAGAATATTATTGCGCCTGTATTCGAGCAATAAGCTAATTTGTAAAACATATACCATGTGTACCTACATACCAGATGTTGGAACTCTGCTGAAAGGCTCCCATTTGCAGACTCTTCCATGTTCATCACTTTTATGTGTGTTCCACAGAGGAAAAATCTACGACTGCAAGAAAGTTATAAGCAGTTAGAGCACGATGATTCAAATTTCTTGGAGGCCTCTTTTGTCAGAGGGGTGTTTACCATGCCAGAAATTGAATTGGATCTATGAAGGGGATGAGTTTTCCACCATCTTTTTGCATGCATTGGTGGCAAAAGGGGTGCATATATATTCAGTCTCTTAGTCACAGGTGGTGGTACTCATGATAGTTTTGAATTGTAGTTAGGTATGCTGATGTCCATCCATAAAATTTAGCCAAAAGACCTCGCTTTATAATTGCCTGACTTCTGACTATCAAGTTCATATTCTGGGATATAACAATTTTGCTATTTATTGTAAATGTTATGTTCACCATTTTAGAGAACATTTGTGATAATGCCTCTATTTATTGGTTGTTGACAGGTCTTCTTTTTATTACTGTTGTTGAGTGAGGAGATGGGCATCATGACCCACTTGAAGCTTCACCTCTGGTAAGACATGCCCCCTTTCCACACTTAACAATTGTAAAAAATAGGCTTACTCTGCATATATACTTTATAACTATATTACAGATTTGGAAATTGCAACTCTATAGTTGTGTTTCAGTCACACTTTTCATTGAAGACTGCATATTGTTGTTTGCCTATAACTGTGGTACCCAAAAATTGGAAAGTTGACAAATTTCATAAAGATTTGGGCAGGTGAAAAATCTTTTAGTCATTGGGCATAAAACTGTTCAGTAATTTTTGAGTTTATAAGTATTCGAAAATGATTTTAGTCGGGCATCGAAGAATAAAAATGTTGAGATATTTTGGCAGTTAATGTCGTGAGTTTGATGCTAGCGATGTTCTGTCAACCACATTTTAGTTTTTTATGAAATATGATTAGCTTGTAAATGGCTTGATTTATATTTTTAATTCCTGACATCTTGCAATTTATGAATTTGTCCAAACCAACGGGTTTCTTGCCTTAAAAAAACAATTTTACAGAGAAAAGAGGAGACAAGATGGCTAGTTATAGCCCACAAGGGTGGGCATTCAAAGGTACTTGGTGATAGGGGAACATTGCTACAAACTGGAGAGAATGAATTAAGTGGATGGAAAACTCACAAAATCGTAAATAATCAAGATAACACAGCCATCATTTTCATTCCAGAAGTGGGCACTATTTTCCTCAATTAGAGAGTTTTAGTGAATTTACAAATTAAAGGAAAAGGAGAATATGTCATCAGGCTTGTGGATGGGTTCAGGAACTCTTCCTATAGCCAGGCATACAGTTACTGAGATGCAAGGTAAGGGTAGGCACAGGGAAGGCCTAAGGCAGGCTTCTTCAACAATTAGCTTGTGAGGTACGGGTAGCTCACCAGCTACCTATAGCAGATCTCCTGTGTGCGGCCCAGCCTAATAAATTAGCTTTTGTTTAGTTGAATTATTATATTAATCCTAAAATTAAAAATGTGTATTTGAGACACTAATGTGCATATTTGCAGAACTCATGAGCTAATGTTTGCAGAAAAATGGTTCAGTTTCCAAAATATATCTAAAGCTAATACTTGAGTGTTGCACTGGGGAGAGATATTACCTTGGTCCCAGGGACATTTCAACTATGGCTGTCATGTATTAGCCATGTAGAGACATTCCAAATTGATAAAGCAAATTTTGCATTACTACTGGCAACTTTGCCTGATGCGCTGAGGCGCTCATTGCAGACCATCTTGCATGGGGTGTCCACTAATATAATCTTGTCTGATTTGATCACTATTACCACACTAATAATATTAGTAGCTCTCCATGATTTTTATTAAACATAAGTAGCTCCTATCATAGAAAGGTCCGGAGACCCCTGGGCTAATCACAGGCCCTGTTTACAAACGCAGGGGCATTTGGGTGGTTGGATCCAGGACCTGGAACCCAGGTTAAAACCTCAGACATTCAATGAAAATATCTGAGTGAAAAAATAAATTTCACAAAAAACACAATAACATTGATATTACGATGGCAAATCAAAACCTGCCCCCACCCCCTTAAAATGTGCCAGTTATGGTCCCCTACGAAACCATAATTTGCGAACACCATGAACCATAACTGGCATGAGAGAATACTGATTACTACCGCACAGATTGCATGATTACATGTTACGATGCCTTTGTACAGGACAAAAACTTTACTAATGATCAGAAGTCCACTGCATGGACATTTAAAATCACTTTATAACCCATTTCTGGTTAAATATCTTTTATCTAACTAGTACACATGAACAAACAGCATGGAATAAAACATATATACAGATCTGCAGGGGTAATCTGTTATTTATTGCCAGTGTTAAGGGAGGAGAAAGCTTCCCGTCACACTCAACTATGGTAATAAATAGCAGTCTAGGCCCACTCCACACACAACAATCGTAATAAATTGCATATTACACTCTGTGCATCTAAGCATGTGTACACAATACAGACGAGTACTGGAGCATATGTGTCAAGCCCAGGTAGCAAGTAGATTGGCCCTCTTTTCCATAGCGTCTAATAAACTATTGTCAAAATCTTAAACTCAAAGATCTACACCAGTGTTGCTGAAGGATTTGCTGTGACATGTTTACTTGAATGACTGTATATGTTTTTAAGTATTTCAGACTGGCAACGTGAATTTCCTTACCGTAGTATATTTATATGAGTAATCATTTTTTCCGAGTCACAACTTTGCTCTATTGCATGATGGCATTACATTTAATATGTTTTGATTAGTATACAAATATAATTTAGATTGTCGATTCAGGAGCTCGAATATTTAGTTTGCTGGAATAGCACAACTGATAGAAACAATTAATTACACAGGATAAAAGGCTAGCATGTTGCAACAGTGTGTATGTCAACAGTTTTGATGCAATGAGGAATAGAAAGGGGAATAGATGAGATTTGAGGCGATTTCTGGGTTTGGGTGATAACATTCTTCTTACCTGAGGTTTAATGATGTATCCCTGAAATAAGAAATCAAGAACATTAAGAACTCAATTAATGCACATCAACGCCATAGCGCAAGTGTTTTTCATCAGTATTAACACAACTACGTTTGACCCAGATTTAAACCAATTTCACATATGCACAATATTTCAATGCGTATGCTCACAGCACATAGATACAAAAAAGTAGGTAAGGGGTGAGGGTTAAAGAAATTAAATGCATGTGCTTAGACTTTCGATCTTTGTGCTTTGATAAAGTATTGCATTAGTTTACAACTGAGATAAGTTTGGGCTTGATTCATAAACAATACCTGTAGATTATAGAGGTAATCCTATGCAGAGGTTCACATACTCCAACATTTTAAGAACAAGGCCTGTAAAGCAGCACGTTACAGCTTTTTAGGCATACTCCTGGGAAAGCCAAAGAACATTTTATGAAGGTGGTATTCACGTATCGCGGAACTGTCGTCTAGTACAGTTCCCCTTGGGGAATTCCAGCTTCTCTATGCAATTGCACATTTTTTATGTTTCTCCTCTCTACGTTGAAAATATATTTCCATGAGAAAACACATTTGGGATACTCTGTTCCCCTTGCAATCTTGGAATAGAATTTACTGCAGTCCTTGCATAAGAAAAGCTCGTACCATTTGCAGGGTGGGAAAGTATTGGAGGGAAGTTTATGAATCACCGCAAGTTTTTGTGGGATTCAAAAACTCTCAAGGCATAACGTGCCTTGAAACGATCACTAACGTGGGATTTATGACACACAATATTACCACCCCTTGCTCGTGTATTATTTCACAGAATATTACAAGATTGCGAGTAAAAGGATTTAATAGTGCAATGTATCTAATTTGAATAGCTTGCATAAATTCTGCTGTGTGTATTCATAAAGTACCTTTACGAGTCAGCTGCGGTTTCTTCCTATGGCAGGGGAGCAGTGACCACTCCCCATCCGCTGATAGTCGCGCTGTGTAAAACAAATAAGATGGCAGTGAAATTATTTCATTGCCATTTTATTTTAAACACTTAGCACTTCCCGCAGCAGCCGCTGGCCTGCTCCTGAGCCAGGAGAAATTGGGCTGTGTCCTCTGCTTCCAATTAGCAGTATGGAGGACTGGCCGACAATGCAAAGTATGCATGTCAGTTTGGCCAGCTGTCTTATGCCGGCCAAATTGACATGTGCAGTTTACAGCTTTCCACTCACCTGTCTTAGAAGACTGGCGGGAGAGCAAGCATAGGCCTCCAGGGCCTAAAGGAGCGTTGGTGCAACCCGCTCCATCCAATCATGGCGCTCCTCTCATGCTGAACAATCACACAGGAGGGGGCCCCTGAACTGATGCTTAGGCAGGGGAAACAGGGGAAAACTGCCATTTTCAAAAACACAAACCCACTGCCTGTAACTGATGATAAATACGCTTATCGTCTAGGATGAAAAGAGGTACTAGTGCAAATTCCTGTCCCCAAAGATCAAAAGACAGTGGGCATGGGGGGGAGGAACAGCAAAGAACACTGAGTAACTGGTGCAAATAAGGCCAAGATAGTAGGGTATGTATTCCAATTGTATTTAACCCTTTTTTTTTCAAGTTGAAAAATATAAACTATGCAGTTAAAAATCATTTCATAAATACTATAACAAACACAAGAATATGATAACAAATAATCATATTAATAATACCTAGGCACAGCAATCACAACATAAACCCACACATACTCACAGCAGAATCATACTACCTGACTCACACCCACTCATGGCTCGATGGCGGTCCACTACATCAAATACGATAATCCCGTGGGATAAATCATAAACACTGCTTCATATACATTTGAGCATAGAGAGTTGTATGAATCTTGCTTCTCGTTTAGTAGTCACACTATAAGCTTGTGTGTCAAGATGCCTCACATTGACATATTCTTTTGTGGATATTAACAATCGGAAACCTGAGCAGAAGACACAAAGGTAGAAGCACATATAAAATTCAAGTCTGAATCCTTAATATTTTTTTCTTGCTTTATTCCAAGATCTTAAAGCATACATCCAGATTTCAATCTTCTTTACACCTGTTGTGCAAGCCACAAACCATGTCAACATGTGTTTTGTCTATACGGCTGTAAGCCATAGAGTTCATCAGGGCTAGAAAAAGAGCATAGCAACTAGATTACAATATGTTACTCCAGTCTCTTGGACAGATAGTACAGTAAGTCCTTCACCCATAGGGCCCGATTCACAGAACTAACTTAAGATAAATCCTAAACTTACTACCATTTTGGTATTCACAGAAGGCACTTACTTATTTTGGTATTCACTGAAGGCACTTACTCATTGATGAGTAAGTGCCTTCTGTGAATACCAAAATGAGTAAGCGCCTTCTGTGAATACCAAAATTAGTAAATGGTAGTAAGTTTAGGATTTTGTCTTAAGTTAGTTCAGTGAATCGGGCACACAGCACCTCTGCCAATGGTGGGACTACGGTGTGATATAAAGTATAAGAGTGTCATGAGTCAGACCATAGAAGGGGCAACTTTTTAATTCGGTGTGACTCATTATAAGAGAAAAAAGGAAAATAAGAATCAAAGAAACTCACCACTAATGTGCATACATGCTCTTTTAGTAATAAGCATTATCGAATTGCCATATAAATATATATTAGTCTGAGAAAGATAGCCAAAATTCAGCATTACCACACCACAGTACTCATAACAAATGCTTCATACACTTACCAAAAAAAGACTTATCATAGTAACTATACTCATAAAATTAAAGTAGGGTCGCAATTATCCAAAAGAACCCTAAGAGAGTAAAAAACAGGTTCATCAAACAATGAGCAAATAACGAAAAACTGTCCACAGTGAGAAAGAACCAATTGCGCACAGCCAGATCAAAATTATCATATCATACATCCACATCTTTCTAATGGTGCAGTCATAGAACGTCAGGTCCTCGCATGAGAGGCACGCACTACCTGGCAAACCTAAGCGTCAATAGCAATGTGACCATCTATCATTATGTATAGCAGGGCTACACTTAATGTTAAAGCAGCAGACTAAACTTATCATACATTACAGGAAGCAAGAGGCCATTTCATGCAGACGTAGTGTTATTTAAAAGCGAGAGCCAAATATATCTACAAACAAAGTTAAAGATAGTATACATCTAGTATATCTCGGGTTCTAGCAGTAAGCATCTCATTGACGAGCAATACCTTAAAATCTAAGTCCAATACAAGAAATCATTCTAAGCGTATAAGGTCCGTCGTTAGCACAATCATGAATTCAGAAAGAGGTCGCAATAGACCACATATCCCGACAAAAGAACAAAGCAAACGGTATCTAGCATTAACACCACATTGCATCAGGCTGCCAATGTAGACAATTAAATCTATGGACCGATTACACAATATATAAAAAACGTAATATCCTAAATAGTATCAGTTCTAAAAGCTATATCTTAATTACGAAAATCACTTAATTCGTAACGTATAAACTAAATCTAACCCTTAAAATATCCAATATTAACTCAGTACCTTAATCCGGCATTACAATAAGAGAAAGCGTTCCTTGTATCCTCCGCGTAGTGTAGCACCGGTGCCATCTTGGAATGCCTTTTTATATCCAAATCATGTAAAAACTTAAGACGGTAAAAAATAAGTCGCCTGACGCAAAACCTATTCCGTAAGTAAATAAACATGCGCCATCTTAGACGTATAAACATTAGTCACTATATATCCATGTCCGAAACAAGAACAACAATAATTTGAGGAAAGGTCGCAAAAAAATTATCAACTAAGCAACTGACAACTAATTCGTAAAAGTCTCAATATTATCAAAATACCGTAACGAGAAAAATACTTAAAAAGGAGGAGATTAAAGAAAAGAAAGCTCGGAAACAAAAGCGGGATGAAATAGACTACTGTAACGGTAGAGTCTATACCTTCGCCAAGAAATTGACAATTTAGTCAGACAGGACTTACAACATGGCAAGAGTAGATCTTCTTTACTCAGTGTAGTCAGTACAGCCTCATCCAGTAATATATCTGGAACAGGAGATGAGGGAATAGCAGAGGGAGCACCGAATGCAGAAAAGGGTAATAGTTTTTTACGAGAGGTCCAACGTATACGTATTAGAAACAAGGAAAACAACACCAGGCAGAGAGAGGACATGCGAGGAAGACCAAGAGAGGGAGTAGGGGGAGAGGCAAATCCGGAAGCAAGAGAGAGAGTGAATACACGCTCTTGGAGCATACGTCTAAGATGGCGTATGTTTATTTACTTGCGGAATAGATTTTGCGTCAGGCTTAGGTGACTTATTTTTTATCGTCTTTAGTTTTTACATGATTTGGCTATAAAAAGACATTTCGAGATGGTGCCGGTGCTACACACCGCAGAGGATACAAGGAACGCTTTCTCTTATCGTAATGCCGGATTAAGGTACTGAGTTTAAATTGGATATTTTAAGGGTTAGGTTTAGTTTATACGTTACGAATTAAGTGATTTTCATAATTAAGATATAGCTTTTATAACTGATACTATTTAGGATATTGCGGTGTTTATTTATTGTGTAATCGGTCCATAGATTTAATTGTCTACATTGGCAGCCTGATACAATGTGGTGTTAATGTTAGATACCACTTGCTTTGTTCTTTTGTCAGGATATGTGGTCTATTGCGACCTCTTTCTGAATTAATGATTCTGCTAATGACGGACCTTTTACGCTTGGAATGATTTCTTGTATTGGACTTGGATTATAAGGTATTGCTTGCCAATGAGATGCTTACTGCTAGAACCCAAGATATACTAGATGTATTCTATCTTTACCCTTGTTTGTAGATATATTTGGCTCTCACTTTTAAATAACACTACGACTGCATGAAATGGCCCCTTGCTTCCTGTAATGTATATTAAGTTTAGCCTGCTGCTTTAACATTAAGTGCAGCCCTGCTATACGGAATTAAAGATGGCCCCATCGCTATTGACGCTTAGGTTTGCCAGGTACTGCGTGTCTCTCATGCGAGGGCCTGACGTCCTATGACTGTACCATTAGAAAGATGTGGATGTATGATATGATAGTTTTGACTTGGCTGTGCGCAATTGGTTCTTTCTCACTGTGGACAGTTTTTTGTTAATTGCTCATGGTTTGATGAACCTGTTTTTTTACTCTCTTAGGATTCTTTTGAATAATTGTGACCCTACTTTAATTTTATGAGTATAGTTACTATGATAAGTCTTTTTTTGGTAAGTGTATGAAGCATTGTTATGAGCACTATGTGGTGTGGTAATGCTGGCTTTTGGCTATCCTTCTCAGACTAATATATATTTATATGGAAATTCCATAATGCGTATTACTAAAAGAGCATGTATGCACATTAGTGGTGAGTTTATTTGATTCTTATTTTCCTTTTTTCTCTTATAATGAGTCACACCGAATGCCCCTTATATAGTCTGACACATGAAACTCTTATACTTTATATCACACCATATGCCCACCATTGGCAGAGACGCTTTGGGTGAAGGACCTACTGTACTATCTGTGCAAGAGACTGGAGTAACATATTGTAATCTAGTTGCTTTGCTCTTGTTCTAGCCCTGATGAAGTCTATGGCTTGCAGCCGTATAGGCGAAACACGGGTTGGCATGGTTTGTGGCTTAGACAACAAGTGTCAAGAAGATTGAAATATGGATGTATGCTTTAAGATCTTGGAATGAAGCAAGTATAAAATATTAAGGATTGAGACTTAGACTTTATATGTGCTTCTACCTTTACGCCAGGTTGCAGATTGTTAATATTTGTATTATATGTGGACTTAGGTCTACATTTTTACGGCGTGGGGTGGTCGTTGTGAGGTAACCTTGAAGCATTAACACTTATTGGAATATTTGAATTGGAGAAACTTGTACACTACTCTGGGCGGATTTCCCCCACTACCTTTCTTTGTTTGAGTTCTTTTGTGGATACTTTAGATTCCTAAGAGAAAAGGTAGAGATAAATATTTATGTCATCAGGAGACATTGTGCTGAGTGGACTCCAGCGCCAACGCGTGTTTCGGTGAACGACCCACCAGTGGGTCACACCTTCTTCAGGGGGCAAAACAGGATGAACAGGAGGTTGAAAGTGCCTGGAATCGGAGTGGTATCGGAGAAGGTGACAATTCTCCTGTTGCTCCAACCTGATTCTGCTTGTCCCGATGGGTTATCACTATTGGCGGTATAAAAGTTCTGTGTGAAATAGGGGTAGGCCCTCTCTTGGGAGAACAAACGTATATCCTTTCTAAGTTTCTCCGTTTATCGCTTTAGGAGGTACTCACAAAATGAATTCAGTTCAATATTGATCTTCTCCAATTGTTTCTTGCTCTCATCGATATTGTTATTTTGTTTAAGTTTGTCCTCTAGTTCTTGTATTTCTTTGTTGAGTATGTTAACCACTTCCCTGGCTGTCTCAATGATGAGAATCATCCAGTCCCTGGAACATCTGTTAAAAAATAAGGGCCCACTTCTCCAGGAATTGCCTTATTTCCACAAGTAGGCCTGGTATTTTTCTCACCCTTAAGCCAACGGGAATAGTGCCTGTCTTCAAATATTTAAAGTTAGGCAAAAAGTGAACTGGATTAAGACATCTTCCCAGTGATGGGCAAAACTGAACACTAAGGCCCAAGTGGCAGGGAAAAAGTTCTCAAGAGATAACAACGAGATGGAGTTGTGCAAGGGAGGGAGACGATACACCTTACATCCCCAATGCATAATGCATTCTCTCTTAAAAAGTGTGTTATATATAAAAGTAAAAAGAAAACGTGAGATAATTAAATAGAAGTGAGTGTACCTTGAACACCCTTAAACATTAACACCCTCAGAGTGATAGGTGAGATAAACACAGCTGCCTCCACTGATGTCAGTACCCTGCAGGACTAGATGACAAACTCCCTCTTCCTGGAACATATGTTAAAAAATAAGGGCCTACTTCTCCAGGAATTGCCTTATTTCCACAAATAGGCCTGGTATGTTTCTCACCCTTAAGCAAACGGGGATAGTGACTCCCTTGCAATATCCCAACATAAAATTAGCATGAGATTCAGTTCTCTTGGATTTCTTTTTCAAGTTCAATAATTTGACCCATTCCTCATTTGTCATCTAGTCCCGCAGGGTACTGACATCAGTATAGGTAGCTGTGTTCATCTCACCTATCACTCTGAGGTTGTTAATGTTTACGGTTGTTCAAGGTGCACTCACTTCTATTTTCTTATATCAATTTTTTCCTTTCTCTTATATATATAACACACTTTTTAAGAGAGAATGCATTATCTCATTGGGGATGTAAGGTGTATCTTCTCCCTCCCTTGTATGACTTCATCTTGTTTTTATCTCTTGAGAGGTTTATCTCTGCCCCTTGGGCCTCAGTGTGCAGTTTTGCCCATCACGGGGGAGATGTCTTAATCCAGGTCACTTTTTGCTTGGTAGGTCCCCCAGGCACTTTCAACTTCCTGTTCATCCTGTTGTGCGCCCTGAAGAAGGTGTGGCCCGCGCTAGAGTCCACTGATCCCAATGTTTCCTGTTGACATAAATATTTTTCTGTAGTTTTTCTCTTAGGAATCTAAAGTATCCACAAAATAATATGTCAATGTGATGCATCTTGACAAACAAGCTTATAGAGTGACTACTAAACCAGAAGCAAGATTCATACAACTCTCTATGCTCAAATGTATATGAAGCAGTGTTTATGATTTATCCCAGAGGATTATCGTATTTGATGTAGTGGACCGCCATTGAGCAATGAGTGGGTGTGAGTGAGCTAGAATGATTCTGCTGTGGGCATGTGTGGGTTCATAGTGTGATTGTTGTGCCTAGGTTTCATTAATTTGATTATTTGTTATCATATTCTTGTGTTTGTTAGAGTATTTATGAAATGCTTTTTAACTGCATATTTAATATTTTGCGACTTGGGAAAATAAAGGTTAAATAAAATTGGAATACATACCCTATTATCTTGGCCTTATTTGCACCAGTTATCCAGTGTTCTTTGCTGTTCTCCACCCCTCCCCATGCACACTGTCTTTTGGGGACAGGAATTTGCAATTGTCCCTCTTTTCATCCTAGACGATAAGCCTTGTTTATTATCAGTTACAGGCAGTGGGTTTGTGTTTTTGAAATTTGCTGCTCTCATGCTGGTTAACAGCATGAGAGCAGCGTCTGGATTGATTAAGAGACCTCTTCCTGCCACGGACTGAAGAAGAACACTGAGGAGGTTGAGTCATAGCCATGCGTAAGTACAATCTACTTTTTTATTTTTCATATATTAAATGTGTAATGCATGTAATTAAAATATGTTTAATTTTTGGATTGGGGAGGGACTGTTATTTGGGTTTTTGGAGGAAGGAATTGTATTACTTTCCGTTTTTGGAGGGAGGGTTGTAGAATTTAGTTTTTTGTGAAGCGGTGGATCACTTTGCTCACCCCACCAATTTCAAGGTTACCAGCCACCTCTATTACGAGTGCAGTTCGCTTTCTCAAATGGGCCCTGTGTGTTTGATTGTTGTAAATGATCCGCATCTACAACAAAATAACGTGAGACACATATATTGCTACAAAGATGTTTTACAAGATTACTTCAGGCAATTCCTGTTAAATAAATTGTGCTTTAGCTGTGACAACTTGATGTCAAATGTGAACATTCTAAGGAAGGCGGAGAACCCACTGGTAGATACATGATTTTATTCCAAGATGGTAGGCTATCATTTTGCATTTAATCTTTTATTCTTCGCTTTCAGAAGCTAATTTAAATGTAAAACAATGGAATTACAAAATGAGACAGACAGTCCAAAAAAACACTATATCTGCCAGCCACATTCCAGATCTGTACTCGTTTGTATGCTGCTCCTCTGACAAATATTCGTTTGATGGTTGTCTACGTGTTACAATTAAATATGGTTTACAGTTTTAACCTTTGTTTTGTAATGTTTACATTATGTTTGTAAAGTAGAAATTGAAAATGTGTTTAGTACCAGTGTAAATTGAGTGTAGTTTGCCACTTAGTTAGACGTAGTAATAATTAATTTTTTTGAGTCATTATCATAACAATCATTGTAAATATATAGTTAAAAAAACACACTCAAGTATAAGCTAACACATTTTTAAAAAAAATGCAATTAATCAGTAGGAACAATAAGAAATTCACCGTAAAACTGAAATTTGAGATTAATTCCTAGATTAAGTTGTCCACGACCGGTTTAGTGCTCAAATATTGTTTTAGCAGCTCGAACTATTATATTATATTAATGCACTTATATCAGGAAAGCCACTTTACACTACAATTTCCATACAATAAAATAAACTAGAATCGACCCTCTTAGTGTGAAATGGCTAATATACAATAATTAATTTACAATTTACAGGGTAGCCATAAATTGCTAACCAATACATTTTCTTGGACATCATTTTCGTGGACACACAGATGATGCGTTTACAAAGTGAAACCTATGTTTTAATTTTACGCCTCATATTAGAGTCATTAAGACCTGTAACATCTGTGACAGATCAATTGATGTAAAAAAAGGATAAAGTAATGCTTTGTTACAGAGACTACTAAATTCGACCTTACCCACCACCTGGTCATCATCGCCCCTGCAGGCACGTCTTTTTGCCAAATCTGATTGTTTAGTTAACCAGTTGATATCTTGGTAAATAATTACATACATGCTGAAATGAACGTGCACATACAATTAATGTTAATTACCAGATTGAAATATAGAACTAACCCCCATAAATTATCTTTAAAAAACATGTCATTAACCTGATCAGCAGGGTAAACAAAGCTTTGGAATCTCAATAGAAGCTGAGTCACAGAAATATGACAAATCCTCAAGCACCAAATGTGCACAGTCTTTTTAGTAATCACTACAGATGCACATACTCACACTATTAATGCCCGCTCATATTATGAGGCTTGCCCAGGTCAGCAGCAATCCCTGAAGGGCCCCTTCTGTGACAGGCCACTTGTGCCACATGTGCAGAGACACAGGGTTAAGCTATATGGCTGTCTCATATGTTCAGCCCACATGTGTGCATACGAGCTCATGTGCAACCAGCCCAGAATTTCGTACCTCAAATATGCAGCAGCGGAACTTGTTTTAAAAGGAAGACACTAGCAGCTGGTAGTCAAAGTCTATTTTCACAGAGTTTACAGTGAATGAGACTCAGGTAGTGAGATTCACACCCGGCAGAAGTCTATAAACCAGGTAGTCTAATACTCAAAAAATCCTGAGGGATTAAATGGACAGAACACATTTCTCACAGGTCTATAATGTGCCATTGGTGAGAGCAACACTCCTTTCAACTAATGTGCTAGTAGCCTGCACATGGGATGCAGCCGGAGTGACGACTATGTGCTATCAACCACAGCAATGGAAGGGGCTTGTAGGTAGTAGAGATTATTCAGGATAATGCATTCCTTCTTTAGACTCAGGTGATCAACACCCTTACCCCAGGAATAAACAGAAAATGATTGAGCATGAAGCATCTCATGGGTGGTGAGATATCATGGGAAGAAACATCCATTTTGTTTTGGGTTGAATCCCATAAAGAATATAGAAACTGTAGCATTCAGCACGTCTCTGTAAACAAGGTCATTTCTGGACTATCTCTCTCATAATTGGACTTCATGGTTTTACCGTTAATGTAGCTGATAAAAGGGCAGTATTTAGGTGTTAATGCATAATACTAACCTCGTGTCTTTAATAAACTTTATATTCTCTTAACTCTTTTTTTAGGGAATTTTGATTATTCAATATAAAAAGCAGAGCATTTAATTGCTGCATTGGTTAACACAGAACTTACTTGTCAATGGTTGCTTTTACTCTTAGCTGATAATTCAGTTCGGGTAATTTGATCAGAAGTCTGAAATTACAAGGAGACTGTGAATTGATACATCAGATATATGATAATACAGTGGCTAACATACAGATAACATACACATTCATTAAGAAGAAAACGGGTGACATCAAATGCAATATTAAAAGAGAGTACACTGTTCCAAATGTTGCTCACTGTCCTGCTTCATCCTGGTGGTACACAGCACTTGGATGACAGTTTATAACTTTCAGAAGCATCGAACCGATTTCCGGCCTTTACAGTTTGAAGACACAAACTGAAGAATAGCCTTAATTTGAACTCCAGTTCAGTTTTTAGCATTAGTTTGAGAGCGATATAAAGAAGAGACGCTGCAGGGAAGCTTAAGGAAGCCGTCGCCAAGGTATGTGTAGGTGAGGGAAAATGGAAAGCCGCCCTTAATTACCTACCTGGTTCGAAACCATGCTTTGGAGCTGAAACAAGTGACAAAACAATGACAAAACAACATGGAAAAATAAGGCCTGGGATTAGGCAATTTAGAGGAAATGAACGGACTCTTCTGGAGGTAAAAGAAATGGTCTGTCTATGTGGGATTATCACTTTGGCAATTATTTTTACGTGATTTAGCTAAATCGGTTAATTACATTTGAGAGTACAGAGGACATTCTTCAGTGTGTGCTTCATTCCATAACCGTTTCGGGGTCTCTTGTGTTGTGTTGAATGGATCAGGTCTTTTCAGACAGTCAGGAGCAGCAAGGTGAACATGAGATCAATTTATCAGAACCAGAATGAATTGTAGGGTTATGCAAAAACAACAATTGATGGACAGAATGCAGAACAATGTCATACATTCACCCCAGTACAAAGATCTGGGCCTAAATCCATCGTTTTGTGTGGTCACCATGCCATTCCAGTTTGAACCCAGCCATATGCAAATCAGTGCGTCATGGGAACAGTCCAGCCCGAACTGCCAAGCCAGGTCCTCCCTGGACTGGAAACAAGCATCCTAGGACTGGTTTCGGGGTTTCACCCCTCTTCAGCCAGTATAGCTTGATTCCAGTGGCATGGAGAGCATTTGGATCAAGCCACATGCAAATCAGCCTTGACCCAGCTACTCGTGGGATTATCCCAGCCTGAACTGCCAAACCAGGTCCTCACCGAACCAGAACACAAGCAACCTAGGACCGATTTCGTACGGATAAGAGCTCATCAGCCAGGTTTAGCTAGGTTTCAGTAAGCATGAGACCTACGTCTGGGCATACCTGGCTGATGAGCCCTTATCAGTGTGAAACAGATGCTAGTTTGCTTGTGTTTGGTGAGGACCGGGCCTAATAGTTTAGGCTGGACTGTTCCCATGAGGAACAGATTCGAGGCTGATTTTCATAAGGCAGGGTTCAAACTGAGATGGAATGGTGGGCAATAGAAAGATGGGTTGGGACACTACCCCAAGCGATCGTCAGTGGTTAGATAGATTGCAAATATACCTCCCATCCACTTTTGCGTGTTCCATTTTACGGCATATTGAGCAAACAGTGTCCATAGAGCAAGTTGTATCATAATGCTTTACCACAAGCATGATCATATTACTCATACAAGTAGATCATTGGTCAGGTTCCATGTAAATATCTTTTTTAAATGAAGCCCTTTGGGTACTACACAGGTGTAGGTAGGATTCGACCAGGAAAGTGTTTGAGCTGGGTTCTATTCAGTTTCAAATAATTTGAGTTCTGAGATTTGCCTTCAACTCTGATTGACAACGCCATCCTATAAAATACACACTTTCTTACGTGGGAAATGCCGGGCATGCCGAACTAGAGCTAACAAGGTTGTATTATAGAGATGCTATTGATCATGAACTTGTACTATAAGAGGATATGCATATTCTGCCTGAAGTGATCTCAGTGTCTTAGATGAGTGATGTATTTGAAATAAAGTGTCTTTTGCAGGTATTTTACATTTTTATACATGGCTGCAATTTAGCATGAAGTATATAGATGAACACAAAATTATACTTGACCTTCTGCAATAAATGGCGGTTCTGTGGACTATAAACTTGGCTAGCTTTTGACCGCTGACCACTCAATTTTGTATTGATTTAGTGGACCTAGTGTAAAGCTTGCGCTGGATATCCCAGACTCTGTAGACAACGTGTATCGTGACTGCAGAGTAATATGTAAAACACAGTCCGCTGAATCTCAAAAATACATATATTTTATTGCTTTTGTGCAGCCCTATTGCAACCAAAGGATGCTTCAGTGCACTAAAAGTTAATGGGAGGCAGGGAACTGAAAACAGCAAGTAGAGATGATAAAGTCATTCAAGTCCATTCTCCTGGCACAATAGATGAATCTTTAAGGACTGTTTTTATCATTTTTTCACGCAATGAAAACAAGATACCACTGTGTTGCAGGCAGGATTGCGTTTTATGCAGGAAGGGACACCTTCCTGCACACAAACAATCTTTGAGGCTACTTCCTCTTTTTATATGTGGTGCAGAATACAGATATTTCTCCTCGTTACACCTCCCCTGGAAAGGCGTAGCATTTTGACCCACTCCTATGTAAATATGGTAATGGGCCCTAATCCATGGCTCGATGTGTGGGAACACCCACGTCCCACCAAATGGAACTCCTGCCTGGGGCAGAGTAACATAAAGCAGCTATTTGAAATAATCAAATCTCAATCTAAGGGTGTCTGTCATTCCCCCCAAGTTAACCCAGATTTACTCCCCAACTGCGAGGAATTTGCCTCCTTCTTCACAACAAAGACTGAAAACATAAAGATAGACCTACTCACTGATCTATTATCCCATACTGCCCCCCATTTGATCTCCTCACTGATCCCGCTTTTGGCCCCGTTTAGCGGTTCCACAAAACTCGACCTTAAAAACAACGCCTCCTGGGCCTCCTTCAACTTTTACAGCAAAGAAACTATTCTAAATACGCTCATGGCCCTGAATCCATCCAATCACTTCACAGACCCGCTCCCAGCAAACTACCTAAAAGCCTTCATTCTAAGTTTAGTGCCTCTATGGACCAGAATTATAAACACCTCCCTGCTGGAAGGAACCATCCCAGACATACTCAAGGCTGGTCAGGTATCCCCTATCGGACCCGTCAGACCTGAATAACTATCGTCCAATATCCAACATCCCTACCCTGGCCAAACTACTAGAAACCACTCGCAGCTTAGCAACCATATAGATCAATTCAACCTGCTCGACCAATTCCAATCTGGTTTTCGAACAGGTCACAGTACCGAATCAGCCATGACACACATAATAGATGACGCACAAAAAATATTAGACTAAAACGAAGCCTGTTTACTAATCCTACTTGACCTATCCTCAGCCTTTGACACAGTCAAACACGACAATTTACTAGACCTCTTGAAACACATAATGGGACTATCGGGAACGGTTCTAAACTGGTTCAATTCCTTCCTTCAAAATAGAACTCAAAGATTCAAGATCAATCAATCTCTATCTAAGTCCACCCCAGTCTATTTAGGAGTACCCCAGGGATCTTCCCTCTCCCCGACACTCTTCAATCTGTTTATGGAACCACTCACAGAGATTCTTTACTCCTCAAACATCCACTACCACATGTACGCGGATGACACTCAACTCTACATTAAGCTCCACTCTCTGGAAGACATCAAATCCCTCAACTCAACGCTACAAAAAACGCAGACCTAGCTGGCCAAAAACCACTTAAAACTCAGCACACTCAAAACCGAATTTCTCCTAATGGCTCCCCCCAACCTAACTACCATCATACGCGAGAGGATGAAGCATCTAATAGCACTCGACGGCCAACCTCTTATTATTGACTCTTCAAAATCGCTAGGAATTACTCTGGACAGTAAGCTAAATATGCAGAAACACATCAGCGCAGCAACTAAAGGAGCAAATTTCCAGATGAGCAGCCTGAGACAAATGAATCCCTTCATACCTGCAAAATGACTTCAGACAGGCAGTTCAAGCTCTAGTAACCCCCAGAGTGGATTATGGGAGTGTCGCTCTCTGCGGCCCCTCTAAGAGCTTCAATCAATGCAGCCGCCAGACTCATCACAGGCTCTATAAGGAATTGTCACATTTGCCCTGATCTTCGTGCCCTCAACTGGCTACCTTTTGAGGCCAGAATCCACCTGAAAATCGCCTGTATGACACACAAAGCATTGCATCACAATACCCCGAAATACCTAGCGGAGAAATTGGAACTATCGGGTGGTAACAGAACCACTAGGAGCTCCTCCAATCTTCTACTGAAACCTCAACGATTTACTAAGAAGAAAACTTACAACCGTACCTTTTCAGGAATGGCTCCCAGGATTTGGAATGCCTTGCCCGTAGAAACGAGACAAAACCCATTTGCGGCTTTTTAAAAAAAAGAAGTGAAAGCGATTCTCATGGCCGAATTCACTTGAACTCTTCACAGTCCCTTATATATTTGCGAGCCTGTAAATTATATTATTCTTATGTATATGTTTTATCAACTAACTCGATTTTTTTTTTTGTTTTGTTACACAGTCGCGTATATATCTGCCATCCTGTAACTGCATCAAAATAGTTTCCACTTATGTATTAGTACACCTTATATGATTTCTTTGTTTATGTCCATCACCTACAATTACCTTGTAAAGCGCTCTGATACCCGCAAGGGTCTTGTTCGCGCTATACAAAACCTTCAAAATAAAATAAATAGATAAAAACCTGAAGGCACCAGGGCCATCCATGGTAGCATAGGGAGAAGCGTAGAAGGGTTGAAAGGCCGAAGCAATTGCCTCATCATTGCTGGTCTCCATAGTGAGTCCGGGGTGGATCGTCGTACAGTGTGGATTTTGCTGTGAAGACGACGGGCCAGTATGTGCCTGCAGTGATTGCTTCTTAGGTAAAATGTATGTTTGGTGCATACCATAGCGCATTCCGCCATAACCAAGTCAAGGCACTTAAGCAGGAGCCGGGCTTTCTGTATCTCCCTCCACACCCTAGGGGCCCTCGTCCACTTATATATTGCTTCTAGTTCAGTGACCATTTTCTCAAGACTTTGCCGTTTGTCTCAGCACCAACAATTCTCAGCCGCAGAGATAGTGATAAACTGTCACCTAACTACCAGCTTTAAGGTTTCGCAAACAGAGGCTAGGGAGGTCTTCCCAGCATCGTTAGCTGGGAGATAAGACGTGATCACCTTTTGAATCCCTTTGACCGTGGTCTGGTATTGAAGCATAGTATCCTGCAATGACCAGTGGGAGTGCCGAGATGGAAAAAGAAGCAACCGGAATATCAGAGAATTGGGAGGAGGAGCATGTGGATCAATAGAGGTGTCACAGATAAGGTCTAGGGTTTGTCAAAAAATTAACAATATGTGCCCACATCTTATGGGCAGCAGAATAATACTTGAAGTCCATGGTAGTTGGACGTCAACGTCACACGTCATGTAGCTCACATTCTGCCATCCAACGCATGCCTGTGGTCAGAAGGCCCCTGCCTGGTCGGAGTGCTGGCTTTAACAATCCAGGTCAGTGTCCATAACTAAATTCATGTCACTCCCTTCACAATAGCTGCATCAGGGATCTGGAGCACGGAGGCCAAGGAGTGTGTGAGGAAGCTTTTCTGTTTCTCATTAGGGGCATATACATTCACTAGGAAAAAGTGAAAGATACCCACCCTGTTTCGAATCACGAGGAGGCACCCATTGACTTCTGAAATAGTGGCTACGATTTCCCCTTGAAATCCCCATGAGGAGAGACTGGTTACCCATATTTTTTAGCTGGACCTGAGCACCATAGCTGGCGCGGGAACCAGCAGAACTACATTCTATGGACATCTATAGTAACCAAATGGGTCTCCTGAAGGAAACAGACATCGCTGCCCGATTACTCAAGGAGAGAAAGGATAGCTGACATTATAATGGGATTGTTAAGACCCCGGATTTTGAGGCTAATAATCTTTAGCTCCAGTAAATCTAAATCTGAAGGTAAGGTGCTGAGAGGGCTCTATCATCTGGCATAATAGGCATGCAACAGAAAACTGCTGTTCAGTACAATGACCCAGTGCGAGACAACTTGAGAAGCCTAGTATTGACCGTGCTAGAAGGAGGAGAAAAATACAACATTCAGTAAACAATGAGATCTGTCCATTGATCATGGTAACAACATATGGATCATGGTCCCAGCGGGCATCGCCAGCACCAGAGAACAGTTTCAATGAGGGAAAGTGTCCCGTCATGGAAGAGGCCACTGGGCAGTTTGAAATAGCAGGAACCCCTCGGCCGCTGCCCTCAATCCCTCCCGCCAAAGGGTAAGTAATTGAACTAGTTGTCCCCAGCTTCAAGATTCATCAACCTTGGCGGTATCTCCAGATAGCATGTTTAGCATAGGCCTCCTCTCCTGTGCTTTAGTCCCAGAGGCCTCTTTGTATAATTTTCAACAAGGTCGGTGTCGCACTGTTTAATCTAGGGCTAGGTGGACGATCCTCATGAGAGAAATCTTAAATGCCAAGGAATCAGTAGGTCTCAATGAGGGATCGTATCTGGTGTAGCCTGCCTTTGAGGCAGAATATGATCTGAAATGGAGGACCCCAGGTGTAGGAAATACAGGTGCTCATCAGGTGGGCCGTAACCAGGGGAAAATTGCAATATTTCTGTAGTGTAATAGCCACTAAGTCCTGATACAGTAGAGGTGCATTCCCTCTGAATTGGAGTGGATGGACATCACGGGCTTTACGCAGAATACACTCCTTTGTCTGAAAGTTGTGTACGCATTCCAAAATGTCCGCTGGGGGAACTTTTTGCAGGTCTTGGTGGTACCACCCAGTGGTACTGATTTGCTTTATCTCTGAATCCACTGAGGCCCGTAGCCGAACAGGGTTCCCACATATTCTTCAAGATCTGTGCGCTCTGCATCAGTTGGAACCCCCAGACGTGAATATTGTTCAGCCTAGACCTATTTTCTAGGTCTTCGACTTGGGCCTGGAGGTTGATCTGTCGATCTTGGAGAAGAAGCACATCGTTTTGTAGCCCTTCGATTTCCTCATCACGACTAGCTTCTTTGTCCTCCAAAGCAGCGACTCTCTCCCCTAGTTCATCTAGATCACGTCTGACTTTGCGTAGGTCAGAAGAGAGGTCTCTCTTAATCACCTGCAGGTCTTCATGTAGGGGCACGAAAAATGCCTCTAGGAAATGACGAGTCACTGGACAAACATTGTCGACTAGGCACCACCAATGCTAAAGCCGGCCCTGTTGATAAAGATGGTATGAGTGCCCTGGCTCAGTCAATGCTCTCAGTAGCAAGACACAGCGTCAAGTAATTGTCCTAGCTTGCTGCACTGGAAGAATTGGAGATTAACTAGTCAGACTGGGGTGGATCGATTCTTTCTTGTAGGTGGGGGCGAATGTGTTGTACTTTCCCTGTTCTCATCAGGATCCATTCAGATCATCTGAGGGGGACTGCAGGATTTGATTCTGTCATTGAGCATTTTGAACATCAACATCTGCCGCCTGATGGCTCTTTTGCTCTGGTCTAGAGTTAACAAATATTGCCATTGACACTTAGGTTGACAATCTGGTTATCATGAAACGTAAAGCTGTAAACTCTTGAAGTTTGAAGACAGCCTTTGGTGGTTACCTCTTCGCATTGGTTATGTAAATGTGTGAAAGCCTGAAATTAAATGTATTTTGATATATTATTAGTTTTTACATCACACTGAATTAGCTCCAAAGAGCAGCATAGCCCTTTACATAACATAACATTAGACATGGCGTGGAAGGGCTGCACATTTACCAATACAGATTAACATACTATAGAGATCCTGAAAGTAACAAATGCAATGCTTGTGCAAGAACCTGGGAGTTTGTAGAGACACATCCATATCATTGTACGCAGTTTAGACAGAAATGGTTGGCTTCTTCCATGTCAGATGTGATGCGGAAGCGTTGGGGGATTTTTGTCAGCTCACTTATCCACACCAACCTCTATATAAAAATCGGAAGCGTAACTCCAATGACGGGCCCATAAGTCGTTATCACTCAGTTAGCAATATCAAAGATGATTCCATACCTTTGTCAGCCAAGAAAGTCGAGCCAGTGACTTTGCCTCTGTGGTGTTGCCAAGGCTAGAACTTTCCAGTTCTTTCTAACCAGACAGCTTTAGTGTACGTGAAACAATGCAACCGAAATGCAAGAACACATGACAACCTCACCAGCTCCGCATTCAACAGCATACAAAGCTGAAAGCAGTGTATTGTGCACTACAGTACTCAAAACACCATGCTCCTTGAGGTGACACATGTACCATACAAACCGCCTCTCTGCAGGGCCATACTGACAGTGCCAGGCATCGGGCATTTCCCTAGGAGGCTGGAGGGATGGGGGTTGTTTTTGCTGTTTTGCAGCAGTGCTGTAATATAGGCCCTAGCAACAAAAACAGCAGTGCACCACACTTGCTCTCACCCACCCCCCCTAACCGGGGCTGGTCTAACCAAATTGCCTGGGCTGGGCTCCCTTTCGTTAGAGATTCAAACTAACACATTTGTTTAGTTTTATTAGTTCCCTCGTGTTTGGTCATTTCCATTGGTACAGGTGCACAAGGGGAGCTATGTGTTTGGTTGTCGCTTACTTCAGATGCACTAGCAGTTGGCTAAGAAGTTGCCATGATTTACAGAAGTTTTTTGTTAGTCAGCGGCAGTTCAGACTGAAGAAGAACAGGTAGGAAGTTCACGCCTGGACGACATAGGAAGTTAAAAATTAGATAGGATTTCAATGAGGTTCAAAGGGTGGTTGAGGTGGGAAAAGGGAACGGTATTTAGAGGTCCCACTCTCAGTTGAACAGCTCTAATGCAAGTGTGTTATTCAAGTTTGAAGATGTTATTGGGAGGGAGGACTTAATTTAGGGGTGGGGTCGTTTATTGAGGGTGAGTAAAGATGTATAGTGAGGCTATAGTGTTGTAAAGCAAAGGCCCACGTTGTAATGTGCACCTGTTTCAATAAAGCGCCCTTTTTCATACATCCCAGGAGTCAGTGGTCTGTCCTGCCCCCTCTTCCCAAAAGAGACAACGTATTGCTGAGCGTATTCTTTACAAATACCAGCATACAGCACAGCAGCACAGCATGGAACAAGGTTATTTTGTAAATTCGACAAATATCATAAACATATGTCACATTGAAGTAATATACTGAAAGAGCCAGTGCTAGAAATGGGGAAATAACATACTCCGGATCCAACAAATGAGAGGTAAGTGGGTGGTTTCCTAAAGGGCATAGAGACACCAGAAGCTGAATCTGACAGTGCACATTTATTTTAAAAAAAAACTCGGCCACAAACATATTGGCAACAAGAACAAATGTGATAGCGAATGCCATCTGGCTTACTTAAGGATCTCAAATAGGCTGCGTTTTAAAATAACATATGAGGTTCTCTGCTAGATCTTTGTGTCCCCAGTGAATGTTGTGGTATGAGAACTGAAAGAAAACTCTGATAGTTAGTACCTTGCTGTAGAGATCTGTATGCGATTTGACTCATCATAAAATAGCATACAGCAGTGTTTCCCAAATTGTGAGTGGGTCGAGAGCCGATTTTTTGATGGGTCACCCAAGAGGCCGTTATGCATTTATCTTGTACGTTTGTCAGGCTGTCTTCTGCTGCTTACATTTTTAACACTGGTGTTTACGAACTCCTTTCACTTTGCAGTCAGCGAATGCCATATAAAGCTAATTATGTGACAGTCCGCTGGGGCACATGATGTACGAATGGAAGGCTGAAGGATGTGTTTTCGCCTAACAAACAAATTGTAAATGAAGAACACAAAATCAGCAGTTAAAAAAAAAGCAAAATGAAGCACTTTTTTTGTAATTCTGAAGTGTGATGGAAACAAAGACTTTATTAGGATCCGAACAATTCAAGACACTTTACTTGGTGATGCACAAATAATAAATATTTACTGAAACTCGATTTCCAAGTATAGTTTCATCTATAAAACTACTTCTGTGAAAATGTATTGCCCATTAAAATGGAAATTGTACTGTCAAAAAATAACAATGGACTACCACAAATGCTTTATTACATAAACATTTTTTTTTAACTCACCAGCTTCATTAGAGCTATTTGGAGTGCAGATGTTAGTCATACTAAAAAGAGGTTCTTGGTTCTAAAAGGTTTGGGAAGCACTGGCTTAGAGGGTTAATGTGGCTGCTTCAGAGCACAGCATGTTACAGGCAGGCCACAGAATTGCATTTTATGTAGATGTCTCAGTGGGATGCAGGTTTTATTGCAGAACTCCTGGTGTGACCTCTAGTTCACAAGTTAAAACCCTTGTAAAATAGCTCAGTGAGTTATGAGCTAGCATCAATGAGCTGCATGTAAACTGCAAAGCTTAGTTTGGAACCTTACTATTATTTTCAATCTGTCATTATTGCAAGGTTGCTAACAAGGTTTCCAATGTGGGTAGTAACAAAGACTGGAAGAGATTCTCCGGGCCTAAAGAAATTAAAAAGTTGAGGATGCGGATTCAACAGTTGAAATATTAATTCATCATCTGCCCTTTGCCAACACGTGTTTCGTCTGTTGCTGTTACAAAAACAGCAGACTTCATCAGGGCTATAGAAAAACGAACCAAATTCAATTTTGGGACGAGCACCTGGGTGAATGAACATAAGGGCACCATATAATGGTTATTAGCATAATTTCTCTTGTAGACAGACGCATTCCACTTCTTACAGTGCATGCACACCTCTCACATGTGAAGGCTAGAAAACTCAAAACCCTGCCCCCAAATCACAATTTATCTTTCCTGTATTGTGAAATGGCAAGCTGAGTGTCTTTATCTGCATGGCAATGGCGTCAAAGTATCATGGTCCAGCTCGCTTCCAGGCGGAATGAGACCGGAGCAAAGGTAGTGTTGCTGGCACTTTGCGTGATGCCCTTGTGTTGGATGTTCTTGCATTGGGAAAAAAGGGACCTCACGCTCAGCAAGCTGATGTGCTGAACACAAAGCAAGCAAAGATCAGGTGCTGCTGAAGGTCTCCGTGTCGACACTGGGTCAAAGTCAGCACATTTTAAGAGGGGCAACCGGGATCCTAGATCTCCCATAATAATAGCTGCTGAATCCAGGATTCGAATGGATCTCCCTCACTGCCAGCACTGCGAAGAGTCACATTTGGATGTATAAACGCAGTTTCACATTGTCTTACAAATTTCAAGTATCTGTAAGTCAAGTAAGGGACAAGCTAACTCTCTGAGTTTCAAAAGTGGTTCATTTGGTAAATTAGCTAGATATTTGTATTTCTAGAATTGAAGGTATGTTCATTATACTGTCAAGTTTTTATAAATCAATGCATGGACGAGGTGTTGCTCCTAGACTTGGTTACTGGTTTGGGAGGTCCTGTGAATGACAGTGTTGTGTAGTTCTTATAAAGATACTAAAGAGCACTAAAGATTGGCTCCTGAGGCGGAAAGCCGGGAGCAGGGCTATTCACTTTTTAAAACCTGTACTTGTAATACTGTGTTTTTATCTCACTTACCTGCATCACTTGGCTTTCTCAAACAGCGCTACTCGCTGCAACGATCCCCGCCATTCCCGAGGGAGAGGCGAGACACGCCCCCTCGGCTGGACACGCCCCCCGCCATACCTACAAATAGAGCGCGCCGCTCTACAGCGTCGCACTAAAGATTGGCTCCTGAGGCGGAAAGCCGGGAGCAGGGCTATTCACTTTTTAAAACCTGTACTTGTAATACTGTGTTTTTATCTCACTTACCTGCATCACTTGGCTTTCTCAAACAGCGCTACTCGCTGCAACGATCCCCGCCATTCCCGAGGGAGAGGCGAGACACGCCCCCTCGGCTGGACACGCCCCCCGCCATACCTACAAATAGAGCGCGCCGCTCTACAGCGTCGCACTAAAGATTGGCTCCTGAGGCGGAAAGCCGGGAGCAGGGCTATTCACTTTTTAAAACCTGTACTTGTAATACTGTGTTTTTATCTCACTTACCTGCATCACTTGGCTTTCTCAAACAGCGCTACTCGCTGCAACGATCCCCGCCATTCCCGAGGGAGAGGCGAGACACGCCCCCTCGGCTGGACACGCCCCCCGCCATACCTACAAATAGAGCGCGCCGCTCTACAGCGTCGCACTAAAGATTGGCTCCTGAGGCGGAAAGCCGGGAGCAGGGCTATTCACTTTTTAAAACCTGTACTTGTAATACTGTGTTTTTATCTCACTTACCTGCATCACTTGGCTTTCTCAAACAGCGCTACTCGCTGCAACGATCCCCGCCATTCCCGAGGGAGAGGCGAGACACGCCCCCTCGGCTGGACACGCCCCCCGCCATACCTACAAATAGAGCGCGCCGCTCTACAGCGTCGCACTAAAGATTGGCTCCTGAGGCGGAAAGCCGGGAGCAGGGCTATTCACTTTTTAAAACCTGTACTTGTAATACTGTGTTTTTATCTCACTTACCTGCATCACTTGGCTTTCTCAAACAGCGCTACTCGCTGCAACGATCCCCGCCATTCCCGAGGGAGAGGCGAGACACGCCCCCTCGGCTGGACACGCCCCCCGCCATACCTACAAATAGAGCGCGCCGCTCTACAGCGTCGCACTAAAGATTGGCTCCTGAGGCGGAAAGCCGGGAGCAGGGCTATTCACTTTTTAAAACCTGTACTTGTAATACTGTGTTTTTATCTCACTTACCTGCATCACTTGGCTTTCTCAAACAGCGCTACTCGCTGCAACGATCCCCGCCATTCCCGAGGGAGAGGCGAGACACGCCCCCTCGGCTGGACACGCCCCTCCAACCTCCTGACCCGCCAACATAAAGCATGTGTCTTGCCAGGAAGCGCAGCGGACGTGCGCAGCGGGCGCGACTTTTGCGCGCCGAAGGCGCGCCTAAGGCAAGCCCGTCTGCGCCCGTCCGCGACCGACCGGGACCAGGGGCCATATCCCCTGTAGGTTCCAGCGCACCTGAGGTAGCCACCATTCGCTACAACCGTAGCGAATTACTTGCCCTGCATAAACCTATCGAAACAACAAACTGCATCCAAACCGGCCCAGGCATATCCTACGGACCCATCTCATGCCGTTCATGTCAATGGACCAGCTTGGGTCAACTCTCAACGGATACTCATATAATCCCTACTAATCCCCAGCATGAATTGAAATGTCTATATTTTAATGCCAGATCACTACCCAAGCATGCATTAGACATATGGGACATTTTATCCTCAAAAACGCCAGATTTAGTTTTTGTCACAGAAACGTGGCTATCCGATGTCAGTGCTCCAGACCTAGCCAACGCCCTCCCCCCCAACTATAAAATAATAACACAAAACAGACAAAGTAAGAAGAAAGGAGGCGGAGTCGCCGTAATTTTCAGGGACCACCTAACTTGTCTAACGGATACAACTAATGCGGATCCTGAACATGAGCTATTACTATTTAAAATTCTCATCGAGAATTATGTTATGTTAGCGGGCGCAGTTGTCTATAATCCACCAGGACAACAAATCACACTCAGCGCTAAACTCCTGAATCAAGTACTCCCTTTGTGCTTAAAGCACAAAAACTACCTGATTATTGGAGATTTCAATGTCCACTACGAAAACCCTAATGCTCCTGGAGTCGCACAGCTCAAATATGACATGGAAATCCTCCAACTGAAACAATTAGTCGATGGCCCTACGCACATAGCTGGGCACACCCTGGATCTCTTTTTTACGAACATCGAATCGACCACCCTTAAGGAAACTCTCCCTCTGTCATGGACCGACCATTTCATGCTTTCATTTTCATTTGAACTTCCTGGCAAACCCGTTAAGACCAGATCCACCCCCCTCATCTCTAAGAGAGCTTGGAAATTAATCAATAACTCCAACTTTCAAAATCATTTTTACGAGACAGACGTCTCCCTACCAGACAATGAACCCATCGGTAATAATGTCATCCGGATAGAAACCAGAATTCACCAAACATTGGACAAAATAGCACCCTTACGAGAAGTTAGAAAAAAAACAACCATTAACGAAAAATGGTACACCCCCGCCCTCAAGAGTCTTAAAAGGGAATGCCAAAAAACAGAACATCAATGGAGACAAGCGAAAGACCCTCTAACCAGAGCCAACTATACTGCCAAAAGGAAACAATATATCCTTGCTATCCGAGAGGCAAAAAAGGCATTTTTTGTGCAACGAATCAACGAAAACCATAACTCTGCAAAAGAGTTATTTAAAATCGTGAAAGAGCTCAGTAACCCATCCTGCACCTCGCAAACTCTCACCCCTTCCACAGAAGCATGCGAACGGATTAGCACCTTCTTCTCCGATAAAATTAATAAAATTTATTCAACCTTCACCCCTTCCCATCCCGTCCCCCCTTGTGATGACGTATGCCCATCTGCATCCGACTATGACAACGATCGCCTAGACTTGGGCAACTCCCCTCGTCTATCCAACTTCCAACCACTCTCTGAAGAAGAAGTGTTAACAGTCCTTAGAGCAATAAAATCTGGCTCTCCCGCAGATCCCTGCCCGCACTTTGTATTCTCTGAAATTGCACCGACTCTATGCCCACTCATCACCAAATTATTCAATCAGTCCCTCGCCTCCGCGTCCTTTCCAGACTGCTGGAAGCACGCATCTGTAACCCCCCTTTTGAAGAAAGCTGGTTCCGATATTCTCAACCCTGAGAACTATAGGCCTATTTCACAACTCCCCTACCTCTCCAAAGCATTGGAAAAAATGGTTAACTCACAGTTATCCAAATATCTGGAGGACAACTCGCTCTTGGACCCCACCCAAACCGGATTCAGATCCAACAACAGCACCGAGGCGACGCTGCTGGCAGTGTCGGACAGTGTCAGATGCATCACCGACCAAGGGGGCTCGGTGGCTCTAATACTGCTAGACCTGTCGGCAGCGTTCGACACGGTGTCGCACAAATGCCTACTGAACATTCTTCGGAGCAAAGGAATACAAGACACTGCGTTGCAATGGATTGAATCCTTCCTGAGCAACCGCACCCAAGCAGTGCACATGGGCCAATTCCATTCGGAACCCCGTCCCATTGGCTGTGGAGTCCCACAGGGGGCCTCCTTAAGCCCCACTCTCTTCAATGCCTACGTATCATCTCTGGCCGACATCGGAAGAAAGTGGGGCATCGGCATCTGCTCATATGCCGACGATACGCAGCTGATGGTGACCATGGATGAAAGATCGGAAAGATCAGAAACTACCAAAAATAAACTCCACAGTTGCCTCTCCGAAATGGCAGATTGGATGCGCAACCACTGCCTCAAGCTCAATGCCGGAAAATCTGAGATCCTGCTGTTCGGAGGAGCCAAACTATCGTGGAACGATTCATGGTGGCCACCGTCACTGGGAATAGCCCCGACCCCGAAACAATACGCCAGAAATCTAGGCATTATGATGGATGACGCACTATCTATGAAAGATCATGTGCGCACACTGTGGGGTAAGGGATTTGCAATCCTGAAACTCCTCGCTAAGATTTTCACCTGGATCCCACTCGACTGTCGTCGTACGATTACCCAGGCCCTCCTAGTCAGCCGCCTGGACTATGGCAATGCTCTATTCGAAGGAATGAAAGAGCAGCTATTCTCCCGCCTACAGGTTCTGCAAAACCAGGCTGCTAAACTGGTATGCAACAAAGGCAAACGTGACTCGGCATCAGCATGCCTAAAACAACTCCATTGGCTTCCGATGCGCCAGCGTGCCACATTCAAACTACTTTGTCATGCGCACAAAGCCCTCCACAAAACAGGCCCTACAATCTTGCAAGGGAAAATTGAATTTTATACTCCAAACAGGAACTTGCGATCCACTAACTCAGCCCTAGCAAAACCTAAGCGCATCTATAGAACAAGGACAGGAGGACGGGCCTTCTCCCACCTGGCGGCCAAACGATGGAATGAACTACCGATTGATCTGAGACATACCGTAAACCTTCTTTCATTCCGAAAAAAACTCAAAACACACCTCTTTCCCAAATACTAACCCCTCCTGCATAAACCTCAGCAGCCTTTTCTTTTTTAGCGCCTTGATATCCCTTGGGATGAATGCTGCGCTCTACAAATACCAGAAATAAATAAATAAATAAATAAATAAAATTATAAATCATATACAGGATCTGCGTGTTTAGACAACATACACTGTAAGATTGGTGCCAGACTTATTCTGAGCACCCCCACTGAGTATGTTAGCCTGTATACCGGCTAGCTCTAAGTGCCACTAGAAACTCCTCTTACCAAGGAGAAAATAGTTTGTGGAAACTATCGAACATAACAACCCTGATCTCTCAGGACCGTGGAAACAGCGTACTACTTTTCACTCAGTCACTTGTGTTCGCTTAGTCTCAGAGAGATACACAGAATAAACAGTAGGGCCGTTTTCAATCAGTATTTATTGAACACTCGTTATTCTAGTGTAAAAGAGGTGTGCTGAAACAATCATTAGACAGTAACAGATATAGATGATTGGAAATACTAGGAAAGCAAAAGGGTGGTAGAGTTCTGCCATTTTGCTATAACCATGAATACAGGTAAGTGCATAAAATACATGATAATAAAATGCGTACTCCTACGATGCAACCCTAACTTGATGTACCTGAGTGTACCTAGCATGTATGTAGGTATTAAGCCAAGAATCCCTCTAGGATAGAGTCAACCCCCATTACCTGAAGTGAGAAACTGTGGGACCCCGTCCTGGTTTCGGGTTGCACACCCCGCAAGGGATGTCAGACTAATGCAAGCTGGAGTATCTGTATGCAGGGGCTTCAGTGTCTTGTGTCAGTGTGTCGGCATGAAAGTCCTGATCTCCTCCCTCTATCTCAGCAAGATGTGATGTTTATATACCCGGAGGTATCCCCATGGGTTTTACCTTGCTGTGCCACTGTCGGTCTAAGAATGTCATCGGGAATGAACCTTATACATTGTTGTTATGCAGGAGATGGTAGCCCTGCTGTGATTCCAAGAATCCAAGGATCCTCCTGCATAATGTATGAGGCTCTTTGGTCAGGGAAAACCCCACGTTCTGTAAGAAGTACCATAACTAGGTAAAGGGTTAGTCCTAGCAGCCCGTTATATATGTAGTGTAGGGATGAATAGAGGTGAAAGGATGGGATGTTACCCAAGCCTATATTGGGGTACTTTTATGGAATATAACAGCAGTGACCGCGTCCTGATAGTAAATGGTACTGCCAGGTGGTCTGACCAAGGAAGCAATATAGATGCCGCAGCGAGGAGATCCTCAATGTTGGACAAAATAAGATCCAAGAGGTAGCCAGCCTCGTGAGTGGGGGTTGAAATACAGAGAGCCAAGTCTAACACATTCCAATCCTCTGTAAGTGTGGCACCCTAGGTACACCTAGGTTCCTCTAAATGAATATTAAGGTCACAGAGCAGAGTAAAATTGGCACACCTGACAACAAGAGGAGAAAGATAATCTAAAATAGTGGTGCTCTAATTCCCAACATACCCCTGGTACAGTAGATAAAGGCCCCAGAAATCACGTAACTTAGCTGAAAAAGTGCAACAGGAACAGATACGTGGGCTTACCACTGGGTCTAAAGCAGTGTTTGCCAGCCTTCCAAGCAGACCAGCCAAAGTGCCTTAAGTTGTTCAGGGCCATAAGACAGTCTGTATTTTGTCAGGGTGAAGTTACAAGCAAGCCCTAAATAAACCTGTGCTCACCCCTGGTAGCTTGCCACAGAAAAAGTCAGGTTTTACTTAGAGGCAATGTCTAAAGTATGTGTACGGCACTTTAAAGAGTAGCACAGTAAGAACACACCCCAAAAGGATCCCACACCAGATGTATAAAAATATATTAATCTTAAATAAATAAAACAAGACCAAAATGACAAACATCCAATCCGTTGAACTGGAGCTATGCAGTTTTAAAGATTTCAGTGAAAATAGTGCACAAAGCACCAACTGTGTATATCTGGTCGTGCTGGACTGGGACAAAGTCATAAGTTCAGGCTGACCGTGATGGAGCGCTGGCCAACTACAGGGACAGAGTTAGGCCCGCTGAACAAGAGTACAAGAAATCCTGATTGAGGAGAGTTGGAAGTGCGATACGGAGGATGCATCACGCAGCCGAGGTGATGCATCAGTTTTGAGGAGCTGCAAAGTTGTGATGGGAGGTCCTCCATCATTGTCGAGGATCCTGCAGATGAAGTCCGGCTTCGAGGATACATAGCTTAATCGAGGCAACGCGTGAGTTCCGAGGAGATGTGAGGCTGCACTGCAGGAACCTATGTTGCCATCATGAGATTTAAGATGCAAGGGCTTGTATTGGTAAAACTTAGCACAGGCGGTGGTTCTAATGCAGGTTTGAATGGTAAATGCTGAGTTCTTGCGCTGAGAGAACCTTCACAACAAAGACGATGCGTCAGTTGTGCTTAGGATTGTGGCTCGCAGCATAGGAGATGCATCAGTTCTACTGGGCCCACAGATGGACTGGCAGAGCACGTTCAGGCCCACTTCCAAGTGTTCTGGGCTGGGGTGGCACCACTTAACACAACAGGGCTCACAGCTGGCAGAGTCCAGGTTCTAGGTTCATAGATTGTTGGAGCCTTCTGTCCCTGAGTCAGGAGGCCAGTCAACTAGCCCCTGAAGTCACTCTGGGGTCCTGGATTAAAAAGAGGGCGGCAGGAAGCCAATCAATACTGCAGGACAACAGTCCTTCAAAACAGCAATCCAGCAGAGTGGCAGTCTAGCCATCCTTCTTCCTGATAGAGTATCCACAGGTCCAGACGTGTACTGAAGAGTTGCCGCCTGAGACCCAATATTTATGCCTGGGCCTTCCCTTGAAGTGAGGAGAAGGTACTAGATGTTTCTCTTTGAAGTCCACAGGCTTACTGCCATTCCTGCCCACGCTCCAGACTAAATACAGGGAGTATGCAGCCCTTTGTGTGGAGTCAGGACACAGCCTATTCAAATTTAAGTAGGGCTGTGCTCATCTCCACCTTCCCATCCTACCAGTAATGGCCCATCCAGGTACATCTAATCTTCCTATTGTGTGTGGCTGTCAACTGTCAACTACACCCAGTCATGTGACCCAGAGATAGGGTGCAGACACTAAATGGCTAAGGCAGGAAAATGCCAACTTTTTAGAAGTTCAGAACACAAAACGATGAACCCGGCTTCGTACTACCGTATACTTCTACTACTCATGGAGTAACGAACAGTCAACTCTTTTATCTGTCCGAATGGAATTTTTATTAGACCATTCCTGTTTCTTATTAATTTAAAAATTGATCAAAACAATTTTTTGGACTGAAAAAGAAACACAGACTTATCAAATTCACACATGAACTTACACGTATATACAATTCACATTAACATACATTTAAAGACAAAAATGGACTTAGCCACTGTGAAAAAATTATTGGCAACAGCTTGCAACATGACAAAAGCAGCAAATGAATTCATACATTAATCTGATGCAAAACACTTTTTAGGAAAATTTACATCATATACAAAATTTTGTAATAAACATGAAAATATCCAATGTTATGAACCACATGTGTTATTCCAACTCCAGTGTCAAAAGAGTATCTGAAAAGTATATCAATCCTTTATCCAATAATTTCCTTCAACTCTCGCCGCATTCAGAATTAACTAAATGCCTCCCAAAATGCCAACGCGTTTCAAGTCCCAGGCGAATAGTACTGGGACTATCATCAGGGCTTCATATAAATGGACCAGATATTCTGTTTTCTAGCGATGGAGCAGCTGCTCCAGCTCGTTTGCTCCAAGGGTTTTTGGCTTTTCTGCCACTGGACTTGTTTATGTTACTGCCTACAAGGCTCCCTTAACACTTTGCCAGTATGAATTTAGAAGTGGCATTTTCAAAATTGTAATTTAAAATCTGACTTTACCATAAGAGAGGGTTTTTCATTACAATTCCAAAGACACCAAACATAAATTGGGTACCTGCCTCATTTGGAAGTTACAGTTTATTGAATGTAATGAGGTAAATCCAATGTTATCCAATTGGAAAGGCAAGCCTAGCAGTAGTGAAAAAATAATTTAAGTGAGTTTTACTTCCAGGACATGTACAACTTAAACTTACATGTCCTATTTATTAAATACATTGCACCCTGCCCTGTGGGCTGCTTAGTCTGTACCCTAGGGGCGACTTATTTGTATTAAAAAGGAAGGTTTGAGCCTGGCAACAGGTTTATCTTGCCAGAGCGAAGTGGCAGCTTAAAACTGCACACACAAGCTGCAATGGCATGCCTGAGACCTGTTTAAAGGGCTACTTAAGTGAGTTGCACAATCATTGCTGCAGGCACACTAGTAGCATTTCATTTACAGACCCAGGGTACAGGCATTATCACTTTACTAGAGACCTACAGGACAACTTATATGTACCAATTGGGCATAAGTCAATTCTACCATGTTTTTAGGAGAGAACACAAGCCTTTTGGCACTGGTTGCTAGTGATAAAGTGTGCAGAGTCCTAAAGCCAACAAAATCGGGTTCAGTAAAATATGAGGAATGAAGGCACTATGTTTGGGGATGTCCCTGCAGAAAGGACCAAGTCCAACAGTTAAGCAACACAAAATGGGAAAAGTATGCATTTCACCCTGCAAAGCTGGCTAGGTTCAAGCTATACCAATACCACATACAACTGTACATACACATGTCTATTCCAAGAAGCAGCATAGCATCCAGCAAAAGTGGGCTCCCTTACCTTAGTTTTGCATTGAATTGCACTCCAGTTTTGAGCACCATCGGGCGCTGAGATTGTGTTGACATGGAGGGTTGCCTTTCTACTATAAAGGAGCTGTTTTGAAAGAAAATTTAGATTTAAATAAAACAAGCTGTACAATACTATTTACCCAACATTGTTCATTTTTAACATATAAGCATTGTTTTCTTTGTCCTCTCTGTACTGAGCTAAGGAAAAAAACAAGCTAAGTTCTGTAATCCATCATCGTGACGATGTTTCTGTATGGAGCTGAATTGGTATTATCCCCCTTAACTAAAGTCATAGCCATGTGAAAGATCCGGTCACTTAATGTATTTAGGTGGTGAATGTCCATTAAAGAGATTTAGTAGTTCTTGTTTAGTTCTACTTACCCAGGACAATGCACTAGTCACTCATTGGACTGATAGATAAATGATGTGTCTCTCGAGAAGGAATGTGAGAATTGCAATCCCAGCTGCCACAACTATTATGTTCTCTATTTAATGTGATAGCGCATGAAGCGCTAGCACATTAGAACCAAATAAAAGGGAGAGATACTTCAATGGGCTGAGCAAGATATGATAGACAAAGTTTCACGCTAATGGCTGAAAGAGGCTAGTCAAAGAACCCCCTGGTTGAAAGGGGCCAACTCTGTGCATATTGTTACAATATGTCTTTTTGACACCTGCATGGTCAAACTCCAGAACTTAAAAGGATAATTTACTTCTTATTGAACTTGGGTTCACAGACATAATGGGTGGGATATATTAAATTGATTTAAAGTTTTTCTATAGTGCAGATTCGTCTAGAGGAATCAATCTGTTGTACACTAAGCAATACAGATTGTTATGTTAAAGAATGAGAACATTCAGAGAATTACATTTGAAGGGCCCAAGAAAATTTGGAATATGATTAAAAGTATGAAATGTGTTGTGGTAATTTGTGCTGATGCAGCGTTTTGGGCCAACCCCCTTACCATTCGTCCTCCGATTGACCTTTCTTTCCGGCTGAGAGGTAATGGCAGTTAACATTGCATCACTCAATTCCAATTAACTGTGCAACCTATTTGGCTACACAATAAAGACAAGGAATCAGTGACTAAAGTTAAGAAGGTTTATTACAAATTTGAAAACAAGTTAAGGTACACAAATATCAGCATCATGCTACAAGGATACAAAATAACAACTGGGAAACCCAACCTCCTAAAGAATTTGAGGCGTACCAGTATTAAATTAAACAAGAAATTCAGTCACAATAATACAAAAGATCAACATTAAGATCTAGTGCTCAGAGAATAGTTTCCGGTCCCCCTTCCTACAAATGAGTAAATCTAGAACCATCTAAGTTAAAGCCCAAAAGATGATAGTTCATTAGTCTAACGAATCTCAAAATTCATAGGAATGCAGAAAAATAGTAAAATACAAGAAAGTATGGGAAGTAAAAGGAAGGTGTCAGCATTGCAGAAGCTTCGTCAATAGTCTTGTTGGGTCAGGAGTAATTTGAGTGTTTAGCCTAAGCCACACTCTGCAACTATTAAAGGGAATAAGCATGGAGGTGTAAACCTCTCAAAGTCCAAGGAAAAATGGCACTAGCATCAGACAGTGCAGACTCCAGTTATTCACACTAAAATCACTTCAGTACCATCCATCTGTTCCCATCATCATGGGTTCCACACTGTTGTAACATTGCGGAATAGGACCCTTTAATTAACTCTCTGGCTCTCCATGTTGTTTTGTCAAGGTCTTCTTCTCAGGCTCTCTCTCTATTGCTAATACAGTGCCTATTCTCAAACTAACAATGCGTGTGAATATACCTGCAAGGGAAAAGTCATGTAAACAGCAATCGAAAACAGTATTCTATGCAGAATGGAAAAGAGGCCTAGAGAGGGCAAGTTTAAATTATTAAACCAATGGTGCACATTTAATATGCTTGTGCACGTTTAACAGAAATTAATATAACTTGTCAGTACAATAAATACATATTGCATGTAGCATACAGTAAATCTTTTAATGTAAGTATGGCTTAAACTACATTTTATATGAAATATTCTTGAAACAGTAGCGCACACATTACATAAATTCCTTATCTTTTCTAAACTAATCACATCGTAAATATATGAGAATAGATTATTCATCAAATCTTCAAAGATTATTGCATTTAATACTGTTAAGGCACACCATATTATGTATGAGATCTCGGATTCTACAGTGAATGCACTTCAAACATGTACTAAGTGCAAGTTGAGGTCATGCATTTGAGACGTATAAAGGTGGTGTCAAAATGACACTATATCAGTGCCACAAGTAAGTACATGCACATTATGCGAACAAACACAAAAAGGTAATGGGAAACTGATACAACAGTTTACAGCATTTGGTTATGCAAAGTACACATGACCAAGGACTGCCCATCTGTTATTCTTATACATGAATTCAACCATTGTTTCCTCCCTCCCATCATAGCGTCTATGTCTTCTCATTGCTATGTGTAGTGCACTGTTGTTATTATGCAAGCACTGCGTTACATAAATACCTCCATAAACAGTACCCATGAAGTACAGAAGAAGGAAGACTAGCCTACTTCACGCTTCTGATTTATAAATGTTGAGAAGAGGATTTGCTTCTATTTTGTCTTATCCCAAACCAAACCAAATGGTGTTACCAGCAAGAACAAATCATCAAATTCACTGCCCAAGTGTTTATTTACAGTGTGTCCAGTCCATCTTTTACAAGTTCCAAAGGTGTTTGATGTACAGATAGACATAAGTGGTGCAACTAAACCTCAACTTCTGTGTGGGGGGGGGCTAAAATAACGATCAGTGGATGCAGTGCTAACAACGGGATGGAGGCATTTTTAGACCCAAAACAAGAAAATAAAGCAATACATTTAACAGTTTACACATATTGGTCAAATCTTATCAGCAAATATGTTATGACAATATTCATACTCTACTGAGAGAGAGATCTTTAAAAAGGGGAATGAGTGATTTGACAACTTAAACAGATTTCAATACAAACACATTAGACCTATATTTCACATAGCTATGTCAAGAGAATGACACTTTTTGCCAGTTCTTCTAAATTGCCTTCTTTGAAATGATAATGAGCTCAAAAAAATATTTTTCATTCCATCTTTAGAGCCTCTCCTGCTGGATTGTTTAACAAATATATGTTTTCAGTGTGCTCATTGGGACATTAAAACATATACTTGTTTGAGGTCTCATACATGTACAGGTACCAAACTATTGAGCTTAATGGTTAATATACTTGATTTTGGGTGTCTGACTCAAAAGTCAAAGGTTTGATTCTTAATGCACCTCTCATTCATTCTGATCCTGAATGACTGATTGACAATCAGTTGGCAATATTACTGCCCGCAAACTATTTGCCATGAATCTGCGCTATTTTAGATGAAAATAAAACAGCTGTTGTCAGCACCCCACAGTAAGTAGTTCTCATATGTGATGCATGAGCTACATCCATGCAGCCATCAGGTCTAAAACAGGGGCAACAAAGGTATTTGTCTCTAAATAACTTTCAAAGAACAATATTTTTCCATTCAAAGGATACAAGTATTTCTTCCAGTTACAGAGACATAGAATGTGAGGCTGCTCATCAATGTCCTGCAAATTGATTGGTCACTCCAACAAAAACAGAACTAATGCTTTCTACTAGCATATGTTATAACAATGACCATGCTTTAAGTCTTTTCTGAAGCCCCCTGCACAAAGTGTCATATCTATTAAAATAGCAATGTTTTTTTTAAATCTAGTAGGGGCAATATGCATTATCAAATTCATAATTTGTTATGAATTTTGTCAAAATGTCCTGCGAGATGAATGACTATATTTTCTATAATGGTTGTTCCCAAATCCCCAAACTAATATTATCAATTAGCGTAGCCAATGAAGAGAAAAGGGCAACCTTAAACAGGGCAGAGGAGACACGAAGCAGACAACATGGTTGCCAGTTTGTCATTGCAACAAGTAGTGCACAAATGAGTGTTCTTTTTGGAATGCTTTTGCATTGCTAACGTATTATACACAATATCAAACCTATGCTACGTTTGACAGACACAGGCCAAGTTTGACAGCAGAATGAGGCTTTACAAGCATTTTGCTGCCAAAGACACCACCATGGAGAAAAACCAAACAAGACATACATTAAAACAAATTCTAACACTTTCTGACAATACACTCTGAGAAACTGATCATGGAGGTTCTTGTCTTATGCAGAAGAAGTATGCCTCAGGTAGACATAAGTCATATGTTCAGGCTTCACATAGCTTGGCTGGGAAACGTCCTTTCAGACAAAGCCGTAATCACAATGTGCCAACACAGTGCCAAAAATAGAATGAATGGGGCATTAGCAGGCATTCGTTCAGCACAAAAGTCTTAACAATGACTTGCTTTTAGGGGGGCGCATTGGCGGAATGGTGTTGGATTTAAAGTCCAACATCTTCCCTACTGATGCACAGACTGGAGTTGGAATAGTAAATTAGCTATTCCAACATCCAGCACCCCCTAAGGCAAGCCGTTAAAACAACTTGTGTGCTGAACAAATGTGCCCTAAAGACACGTTCGTACTAAAGACAGCGTTCTAAATGCAGGCACCCTAAACGCATGTAGAATACTGTCATACATTCTGCCTGGCTATCTCTCAGTCTATCCATAGGTCAGCGGCCAGACATCTCAGCTATCCCTCAAATGCCAACTCTCCCTAACCAGGTGACAACAGCCACAGTCCATCATTTCTGCTCAATGTCTTCTAAAATTGCCACCAGCCCTAAATGTAATGCCAGAAAGAATCTACTAAATGTATTGATAATCTATACATGCAAGATATGAGCTGAGTTGAGTTGTCACTTATAAGTCCTAAGGCATCTTGGCCGTATACTGACTCACAATATCACAAAAGATATGAGGGTAATCAACAAAATAGATTAATTATAAAAGCTTTCCTAAGCATAAGATGGTCCACTATTTTGTTGTATGTCAAGACAGAGTGTATTCCAAATACCAGAAACAGCAAAAAAGAAGGAATCCCTCACTTCTGCCAAGCCTTTCTAAATTGGGTGACTGACAGCTGGAGAAAGAGCCAGATTGAAGGGATCGCTCAGTCTCAGAAGCAAATATAAACAGCATGGATCACATTTCATTATAGGCTGTGTGGGCAAAACACAGCGCCTTATAATGGAGTCTTCTAGAAACTGGCAACTCGTTCATCTTATGGCAAGCCTCAGATAACCTATCTAAATTCCTGAAATTCATCAAACCTAAGGTCCCATGTTCTCAATGCTTTGAAGCTTGCAAATAGCTGACTTACGAAGGCCACGGTATCAAGCATTGGCATAGTTCAATCTAGAGATGATGTTAGCATTAACAACCAAGCTTTAAAGTGGCATTGAATAAATAGCATTTTTTCATTACTACCCTTATTTGGAGATAACAGGATAACAGAATTGCAAAGGAGAATGACTCAGGTCGAAACACAATTGTAATTTTACCTGACATTTTTCAATGCAGCCACAAGGGCAGTATCTGTGCCCAAATTAGGCCTTAAACTAGTCTGCGAGCATCTAGTAATTGGCATCCTTCAGGATATTTAGAAAGTTGGTGAGCTATAACTTCTCACCAATTTTAGTGACTACTGGCAAACAAAAGATGAGCCTCTAGTTAACTTCTGCCCTAACTTCTTTAAAAGGGGTATTGCAGGGATTCTGCTCATATACAGAACTATGCGCAGGAAACCAGGACCTCGGTGTATTGTGGTGTACCAAAAAACCCACCTCAGTACCTAGAACCCCAATCCAACTAGCAATAGTGTCTCATTCGTTCTCCGTACTACAGCGAAGCTACCAATGATTAGACAACCTAGAACAAGCGATTTCGTTCCTCTCAGGAGTAGTGGGAAACAAGAGCACTCTTTTGTTCAAACACCCAAACTTGTCCACAACGTGAGTAAACAGAGACACTGTATAGTTTAAAATGTTTATTTTAACTAACATGCTCTATAATGCAGTACACAAGTCAATACTAGCAGCAAAATGCAAAAGAACAAAATAATCAGCATTGTTACAATTCCATAAAGCACAAAAGGGGAAACCATATTATAAAGACAGTGGAAACAGGACTACAGCGCCTTACCACCCTCCCCGTGCTATGAGCTAGTTTATTATAATAATAGAAGACCTCTAGGCTTTGTCAGGGGGACCTCAGACCTCCAAGATTAGATGCAATGATTTACATCTCAGGACAAACATAGCTCTTCTTCGTTGGAAAGGTTTTCTCCAAGTGCCTCCACATGCATGTAATGCCATATTAAAAAGCACCCGAGTATCAGTAGTGCAGCTGTGTTGCATATTTTGTCTATGGGCGTGGGACTGACCAAACTGAATCAATAGCATACATTGTTTTTCGACCTTGAACACGCTGTGCAGACGAAGAGCGCGGTGTACAGCTAAATGTGTGAAAGGCAGACAGTTCTCATGTGAAAAAGCGCAAGCAGAGTATTTACGAGAACAGAGCCATGTAGTGTTGTGTGCACAAAGTGGCAGAATGGCGGCCAAGCATATACTAACTTATGCTAATTTAGCAATGTCCGCAGTTAATCCCATTGCCTCACTACACCCTCTCCTGGTCAGGCCAACGGTCAGTGGTCTTTGGTGAATACAGATTTCAAGAAGTGCGAGCAAGAATCAAGAGCATCTATATGGATGTTAATTCAAATTTAGGCAAAGAGAGTTAATTTGTAATTTTGCACAAGTGTCTGAGGGAGAAAAAAATCAATTTGTAAAAAAGCAACAAATATATAAAAAAATATCCGGCAGATGATGGATGCCAGCCAAGTTAATCCATCAAGGTGTATGAGCAGTAAGTTGCAACAGCCTCCAAGAGGAAGTCATTGTAATCGTCAGAAAAAAGAGACGCCATCCAGGCATGTAAACAGAATGAACATACATGTTCCTCAACAATGGGTGCCTCTAGCACCATTACTGGACAACTTGCTTGATGCTCGATATAACTCCGTTGTAGGAAATCCTGTGCCGCTGCACAGATATCCCATTGCCCCAAAACTCCAAGCGCAGCCGCGTAGGCCATAATCCCAACACTGGAAAATTCTTGCTCATGGGCCACTAAGGGACTCATTAGCAGGTCGAAATCCGGTGCAGGGGATACCTTATTGGAGAGGCAAAGATCCAATGCCCATTCAAATGAACATTCCAAGCAGGTGAAGACTGGTTGCACACAAGTGTAGTATGCGAAACGAAAGGATAACCCATAAACCACGCTGAGTGTGGCCAGGGGCAGAGTACCGTAGCATTCAAGCATATGGCTACGAAGCATCAGCAGCCGGTCTGGGCTGTGTAGGGCCACAGGAGGAGCAACCATTTCCAGCAGGCAAATCAACAGCAGAACTCCAGCAGCTAAGGCAAGTAATAGTGGCAACCCACCGAAGACGCTGGAAAAAATAGAATGAATAAATGCCAGTATAACACCAAATATAGTTTGGAAAGAAGTCACAAGGCCAGAGCCCACAAGTTTAAATAAATGGGCCGAGCCTGTAGTATGAGAGGCATTGAAAATGGTATGAATCAAGGCACCGAAATGCAGTGGGAGGTCAGTATTAAGAAGGGCTTGCACCTCTGTCCTGCTGTTTGCCACGTGAAGGACGAATGTCTCATGGGTAGATGCGAGCGCAACTTCTTTTTCGGATAATAGTGCTCTTATTCTGCTCAATTTATTGAACTCTGCCTTCAAGGTCAGAATGGAAGGCCAAATTGAGATGTCGAGCCTCCCGTGTGGGGGTGGAAAAAGTACATTTTTACAGCAAACCACACGTTGTGAGACTGTCACAATGTAAGGGATGCCGGTAAGCATGCCGCAGCATTTCTCATTATTTAAAAGCAGATAACTACTGTTTGCAAGTAGAGTAAAAGTTGGTGTAATAGCTGGCACTGGATTCCCTTCAAAACACATGCCAGATTTGGGGCCGTAAGGTTACAAACGCCATGCAACTGTATATTTTTGCAAACAAGAGAATGATCTGGCGATGAATCACATGATTCCCTAGTAAGATAAACCTCTTTGTCATCCCGTAGGCATCTGTATGTGAATGGTAACGACCACACCTCACAAAGGAATGCACTACCTAAGGGTTCGAGGCGGCCTAGGGGATAATGTTTCATACATGAACTACATTTAAACAAAGAAAACAGCAGGGTTATTACCCCATGGATGAGCCAGACAGCTGAGTCAGGTTCGGCCACAGAGAATGGTAAAGGGTTCAACTTTTCAATATGTAAAAGAGTGTATGTAGCATCCTTCATGGACATAAACTGCTGTTTATCTGTCAAGTTAAAAGGTAAAAATAAAGATGGCGCGTTCAAATAATCCCATGGAACCTTCCCCATCTTCAGAGTCTGCATAGTCCATACAAGCTGCATAATTGAACGCAATTGATTTTGACCATGATACAAAACAGACACTTCATCATGTACAATATCAACAAAAGGGGAAACAATATTATCCAATGTGTAAATGCGGGAAGAAAGTGTTAATACTATTATCAACAACTGCAAGTACTTTCTCTAAATTAGCCTGGTCTATTTCCCTTAGACGAGAAGCAGCTTCAATTTTGATAGCTTCCAGATTTCATTGCAAGTTGCATAAATAAATCTTTTTGATCTAGGACCAGCAGGCCCTTTTATAAAATCTGTCAAGTCAATGGCACCTGACAACAACGACAAATGTTGTTTTTCTGATGTTAGTGTTGAGTGTTGTAACCAATTCTGACATAACTTACCCACCGAATAGGTTGTAACCGAATGGGTGCTAGAAAAACGTGGATCAGGTCTATCCTGTGTATATCCAGGGGCCTTGTCTTGAAAACAGAGTTGGCAAGAATCTGAACTTGTCTGCCAAACCAACCAACCTAGGGGATCTAGACTAGAAATATTAAAGATATCATTTGTAAACAACGATTGCAAATCTTCAATGGCAAAATAGGTATGACTGCTCCAGTTCTGATATGTAGCCAGAGCAGGAATTGTAGGGGCATTCATTTGCTTTGATGTAGCCAATCCTAAACTAGTAGTCTGATAGATCAAATTATTTAAAAACAGAATCTGAGTTGGGATGAGGCACGCGCGATGTAAAGCTACTATGCCCTGCACCTGCCAGGATCTAGACAGATTTAAGATCTACTGTACCTTTCCACTGTTCATAGCCACCCACCGACAATTTATCAATAAAGGATTTGGGATACACTAATTTAGTGTGGGTGAGCATTACTTTAGAATTGGACGAAGTATTTAATCTACAATAGAATGACTCTGGTTTGGATTTATTGAAATCAGTAAAATAAGTAAATTTCTTCAAAAGTGTTTTTGTGCTGCCTTCCAAAGGAGCCGGTTAATGTTCCCACTGTGTGTAATTAAAAACATTTCTAAATGTATTAGCTTTATGCAGATAATGATGTCCATAATGTTGGTAGCAAAACAAATCAGCATAATTGGCAGTATTCAAATATAAATCTTCACCATCAAATGCAGCATAATACTTCAAATCTGAAAACAAAACAAAACAAGACGTACGGCTTGTACGTCCCAATCATCAGAGCGTATGTTGTGTTTCACTACATCTCCCATAGAAACACAAAGTAAATTTGGAACATTAACCACCTCGGTAGGGCCATGAATTTGGAACTTCACTGCATCCCAAACTATTCCATCCGCAACTGGCCAGGCCGAGATGTTGACAAAAGTCTGTTCTCTTTTCATGATGTGAGAAGAAGAGTGCGGAGCCAAAGTTCCACCAACCAGTTTTACAGCAGAGCGTTCAGATAGGTAGTGACCATTGATCAGAAGGAAAAAAAAGTCACAAATCTAATTCACATGAACAAATAAATGGCGATGAGCACCAACCGGATGTATGTCCAAGGCGGAACCAAATAAGTCTGTTTAAACCAGTTGACAAAGAATTTGGTTGGGGCTATTGATGATATGGAGTTTGAGTCAAAAGAAAAACGCGACTGGTTAAGGGTATCCAATTATAAACCAGGCAATAACTCTGTAGTTGGATACGCATATTCAGTTTCTTAATTTGGACTGGAAGCCGGGGGGTTTAGCAAGGGATTAGTAACAGAGTCCATCTCTACGGCAGTGTCACGCTGGGTGTTGTTTGAAGTGGCCAAAACTGGATTCCTGGAGATTGCTGGACAGGAAGCAGCTGGTATCATACTATTGAGGATCGGCCAGACGTTGTAGCTTGACATTGTCCACTGAGCTGTATCTGTTGTCTTTGCGACCAGGAAGTGGTGGTAAAATGACTGTACGAGTACCCTTAACGCCAAGCACTGGGACAAGTGCACAATACGAGGGGCCACACTCTTTTTTGTTCTCCACCTTCTCTCGGACCAGGTCTCCGACTTTGGGTACCCTGCCGACTACCGGAATCTGCAGCACAGCATCAGTGGCATAGGGTATATGTTCCTTTGCAAGACTGTCACGAGTCTCTTGTAGTTTCTGTAACAGAGCAGAATGATTATCTACGTCAAAGGATGCTGCAGCCACCGCCATGTCTAGACCATCAAGGTCTGGCACAAACATTTTCATGCCAAAGAGCATTTCATATGGGGTCCGCCCACCCAGAAGTCTTCTAGGGAGATTATTTAGTGCATGTTGTACGCTATACAAATGGGCGAACCAGTTCCTGCTAGTACCTAAAACTCTAGCTGTCAAGGATTGCTTTAAATCACAGTTCATTCGCTCCACAACTGAGGTGCCCTCAGGCCTGTATGGAGACAAAAATTTGACCTGCACCCCCAAATACCTCATGGCATCCTTGTACGCCTTAGAGGCGAATGCGGGACCCTGGTCTGACTGAAAGGTGCCACATGCAAAAATTCCCACAAAGACACGCAAATCCCTGATGACAGTTCGTGCATCAGCACTGCGTTGTGGCCATACCCAAAGAAAACGTGTGCACGAATCAACTGCAACTAAGATGTATTTATAGGCAGTATCTGAAGAAAATGGACCGCAGTGATCTAGGTAAACACATCTGAAAGGTTTATTAGATATGCACAGCTGTGTTTGTGGTGGTGTGTCACCGTTGAAGGTTTAATCTGCTGACAAATGTCACAAGAAAGCACATAATTATGTTTTTTTTATATAAAGCACATCACCAGTAATGCTGCTGTAAGATAGAGACAGTCGCAGAAATGCCAGCATGGGCTGAAGCCATTCCTTCGTGTGCGGCTGTTATTAGAGAAAGTCTGCGGTCCGCGTTGGGAATCAACCTGTCACCAACGTCATGAATTCTCACATAAGGAACTTTATCGGGACTTAAATGATAAGAGTTTTTTTAAGGGAAACCATGTGGGTAATTACCTCACTTCTCAGTAGCAGCTATCGCTGCCAAAATGTCATTATCATTCTTACTCATGGATCTTGTAACTGCTGCAACTGAACATGTGGCTACTGCTGTTTTAGCTGCTTCATCAGCCAAACTATTGCCGACCATGTGTACTCCTACGGGCTGGTGGCCAAGAGTATGAATCACATGTGTGAGAGGCAGACGTTCTTTAAGATCTGTGACTCGAACCCAAAGCATTTTATGCTTAATTGCGCTGCCTTTAGAATCACGATAGCCATTCTGAGACCAAAAGAATAAGTTGTCATTGAAAGACTGAACACAGTAGTAAGAGTCACTTACAATTAAAGTAGTCACATTAGGATTAGCAAACTCTAGTGCAAGAACCAGAGCGCGCAGTTCCGCTAACTGGGCGGTACAGTTACCTAGTGCCTGCGTGTGCACAACAATGGACTTGAACTCTCCGTTCACTATGGTACCTGCCACAATAGCGCATGCTGCTGAATACAAATGCTTTGATCCGGTTGCCGGTTGCGCTGAACGGTCAGTGTAAATGATACAAGGGTACTACTCAAGCGGGCGTATTGACAGAGGAGGAGGATGAACAAATTCATACTGTAAAAACTCCTGAGTTTGCAGCGAGGAGTCGAAGATAAACGTGACATCAGGAGAGCTCAATGAAGTAGCCCACTGTATCCAACGTGGATGCAAAGCCTTTGAGTTCGGTACGCTTTTGTCACTGCTTCAAGAGCAGTATATGGTGTCACAACCAACATGGATTTCCCCCGTGCCAGTGCGCGTTCCTTCAGGATCGCCATCTGGACCGCTGTCAAGACTTTTTCAACAGTTGAAAAACGCAGTTCGGCCGAAGTGTACAAATGTGATTTGTAAGCAATAGGTACTGTGTCACCTTCATTAAATGTCAAGTAAGTGAAACCCACTGAGCCTGGCACTATTCGTATCACCAGGTTTGTGTGGTTATCACGCGTCACAAGTATTTAGATTCAAGGAGATCAGACTGCATAGATTGCAGGATAGTTGAATGTTCCGGAAGCCAGCAGGCTTTTGAAAAGTTAGTTTGTATCAAAACATACAGTGGCTTGATACGCTGGGCATATTCGGGAATGTAAGTTCGACCGAAGTTCAAAAATCCCAGCAAAGACTGTAATTTTTTCAGGGTTGTAAAAGGTCGCAAACGTGCGCATTTCTCCAAGAAATGAGACGATAAGCCTCTACCTTCATTATTGAGCTCGTAGCCTAGGAACAACACGGTGTACTCTGCAATATGTAATTTTGCAAAGTTAAACTTATAGTCATAGTCCGCAGTAAAACAATGATGCGGTCCATGCGACAAAGATGCGGCCATAATTCGTCATCCGTGAGATAAATATCAGCAACGTACGAGTACGCATCGGGGTCTATGCCGTCTAACAATGAAACGACACGGGCGGCGAATACGTCCGGGCTGTTTTTATAGCCCATGCCCAAACGCCGGAATTGTTTTTCTTTTCCACCGGCTGTAAAAGCGGTCCATTGACTGCTTGTGGGTGACAGATTATGACTGAAAAAGCCGTTGGAAATGTCAAGTGTAGTTTTATATTTTTTACGTACAAGACTGTCTACTAGAGCAGAGCTATGGGTATTCTGAACCGCAAAGGTGCAGCAATGAGAGTTCAAATGCCGGTAATCCAAAACTAAGCGGTATGACCCATCGGGTTTGGTTACTGTAAAAAGTGGGTTACATTCATCGGTGACACACATGTCTCAATCACTCCTTGATACTCTAATTGATCTAGAATCTCAGAAACTCAAGATTTTGCCTCCAGCCGGAGTGGATATTGGGGTTGTGGCTGTGGCATAGACTGCAATGGTATCTCATGCGGGGGAGAGTCTTTATCCCAGCCCACCTGAATACGGTACAGAGCCGGTGCAAGCACCAAAGTCCACTCTTCTGCAAAAGCCACTGCTTGCTCCTTGGAGACGTTGTGTGAAAAACTAGGGAGGATTACCTCCTCCCCCTGAGGAGCGGCCAGAAAAAAAGGCGGGGGGCAATCTGCCTCTGCCAACAAAATATCATAAGAAGAAAAAATTCCTTTAATTACCCATTGTATGTCACCTTCGATCAAAAAACTATATCATATAATCTGTCAGTTGGAGCCACTCAGGTGTCAGCCGTTTCAACTGTGATGAAAGTCTCATTTGCTGTCGCCTCCAGAAATGGACGCAGTGCTTGCCGCACTATTGTACCCTCTGCTGCGCTGTCTAGCAGCGTTACTTCCCATTTTAGGTTCCGGAGCCGGGTTCTCACCTTCTGTGACATATCTTGTTGTTAAAGCAGCAACTTTCTTTTTCTGAAACAGTGGGCGCTGACGAGGAAAATCGTCTTGCTTCCTTTTCCATCAGTCTGATGAGGTTGCTCACGTCCTTGCGGGGCAACTCGACCTCTGCCACGCTCCTGACGTTCCCCGCCATCGGCCTGCGAGCCCGATGTTTCCTGTGAAGAACGAGGAGAACGCCGATCAGGAACCTGAAACCTGTCAGGAGACCTAAGTCTTGCGCGGTCGTGCAAATCATAAGTGCGCTCAGAAGACTCGGGTACCGATGACGCTGCATGTGACCCTTGTTTCTGTTGTTGCTTCCCCTGCTTTTTATTTTTCCAATTCTTTTAGGAACAATAGGACGGTCGTCTTTAGTAGACTGCGCCGCCTGAGTTTGCTGTTGTGCTGGTATTCTAGCAAAAGGCTTAATACCCAAACTATTGCGTCCAATGGTCTTATAAGCATCTGCAATAATTTTAGGTAATTCGCGGGGTTTCTCCTCGTCTGGAACAAGACGCAAAGCATTAGACACCTGAAGGTTAACTGCATCTCCCTTGACGTTCGCAAGGATTAGATCAGCAACTATGTCAAACACTCCGACTAGCCTCATTCCTAACTCAACCACCGCCTCCGGGCCGTGCTCATCTTGAACACGCTTAATCACGGAGGGCAGCACAGTCATAGAAGGCGTGCCAAAAAAATTTGCATATACTGCCACGAACACTTTACCCCAATTTTCACAATCGGTTACCTCTGGTATTAAGTCTTTCTGCAAACTAATTGTTAAGATTCTGTGTTTTTCCACAGGAGTGGTATTTGGAAATACTGCTTCCAGCTGGTCAAATTTCTCAGCAAGCCAGTAAGGTAAATCATCCTTATTCTGTGGACGCTTGCCCATAACCGAATTAACCATGACGGGACTAATAGTCAGTCCGCAAGGTCCAGCTGGTAGCGCCGCAAACCCAGGTGCTCCCACCTGGAGATTGCGGGAAATGTATTGTACTAGAGCCCTATGCACCTCGATTAAGGAGGTGTGCAAGACACGCAGTTCGTCTACTGTGACTGCTAGATAACGTGGATGTGGTGTGTATACATGGAACAAGGTATCATCTCCATTCACTGCCGGAAAGGTTACCCAAGAGTAAAACACCTCAAAGTGGTAAGCTGGATCAGCTCCAATCACAAAAATAAGTGCGATACCCGTATTAGGCACTCCATATGTGTTCAAATGACGATGGAGTGGAGCGCGGCTATGTGCCGCAATATCGTCATCATCCATAAGGACTAAGAAAGGATAACAACTTAATGCGTGGCAGCGCAAAAGTGTAGCATGAATGATGAAACCTTTTAACAATATCAAGCTTGAAAAACCTATAAAAACATCAATATAGGTAGGTTATGCCGTCACAGCTGTTTTCCGGAAAACAGAAGCAAGGGTATTGACAAGCACAAGTACTACTAAAGTGCCTAGTAAATAAGTACCAGACCAAATGTTAGGTGCGCCATGTTGCAGGGAACCTGCTCATACACAGAACTATGCACAGGAAACAAGGACCTCGGTGTATTGTGGTGTACCAAAAAACCCACCTTAGTACCTAGAACCCCAATCCGACTAGCAATAGTGTCTCATTCGTTCTCCGTACTACAGCGAAGCTACCAATGATTAGACAACCTAGAACAAGCGACTTCGTTCCTCCCAGGAGTAGTGGGAAACAAGAACACGCTTTCGTTCAAACACCCATACTTGTCCTCAACATGAGTAAACAGAGACACGGTATAGTTTAAAAAAATTATTTTAACTAACGTGCTCTATAATGTAGTACACAAGCCAATACTATCAGCAAAATGCATAAGAACAATATAATCACCATTGTTACAATTCCATAAAGCACAAAAGGTGAAACCATATTTTAATGACAGTGGAAACAGAACTACAGCACCTTACCACCCTCCCCATGCTATGAGCTAGTTTATTATAATAAAAGAAGACCTCTAGGCTTTGTCAAGGGGACCCTATACCTCCAAGATTAGATGCAATGAATTACATCTCAGAAAAAACAAAGCTCTTCTTGTTGGAAAGGTTTTCTCCAAGTGCCTCCTCATGCATGTAATGCCATATTAAAAAGCTCCCGAGTTTCAGTAGTACAGCTGTGTTCCATGTTATGTCTATGGGCGTGGGACTGACCAAAGTGAATCAACAGCATACATTGTTTTTCGACCTTCAACACGCTGTGCAGACGAAGAGCACGGTGTACAGCTAGATGTGTGAAAGGCAGACAGTTCTCATGTGGAAAAGCGCTAGAAGAGTATTTACGAGAACAGAACCATGTAGTGTCATCTGCACAAAGCGGCAGAATGGCGGCCAAGCATATACTAATTTATGCTAATTTAGCAATGTCCACAGTTAATCCCATGGCCTCACTACAGAGGCTCGACAATCCTTTTCTTCTATCCACTAGAGACAATGCCAAAAGATGAAAGTTGAAGTTGAAAGTAAAAATAGGTGTAATGACTTTAGGTAATGGTTTTAGAGTCCTGACTGGACATTCATCATTTGGGGAGTCCGATGTTTGGAAGGTAAAAGATGAAAAGTAAAAGCAGGTATAAAAAGATGAAAAGTAAAAGCAGGTTTTAAAGATGAAAGTGAGCACAGGGGTAATGAGCATAGGAAACAATTTTAGAGTCCTGACTGGCCTTACATCATCTAGGGAGGTAAGTAAGGAGAAAGAAAACTCCGTCTCTTCCTTAAGCAACAGGAGAACTGTGAGAAGAGTGTCAAAAAGAGAGAACGCTTGTAATAATTCTGCATGAAACCGGAAGAAACAGGACACAATCATAAATGGCCTCATTCTTCTCACAGAAAAAGAGGCCAAATCGTCAAAAGCATCTTGGGAAGGGGACTAGTCATTATGACACAGAATGGATTGGTTGGATTGCAGATTGACTGCAAATGATTCCTTATGGAGGTGGAGGCCTGAGACATAGATTTTAAAATAAAGGGGATTCTAGCAGCAATAAGACAATTGTTAATGGCCAAGTTGTCAACATTTATGTGGTGCTTCCAAAGTCTGGTGTGGGTGTGTGTGTCTGTGTGTTTGTGGGGGGGTGTAAATTTTGTGTTTTGATAAATGCAAATCTGTGTATTTGTTACATACAAAGGTAAAGGGTTGCATCCCTGTTCCACTACCCGTGACATGCCTAAACTACCTCCAGCATGTCTTATTCTCTAAAAGACGTTGCTTTGCTGTTTATCTGATAATGTTTAGTGTTTTCATAAGCAGTACAATGCACATGCTGGCAGCTTCAAGGCACCAGGAGCAGAAATGAAAGCTATGGGCTTTAACAGTTTTGCACAGTGAGACAACACAACTCAGCAGTGCTACCACCCAACCCAATATGCCATTCGGACGCTCTATTTAGATTTGGAAGTGTTTACACCTGTGGAGCCTCCACTGACCCTGCTTGTGTAAACCTCTGATCAGGCAGTCAAGTCGCAATGATGGCTGTCCCTCCCTACTGAGGGCAAGATTACCATCATTCGTTTTCCCAGCCCGAGCCCCAATGAATGCAAGCAAGAAAGATGTACAATGGCTCCCCAAATGTAGCATGAAAGCTTTCTGTGCATCAGGCCATTTGTGATTTCTATTGAGAAAACATGCTGCTGCTTTCAGAGTTTATTTTCTTAATACAAAGACAGTTCTTATAACATGGTTGCCACTCGGTAAGCCGACACTGCTTTGAGGTCAGTACTGTGGCTCTGGCTGCCCCAAAACATATATAGCTCAGCCAGCAGGTGGGAATCTCTAAATATGGCTGACTGTTCTCTGACTGTGTGGCGCAAGCTAAGGATTTGCAGAAAATACCTTGAAAAACAAGAGACAAGAGCCATTTGGCAAAACAAGAACAGTTAATTTAATTAAACAATGCGGCTGGGAGCACAGTCACAGGTATAGGGTCCGAAGACTGTCTCTATTTACAATTAGTCTAACATAGACTTTAATACAGTTAATTGAATGTAAGAAAATGTTTCAGCGATCCTTTTTTGTTAAGGAATGTATACCTCTGTCTTTGGAGCCATTAAGGTATTGGATGAGGAATCCAGGTAGGCCTCGACCTTGCGTGGACACAATACGACCAGTGGGTAACGTGTCCAGATATCTGGCATGGGGAGTGCGTGATCACTGCATGTACTCTGTGTGCTGTGTCTTGATCGGCTAAGTGTTCCTAACATCATGTGGCATCTGACTATGTGGTGTTTTGGGAACGTGCGCTACCCTCTGGCCATGTGTCCTTTATTGGGGCCAATCTCCCTGGACAATAGTGGTGTCTCTGTGCCTATCTGTGGGATCGATGTGGGATTTCCTGTTTGCGCATTTGTCAGCTAGCTACGTGCCACCCCACCTGTAATCTGTATTTCTGAGTCGGGGTTGACGTGGAATTTACAATAGGCGAGTCCGTCAATAAAGATGCAATTTCATTTTTAGGCATGAATGTATCAGTATTCATATTGCCATTGACTTTTTTTTTAATTAACAGGTTAAACCCCTTGGCTGATCTGTTGACTGTCCACCAGGTTCTAAATGACTGCCAAAGCATGATCAACAAGGATATAAATGGCAGGGTATTGGCATACCAGGTGAGGGGGTTGGTCCTTGTGCATTAATAATATATGCGCATGATCTTGTTTCTCTATTTTGATATCCACTCTATGTGATGTAATCATAGTGCAGGAGCAAACACAGAGCTTATGACTGCAGGAAAATGGACCAAATAAATGGACCCTCTGTCTCTTTCCACAAAACATTAACACCCTATCCCCTTCTCTGTTTATAATATGAAATTACAGCACGGGGTAATACAGCTACCCTGGCATGCAGTATTTAATAGATGACATAATTAACTTTTCTTGAATTCCTCCTCACAAAATAAAGCCTAACATGTGGAATCTGTGTTTACCAGAGTTATTACTGTGTGTTTTACATGTATATCCTAACATTTTATCCTGGTAGATTTCCTGTTGGTATTTGTAGAACTTGAACCTAGCCTGTGGCAATAGAGAGCTGTACAGTGTCAGTGGTCAAGATTAGAATCAAACCTCATTTATATGTTAGAGGGGAGGGTGGCAATGACGTCAAAGAAAGGTGAGGGGCTTCTAATGTATCCAATGAAGTGTTCTTTGAAGAGGTGAAGAAAATGTATTTACATTGAAATGCCATGACGTTGTTCAGAAAGTGTTTTCACTGGGTAGACCATTGCATCTTGTCAGTGAGCAAAATGTAACATACACAAAGTCCAACTGCACAATGGGCTCTTTTTATATTTTTAATTTGTATCCATCTTCTTCACTTAACACGTTGAACAAGATGCACATGAAATGCCCGTATGTGAGCACTACTGTGCAGTTTGACCACAGGTGACAAAATTCACACGATGCGTTTTGCTGCATTTCACCCTCGATTCTGAATCTAGCCCTCATAGTTTACCCATGCATGTACTTGCTCAGAATTTATCTACTAAATATTTTACATTTTATCATTTCAAAAATAGGATCACCAAAACCTGTCCTGCAACAGCAATGTATTTTAGATAGGGAAATCATTTTTTTAAAAATTATCCTATAATGTGTTGGTCTATAAACATACCAGATTTCTCCATACATATGCTTAAGTGATATACTATAACTTTGAGTAAGCAGAGAGAATTCCAAAGGTATTCTTAATTTGACTCAGGTTACATTAATCTTATGTAGCCATAAGGACCAAGCAAATATTGTTAAAGAACCTAAGGTGAATGATAGAGAAGAGCTGCACACTATGTACACTAGGGAAGAGGTGTGGCGCCGCGGCCAAGACGACTGACTCCGGAATCTGGGGATCACAGTTCGATCCCTGGCGCCGGCGGCAGATTAGTCCAGCACCATGTGACTCTGGGCATTAGCTTGCTTAATCTTCCCGACAGCACCTAGAGACCCTTACGGGTGATTGTTTGCGCTTTACAAATGTGGATTATTATGTATTGAAAAACAATTTGACCAGACCAGGCTTCCCCTACAAGTAGCTCGTGAGCTACTGGTAGCTCTCCAGCTTCCCATAAGTCTCTCACCTGTGTGCGGCTCAGTCAAATAAATTAATAAATTAGAAGTTTTTGTTTGGTTCATTTAATTAATTAATGTATACCATATTCGCAAAGCGTATATCTGAGATGAAAATACATGCATTCTCAGAACATATTAGCTGATAGTTGGACAATAATGGTTGAATTGCCAAAATATAGTTAAAGCTGAAATCAGAGAGAAAAATCATGCAGCGTTGAGGAGATTTAGTAATATGATGGCCTTGGTGCTGAGGCATTGCAGCTATGGCTTTTATGTATTACCCATATCGACAAAGCCTTTTTATATTAGTGTAGGCAACCATTCTTGATGAACTGAGGTGATTACTGCTCGCATCATGCGTTTGGTGGCTACTAAAGTAATCATGTCTGATGTAGTCACAATTACAACACTAATAGTATTAGTAGCTCGGGACGATCTTCATTCACATAAATGGCTCCCATCACAGAAAAGGTTGGAGACTCCTGGACCAGACTGACATGGTCCCTGGTTTAAGGCTACTGAACACAGCATTAGGGAGCAGTAGAAAGAATTGTAGTTACTGTTACTGGAGTTCCTAAGCCTACATTATTCTCCAAATGTAAGCCTTGACTGCTCGCTCTCACCACCCATTGAAAGCCAAAGCACAAAAAGATGTCCTTGGTGTTTCAGTGAGCCTGTGCAGTGGTACTCAGTCCTCATATCCATAGATAACAGGCATTAGCTGCCACAAGAGGTGCCCAGTACCCGTGAGGTCAATAGGCCCTGACCAACTGGCCTGACAACTATTGCAATTACCGTGTGCAAGCCTCCCGTCACTCATTCTCTTTTGAAGCCGGGGGCAGCTTGAAATGTGCCTGCATTGGTTAGAAAGTAAACTAACTCATCTAGAACAAGGACTGGATTTGTAATGGGTTTCCATGTCAAAATGGAGCAAACTTTGAAATCACAAAAGTTAAAAAGTGAGAACATATGAAATAGTATTTTAAGTCTATGCCTGTAAAAAAAACGTTTTAATGTTTTTTCGTTTTTTTTTTATTGATAACTACATCAAGACGAAATAAAAAAAAACTGCACATTCAATCAATTTCTAGAATGATTACTGTTACTGATATTTACTGATATTTGTAGCACTTTGGGTTTTGATGTTAGGTTCAATGTCTCTTTTAATTGGTACAAGAATATAAGCTAATGTCACCAGGAAGCTAGATAGTGAAGGACGTTATCTCTTGTCGGGACTATGTGAATCTCGTGTAATTTGGGCTTTTTACAGTCACCCACATCTAAATGAGGTATGGGAAACTTGGGTTTGGAAGACACAGTATCAGCGGCAGATGCTCCACAGCTAACCCTAAAATGAACCCCTTAGAGGTTCCCCTACAAAGATTTTGGAATGTGGAAGCTTTCACTTATTATCGACAGTCTGATCATGTATCGCTTCAGTAGCATTATTTCGCAGACTTCAAGTACAGCAGATGTCTTATAAACTTGTGAAGAAATCTTGCCCCCCAAATCCCATGTATGGCCCTCATTCTTTCGTGGTCAGCGCTGGTTCTTCCCCAAATTTTTTTAAATCTGAAACTGTTCTTTAAAACATGTCTTCGTCGTGCTGTCTTTAGGGAAAATAATAAATAAGGTTGCCAAGATGGCAGAGCATTGCAGACTTCTCATTGAGGCATGTGGATGTTGGCAAAACTTTGAGAACTCGTTCTCGATTTTCTATAAAGTCCAAAATGAGAAAAAGCAGCGTGCATCAAATCATTGTATCTGACTGCTCACAACTCTTCTGACCTGTTTGCTATATCTCTGTGATCCTCTGCTTCCCCTTCATTTAATCATCTCAAAGCACGGCTGCATCCTAGTAGAAGCTTGTACAAAGGGACTGTTTCCTAATGCTTTTATTTCCATTCTGAACCCTGGATCATATTTGAAACATTCCTGAAGAAGTGTCCTTAGTAAAGTCCTATTACTTTGAACTGGTTTACATCTTTAAGTTATTTGTAAACTCTATAGTTGTCTAATAGTGCTGTTACAAATACCCTCGAACATAGTTTTCTTAAAGAAGATCCCAGGCATCCAAAAAGAAACCTGCTGACCGCAGCCATCTGGACTGTGAATCATTATAAAATTCAGCCATAGAATTTAACATTGAGTGTGTCTAACATCCACTAAACAGCCTTAGCAGTGCAGACATAACCTTCCTTATCAAAGGAAAGCGTGGGAAGTTTGATTTTATTTTGTGATTTATGAATTTCGACAAACTGCAGTTTCATCTGGTAATCTTTGTCTTCTCACGCTTAAGGATGAGCTGCAGAGAAATGTGCGAGGAAGAGGTTTCCAGATTCTGCATATGGTGAATGGTTCAGAGCGGGAACATTCACTTCTGGCTTGGGCGGTGTCCAGCCCTTCCAGGGAGGGATTTCAGTGGTGGAAACCGAGCAAAAGGAGAAGATGGAAGAGGAAGAGAAGCAGAGGGCCGGCCGCCAGCAGAATGCATGCAAGGAAGCCTTTCCATTCTCAGCTGGCTTCCATGGGGCTGGAGCTGGAGGAGAGAAAGGTGAGTTTGAGAGGAAAACAAGAGTTCAACGGACCCTGGAGGAGAAGATGGCTCTTGTGGAGAAGATAACGAGAATGGACATCGAGGCCCTGAGAGGGCCAGGATTCAGTAATGAGTAGTGGGTTTAATAAACCCTTGATCTCAACTCCCAAAGGTGGAGGTTCCTACACATCACATTAGTGGTGCCATAGATGACTATATAAATGGCTGCAGGCTTTGGACCATAGTTGTTTCATATAGGAAAAGAGTATTGGGAAGCTATAGTTTTGGGAAGTTTACTCGCAGAGGGCAGAGAGCACTCTAACATCAGATTAAAACCAATACATTATTGAGCCTCTGATCAGAAAGTGAGGCTTTCTGATCAGAGCCTTATTAATATATTGATGTTGAACTGATGATGTAGTATTGAGTTCCTTCTGTAACAAAGTGTGAAGCAGGGGTGAATACTTCATTGTAGTGATTGAAAGGTTGGATCAATGGCAGTAAGGCTAGCACATATGATTCTGGGGTAAACATATTCCAAATTTACATCAATATTTAGTTGACCCAAAGTACACTGCAACTGCTGAAGTGGGATGGCACCAGATTATCCAGTAAAACCCATGGACATTCATAGTGGATCAACTCCCACCAGTTTCATCAGGGAGAAAGGGGAAACAAAGATAATCACTGAAAGGAGTTGTAGGTGGGCCCCCAAAGTGCCGATAATGGAGGGGGGCACCAGACCCAAACTGCCATACGAAATCTCTCACTCGTGGGGTAACAAGCAAGACAGCAACTGTGTCTGTGTGTTTGCTTATAAGGAGTGTGGTGCAGACTGAATGGATGCTGTGGGTGAGTGGGAAAGGCTGAAAGAAGGTGACCAAGGACACGCTGATGTACCTACAGAAGATCGTTGTGAATGAGATTTCAGTGTCTGCAAGAGAAACACACATGCAAGAAAAGCTGGTTGGCGCAGAGCACTACCAAGCTCTCTAGGATAGTCAGCATCCAAAATCCTGAATACAATTCCCACCATTGATATTGGCTGCTTGGAGTGCTGCTCAGAAAAACATGCCTGCTTCAATTTGCCAGTAAGGACCTTTGAGAACAGTAAGGGAAACAAAGTAGTCTAGACATGAGGACCCTAAAGATGTTGGGACAGTTTCCACTTTTGGCTTTGAAAGATTGCTAGTTCTCTCTGGTGCACGAGCGACAGGAGTTTCATGAAAGATCTTGTAGGGCATGTGTGGGCTGTATGTCAAAATACTGGAGAAGAATATTGGCCTGAAACAAGACAGACTAGACGATTTTGGTTTGCACAATATCTTCAATATGGGTATACATAGGGTAATGTAGATTTACTATTTCAATTGCACTGCTCTTATCTTGACAATATTGTGAAGTTAATATCTCGCAATCAATATTGTGGTATCGCACCCACATGTCTGCACTACACTTGTGCTGTGTGCTGACCCTGGAAGTCCTAGATAACAAAGAAAGTTTTGAGCCTTATGGTGTAATCCTGCACTCAAGTACTATTCTCAAGGTATGACCAATGCTATGGTTGTGCAGTTGGTGAAAGTGTGGTCAGTGCAGCTGATGCTATAGAAGGTTTTATGTGGGATGTGATATTCTGCAAATCTGATGATGTTAGGTATCAGTTGTTGTCAACAGGGCCGGCTTTAGCGCTGGTGGCGCCCGGTGTGACAATCACTTTTGGGGCCCCCACGTCCGTCTCCTTGCATTCTCTCCCTACCACCTGCTAAAGTGCCCTTCATCTCTCCTATTATAAGATATAGCTAGACACAGTGCACCCCTGAGGTCACAGCGCCCCCCCTCTACAGGACAGCGCCCAGTACAGCCGAACTGCCCTAAAGCCGGCCCTGGTTGTCAGAAGTGAAAACTACCTTTGAGATGTTACTGTAAGCAAGTCTGAAGATATTGAGAAAAGCCTAGACATTGATTTTGAAACAAATATATTGTAGTGTTCACCATAAATTGCAGCACTAGTATTAATCAGCAAGATGATGCCACATCACTAGCATTATTAGTTGCAAAATGTGCTGGGGATTTCGACAGATATCTAGCAAGTTGAATATCCGTAATAAAATCAATGAACATGTCACGAGGTTTCATGTACCTATGACATCTCTAGGGAGTCATTACCATACTACAAGTGGTCTGGTGCTTCCTTAAATTATGGAGTCCAGAAGCATCAAATCCGATTTTGCCAGGTTCAAATCTGCACCTATTAAATTTGTGGCTGTCGAGGACTAGGGTAAAATTACAGCCTGGCCCCATCCTTCTTCTCGAGCACCACAGAGGATAAAGGTCTCCCAATTCTCAAACATGCTTTCCTTGGATTTTTGGGGTAACTTAGGTACGTAATGTGTTCAGTCAGTACAAACATAAATAATGGACAAGAAATAGTTCTTCTTTCTTCTATATCGCTTGATTTAATACATGCAAGTCTTCACAAGTTGTTCTCTACAGCCAACACGTGTTTCGTCGCAACCGGGAGGTCGTCCCGCGACTTTCTCAAGGCTGTATGATTATAAAAACACAGAAAAGCCAATGTCTGTTTAGGGAAACTAACCCTTTCAAAATTCAAAAGATTATGCTACACGAGACGGTCATCGGTGCCTCATGCAAATGGTGGGAAAGTAGTGAACCACTTCCAATACGGATAAAATCATACAGAAAGTACCACTGTGTGAAAACGGTGAGTCTATGACTCAAAACCAGATGGAGAGACCTAGTCTAAGTGCGTGACGGTTCGGAATAGATTTCCGGTGTGCGTAGTCTTAGATGCTATTGTTGTGTGTGTGATTACAATAAGAGCAAAATAAAAGTAAGGATTGAGGGTATAGATAGTAATGTATTGGGCATGCAAAGAAAGAAAGAAATAATAAGAGTGATACAGGGTGTATATGGTTGGATGGTAATTATAAGTCTTAAAAAACCTCATAAATACCTAATTGGTGTGAAGACTATATTCTGTAAGAAATAAGGAAAAATGAAGACAACATATAAGTAACCCTGCGTATTAGCTAATTAGATGTTAGTGATGTACAAACACCGGTAGTTATATTTGATTGAATACCTACTATTTATGTGGTGATAATTCCGACCCACAAAGGGTTTCTGGGGTGGTGGCATCATTGTTCAATATGTTAAATAGGTATATAGGTCTTCGTGTTAAATTCTTCCCAGAGCTGAAAGAAAAGGTAATTGATTTGTCGACTAAAATTATTTTGTACTGAATTAAATGGAGAGAGAAAAAAAATCTATATTTCTATTTTTTTATAATTATGAAATACGTACAAACGAGTACAATAATACTCAGTATGACTTCATACAAAGATCAAATAATTTTGGACAATGAATTAAATATTGAATTGTCCTTGCACACTAATTTAGCCTTTACCGTATTGATTTACATTAATTCTAACACATCTTAAGATGGCCACCAAAGACAAAGAGAATAATTAGTCCTTTCTCACTGATTATGGCCATTTTCCCGAATACGGGAGCATTAGCCTCCTACTTCCGGTATTTAAACAAACACCACAACCGGAGATTTGGAAGCGTACTCTGCATCCAGACTCAGCGGTGGCGTCTGGGATGTGAATATTTACAACACGACGAGATAAGAACGGGGATGTAGTCCTCGCTAACGTAGGGATACTTTGAATAAGAAGACCAGAACTTAATTACTTAAATTGAAACAGTTGATTTTGCTGTGCTGTGATGATTTTTACAGGATCATTCAGCTTTCATTCAGCATACTTTTAATTATATTATTTTTCTAAAGTTGATACTATTAACTCACCACCCTAGCACATACAGCCTTTTTCGAATCAGCTTAATACATTTTGAATTAAGTAGAGCATTTTAGGGGGATACTCAAAGCACTGCATTTGCTCCGCTCCCACCTTAAAAATTATCCGCTTTAGAGAGCAAATGTTATCAGGGATATTGCACGCTACTTTAACTTTATTGTAATAGTTATCAAGGGAAGCAATTACATAAATAGATTCCGTCTAAGAAATCAGACGCCCGGATTCATTGGCGGGGGAACATGGCGGCCGGAACCTAACAGCCGTAGCGGAGCTCCTGGTGTGTGGCGCTAATAATACTCTGTAGATGGCTAATCTTTTTTATTTGAAGCCTTCTTTTGTATAAATCTCTGCGGTTCTGAATAAATTTTTAGCTACGGTACCTTTCCTGTGGTTTTCTTTCCTTCCTCGGCGTTCTGGCTAGCCGGGCGCCGACTCGATGGTCTGCGACGTTGCAGAGGGAGTGGTGTCGGAGCCTCCGTGGTTCCGCGTTATCGGAGCGGCAAGGCAGTGGAGGCGGAGGGGTCCCCAGCGGGGGCCCAGGCAGCCTTCTGTCAGCTGAGGAGGCTCTCCAGTTCAAGTGCTGGTGCCGGTGCCATCGAAGGTGGGATAAGGAGGGCTGTGCGCAGCTTGGAAAGCCCTGATTTGGGTTTGTCTCCCCCTCTGATAAATCGTAGTGAGGCGGTACTGGCCCAGGAGTGGGAGTGGAGTGCGGAGGTTGGACCCCAACTTTCCTTTGGTGAATTAGGGGCATGTTTTGCAGCTGGTACTGGAACTAATCATCGCTGTCAGAATCAGGTGAGCTGCATGGAGAAGCAAGCCAGTGGAGGTCTGAGCAGTGCCAGAAGCAGCAGAGGCAGCGGCAGAGGCGGTAGCAGTGGTGGGATACTTACTTTGGAGCTGGCGGTCAGCAGGTATACTCTGCGCAATAAGGATTTGAGTACTGTCTCTGTGACAACCAAGTCCCCTATAATCTCTCCTCCCATAACAAAAATTAAGGCAATTTCCAGGAAGGAAAGTCAGACCGTGGCTGCTACGCCTCCGGGAAAAGGAAGAGGCAGGAAAAGGGCTCGAGGGGGCGCCGGAGTGAAGATAACGCCCTCATTGAAATCTTACTATAAGGTCCTTTCTACTACCGTATTGGATCAGGGGCGAGATAAAAATAACGATATGAATATTGATATGGCTGTTCCTATTGTTCCGATAACTGCCCTTCCTAGCATTGTTGAACAACCCTCCCTGAGCTCCCCCGTAGTCATAGAAGGGCTGGAGTCCGTACCTCAAGATCAGCAGTTAATAGTACACTCTTCAGTGGAGTTAATAAACAGTTTCTCAGCGTTAGAAGACCTGGCGGATGTTCAGGAAGTTGTTCGAGGAGAAGACGATGGAGCCCCTTTAGTGGGCAGAGAAAGGGCTTCAAAATCTAGCATATCGGGCCCCCAATCGACTAGTTCCCCTGCTCCATTAACATTGGCACCTGTGTCATTAGCTGAAATCCTGTTAGGTCTTAACGAAGATATAGGTAGGAGATTTACAATCTCTGAGACCAACCAGGTAGCTATTCAGGCCTCGCGTGAATTACTTGCTCAGAAAGTGGAGGAAGTTACACTTAGGACGGACGCTCTTCAGGCAGAAATCCCTAAGATCAAGGAGGCTTTGTGCTCCTCCTCTGCAGTGCTGGATAAGTTGGTCCAACAATATAGAGAGTTGAAGGTTGATATTGAGCACCTTGAAAATCACTCTAGGAAAAATAATTAGAAAATTCTGAATGTCCCTGAGGATATGGAAGGAAGTGATATAAAGACCTTTGTAGTTTCTCTTTTAAAAACTAATCTTAAAAGATCTGCCAGGAGAAAATTTGGATTTGATGGCCGATTTCCAAAGGGTCCATCGTGAGCCATTCTGGCGGAAACCTGGAAAAGAGCATCCAAGGAAGATCTTGGTAATCTTTCTCACGTTCGCCATTAAGGAGAAAATATTGTCTTTGGCCCTAAAAATCGGCCATGTGAAGTATGCTTCTTCATCCAGCTCATTTTCATTTCTTATTCGCTCCGATGTTTCTCATATCACCGCTCAAAGGCAGTGGGAATTGGGTGAGAGGATGATCACCTTGAATTCCTTGGGAGCCAAGACACAGCTGAAATTTCCTGCTTCTTTACGAATCATGTGGAATAACCGCATGTATAATTTAAGTCAAATAGAGGAAGTTGATACCCTAATAGATAAGATCGGTAAAGGAGGTGGGAGTAGCAACGAGAGTGAGAAATAAAGATTTGGAAATTTATTCTAATTATTGATTACATTTTTGACCGGATAGAGTGTAGAAGGAGCGGAGGGGAGAGGACAAACTCGGATTAATAATAAAAAAAAAAGAGGGATTGATATATGTATAAGATAAAGCTGAAATTATAGTTTTTTATGAGTATTTTTTGCTGTTTTTTCTGATTAATCTATAATTGGTTAAGCCACATACCAGGTGACCCCGCTAAGGGCTTAAGCCCAGAGGAATAGGGAGGGTTCCCCAGGGAGTAGTGGGTGAGAGGTTTTCACGGATGGGTGGGGGGGAGAAGGAATGCATGGGTGGATTTGCAGTGGGAAAAAAAATTAAAAATAAGTCTTCTTTTCATCTTTTCTTATCTTTTAAAGAACGAGGGCTCCTGGGGATGGCAAGTCAAGGAGGGGGTGATGAAAGACGGATATGATGACCGCTGAGATAAGGTTTATCTCGTGGAATGTCAATGGACTACGGCGCCCACGTAGACAAAGGCTGATAATGTCTTTCCTGGAGCAATCTTCAGCCCAAGTGTGTCTCTTACAAGAGACTCACCTGAGTAAACTCGAGTGCAAGGTTGTTTTTGGAAAATATAGATGGGTTGATTCTTTTTGTTGCCCTGAGCAGACAGCACAAAATAAGGGAGTAGCTGTCCTATTTAGAGTAGGAGCTGGTGGTTTCATACGGTCTGTACAAACAGATGAATCTGGTAGATGGATCTTGGTATCAGCGGATATTAGGGGCACTGAAATTGTTATAACATCTTATTATGGCCCCAACGTTGATGACCCGGCCTGTCTGCTCAAAGTACAGTCCAAATTGGTAGCTGTTACTATTCCAGTCGTAATCGTAAGAGATTTTAATGTTCTTCTCAATCTCGTACAGGATAGGTCGAATTGTAGTCACTATGTGGCTGCCCCGTGTATGCGCAGGGCAAAGACTAATATGATGCATGAGCTGGGATTGATAGATGTTTGGAAGGCAAAAAAGGAGGGAGAACCAGGTTTTACCTTTTTCAGCAAAAAACATAATCACTCCTCTAGGATTGACTATATTCTTATGGATAGATTGGGGCTGGAAAATTTAGAGGACATTGTAATCCTTCCATGTATTTTATCTGACCATGCCCCTATAGCATTCTCATACCTAGGAAATAAGTTTAAGATCATCTCCACGCCTAGGTGGACCTTAAAAAGGGCAATCCTATCTAACCAGGAAGTAATCTCTGCCGTCAAAACATCTACTATTAACTTTTTTTCGGATAATATGGGCTCGACGTCATTAGACTATGTATGGGATGCGTTTAAGGCCCATATCCGAGGTATGTTACACAGTTTGATCTTTGCCAAGAATAAAGAAGAGGCGCTAGTTTTCAAAAATCTGGAAAAAGAAATATCTAATTTGGAAAGAATAAGGTTGAGTTGTCAAGCTGACAACTTGGCACAAACCCTTAGCGATCTGGAGCTTCTCCGATCACAATATAGAGGCAAGTTAGATCAAAAAATAAAAGACCAATGGCTGGTCCATAATATGGACAATTATGAATATGGAGAAAAGGCTGGTGCTATTCTGGCATGGAAGGTAAAGGCGGACAGAGTAAAAAATAATATTAATAAATTGATTTTAAATGAGACAGGGGAAACATCTTGTAGACAAGAAGATATGCAAATGTGTCTCCTCTCTGTGTTTTCTAATCTTTATAGTGAGGAAACATCTTCTAGTCCTAGCAGTATTCGAGAGTGGTTAAAAACTAAGGCCTTGCCAACATTGAAAGTAGATGAGCGCAACATGTTAGATTATCCCATTACAGTAGAGGAAATTAATCTTTATATTAAGAAAATCAAGATTAATAAGGCAGCTGGGACGGATGCTCTACCTGGAGAAATTTATAAGGTACTTCAGGAGGAGCTAGACCCTAGGTTACTAGAACTTTTTAATAATATCTACAAGTTTGAAGGTAGGGTCCCTCCCTCATGGAAAGAGGCTACATTAGTACTTGTAATGAAGCCAGGAAAGGATCCTCTTAAGGCAGATTCCTATAGGCCAATCTCCCTGCTTAATGCGGACTATAAGATCTTTACCAGCATCTTGGCGGGGAGATTGGTCAGGATAGTTCCCCGATTGATTAATGTCGACCAAAAGGGGTTCATCCCGGGTAGGTTTATCCAAGAGCAAACCTTACAGTTAATTGGAAGTATAGATTTGGCATTGGCAATGTCAGAGCCCTTGGCTGTGACGGCTTATGACGCAGCCAAGGCGTTCGACCGCGTTAATTGGGCCTATCTATGGGAAACATTAAAAATTATGGGTTTTGGTGCTATATTCATACAAACCCTTATTAAGTGCTATGAGGGAGCCTCTGCAGTTATTCTTTTAAATGGTTTTTTGACATCGAGTTTTAGTATAAAAAGAGGGACTCGACAGGGGTGTCCCATTTCTCCTCTATTGTTCGATATCTATATCGAGCCTCTTGCACAAACATTGCGACGAGATACACAAATCACCCCCTTTCAAGCCTTAGACTATAAATGTGGATGATTTGATGGTCTATACCAACAATCCAGTGGAGGTGCTTCCCAAGGTAGAAGCTATTTTGAAGGAATTTGGTCAGTACTCTGGGTATCTGGTCAACTCATCCAAGACTGAGGTTATGTGTTGGGACGTTGAGAATAGGCTTGAAAAGAGTAGTAAGGAGTTTAGATACCTGGGGATAACTATAGTGCAGGATTTAGGTAGTGTTCCAACGATAAACTTGAGGAGAGTGGCCAGGGAAATTGATCATCTTTTTTCCAGATGGCAGAACTTACCTCTCACTATATATGGACGTGTGAATCTGGTTAAGATGGTAATACTGCCTAAATTAACTTACTTATTCAGTACAATCCCTCTTGAGTTCCCAGATAAACTGTTGGGAAAAATCCAAAGTAAAATCGGCAGTTTTATATGGTCTAATAAAAATTCTAGACTATCCTGGAAGAAGCTAAAACGAAGATTGTTAAAGGGTGGTTTAGCTCTTCCAGAATTTTTTTTTTACTCTTTGGCCTTTCAGTTTAAAAATATACGTTCCTTGCTCTCTAGTCCTGTAGGTACCAATTGGGGAAAGATCCTGAGTGTGATGGCTGGCTTGGAGGGTGGGGGCCTTGGCTTTTTATATAAGTTCGGGGCGCCCAGGTTCTTTAAGAAAGTCCGTCTAAAGGTCTTAAAATCTGCACTCAAAGTGTGGCTTAAAGTTAAGGAGAAATGGGGGATAAAATATTATTCTGACTTTGCCCCAATTTGGGACTCTCCGGGATTGCCAGTATGTTTGAAAGATAGTTTGGCGTCTCCAATTAGAAATGCTGGAATAATGATTTGGTCTGATCTCATCTCGCCCGATGGAGTCCTTCCTTGGGAGGTTCTTAGATCCAAAATAGGGGATTCTTTGTCGAGATTCAAATATTTGCAATTATGTTCTTGGTTTTCATCGGAGAAGGAGCTTACTGGAGGAATTGGGAGATCGAGACTATACTTCAGAACGTAAACCCAAGAAGGAAGGAGGTTGGACTGTGGTATAGGAGCTTATTAGACGCTGAGGATATAGAGCTTCTTCCCCTTCATTCGGTATGGAGCTCTACGTTACTGGGAAATCTATCAGCCAATTTATATCCTCTTTCTCTCCGAATTCGATATAAGTTTGTTAAGCCAGCATCTCTAAAAAAAAACCAATTTTTATGTGATCAATAGGCTGTATTATACGCCCAAGAAGATAGCAAAATTTGTTTCTTCCCCTCCTCCTAGGTGTCCTAGATGTGACTTGGTTGAGGCTGATGATATGCATATCTTCTATGATTGTACACGGGTGAGGGATTTTTGGCATAATTTGGAAAGTTCCATGGAAGGTGTTTTTGAAACTAAACTGCATATCAATTTAGCTCGAGTAATCTTTGGGCTGGACAACGATCTTATGAGGCAGCTCTCTATGAAGCAAGTGGGATTATTTTTTAGTTTGATATTGATTGCCCGTAGAGAGATCTGTAACCTATGGAAGGATCCTAGACCACCGTCCTATGAGAGTTGGTTGGGCGCAGCATTGGGTATAGCAAGACTTGATCAGGGTATGCTGGACAATCAGGATAATAACATTTGGTCACCACTGATCCTTTGGGGCAAGGAACTGAGGTTGGTTTAAGATCTCATTGGTCCAATGATTACACCGAGCCTCGTACGAAAGAAGCTGGCCTGGTTGGTCTAATGCATAGGCAAAAACATTAGCCCAGGGAGCCTAGGTCGAATTGGGGCTTGAATGTAAATTTTGCTTGCAGTTGGTGAATGAGGACTAAAAAAAAAAGAAAAAAAAAAAAAGAACTCAGACGCCCAATGCATACTGCACATATTACAACTACGTATTATTATTATTTTTATTCTCTACAGCATGAAACAAATTATGACATATTGGCTGATTCCTATTTTGAGTCTATTGCCATAAGCATAACCACTTTCCAGCACTATTAAATGGTCCATCAAAGTGCACTCATTCAGAGGTATCCCTAATAAACTTAGTCGACAAATCAATTACCTTTTCTTTCAGCTCTGGGAACAATTTAACACGAAGACTTATGTACCTATTTAACATATTGAACAGTGATGCCACCACCCCAGAAACCCTTTGTGGGTCGGAATTATCACCACATAAATAGTAGGTATTCAATCAAATATAACTACCGGTGCTTGTATATCACTAACATCTAATTAGCTAATACTCAGGGTTACTTATATGTTGTCTTCATTTTCCCTTATTTCTTACAGAATATATTCTTCACACCAATTAGGTATTTATGAGGTTTTTAAGACTTATAACTACCATCCAACCATATACACCCTGTATCACTCTTATTATTTATTTGCACGCCCAACACATTACTATCTATACCCTCAATCCTTACTTTTATTTTGCTCTTAGTGTAATCACACACACAACGATAGCATCTAAGACTACGCACACCAGAAATCTATTCCGAACCGTCACGCACTTAGACTAGGTCTCTCCATCTGGTTTTGAGTCATAGACTCACTGTTTTCACACAGTGGTACTTTCTGTATGATTTAATCCATATTGGAAGTGGTTCACTTCTTTCCCACCATTTGCATGAGGCACCGATGACCGTCTCGTGTAGCATAATCTTTTGAATTTTGAAAGGGTTAGTTTCCCTAAACAGACATTGGTTTTTCTGTGTTTTTATAATCATACAGCCTTGAGAAAGTCACGGGACGACCTCCCGGTTGCGACGAAACACGTGTTGGCTGTAGAGGACAACTTGTGAAGACTTGCATGTATTGGATCAAGCGCTATAGAAGAAAGAAGAACTATTTCTTGTCCATTATTTATGTTTGTACTGACTGAACACATTACGTACCTAAGTTACCACAAAAATTGATATACGTGTGCTAAGGAGTGTTATTTGTTCTTAAAGGCTGAGGTTTGTCCTGGGGAGTTGGGTGGTTCTCCCCACCTTTTAGCACAGTCAAATAATTGGTTACATCAAGATATTGTGTGCAAATATTCCACGTGGCGCCAATATACCTAAACTTAATGCCACTGTTCGGAGAATTTTCATGCTTTCCTTGGATGTTCCCACCCCAGCCCTCTGATCTGCAGCATTTCCCCCAATTCTATGTACCTCCAACTGTGCACAGGTGGTAATGGTATTGGATAGAGTTGGTTTTTAGGGTCTGAAATGTAGAAATGGACCTGGTAATCCTGGATCTGCATGTTCTAATATTATGTATTATTACTTAAATGGTATTTCTATTCCTCATTTCAAGCCAGAATCAGGTATTTCGGGGCATCATATCACCAAACCAAATAATGGGCAGCCCCTAACCAGGCCCAGTAGTGCTGCAATAAAAACCAGGTAACTAAAACGAATAGCTTTGGCGTTTTACCCTAATTCTGAGTGCCATGCAGATAATAAAACGGAAACCAAGTCATCCTTCTGGGGTTACCTTCGGAAGAGGGTGAAGATCAGGAAGTGGGCGCGGTCCTCCAGCAGGGGCCTCTGCAGTGGGATGGGGTCCCCTTCGTAGGTGATCTTGTTCTGCAGCTCCTCTAACTTTTCCAGCTGCCGCCTCACTTGAAACAGACTCTCGGCCAGCAGAGTAAAGCTGCAGAAAGGTGTGCGACATGGTGTTCAGATTTAATACATGATCTGGTTATTTTGTATACTACACTCTGGTTGAACAATACATTGAGAACATTCTTGGCCCAGGCATCATGTGACTTGCGTTAAAGCCCAACGACTGAACATGTTGCTTCACCAGGCACACGAGATGTTGATGTAACCTGAAGTTTTGGGTCATTTCCATAGATTGAATTTTGCACACCATTAAGAGCTTACCTGGAACTTCAAGAGGCCTTCGGTCTAGATGACATCAACGTCCTGCAATTAGTTTTCAGCAAGAGAGGTGACTGGGCTGTGGTGATTTGTTTTTACCAATTTTACTTGGACACTTCCTAACTTGATGATCGTTCCCCTGGTCCATCCATAAGATCACAATGAGTCTTTCAACAACAGTCTTCCATGCATATTAGTGAGTGAGTGAGTGAGAGTGTTTGTATAGCTCACTTCAACCAGCACAAGGACATTTAAAATAACTTGCGCTGCCAATGCTTAATTAAAGATTACTTATCACCATTATTGTATTTGTTGTATTTATTCAAGCAATCTCATCAAAAACACGGAGCAAAGTGAACGCATAAAGAATTACAGCGAATTACACTCTAAAAACAATTCTCAATTACTTGATCAGGGTGGTTAGGTAGCACAAAGAGGTGTGCTTTCAACTACATTGTAAATAGGTAGGCTGGGTTCACACCCATTGTTCTATTACATATAGGGCACACTATCCCTGTTTGCGCCACAGCGCACCTTCAAACAGGTGCGCCGTGTGCAAACAGGGAAAGTGTGCCCTATTATGTTGAATGTGCTGGCCTGCAAGGGGATGTCTGGGGAGTCTATAGGATGGCCTTGATCATCTCCCTAGAGTCGCCATCAGGGGGTGCACTAACAGTGCACAACCTTTTTGTAGCACACTGTTAGTGCGCCGCTTGACTGCTACTTTGCCTTTGTGCACGCTACTATAATACAGCACGACCAAAACAAGAAAAATCCAAATAATGGAAGTGGACATATTCAGTTTTGAAGATTTCAGGAAAAATAGCAGCAAAAAGCACAAAGCGCCAACTGAGGATATCTAGTCGTGCGTGACCGGGACAAAGGCACAAGTTCAGGCTGACCACAAAGGAGCATGGGCCAGCTGCAGGGAACAGTTAGGCACACTGATAAAAGTACCTTAAATCCTGGTTATGGAGAGTTGCCAGGATCCACGTTAAAGATGCGTCACACATTCAAAACGATATGTTAGTTCTGCGAGGCTGCGATGCAAGGTCCCTTGTCGTCATTGAGGATCATGTTGAAGAGGGGTTGTGATGCGAAGTCGGGCTTCGAGGATGTGGTGAGCAGATGGGGCAATGCATTGGTTCCGACGAGCTGTCGGGCTGTGATGCGGAGTCTTACATCATCGTTGAGGCTGGCGTCGATGAGGGCTGTGAGTTCCTGTGCAGTCGATATGTTGCATGTTTGGGGCGATGCGTTGGTTTCCGGGGACTATGGAGGCAATGCGGGTCCTTGCGATTAGCCCAATACCGGCAGCAGCAGCAATGCGTTGGTTCTGCTCTGGTTGTGCAGTCCAGCAGAGGAGATGCATCAGTTCTGCTGGATCCACAGAGGCTGGTAGAGCACCTTAAGCCCACTTCCATGACTGGGGTGGCACCTCTTGGCACCCAACTTGCACCTGAACTCACAGATGGCAGAGTCTAGGTGCAAGTTGGGTGGAAGCCTTTTGTGTCCCTGAGGCTTCAGCTAAGGAGGCTAGCCAACTAGCCCTTGGAGTCACTTTGGGTTCAAGAGAAGCAGGTCCAGTCCTTCACCCAGGCAAGGGGGCAGCAGGTCAGCACATCAGGGCAGCAGTTCCTTCAGAGCAGCAGTCCAGCAGAACAGTCCTTCCTGGCACAGTATCTACAGGTTCAGAAGTGTACTGAAGTGTAGGTGTCTGCGGTCCAATATTTATACCCAGTGGTGCCTTTGAAGTGGGGGAGAAACTTCTAGAGGTTTCCCTTTGAATTCCTCAGACAACTTGCCTCCCCTGTCCTTGCTCCAGACTAACTACACGGGGTATGCAGCCGTTTGTGTGGAGGCAGGACACAGCCTATTCAAGTGTAAGTGTGGCTGTGCCCAGCGTCTCCCTCCCATCTGGCCAGTGATGACCAATCCAAGCACACCTAAGCTCTCTATTACATACACAAAGCTCAACTGGCAGCTACACCCAGTCATGTGACTCAGGTTACAGTCTACAGGCACTAAAGGGCCAAAGCAGGAAAATGGCAACTTTCTAAAAGTGACATTTTAAAAATTGTGATTAAAAATCCGACTTCACCATAAGCTAGGAATTTTCACCCCAATTCCAAATACACCAAACATGAAGGGATTATCTTGTTCACTTTTTAATGTTGTTGCTCAACAAGCCAGCCAACACGTGGTTTCATCAGTGGGTTGTAAAACCCATGACTTCTTCAGGGTTGTAAGGAGGCAAGGTGGTTCGTAGACCTTAACACCGGTGATAATTCTGACCACGTAGGTCATAAATAATCCACATTGGTGTAGTGTGATTCTTTCTCTTTTTCTGTGGGTAAGTCTCTGTTTTTAAGTATCCAATCATGCCTTTTAATTTCCATGGTCCACAATGACCGTATTAGATTATAGCCACACATGTCAAACTGATATGTGTTCCACACTTCCTGTAATGCCACTTAATGGTGAAATGTTGATCACTACGGCACAATCAGCCATGATAGGGTCTGCTCGAGTACGCCAGATTGTCTTCGTGGTCCTGGGATCGCTGTGCAGATCCTATATATTTTCAATAGGAACTACACAACATGGCGCTGCCAACATTGGTTGGCTACTTTTTTAACAGAAGAATCTGAGTAGTTCAGTCGTGCTATTCTCAGAAATCCCTATTTACAAAATACCAGAGACGTCTGGAGTGGCCAGGCTAAATTCCGCCACAGCTGAGTAGGCAAACATCCTATTTATTGGCTGCTGGTTAATTAAGCTTGAAGGACACAGTTTTCCTAAAATTGTGCAAAAACACCTTATCGTAGTTTACTTGGAAAAAACTTCTTCCTATAAACAATGACAGAAGACGTGGATAACACGGGAGGAGTTGTGCATGATTTGCACCTCTCAGATGAAGAAGAAAATGCAGATGCAATTCCGAATGCAGAGAATTTTAGAAACACAATCACCCTGACACTACTTGCATATGGTGTAACAGCAGGGGTGCCATAGTAGCTTTCGTGATTGAGGCACACAAACCATACAGAACGGAGGTATGTTATTCATGGGTTACATTCCCAGCAGCAAATACAAGAACAAAAATATTTCACTTCTATACAGAAGGTGATGCACCAGCGGAATATTGTCAGTTTGAGGACATAGAGGTTCCGCTCATGTACCAGGAACCTGGTTTAAAGGCGCCCTACCCCACATAAGAAGAAGAGTAGGACTCGGTCTGCTCAGAAGAGAAGGAGCGACATGGCCAATATTAGCAACCTATTCACCACATCCTGACATTGAAACAACGCCAGGACCAGACTTACTCATATTTCACAAAGAATTAATAAAACTTTACAGAAACATCACGCAATAAGTCATGAGGACATCTATAGTCAGCCAGCAATGGCAACAACAAATGCAGCTCAATTTCAAAATACAACAACTGAAATTACACCACAAACGTAACACGCAGTAATGGGCAAAATGTCCGCAAAACATGAACAAATGCTATTCTGGATAGCTCAGAAAATAACACAGCTAGAAGCAGTATTACGGAATACTAGCCCTTATGAAAAACACAGAATACTAAAAATCTGCTTGCCCATGGGGATCACACCACAACTAGAGGAATGTACCTTGTGGGGTACAGTTTACGCTGCATATATACCAGAACTCATGGTATTTCGTCATTAGCAGTAGTACCAGATGTATTAAGATAAATACAAAATGAGTACAGAGCAGAACCTGCTCTAAACTTAGGAATGAACTTACTAGGCAACTATGCCCAGGTATCAGTGATAATACTAGCAAATATTAAAGGGGAAGCAGCATCAGTGGCCATCCGCCAACGCCTAAGGGAGTTCAGTCCTTTACAACAGAAGCAGGAACTACCCATAATAATTGAAACTGCGTATGCAGAATTAGGCTGGGACAGTTTGGGTGGGAAAGCGTTAAAACCACAACTCGTGGGGAGCTCCGGAAAGGAGACTTTCAAGCAGACACCTACTTCTTCTAAAAAGAAGTGGGACAATAGCAAGAAACAAAATGTTAAAGAAAACAGATCTCAGTCCAGAGGTAGGTCTCCTCCAAAGGAGCCCTCCGAAAGGAGGTATTACCTTAGGAATAGGGATAAATAGGGATAACATTAGGAAACCTGACAGGTATCAGGATACTGATACACGTTCCTCTCGTTTATTTCAGGGTTCCAAGAAAAACTCCTAGAGGGAAGGACGGTTAGACAGACAAGAAGAGCGTACAAAGTCCAGAGACAAGCAGAACGCTCAAGAATATACTTCCAAAAAAGAAGAAAAAAACAAACCAAAACCACAGTTCAAAAAGAAGAAGGTTGTAGGTCTAAAAATAAGGCATGCCCAGAATTCTGAGGCCTCGACTACTGAACAGGGAATGGGCTCTGACGATGCTAGACAGTGCGGCAGAAGTAACAATAGCTCATCAGAACCCGATGGAATTTCTAGTGACAGCAGACTTGAATGATTATATCACGGTGGAAACACTGGATACTAGGGTAAGTGTTCCACATAAATTGTATGAAATAACGTTCCAGATGGAGGGGGACAAATGTAGGACAGTTAGAGGTCTCTTTTGGGAGAACCTAACGTTTGGCTATGACATTGTTAGCTGAACAAGATTGGCTGCCAGTATTCGTCATGGATTGCCCTAGGGGAGAAACAGTAATTTTAACAGCATTTTCCGACCATGTTCCAAAACACTTAGAATATACATATGCTCGTGAGTAGGCGGTAGCCAAGGCTCCAGCATTATACAAAAACCATGTTGGATGGGATGAGGATTCAACGCACCACATTATTCCACTAAAAACACTCCAACTGCACAAAGGCAGTATCCTATAAACAAAGAAGCTAAAAAACAAGTCAGGGAGATCTTAGATCATCTTGAATATCAGGGGGTGATTGAAACTTGCATCTCTCAAATGTATAACCCTTTGATTCCTGTATCAAAACCAGATAATTCATATCGTTTAGTTTTAGATTATATGGTTTAAATCTGTTTATTGATTTCAAGCAAACATGGAACAAAAAACACCCTCAACTCCAGAGGCACAATACCAATGAGGCAACTAGGTTGCCGAGCTTGTCAGTACTACGGGCAATAGACGTAAAATGAGTCCAAATAAGAAGAATAAAAAAAAAGAAAAAAAAAACACATAGGATAATTAGACAAACCCAAATGATACCTCCCCCTCCCTTTCCCTCGTCCACTTCAACTGAATAGGTGAGGACAGCATCTAGGGATCAGCGCCGCCGCTTGCGGCGATTCTGGGAAGTGGTGTTTGGGATCTGCGTGTCTGCTAGGCGCAGTAACCGAAGATAGCGGGGACAGGTCAACTCACGAAACTCAGATACCAATAGGGTGAGAAAGGGCCTCCATAACTCTGGGAAGTCAGATCCTCTACCAGCTAATGTGAGAGTAAGTTTCTCCATACCCAACACCACCCAGAGTCTCTGAAGCCATCCAGAGTGTGTTGGGAGCTGGGCTGAGCGCCAGTGTACCAGTATGTTTTGTGTCGCTGCGCCCAAGGCGATGGCAATCAGCCTGCCCCTCCGGGATTTGAGTGGGTATGTCAGCGGGTTGGGCAAGCCCAGAAGAATGTACGCGGGGAAGCGCGGAAGCTCTGTCTCACAGTGTAGGTCTATTTCGTCCAAAACTTGGGACCAATATGGTTGTATACAGGGACAACTCCAGAGAACATGTTCCAGGGTGCCCACTCCTCCGCAGCCCCTCCAACACAACGCACTCCGGCGAGAGTCAAAGCGATGCAAGCGCTCTGGTGTATAATACCAGTAAGTGGCAATTTTGGTCAGAGTCTCTGTAAGTCCCATGTGGTAGGCAGATTGCCGTGCTCTATGATATATGCCTTCCCATTCTTTGTGGCTTAAGGATCTGCCCAAGTCCTTCTCCCACCGAGCCCGGCCTGCGTTATATGTGTGTGTGGTAGTGTCCAAGAGCATTTTGTAGAGGTCAGAGATTATTTTCCTATTGGATGTGCGTGTCACCAGCCATTTTTCATAAGGGGTCAGGAGACGCTGCGCCTGAGGTCTAACCTGTTGGTGGAGTGCCCAATGTCTGACTTGCAAATACGGCATGCGCTCTGATTCCGGGAGGCCGTAATGTTCCTTGAGCTGCTGAAATGTGATTATGCCATCAAAATCAAAAAGATGACCCAAGGACCTGCAAGAGGAGGAGCGCCAGGCGCGAAAGGTCTGGGCGTCCGCACCAGGGCGAAACTCTGGATTATCAAATATTGGGGTGAGAGGTGATAGTTTTAGATTATAGACATTCAAAAACTTGGACTAAGACGTTTGCTGTTCAAAATGCACACAGTTTGATGAATAACATTGTGCGGAAAAAATACAAAACAACAATAGATATCTCAAATGGATTCTTTTGCCAAAATATAGCGCCTGAGAGCAGATACGTGACAGCATTCTCAGCGCTAGGGTCACAGTGGCAATTTTGTTGACTCCCCCAGGGGTATAAGAGCAGCCCGAGGTTGTTTTCAGCCAGAGTAAGTGAATTACTTCAGAAACTGGATGAAGAAACATTGTCCTATATGGATGATATTTATCTAACGGACGATGACCTGGAGAAACACTTGAACAGAGTGAATACCATAATTTTGGGATCTCCTCTGAGGGTTACAAATTCAACTTTACAAAAATCTAAGATTGCCCACCTTAATGTCCTTTTTCTAGGATATGAGCTATCGAGTGAAGGAAAAAGCCTGGCAGCTAACTTTTTAGAAAAGTGTGCGCTGCTCCAAACTCCAAAATTATTAAAAAACTTACAATCAATCCTGGGATTCTTGAATTTTGGCAGAACATACATTTTGGATTAAGCAGAAATAGTAAAACCTTTCTATGATTTAATAAAACCTGATGTTTCAGTTAGAAAATGGACACAGGAACACACAGATACGCTTTGTTCCTTACAAGCTGACACAATAGCTTCAAAACACTTACAGACACGCGTAAACGTACGCAACCTGGTGATCCGAATAGTTGCCAACACTAAAGCCTTACATCCAAGATGGATACACTGGGCTAATTCTCTCACTGCAACCAATGTAGAATACAGGTACAACCCAAACTTAAAAACACAAGCATTTCAGCAATACGAACAAGAATATCATCAACTGAATGAAATAATGCCTCTAGATCAGTATGGATACATTATTTATACTGATGGTTCTGCGCAACTGGCCATAGGGAGTAAACAGCAATACAGCGCTGCGTGTGCTATTGTTAATGGACAGATGCAGGATGGAAAGTTTCATCCGAACTGCACAAAAACTAGTCTCTCGGAGACTGCATGGTACAGCTGGCAGAACTAAATGCACTGATACTGGCACTGGTAAATGTGGATCGAGAATTCCCCACACTAAATGTGTGTGATTCCTTTTACTGTGTACTGTCATACAATGAATATCTACATCACTGGGGACAGAATGGGTTTAAAGATGCAAAAGGTTTTCACAATTAAGCACAAAATGCTGTGGGAACAGGTGATGGAGTTGAAAAACGAACTACCAAGGGCTCACGTGATTCACACACTGAGTCATCAACATGATGGCATTAACGTTGAAGGGAATTCATTAGCCGACGAGGCCACAAAGGGGGCTGTACGCTCGGCTTCCGTAGCTGCGATCGTTCAAAAACAAGAATAGACGTGAAATAATGGTTGCAATTATTTGCACACGCAACAACTCAGCAGTGCCGAAAAAGTTTCCACTCAAGTACTCCTACAAATTAGATGCAAACAATGTTTCATTTGCTCAGATTCCTGGAGTGGGGGATAGAGTAATACCAAATATGGATCGAAGGTTAGGATTAATTCTAGCAGCACACGAGGGTATAGAGTCTGCATATGCAGGAGTTTCTGCTACGGTTTCTCTATTGAGACAACGCTACTGGTGGCCAGGAGTAAGAAGGCAGACTAAAGACTACGTCTTGAAATGTGACGTCTGCCAGCAGATGAAAGGTTCCACAGTAACACATCCAGTGCAGACACCATTACTAATATCAGACAAGCCACTAGCGTGTGTTTATTTGTACCACTGCGGCCTCTTACAACCTGATGGAGCTTTCAAGTATATCATGGTTGCAGTGGATTCCTGCTCTAGGTTCCTATGGGTGTGGCCCCAATGCTCAGCTGACACTCGAACTGTTATGAAAGATTTGTGAGTCTTTATAGGCACACGCAATCTGCACACTTCATTCTGACCGTGGCCCCGCATTTAGCTCTAGGGCTTACAAGGAAGCTATGGGAAGTCTGGGTGTAGCATTGCAGTACTCCTTTCCATACCATCCCGAGGGAAATTTGGTTGTGGAGAGGAAAAACTGGGACTTAAAGCAATCTTTAACAGCTAGAGTATTAGGCTTGGGTGGCAATTGGGTAAAACATCTGTATGGAGTCCAGAGGGAAGTTAAATAATTAGCCAAGATGCTCTCGGGGGGGGGAGTGGCTCCTTATAGGTCCTATTTGGGACGAGAATGTGGGTACCTGAACTTGATTGTGAAGACACAGTGGCGGATAAAAAACCATTTGACATCCATAAACGTTTGGCTGTTTTACAGGACCTGAACGAAACCAGGGCATACCAGAGTAATGTCAATCTAAAGAAGAACTCCACTGGAGAAGCAAAAAGTGACACGGCAAGACCTGTCTGGTTCCCTAAAGCCGTGGATCTGGTCAGAGAGAAAATTGCGGACAAAAAAGAATTTGGGCCATCATACAGAAAGCCTGTACTTGTCCTGAGATTCCGGCCCGGATGCGGAGCTTCCGGCCCGGAGGCGGAGCTTCCGGGCCGGAGGCGGAGCTTCCGGGCCGGAGGTGGGGATTCCGGCCAGTGGCGGAGATTTAGCCATGGCCAAAATCTCCACCTCTGGGCCGGAATCTCCGCCTTCGGCCCGGAAGCTCCGCCTCCAGGCCGGAATTTCCAGCCCGAGTGCGGACGTAAAGTTAGTAGTCGTAAATCCATTCTGTGAATACCAAAAGTAGTAAGTGCATTATGTGAATACCAAAAGCAGTAAGTGCATTCTGTGAATACCAAAATGGTAGTAAGTTTAGGATTTTGTCTTAAGTTAGTTCTGTGAATCGGGCCCTTAGGTTCTGGACTGTTAAGCACCTTTCAGACGGTCGTCGGGGTTATTCCAAACTTTATACACTCCGTATTATGAAGCATTTTTGGAGGACTACCGCTGATCCTGTTTCTAATAGCAGGTATCCTGATTGTCGTGTTTTTGCTACACAATGGACGTCCCAATCACCAAAGAGATGGAAACAGTACTGCTGGAGAGAAAATACTGTGATCGCATGGTACAACTTCTAGGCACACCTCGCCTAAGGTAACTAAGTGCTTCTTGGTTCTTGTCGTTTAGACCAGTCTGGATGGACTGCATCTTACCTGTCCTCCGATGCCTGTTTTGGGGAGAAGAATGCGTGTTGGATCTCTGTCTGACACTCCCATTATGTGCGCGACTGGACATTGACGCTTTACTGGACCCAATAACTGCCCATGTTTTGCAGTGACCCCAGATTATTCCCATGTTGATGGCGGCATTCCTAGAGCCACCACAGGAAGCATCTGCTCCTGTTGGTATGGACACCGGCTCCTCCTCTGACACCCAGGCCTTGCACTGGCTGCACAAGCTGCCCCAGCACTGGCTGTGGACAGTACGGAAGGTCATCTGTGCTCAATAGACATAATCTGCGAGGTGGTATAGGGACCGCCAACTGCGGAAGCAAGCAACGAGAATGTTGCGTCTACCAGCCAGGATACATAAACATTTGACTCATTTGGCCGGTCGTGTGCTGGGAAGAAATTCAGTTTTTGAAAACAAAGCAGAAAACTGAAACTATATATCAGAATTGACATTCCTTTTACGCATATATGGCTTTCAAAATGCTTGTAGTAGTTCGAACTATACTTACGGACATATTAAGGTCAATAGCCTCTCTGTCAATTTCTAAATACTTTCTTTTTTAACAAAATTTTAATGAATGTTTTTAACATAATAACATACTAATGTTTTTGTATATTTGCATACAACATCTAGAACACCTAGTAGTACGTGTAGAATTTAAAACTAGGTCGTCCATTTGGAAGAGGAGTGGGTGTTTGTAGTCCCTCGTCCTTCGCGGGCGGGAACTCCAAGATGGTGCAGGAACTAGGCAGTCTAGTTCTCCCGCACACAGAAGCGACGGCCCAACGAGAGGAGGAATAAGTAGTGGGGGAGGAAGATGCAGAGGGCAACAGAGGTTCGTTCTTCGGCGCTCCCGAGGACCGCGATTGTGGAGGCTGGACAGGACCCCTGCTGCAGGAAGAAGACGACGGCGAGAAGGCAGAAATCCCACCATCAGAAGAACTGCCCAGTGGCAATGCTCAAGAGTCCAGTTGGCCCGGAGAGGAGGAGGGAGGCAAGACTCCCACAGCGACGACCATAGGAGGGCCGTGGCCCTAGGCAAGTACCGCTCTTTAATTACTTCACTGTGGGCTGGTGGAGGACGGGGCTGTGAGAAGCCCTTATAGCTAAGACTCCCTAAGACCCTTTTCCTCGCCACCTACACCCCCCTTTTTTAGAAGCACAACCCTAGTTGTGGGTGATGGTGGCGGTGGACAAACTGACCTAAACCCAGTGTTTCTGACCTCTGTTATTTTCTCTTTGTGGGTAAGGGTCACATTCCCCTCTTCTGGATTCCCGGCCAGAAGGAGAAGCCGACCAAAGACCACAGAAACCCCCTCCCCTGGGAGAAGTTCCAACACCAACGACATCCCACCATCGCAAGCCCTGTGCGACTCCCTCCCTGTGGCATCGTGGGTGGACTGACACCCAAAGAGCCCTCTTATCACTTTTGTAGTGAATTTATTCCCCTGTCTTGGACCCCACACGACCTATACACTGCCCCACATCAACAGGTCAATAGGTCAATAAAACATTCACCAATCCCCGCTCCTGACTCCGTGCTCTGTACACCTGGGAGATCACAGTGGTGTCAGAAGTGGGATTGTGTCATTTAAGACCAATATGACCCAACCCATCACCATGGAAGCCATGATCACCCAGTTAGCCGAAGGACAGAGATACCTACTGTTAGTCATCGAGCGCCAAAACCAGGCAGCCAAGAAAGAGAGAGAAGCCTTCCAAACTGCCCTGAAGGACTAAGCAACCCTGTTGACTACCAACCAGAAAATCCAGGACACAGCCATCCTACGGCTCCAGATGTTATATCCACGGCCAGGGTTCACCCTAACATTCCCAGCTTGGTGCTTCAGAAGTACCAAGATGGGGAAGACTCTGATTATTTTTTTGTTAATTATGAGAGGGTAGCCACAACCGCCAGCTGGCCTCCTGAGCGATGGGGTCAGTATATAGCCCCCCTCCTGTCTGGGGAACTGCAAGCCGCCTATCAGGCTGCTAACCCCGCCGGCCTCATGCCCTAACCGGAGATAAAGAAAACCATTCTCGAAAGGCAGCGGTATGACACAGAATACTACTGGGCAAAGTTCCGCAAGGAGAGGTGGGTGGCCTACGACAACCCCAGAGCCCTATATTATCGCGTCAGAGACCTGGGAGAAATATGGCTACAACCCAGCCTCTCCACTATAGAGGAAGTCACAGAAAAGGTTTATTTGGAACAATACCTAGAGGCTCTCCCTGCTAACACCAGGTCCTGGCTAAAACAATACCCCTATTTAACTGTGCAAACGGTGGCAGAGTTAGCCCAGGGCCCAACATGTAAGAGCACCTCTAACACCCCATAAAGCACCCATTAGACAGAGTGAGAGTAGAAGTGCTGGCTTAGGAAGAGGGATGACAAACCCACCTACACAGCCTTTACACTCGACTGCAGGCCCTCAGTGTTTAAAGTGTTTAGAGTGGGGGCATATAGCAAGACACTGCCCAGTGAAAAGTGAGACTGTGGAACCTATGGAGGTTGGGTTAACCCTAGGGAGAGTACTTGCTACAGGGCGAACAGAGCCCAGATATAGGAAGACCATCCGTCTTAGCAGCCGGTCTGTTGACACCCTGTTAGACACCGGGTGTCACCACACGGTAATATCCCCGGAGCTGGTTCCCATTAGACTCTCAAGAAGAAAGTTACCAGTAGTTCCTCAGAGGAAAGAGAAGAGTGGAGGTGAATCGATAAGAGAGCCTAAAAGGACTGCATGTACATTATGTGTAAAGTGGGTAATCCTTTTGTTGGATATTAATGCCCTCACACACCCTTTCAGGTGTCATGCTTCATCATCTGGGCTGCTCCTCGTCGGGCCGGCGGTGCAATGCCTAACGGGCTCCCTAAAAGGGGCACTTTATCGGAGTTCTTTTAATCCAACAGCCGTCTGGTGAAGTGCGGGTATGTGGGCCTGATTATTGTAGATACAAAAAGTGATTTAAAACAGGGTCGAAAGTACCAGTATGGGAAATCAATTTATTCTAAAGGTCTCCTTCCCTGATTAAAAAGTGTGTGTGGCACTCGGTAGAGTGTAATGTCTCTAATTAGAGTGCATGGGATTGGTGGTCAACATGTTTCTCGCTCTGAGCTCGTGCGCTCGCGATTCGTCAGGACCTATAAAACTATCTACAATGATAAGAGGGGACTATACAAGATATTGGTCTCCTAGTCACAGTGAGTCATGTGAACAAAATTTTAAGAATACTTGTCATGGTCTGGTGCTACCTGTAAAAAAGGACGGTAGATTAAGTTGATCATGGTTGAGACATATATAGCCACAGGTAAAAGAAAAAACATATCAAACAAAAAGGCTTTCAAGGTGATTCATCTCCATCATAGTTAAAAGGGAACAGTGGTGACTGCTGGTGCTTGAGCGTCAGAAAACTGCTCCTAAACGGTGGTGTACCATCAAGGTGAACTATAGTGACTATACACCTATGTGGAAAATTTAAAAACAATAAAAGCGGCAGAAAACATCGTTGGACTCACCCTATTCAGTAGGACTGCGGACCACAACAGTGCTTGGTGGACTCAGCGTGAGGCGAAGGACCTCTAAAAGTAGGTCTAAACTAAAGGGTAATAACGAACTTAAATGATGTAGTAATCACAGCTGATACATTTGGGGACATAAGGAACAGTCATGATCCAGACATTCACTGACTAATTAACCCCATGGACAGGCTGTGATCCGGAGGGACGTGAAATGAATATCAGGTAAAGTCTCATATGAATGAAGGCTGTCGACTAGCGTGCCTAGGGTCTCATGTGTGTCAGCGATATCCCAAGTATACGTAACAGGCGTGGTGTTCCTTGCTAGTGGACCAAGTAAATGCAGAGTTACGATTAAGGGTGGGGAGTCAACCAAACCGCCGTTGTTTCACAAGGGGTAGACAGCCTGCCGTTAGCGGGGGATCCGTAAGCTCGCGCTAACAGTAAGTAATTATTACAAGGTCTATGCAGGAAAAAGGGGTGGTTTCAGGGTTAGAAACACGAAGACACGAAAAACGTGTACTGTACTTACGTCTGCCCCGCTCACGCTCTGTCTCTGGACCTACCCGAGCCACCGAGTCTGGGAGGTGGCGACCTGGATGCTGTGTGGGGATTAAGTGCATCCGGTCACGTCACGTGAATAGGTCACATGATCGGAACCGATTCACTGTCAAGTAGCGAGAGGGTGTTTCAAAACGGGAATTGTATATCAGTAAAATATATAGATGCGCCGTGCAATCAGTCGACCTGAGGGTGTCAGAAATATATAGATATAAATTAATTTCAATCCTTATAAGGAAAGAAAGACAACAGTGTCGGCCATCTTGGATTGGGAAGCGCGGTATTTAATAAAGTTAATCTGCATTGTCACAATTGGAAGAAGGGTGAAGGCAGGATGTAAGGACAACCTCAATAGGATGTAACGACGGGTTGTGGTTGGTAACATGAACTCTGCCAAATCATAAAAAAGCAAATCATTTCAGCAAGTATTCTTTAGTCTTAAGCAGAGATGAATGTCATGATAAAGGAAGGCAAAGATTGATATATCTGCCAAGAACATGCCAAGTTAAAGCTTGAGGGCTCCCCAGGGAATATCATCATTGAGCCCAATGACATTAGAAGACAGACGGTGTATCCATCTCTGTTCCTTCTTAAAAAGACTGTGTTGGGACAAATGGGGGTTGGCTTCTAGAATCAGCCATTTGACAGAGTCTGGGGAGTGTTGTTTCTCTAGGAAATGGGCACTGATCTTGGTGTTCTGTTTATGGCACCGAAAATTGCTGCGGTGTTCAGAGATTCGCAATTTTATCGGTCTGGTCGTCATCCCTATGTAGTACAGGTTGCAGGGACATGTAAGGAGATATATGCAATTGTTAGTGTTGCAGTTTGTATGTGACCTCAATTCCCAGGTGAAAGTAGTATTGAGGGTGACAGTTTTATGTACGGATGTGAACGTACAGGCGGTACACATACCACACGGAAAGTGTCCTTTTACTGCAGGTAATTGCCAAAGTGTGCTCTGTGTGGGTTTGATTTTGGATCTAGGTCTGGTTTGTATCACCAAATCTTTAATATTTTTGGTGCGTCTGTATGCAAACCTAGGTGGTTCAAGGTTCATTTTCCCAGTATTAAGGATATTCCAATGTTTCTTTAAAACCTTAGTTACTTGATTGGTGTTAGGTGAGAAAGTTGTGACACAGGTAAGGATGTCAGAAACAGTTGTGGTGTTCTCTCTGGGTTCCAAAAGGGCTTCTCTGTTGTTATTCCTCGCCCGTTTTTTGGACTTAGTGATACTTTGCAGTGGGTATTGTCTTTCTCTTAATTTACGGGAAAGAATTTCTGCTTCACTTTTGAAAGTATCAATAGCGCTGCAGTTTCTCCTCAATCTAAGAAACTGCCCAAAAGGCAAATTCTCCTTGAGAGCTCTCGGGTGATGACTGGTAAAATGCAGCAGGCTATTGCGATCAGTGCTTTTCTTGTAGAGAGTCGTAGAAAGAATACCCTCGGTCAACATGATGGTTAAATCGAGGAATGCGATCTGTGAGGGGGATGCTGTGATTGTGAAGTTAAGGTGGGGATTCAAAAGGTTGAGCCATGTATAGAATGCTTCATAGCTCCTAGAATCTCCTGACCAAAAAATCAAAATATCATCTATGAATCGTCTCCATAGTAGAATGTTGTGACGGTATGGATTCGTATCACAGAAAATATGTATCCCCTCAAACCAGGCCATGTATAAACAGGCCAGACTCGGAGCAAAGGTACTTCCCATGGAAGTACCTTGGGTCTGATGGTATAATTGGCCTTTGAACTCGAAAAAGTTTTCTGTCAGGGCTAAGGTGGCACATTCAATGATGAAGGACACTGGGGTTGGCGATTCCCAAGGTTCACCTCCAAGTACTTCCTCAATCACTTCAAGAGTTGCCCTTTGTGGAATGTTAGTATATAGGGCTTCAACATCTAGAGTGATGAGGAAGTTGATGTTGTGGGTATCCTCGGTTTGGTCCAGTAGGCGTAAAACGTCCGTCGTGTCTTGTATGTATGACGGTGTGCGTTTTACTAGAGGTTGCAGGAAATGATCGCAAAACTGCGATAAGGGTTCAAGAACTGAGTTAATGCCCGATACTATGGGGCGTCCAGGTACTGGAGTGACCCCCTTGTGAATCTTTGGTAGAACATAGAAATAGGGGGTCCTCGGTTCTTTTTGGATTAAGAAGGAAGCCTCCTTCTCACTTAACCAACCGTTGCTCTCTGCTGAGTCAACCAGACCAGTAATAGTTGTTTTTAGACGTTGAGTGGGGTTGTTCGGAATCGGCGTATAGTACTTCCTATTGCCCAATTGACGCAAACACTCGTTGTCATAATCAGTAGTTGTCATTATGACAGTGGCCCCACCTTTGTCGGCCTGTTTGATGGTAATGGTCGGGTCGTCGGCCAGCGTTGTAATAGCGAGCCTCTCTGCTCTGCTGAGGTTGTTGAATTGCTTATGTGTAGGAATGGTTTTAATATCCTTAAGTACTGCCTGCTCATATGTAAGTACTTCATTTGGTATCATCCCTGAGTGGGGAGTAAAGGTTGAGGGGTTGCGTAAACCTGAGTCATTGTCCGGTATGTAGTCTTTGCCCTCAAAGAAAAATCTCAACCGGATCTTGCGGAAGAATTGATGTAATTCGCAAGTTTGGGTGAAAAGGTCTACCCTGGGGGTGGGGACAAATCCTAGTCCTTTCTGGAGGACAGTGTCCTCTGTGACTGTCAATTGTCTGGATGACAAATTGACAACTAAGTTTGTTTCCTGGTGTGACTCCTGGTTTCCACTCCCCGTTGTGGTGGTTCTTCCCATTGTACTCTTTTCTCTTCTTCGCCCTCGCCCTCTGCCCCAACCTCTGCCTAAAAAAGGTGAGGGCTGGTTCATGCCCTGAGGTGCAAATTGAGGTAAACCATGAGGGCCAAATTGAGGGGGGCCCTGTGGGTACATAGGGTATTGCCAGAAAGCTGGTCCCTGATAGGGTGTTGGTGGAAAGTAATTATATCCACGTCTACCTTTCTTCCCTCTAGCCTGATTAGGTCTCATATTCTCAGTACTAGAGTCACTGTTGGTAGAGGATCCTCTCCTTGAGGAATCCGAATCAATGTCTGATGAGTAGTTGGTATTAGGCGGGACATAGTCTGCTTTAAGGTAGGGGTAGACTTTTTCCTTGTCAAAGCGTTTGATGTCTTTTTGGAGCTTTGTAACTTTCTGTTTCATTAAGTATTCTCTATGTTCGGCTATCTCATTGTTGAGCTCAGTTAATTTCGATTTATACTGGGAGCCAGGATTGTTTTGTTTGAGATTACTTTCCATCGTCTGGATGCGTGTAAGTAACTCGTCTGCCAATCTCTTCGCAGTGTTCACAATCAGAATGAGCAGGTCCCTTGTGCACTTCCACGATATCTGAGACCATTCGACTTTAAATTGCCCATCCTCCCAGAAAATTCTGGGAAAATTCTTCACTACGAGGCCATTAGGAGAGATGTTGGCCCTGAAGTACTCTGTCATAAGGGCACCATGTAGTGTGATGCGTACCCATTCTCTTTTCATATCTGAGAGTGATTGCCACTCAGCTGATTGGCTGCCAGTGGCCAGTTCGTGGTCGAGACCCAGAATGGACGGGGTCCGGAGAATTTCTGCTGCTTGATCATCTCCATAGCTCAAACCCTGTCCCTCCATGGATGGACGGGTAGGTAGGAGAATGGGATGTAAAAAACAGTTACACAATGGGTAACCGTAGAGCTCTCCCAGGGAGGAGAGGAAAAGATAAGATAAGTCGGGGGATAGAGCAAATCTCACCCACCAATAAGAAAATCCCACGGGGGTTTAAGCCGTGCAGAACATAGGTTTCAAATAAAAGGGATCAGGGGGGCGTTTTCCGCTCACAAAAGTGAGTGGGAGGTCCAGACTGGCAAAGCGCCCCAACAATGAGACTCTCAAGAAGAAAGTTACCAGTAGTTCCTCAGAGGAAAGAGAAGAGTGGAGGTGAATCGATAAGAGAGCCTAAAAGGACTGCATGTACATTATGTGTAAAGTGGGTAATCCTTTTGTTGGATATTAATGCCCTCACACACCCTTTCAGGTGTCATGCTTCATCATCTGGGCTGCTCCTCGTCGGGCCGGCGGTGCAATGCCTAACGGGCTCCCTAAAAGGGGCACTTTATCGGAGTTCTTTTAATCCAACAGCCGTCTGGTGAAGTGCGGGTATGTGGGCCTGATTATTGTAGATACAAAAAGTGATTTAAAACAGGGTCGAAAGTACCAGTATGGGAAATCAATTTATTCTAAAGGTCTCCTTCCCTGATTAAAAAGTGTGTGTGGCACTCGGTAGAGTGTAATGTCTCTAATTAGAGTGCATGGGATTGGTGGTCAACATGTTTCTCGCTCTGAGCTCGTGCGCTCGCGATTCGTCAGGACCTATAAAACTATCTACAATGATAAGAGGGGACTATACAAGATATTGGTCTCCTAGTCACAGTGAGTCATGTGAACAAAATTTTAAGAATACCTGTCATGGTCTGGTGCTACCTGTAAAAAAGGACGGTAGATTAAGTTGATCATGGTTGAGACATATATAGCCACAGGTAAAAGAAAAAACATATCAAACAAAAAGGCTTTCAAGGTGATTCATCTCCATCATAGTTAAAAGGGAACAGTGGTGACTGCTGGTGCTTGAGCGTCAGAAACTGCTCCTAAACGGTGGTGTACCATCAAGGTGAACTATAGTGACTATACACCTATGTGGAAAATTTAAAAACAATAAAAGCGGCAGAAAACATCGTTGGATTCACCCTATTCAGTAGGACTGCGGACCACAACAGTGCTTGGTGGACTCAGCGTGAGGCGAAGGACCTCTAAAAGTAGGTCTAAACTAAAGGGTAATAACGAACTTAAATGATGTAGTAATCACAGCTGATACATTTGGGGACATAAGGAACAGTCAAAATCCAGACATTCACTGACTAATTAACCCCACGGACAGGCTGTGATCCGGAGGGACGTGAAATGAATATCAGGTAAAGTCTCATATGAATGAAGGCTGTCGACTAGCGTGCCTAGGGTCTCATGTGTGTCAGCGATATCCCAAGTATACGTAACAGGCGTGGTGTTCCTTGCTAGTGGACCAAGTAAATGCAGAGTTACGATTAAGGGTGGGGAGTCAACCAAACCGCCGTTGTTTCACAAGGGGTAGACAGCCTGGCGTTAGCGGGGGATCCGTAAGCTCGCGCTAACAGTAAGTAATTATTACAAGGTCTATGCAGGAAAAAGGGGTGGTTTCAGGGTTAGAAACACGAAGACACGAAAAACGTGTACTGTACTTACGTCTGCCCCGCTCACGCTCTGTCTCTGGACCTACCCGAGCCACCGAGTCTGGGAGGTGGCGACCTGGATGCTGTGTGGGGATTAAGTGCATCCGGCCCCACAAGAGAAAAGAGTACAATGGGAAGAACCACCACAACGGGGAGTGGAAACCAGGAGTCACACCAGGAAACAAACTTAGTTGTCAATTTGTCATCCAGACAATTGACAGTCACAGAGGACACTGTCCTCCAGAAAGGACTAGGATTTGTCCCCACCCCCAGGGTAGACCTTTTCACCCAAACTTGCGAATTACATCAATTCTTCCGCAAGATCCGGTTGAGATTTTTCTTTGAGGGCAAAGACTACATACCGGACAATGACTCAGGTTTACGCAACCCCTCAACCTTTACTCCCCACTCAGGGATGATACCAAATGAAGTACTTACATATGAGCAGGCAGTACTTAAGGATATTAAAACCATTCCTACACATAAGCAATTCAACAACCTCAGCAGAGCAGAGAGGCTCGCTATTACAACGCTGGCCGACGACCCGGCCATTACTATCAAACAGGCCGACAAAGGTGGGGCCACTGTCATAATGACAACTACTGATTATGACAACGAGTGTTTGTGTCAATTGGGCAATAGGAAGTACTATACCCCGATTCCGAACAACCCCACTCAACGTCTAAAAACAACTATTACTGGTCTGGTTGACTCAGCAGAGAGCAACGGTTGGTTAAGTGAGAAGGAGGCTTCCTTCTTAATCCAAAAAGAACCGAGGACCCCCTATTTCTATGTTCTACCAAAGATTCACAAGGGGGTCACTCCAGTACCTGGACGCCCCATAGTATCGGGCATTAACTCAGTTCTTGAACCCTTATCGCAGTTTTGCGATCATTTCCTGCAACCTCTAGTAAAACGCACACCGTCATACATACAAGACACGACGGACGTTTTACGCCTACTGGACCAAACCGAGGATACCCACAACATCAACTTCCTCATCACTCTAGATGTTGAAGCCCTATATACTAACATTCCACAAAGGGCAACTCTTGAAGTGATTGAGGAAGTACTTGGAGGTGAACCTTGGGAATCGCCAACCCCAGTGTCCTTCATCATTGAATGTGCCACCTTAGCCCTGACAGAAAACTTTTTCGAGTTCAAAGGCCAATTATACCATCAGACCCAAGGTACTTCCATGGGAAGTACCTTTGCTCCGAGTCTGGCCTGTTTATACATGGCCTGGTTTGAGGGGATACATATTTTCTGTGATACGAATCCATACCGTCACAACATTCTACTATGGAGACGATTCATAGATGATATTTTGATTTTTTGGTCAGGAGATTCTAGGAGCTATGAAGCATTCTATACATGGCTCAACCTTTTGAATCCCCACCTTAACTTCACAATCACAGCATCCCCCTCACAGATCGCATTCCTCGATTTAACCATCATGTTGACCGAGGGTATTCTTTCTACGACTCTCTACAAGAAAAGCACTGATCGCAATAGCCTGCTGCATTTTACCAGTCATCACCCGAGAGCTCTCAAGGAGAATATGCCTTTTGGGCAGTTTCTTAGATTGAGGAGAAACTGCAGCACTATTGATACTTTCAAAAGTGAAGCAGAAATTCTTTCCCGTAAATTAAGAGAAAGACAATACCCACTGCAAAGTATCACTAAGTCCAAAAAACGGGCGAGGAATAACAACAGAGAAGCCCTTTTGGAACCCAGAGAGAACACCACAACTGTTTCTGACATCCTTACCTGTGTCACAACTTTCTCACCTAACACCAATCAAGTAACTAAGGTTTTAAAGAAACATTGGAATATCCTTAATACTGGGAAAATGAACCTTGAACCACCTAGGTTTGCATACAGACGCACCAAAAATATTAAAGATTTGGTGATACAAACCAGACCTAGATCCAAAATCAAACCCACACAGAGCACACTTTGGCAATTACCTGCAGTAAAAGGACACTTTCCGTGTGGTATGTGTACCGCCTGTACGTTCACATCCGTACATAAAACTGTCACCCTCAATACTACTTTCACCTGGGAATTGAGGTCACATACAAACTGCAACACTAACAATTGCATATATCTCCTTACATGTCCCTGCAACCTGTACTACATAGGGATGACGACCAGACCGATAAAATTGCGAATCTCTGAACACCGCAGCAATTTTCGGTGCCATAAACAGAACACCAAGATCAGTGCCCATTTCCTAGAGAAACAACACTCCCCAGACTCTGTCAAATGGCTGATTCTAGAAGCCAACCCCCATTTGTCCCAACACAGTCTTTTTAAGAAGGAACAGAGATGGATACACCGTCTGTCTTCTAATGTCATTGGGCTCAATGATGATATTCCCTGGGGAGCCCTCAAGCTTTAACTTGGCATGTTCTTGGCAGATATATCAATCTTTGCCTTCCTTTATCATGACATTCATCTCTGCTTAAGACTAAAGAATACTTGCTGAAATGATTTGCTTTTTTATGATTTGGCAGAGTTCATGTTACCAACCACAACCCGTCGTTACATCCTATTGAGGTTGTCCTTACATCCTGCCTTCACCCTTCTTCCAATTGTGACAATGCAGATTAACTTTATTAAATACCGCGCTTCCCAATCCAAGATGGCCGACACTGTTGTCTTTCTTTCCTTATAAGGATTGAAATTAATTTATATCTATATATTTCTGACACCCTCAGGTCGACTGATTGCACGGCGCATCTATATATTTTACTGATATACAATTCCCGTTTTGAAACACCCTCTCGCTACTTGACAGTGAATCGGTTCCGATCATGTGACCTATTCACGTGACGTGACCGGATGCACTTAATCCCCACACAGCATCCAGGTCGCCACCTCCCAGACTCGGTGGCTCGGGTAGGTCCAGAGACAGAGCGTGAGCGGGGCAGACGTAAGTACAGTACACGTTTTTCGTGTCTTCGTGTTTCTAACCCTGAAACCACCCCTTTTTCCTGCATAGACCTTGTAATAATTACTTACTGTTAGCGCGAGCTTACGGATCCCCCGCTAACGCCAGGCTGTCTACCCCTTGTGAAACAACGGCGGTTTGGTTGACTCCCCACCCTTAATCGTAACTCTGCATTTACTTGGTCCACTAGCAAGGAACACCACGCCTGTTACGTATACTTGGGATATCGCTGACACACATGAGACCCTAGGCACGCTAGTCCACAGCCTTCATTCATATGAGACTTTACCTGATATTCATTTCACGTCCCTCCGGATCACAGCCTGTCCGTGGGGTTAATTAGTCAGTGAATGTCTGGATCTTAACTGTTCCTTATGTCCCCAAATGTATCAGCTGTGATTACTACATCATTTAAGTTCGTTATTACCCTTTAGTTTAGACCTACTTTTAGAGGTCCTTCGCCTCACGCTGAGTCCACCAAGCACTGTTGTGGTCCGCAGTCCTACTGAATAGGGTGAGTCCAACGATGTTTTCTGCCGCTTTTATTGTTTTTAAATTTTCCACATAGGTGTATAGTCACTATAGTTCACCTTGATGGTACACCACCGTTTAGGAGCAGTTTTCTGACGCTCAAGCACCAGCAGTCACCACTGTTCCCTTTTAACTATGATGGAGATGAATCACCTTGAAAGCCTTTTTGTTTGATATGTTTTTTCTTTTACCTGTGGCTATATATGTCTCAACCATGATCAACTTAATCTACCGTCCTTTTTTACAGGTAGCACCAGACCATGACAGGTATTCTTAAAATTTTGTTCACATGACTCACTGTGACTAGGAGACCAATATCTTGTATAGTCCCCTCTTATCATTGTAGATAGTTTTATAGGTCTTGACGAATCGCGAGCGCACGAGCTCAGAGCGAGAAACATGTTGACCACCAATCCCATGCACTCTAATTAGAGACATTACACTCTACCGAGTGCCACACACACTTTTTAATCAGGGAAGGAGACCTTTAGAATAAATTGATTTCCCATACTGGTACTTTCGACCCTGTTTTAAATCACTTTTTGTATCTACAATAATCAGGCCCACATACCCGCACTTCACCAGACGGCTGTTGGATTAAAAGAACTCCGATAAAGTGCCCCTTTTAGGGAGCCCGTTAGGCATTGCACCGCCGGCCCGACGAGGAGCAGCCCAGATGATGAAGCATGACACCTGAAAGGGTGTGTGAGGGCATTAATATCCAACAAAAGGATTACCCACTTTACACATAATGTACATGCAGTCCTTTTAGGCTCTCTTATCGATTCACCTCCACTCTTCTCTTTCCTCTGAGGAACTACTGGTAACTTTCTTCTTGAGAGTCTCATTGTTGGGGCGCTTTGCCAGTCTGGACCTCCCACTCACTTTTGTGAGCGGAAAACGCCCCCCTGATCCCTTTTATTTGAAACCTACGCTGGTTCCCATTAGCCACATCAAAAACGAGGCCTAAATACAGGTATCCTGTGTCTATGGGGATGTATGTCTATACCCCGTGGCCATGTCTTGATGGAAATAGAAGGGGAGGCCCAAGTACGACAGGTGGGCATAGTCCCGGCTCTCCCGGAAAAGGTCATACTAGGAACGGATCTTCCCCGATTTGATGAGTACTTGGCAAGCGTGTGCAAAAAAAAACCTGAGACAGAATGGTTGCAAGAAGCGCCCTTTTCTGCCTCCAAGTTCCCACGGAGTGAGCACAAAATCCCAAAGTCCAGGTCGGAAAAAAGGAAGGAGCGGGTGGCTTAAGCAAGATCCTTGTACCCCACTGTCACTTGTCTTCTTTCCTCCTCAGAAGAGAGCGAATGGCCGGTCTGTAGCTTCAGGACGGCTCAACCGATGACAGCACCCTGGCCCATGCGTGGAACCAAGCCCACGAAGAAGACCCCCATAAGATAGGACCGTACTTTCTTATTAAGAAGGGACACCTTTATAGAGTCAGTGGGACTCCTGATTCTAAGAAAGAGCAACTACTGGTTCTCCTCCCGTTCAGGGATCAGGCTTTACACATAGCACACAGCCAGGTTGGAGGTGACCCTACGGACAGGACCACACCCTTCGCTATTTTTTAGAGATATTCTATTGGCCTGGGGTCTACAGGGAAGTCGCCAGGTTGTGTGCCTCTTGTCCTAGGTGTCAATTAGTAAACCCTTCAACAGATAAAAAGGCCCCTTTTACCCCTTGCCTATCATTGATGTCCCTTTCAAACGGGTGGGAATGGACTTGGTAGGTCCCCTTCTGCCCTCATCTGGAGGCCACCAATATATACTGGTTTTAGTGGATTATGCCACCCGATACCCTGAGGCGATACCCTAACAAGCATTACCATCATAGATGTTGCTCAAGCCATGGTCTCTTTCTTTTCAAGGGATGGTTTTCCATCAGGGATCTTAACCGACCAGGGGACACCCTTCATGTCCCGGTTGATGAAAGAAGTCTGTACCTTACTGGGTATTCACCAACTCCGAACAGCCGTTTACCACCCCCAGACGGATGGCTTGGTGGAACGTTATAACAGGACCATAAAGACCATATTCAGGAAATGCATCACAGATTCAGGGAGGGATTGGGACCGTAAACTCCCTTTAGTATTGTTCGCCATACGAACCCATGAGCAAGCATCAACAGGGTTCAGTCCATTCGAGCTAGTCTTCGAACGTAGACCTCGTACTCTTGTAGACATGACAGTTGAACAGTGGACTGAAGAGGAGGAGGAGGGGTAACCTTTGTTAACCTACTCAACCGCCCTAAAGAAAAACCTTGTGACTCTCTGGGAAGAGGTCCACCAAAACCTTGAGAAGGCCCAACAAAAACAGAAGAAGCATTATGACAGAGGCACTCAAGTCAGACAACTGACAGTGGGAGATAGGGTACTCATACTGTTACCGTCATCGGAAATGAATCTGTTAGCGACCTGGCAAGGTCCCTACATCGTTATCAGTCAGGTAACCCTTGTCACCTATAGAGTGGCTGTACGCAGAACCGGACCCCAGGGACAGGTCTACCACATTAACTTGTTGAAGAAATGGGAGGAGCCCCCAACCCCTCAGAACAGAAACCCTGTGGCTTCGGTAAACCACATCACCTGCACGAAGACCCAAGAGATATCCGTCCAACCCTCATGTTCAACGCCTGTAGAATGGCCCAACACAGGAGAGACTCTTAACAGCCACCAAAAACAGCAGCTGTATAGTCTGTTGGACCATTTCCCAGGGCTCTGTTCCAGTAACCCAGGGAGAACCACCTTAGTGTATCACAATATAAAAACAGAAGCAGGGACTGTCAGAAAGCTAAAACCTTACTGCATACTAGCCACCAGGCACTAGGCTGTAGAGCAAGAAGTGGACACAATGTTAAGGGCAGATATCATAGAACCCTCACAGAGCAACTGGTGTTCCCCGGTGGTGTTGGTGCCCAAACCGGACAGTAGCCTCCGGATTTGCATCGACTTTCGCCAGCTAAACGCTCACTCCAAATTCGACAGTTATCCTATGCCGAGAGTTGATGAGCTCATAGAGGGACTTGGAGGGGCTCGTGTAATGTCCACCATCGACCTGACAAAGGGATACTGGCAGATTCCTCTCCATCCAGCTGCCAGGGAGAAAACGACCTTCTCCACTCCTCCCGGCCTGTACCATTTTAAGGTCATGCCCGTTGGACTACACAGAGCCCCCACAACTTTCCAGAGATTGATGGATATCATTCTACGAGCTCATCAACGATACGCAGTGGCCTATCTGGATGATATAGTCGTATACAGCACTGACTGGGAGACACACTTACAACACCTATGGTGTGTCTTCTCTTCTGTCCACCAGTCAGGTCTGACGCTCAATCCCAAAAAGACCACTCTGGAAACCGACCATATAGAATACCTGGCATACTCCATTCAAACAGGGACACTACGGCCACAACCCACCAAACTAGAAGCAATACAAAACATACCCAAGCCAGCCAATAAAAAGAACGTACGTACATTCCTTGGCCTGGTAGGATATTACCAACACTTTATTCCTGACTTCTCCTCCCTAGTCTGCCCCCTGACTGACTTGCTGTCACACCGATACCCTAACAACCGGTTAGAACTCTACTATGCCAGGCCCCTATACTGATGTGTCCTGATTTCGGGAAACCCTTTGTCTTACAAACGGACGACTCTGACCATGGTTTAGGGGCTGTCCTGTCCTGTACCAACCTGACCAACAGGGTGACTTAAGGCCGATCCTATATCTCAGCTGTAAGTTGTTCCAACGAGAAACCCACTACTCAATAATGGAAAAAGAATGTCTGGCCATTAAATGGGCTATGGAGGCCCTACAGTATTATTTGTTGGGTCGCTCTTTCTTTTTGGTTACTGATCATGCCCCCCTCACCTGGCTTGCCACTCACAAGGACACAAACCCCAAGATACTCCGATGGTTCCTATCCTTACAGCTTTTTTCTTTTCAGGCCATCCATGCCACCGGTCGGGCTCAAGGAAATGTGGACTTCTTCTCATGTTACCCATCAGAGACATGGCCCGAACGTCCATGCTTGGAAAGAAGGCAGTGTAGTCCCGCGTCCTTCGCGGGTGGGAACTCCAAGATGGCACCCGCGGTCAGACACCCAGAACAGGAACTAGGCAGTCTAGTTCTCCCGCACAAGGAAGCGATGGCCCGACGAGAGGAGGAACAAGTAGTGGGGAAGGAAGACGCAGAGGGCAAGGGAGGTTTGTTCTTCGGTGCGCCCGAGAACCACAATTGTGGAGGCTGGCCAGGACCCCTGCTGCAGGAAGAAGACGACGGTGAGAAGGCAGAAATCCCACCATCAGAAGAACCGGCCCGGAGAGGAGGAGGGCGGCAAGACTCCCACAGCCAAGACCCAGGAGGGCTGTGTCCCTAGGCAAGTACCACTCTTTAATTACTTCACTGTGGGCTGGTGGAGGATGGGGTTGTGAGAAGCCCTTATAGCTAAGACTCCCTAAGACCCTTTTCCTCACCACCTACACACCCCCTCTTTTGAAGAAGCACAACCCTAGTTGTGGGTGACGGTGGCGGTGGACAACCGACCCAAACCTAGTGTTTCTGACCTCTGTTATTTTCTATTTGAGGGTACGGGGCACATTCCCCTCTTCTGGCATCCCGGCAAGAAGGAGAATCCGACCAAAGACCACAGAAACCCCTCGCCTGGGAGAAGTTCAAAGAGATAACCCTCCCCGTGACATTGTGGCTGGACTGACACCCAAAGAGCCCTCTTATCACTTTTGTAGTGAATTTATTTCCCTGTCTTGGACCCCACACGACCTATACACTGCCCCATATCAACAGGTCCATAAAATATTTACCAATGCTCGCTCCTGACTCCGCGCTCTGTATACCTGGGAGATCACAGTGTTATATTCCATATAGGTACTATAATATAGACCTCGGTAAACTCGTTACCCTTCACCTATATTCTCTCTCTTCATTTCACTTGTCACAGCTTACAGGGACTGACCTTTTACCTAGATATTTTTTTTGATAAACACATTTTTATTGATGTGACAGAAAACACCAGCCATTCATCACAACACCATGATCACACAGGAATATGGTCAACGTTAAGATTAACCCATTTTACAGCGAAGGATGGATACAAAGCAATATACATTTGAACATTCCCGGTGAGACTAAACCATTCCCCCCAACCACTTCCCCCAGACCCTTCGGTATTTCTTAGGACACCCACGTACCTAATACATGTTTTTTTCTTGCGTGGCACACTAGTACACCCCGTTTCGCCATCGCCCAACGCTTGGGGGGTCAGGGCACTTCCAGGAGGCTGCTATATCTCTTTTAGCCACCACCATTGCCGTAGTAAAAAACAATTTCTCGTTTCTAGACCCGTCTAGCCTGTCTGTGATGCCTAGAATCGTGTGTTTTGGATCATGTGGGATTTCTCACCCTAGTATTTTGGTGAGTTCCTCCTCAATGTACCCCGAGAACCGCGTCAAGCGTGGACAGACCCATACCATATGGAAGAAGTCAACTGCTCATGGCCGCACCTAGTGCAGGCGGGGGTCGGGCGAAGTCCTGCTCGATGAAGGCGCGCAGGGGTCAGGTCGGCTGCATGTAGATGGTATAGCTGTACCATCTGCAATTTGGCAGGAACGTAAAGGAACCTGGGAAGAATCATAATTTTAAAGAGTGCGACTCTCTCCATGGGGTTCAGGGGCAGCGCTCGCCACTTCTGAAGTTCTGCCTTAGCCTTCTTCACTAGGAGAATAACATTGAGGGCCCAGCTGAGTTCAGGGAGTAGGGTCACCCATATCCCCAGGTATTTGAACGATTGGTGGCGGAGCGGTATGTTGGACTGCCAATCAAAATGTTCTCTAGACATGTGGAGAGGGACCAGGACCGACTTGTCGGGGTTCAGCCGGAGGCCAGAGACCTGCTCAAAGGAATGCAGGGTACAGAGACAGTGAGGACCTGACCGTGCAGGGTCAGCTAAGTAAATGAGGACATCGTCCGCATAAAGGGCGATCTTGTCCGTCTCTGTGTTGGGCCACTCCCAACCCCGCACGTGTCCGCTTGAGCGTATCAGGGCTGCCAAGGGTTCCATCACCAGAGCAAATAGCAGGGGGGAAAGAGGACATCCCTGCCTCGTTCCCCTGCAGACCGAGAAGGGTTCCGATAGGGCCCCATTCACCAGGACACATGCCCTTGGGCGGGCATATAGAACGCAGACTAGACCCCGAAAGCAAGGTCCAAAGCCCATTACGGCAAGGACATCCGCCAGAAACCCCCATCCACTGAGTCGAAGGCTTTCTCAAAGTCTACAAGGAGGATCGCTAGATAGGGGGTAATCAAGTGACGGTGAGCCAGGGCCAAATGCAGCCTCCGGAGACAGTGTTGGGTACCACGTGAGGGCATGAACCCACATTGGTCAGAGTGAACCAACGCAGATAAGTGGGGTTTGAGCCGCTGTGCAAGGACCGTGGCAAACAGCTTCAGTTCCGTGTTGATAAGGGAGATGGGATGGTAGTCCGTAAACCGTGGCGAGGGTGGCTGGGATTTGGGAAGGACCACTATGGTGGCCATATCCATCTTTGGAGGGAGGGAACCTTTTCAGCCGCCTCCCGGAACAGACTTGCAAGGTAAGGAACGAGGGTTTCATGATATAGAGCACTGTATTCCTGGGGGAGGCCATGCAGGCCTGGCGTCTTGCCAGAGGAGGTGAGGGTGATCGCCTCCCCAATTTCTTCTTGGATGATGGGGCGGTCCAGGTCCTCCTGCACAATGGAGTTCAGGCGAGGTAGGTAGCCGTTCCCAACCCCCAACAAGCCAGAGAGAGAGAGGGTTGGAGTTTTAGCTGCATATGGTTGGTGATAGTATGAGGCAAAGGCGCGGGCCATCTCCGCTGGGGAGCGGCACACCGATCCCTCCTGAGTTATGATTTCGGGGATTATACGGTTAGTCCTAGGGTAGGTGGCTAGTCTGTGGAGAAGTGAGCCATTTTTGTCGCCCCAGCCATACACCCTGACAACGGATGAGCGCCCGAGGAGCTTACCCGTGTCTAGTGAAAGCTGTCGAAGCTCCGCACGAATATGAGCAAGAAGCCTCACTTCAGAGGCGTCTGGATTCTGAGCGGAGGATTGTTCAAAGCGTAGAGCCTGTGCCTCTTGGGAGGTAATTTGCTCCAATTGCGCCTGCCGCTGGAGCTTGAGCTGGCCCTTGGCGACTCCCCTAATCGTGGTATTGCTAGCCTCCCACAGGGTGCCTGGTGAAGATACAGATCCCTCATAGGTCTGAAAATAATATTTGAGTTCCTGTCCCACCACCTACCGGAACTCCCTATCCTGAAGGAACCAAGCGTTTAACTTCCACGTCTGATGCATTGAGACGGGAGGGGGGCCCATAGTAAGTATCACCGGGGAGTGATAAGATATACCTCGAGGGAGGATGGAAACATCTTGGATCGTGAGACAATCGGTCGAGGGAACGAAAATCGCATTGATACGTGCCTGCGTGTGATGAGCTGCTGAGGTATGTGTGAATTGCTTGGAGCATGGATGCCAAGTGCGTCATGCGTCGCAAAGACCCAGTGATTCAGACCAATTCGTCAACTGTCTCGCATGCGCAAGTCTACTATGGGACAAGGGACCTGTCGTGTCCAAGTTAGGGGAGGAGACCGCATTGAAGTCGCCCCCGAGGAAAGTAGAGCCCAAGGGCAGAGAAGCCATGAGGGCGGCGGAGTTGGCTAGGGCCGTTGTCAGCATTTATGGGGGAGAGTAGAGGGATACCAGGTTGAGGGGGTCACTATTCAGAGTGCCAGACTGGGCCACAAAGGTGCCCTGGATGTCGTGGATGACTTGCGCCGCCACAAAAGGAAGATAACATTTCACCAGGATCGCTATTCCACGGGAACCCCGGGTGAAGCCCGAATGCCAAACCTTGTCGTACCCATATCACGCTAAAAAGGGCGATTGATTACCCATCAAGTGTGTCTCCTGTAACAGAAGGATGTCCGCCCCAAAGCGTTGCGCGTATCGCAATATCGCCATGCGCTTGAAGCGGTCCAGGAGGCCATTGACATTCCAGGACATGACGTGCAGGGAAGCGCCCAGGAGCGGTGAGTCAGACATAGTGGCAGACGGTCTCAGTGGCGGGGTAAAGTCTTACAGGGAAGCCCGGCCAGGAGCTGGATCGCCAGGAGGCGTGGTTGTGTGTACAGAGAAGAATCATCGTGTCCCACAGGGAGTGGAGTAGGGCGTCATGTGAGTGCTGGTGAGACAAAACAAAGAAGCAACAAATAACAAAAATAGAACTTGGGACAACGGTCCCCCTACCCTAACCCGACCCCCACCCTCCACCCTATACTTCAGGAACAGAAGCATCTGTCGCCCTAAAAAAGGAAGAATTAACAAGAGACCAAACTAGAACACTTGGGAATGGAGAAGTGTGGAGGACCCCTCCTCATAGTAGGATGTACATAATCAAGTCCGTCGGGAGTGAAAGCAATGATGAGCCGATACGCCGCCTCCAGCTGTGGCTGCGGAGCCAGGCCCGGCAGGCAGAGACGAGTTCAAGCTGGGTCCCTAAGAAGCATTGGGCTATGTGAAAGATCTGTGTCTGGGAGGTCCAGCAATGAAGGGCGAGGCGAGGCATCCCCATGGTTCAGCCGGCCGGAGGAGCCAGATCGCCTCACAACCAGAGGTTCACCAGGGGGCAGTGTAGGCTGCCGAGAGGGGCCCAACGGGGAGTCTGAGCGGGCTCGCCTCTGTCCCCTGCACCTATGTGAGCGGTTGCGCTGAGGCCGGGGTGCAGGATTCTCTAGGCGGGCGGATCCACCATCCGCACCACCTGCGATGGATTACGGTCGTTGGTCCGAAGGGAACGCTCCTCCGTAGCCCAAGTCCAAGCCTCCTCAGGAGAGTCAAAGAATAGGGTCTTGTTCGAGAACACCACTCGCAGGCGTGCCGGGAAGAGGTGCCTATATTGAATGTTAAGGGAATGTAGCTTTTGCTTGACTTCGCCAAACGAGCGGCGCTGACCCTGGACCTCACGAGTGTAGTCCGGAAAAATCATGATCGTGTGATTGTCATATCTGATACGCTGCTGTTTGCGGGCTTCAGCCAGGACAGAGTCGCGGTCCTTAAAGTTGAGAATCCGCATCATGACTGGACTGCTGCCGCTCCCATTGGTGGCTTTGGAGCAAGGGAGCGGTGAGTCTGCTCGATCACGAACCACTGGGAGAGGGAGCCTTCAGGGACCCAAGATTTCAACCACTTCTCTATGAAGTCCGCGGTGCGGCCCTGTTCCGCCCCCTCCGGAAAGCCCACCAGGCGAAGGTTGTTGCAACGAGATCTGTTTTCTGCATCTTCGGCCAGCCGGTGCAGCTCCTGGGTGTGTGACTGGAGACCCGCGACTTGCCCCTTAAGTTGTTGGACGTCATCCTCCACTATGGAAATTCGGGATTCGGTCTCTTTGATCCGGGCCATGGCGTTTCGGAGGTCTTGCCAGATGAGGGTCATGTCCACCCGGACTTCCGCGATCTCGCCCTCCACGGAGGATTGCGAGGTGTGGATAGCCTGAAGGATGGTAGACAGGTCCGCCGCCGGCGGGGCATCCCTGTCCGCGGTTCCATCGGTCGGCCCATTTTCATTAGTGGTGAAACGGTCCATTTTGGACTGGGTGGCCGGAGTCTTGGCTGGTTTGTCTCAGCCCATGGTGCCCCCCCAACAGGGCAGGGGGCCCCGAGAGGTGTCTCAAAAGGTTAACGTAGCATGGGGGCGGTGGACAGCCCTGGAAAGCACAAGAGCAGAAAGGCAACTGGGGGTGGAGGAGGAGGTCACCCGAGGCCCTCTGCCGCTCAATATGTGCAGCCAGTTCCACCCACCGGGCGAGACTGCGCCCCGATGGTAATGGCACGAAGATCCGGTTCCAAGACAGCAGCAGAGCCTCTGCATTTGGGGCCCAAAGACCACAGCGTATGCCGCGTGAGCAGGGCAGAAGCCGGGGGGACGGTTAAGGAGGCGTCCCTCTAGGTCTCACGCTGCTCGGTGTTTGCGGCTGGCTCCACCCCCCCCGGGACCCTCTCTCCACCCTGAGATGTTGCAGTGGGAGGCCGATCCGAGGTCTGTGGCAGGTCTCGGTATGAATGGGACCACGATCCCTACCAGGTACCGCAAATTCAGGCCAGGGGGGCGGTGAGGGAGACCATCACTCAGTTCCTCATGCTGTTCGATGGAAATGGCTGAACACCCACTTCCTGGTACTGCCGCCTCTGGAGGTGGAGCTGGCGGGGCCGGATCTTCAAGGCCAGTCTGGGGGATTGCCACATCAGTAGCCCCGGGACCTCTCCAAGCAACGCAAAGGTGGGCTGGGGAGCAGGGGGTGGCGGAAGGGTCTTCACTGGGTTCCTCTCGCCGCTCGATGGACGCTGCCAACACCATCCCTCCAGGCTTCCCCAACCTGGAGTCCAGAGTCAGCCTAAGCACGCCAACAGTAAGCAGAGCCAGGGCTCAGGTGGCCGGAACAAGGGCCGCGGGGCACAGAAGATGAGGAGCCACGGCGTGCAGATGCCAAACAGCACCACCCGGGGCCGGGCCTCACACTACAGCAGGTAGCCCGCGCGCATGGGGGGCCCCCTCAGCTGACCCAGGACCCCCTCCGTCGCCGGGATTAACCAGTCGCTGAGTCCATCGATCCCTGGGCCCTCTGTCACACAGGCCACTCCACAGCAATCTGGAGCCGACCGTCGTCAGACCCCAGCCGCCCGTAGTGGCGGTCGATATTGCGGCAGCGCCGCCGGGGTGCCGGGGAGCAGCAATGGATGTCCACAGCAGGTGCAGGCAGAGGGGCAGCTCCGCGCCGGGTACGTCTTCCCTAGCACCGACGGGCAGGGTAAGGCCTCCGCGGCCACCCGCACCGGATCACAGCTGGCGATGCAGGGAGGAGGACACGGGCGGTGCCCCAGATTCAGCGGCCCACCTCCAGGCCCTCCGACCCCAGGGGGGTCCCTCCGTTCTCCCAGTTACCCGGACAGGAGACCAGGCAGCAGAGTTTGGCGGCAGCAGGTGATGTGGCTTAGAGCGGAGAGGCCGCCATTTTAGGTGTGAGCTCCGGCCGGCCGAATGCGGCGTGGCGGTGACCCACAGGTTTCTTCGCAGCCAGGGGCACAACTAGGGATGCAGCGTTGGAGCGGCGATGATTCTCAGGGCTGGATGGCCATCTGGACGGGTGGATTACGAGCGGATGGCGGGGGGATCAGGGAGCACTCTCAAGGTGCGTCCACCATCGTGGCTCACCAAGCCACGCCCCCTCCTTTTACCTAGATATTACACTGCATTCAGGACGCGGGTTTTCCCTAGGTCGAAATCTCATAGATTATGCTTGAGGGTTCTTGAAAGCACAGCAAGATTACCATCTCCTGTATAAAATCTATGTACAAAGTTCAAGCCCGACGTCATCCTTAGGCCGACACAGTAACCAAGCACGGTAGGACTCCTGGGGAAACCTATGGGTATATATACATCAAATCTTGCTAAGATAGCTAGAGGAGACCGAGACTTTCCGGACGACACACTGACTAGAGACGCTGAGGTTCCTGCATGCAGACGCTCCAGTTCGCAGTGGTCTAACATCCCTCACAGGGTGTCCAGCTCGAGACCAGGATGGGGTCCCACAGTCACACTTAAGGTAATGAGGTTGACTAGATCTTGGAAGAATTATTTGCTTAACACCTACACCAATGCTAGGTACACTTAGGTACATCTAGATAGGGAGGCATCGTAGGAGTACGCATATTTCATCATGTGTTCTATATACCTTAATGTATTCATGATTTTAGTAAGATGGTAGGACTCTACCATCCTTTTACTTTCATAGTACTGTTAATCATTTATTTCTTATACTGTCTAACGGTTGTTGCAGTACATCTATTCAACACCAGAATAACAACTGTTCAATAAATGATTATTGAAAACGCCCAGCTTGGTTTATTCGGTGTACCTCTCTGAGACAAACTAAGTGAGCACGAGTGACTGAGCGAAAGGTAGGAGATTGTTTCCACAGTCCTGAGGGATCAGGGCTGTCATGTTCTGAGGTTGCCAGAAACTATCCTCTCCTTGGTAAAAAGAGATTATAGTGGCACTGTGAGCTAGCTGATACAGAAAGGCTAACATTCCCGGTAGGGGTGATCAGAGTTCGGCTGACACCAATCCTACAGTGTATGTTGTCTAAACGCGCCGATCCTGTATATTTTCTAAAGGAACCACACGACAAAAAGTATTGATCAACTATTGGCTAAATGAAGGAATTTACCTCTAACAATATATGGGTGTGTCAACTTAGTTAAAATGTTTATCTGCCAAAGCTGACACATCTGTTCAACAGTATCCCCCTTTCATCCCCTAAAAAACGTATAGCAAAATTTCAAGGGAAGATAACTTTTATTCGGGCCTCCAATGCTATTGAACTCTCTTGGAAAAAGTTAAGGTGGAGATTAGGAAAAGGGGGCTCAGCATTGCCTGATCTTAGAATATACTGCAATGCTTTTCAATTTAAGAACCACAGGATGCTTTTGGCCTATCTGTACACCTCGACCTGTGGCATGTTGTTGAATGTGATGACTAGCAACTTGGGAATAGCTAGGTTCCTTTACAAGTTTGGGGCCCCAAAATACTTTTTAAAAGTCCAACTAAAGGTTTTAAGGTTGGCCCTGAAACTTTGGTTTAGATTCAGGCAGGCCTTTGGAATGAAAGATTTCTCAGATTGTGCCCATGTATGAGATTCCCCAGGTACTCCGGAGTGCTTATTAGACAGGTTAAGTGGTATCACACTCTGGAGGCAACTTCTGGCAATTCAAGGGTTGTTACTATGGAAGGTATTAGTTGCGATGACTGAGGAGAATCGCTGCAGATTCAAATATCTACATCTGACCTCTTGGTATGCGGCTGAGAGGCAGGACATCAGAGGATCTCAGGACTTTGAGATGAGAATGCAGGATACGCAGCCTATAAAAAAAGAGGTGTCCATCTGGTACTGTTAGCTCCTTGATGCTGAGGAGAAAAAGCTTATGGTTGCGCACCAGATTTGGGAGGGACCCATGCCGGAGACGGAGTTGCAGTACCGATGGCAAGTAATCTTAAAACTTCTATATAGTATGATTACATCTGCTACACTAAAGAGAATCCATTTCATCACCCTTCACAGGATTTATTGGACTACTCAGAAGATCGCGAGGTTTGCAAACAAATCAAGTTCCCTTGTTGTAGGTGCGGTTGACTTGAGGCCAATAACGTGCATATGTTTGTACCCTGCCCCTTTCTCTCCGTCTTTTGGGATACCTTGAGTACTATTACATCAGCAGTTCTGTCTGTTACAATTGAAGCAAGCCCCACCCTTATCTCATTTGGCTTGGATATTCCATCAAATTACCCCTTGACCCCTTTCAGAGGAGTCTGTTATTTTACCTGATGCTACTCGCCAAAAGGGAGATTTGCAAAAACTGGCTAAATTCTGTTCCACCCTCCCCTCTGTTGTGGTTGAAAGCTATAGAATGCATGTGTAAACTGGATTTTGAGTGTTCTTCTACAAGGAGAACGGATGGTATATGTGCCCGATTCTTAAATTGGAATAGTATGTCAACACTTTCAAAAGCAAAATCCAGTCCTATGATTACACCACAGTGTCCAAAGTGGCTTGGGTTGCATCACCCCTCGCATCCAGACTTGGCAAACCTAATGCATATGGCATGTGGTGCCTCCCTCCCATTTTACATAGCCTTTGCCTGGCAGCATAAAGACAAAAAAAAAGAATGCTTAGGCCATTTAATCCACTTATATCCATGTACCAGTTCCAACCTTGAAGCCCCACGACACATGTTAACACTCCCAGCCACTCGCTCGATAATCCAGAAATCACATTGGGCCACGCACGGGTTAAGAATATGTAGACACACAACGCAATTATCCCCTATAGATAATAAAGTACCAGCTATGTTCAGTGGCCATTTAAAACTCATAACGTTCCACACAGAAAAACGTGCTTTCATTTCTGTAACAGAAATGAGTAGCATATAGTACCAAATGTGTTTAATGTGCACTTAATGGCCATCATCCCCCATGTACAGATTCACTATTCCCATTATCCCCAGAGCAATAAATAAAACACAGTGCTCAGGGTGCAGAACAGCTATTTACGACCTGTAATTCCCCTCGTAAAAATTAGCTATTCCCATTTTACAAACAGGAACGATTAGACTGCTGTGGTATTGGTATTCCACACCCCTTTAATGTCCATAATACCTTATTCAGAATCTTTCCATTATCATATCCTTAAAGGAATCATGATAACACAGTGCTCGGTATATGTAACAGCCATTTAACACCCATAATCTGCCATGTAGAAAATCGCTATAGCCCCCTTTTTCCTAGATGAATAAATTAAAACACTGATCTGGGATATGGAACAGCCAGTTACTACCAGTACTCCCTCATGTAAAAATTAGCTATTCCCAAATTCTCAACAGGAAACATTACAACATAGTGGCAAATGTATGCAACCACCCTTTCGCCTATTATAGCCAATGCTTAAAATATATAATTACTGTTTCCTTACAGAAATCATGGAAATACAGTGCCAGATACATGCAAACGCCATTCCCCATATAGAAACATGTAACAGCCATTTAAAACTCATAATCACCATATAACACTTAGCTATTTTCATTTATTATTAACCATTAGAATACAGTGGAAAAAATATTCACTGTCCCCTTAACACACATAATCCCTCATATGCAAAATAGTTATTACCATTCCCTGACAGGAATCATGAAAATATATCTCAGGGAACATACATAAGACAAGTTAAATACCCATTGTTCCTATGCAGAAAATAGCTATGCCCATTTTTCCTAATAGAATCCAGTAAATTAGGTAGTGTGATTGGTCAAACCACGTAGCACAACAATACTCGAATGTCTTTTCTGACAAAGGCCCTACAGAAGTGATCAATCAGGGAGTGGGGCATCGCAGGATAAACAACACAAAACATCAGCACCTGATTGTCCCTCTTGATAAAGGTCACCCAGAATTGAAAAGACAGGAAGAGGAGCACCGCAGGTTACCAGGCACACCAATAAAAGCTGATGGGTTTATCAGGACCATCACGAAAATGAGAAATGATGGTGCACCAGGGCCAAATGGATTACCAGCACCAGTTTTCAAAACAGCGCCGGATTTCTGGGTAGCAAATTTAACTCCGCTTTTCAACAACATCTTTTCAACAGCAAGGATGCCGGACTCCTGGATGGGATCCATACTGCTCCCCATCTTCAAGAAGCCATCAGACGATAGGCTCATCGCTCTGCTCGACCTTGAAGGGAAGGCCTACGTTCGTCTTCTCATGAACGATCTGGAGTCAATGGCACAAGAAATGGGCATCATTTCCTTAAGGATTCAGGTCACACTCCTCAACCATGGACAACATTATAGCGTTGGATCTCTTATCAACACAGGTGGTGAAGAAAAAGATTTCCCATTGTTCTGCTGCTCATCGATTACAGCACAGCTTTTGATAGAGTGGACCGCAGAAGGTTTGGTGGAAACCAAACAGTTGGGGGATTCCACCCAAAATGCTAAAAGCAATAAAGTCGCTATATGAAAATCCCTGGGTTTGGGTTAAAACAAGCGCCAACACAGTGACCTAAAAATTCTGACAGATAACGGACTCAAACAGGGCTGTGTGCTGGCCCCCGCTCCAGTTTAACCTTTACACTGCAGACCTGGGGGCTGCTCTGCAAGACGCCAGCCTAGTATCCCCAAGGCTGGGCAGGGTAAGGTTGGAGTTACTACAGTACGCAGCCGACACAATAATAGTAGACCATGCTAGAGTGGGCCTTCAGAGAGCCCTGCATGAGCGGGCTTGCTTCAACCAGGACAACTATCAACTGGTAAATCAGTGGAAGGCCAGAGTAGTGGTGTTTGTGAAACATCAGCACAAAAGGCAAGCCCATTGGCTTCTGGGCAAACTGCAAATTGGAACAGTAGAAGCCTCCAATTACCTTGGTGTCTGGCTCTCAGAAAGGGCCAACTCAAATATACACCGAAAACATCTTAACACCAAGGCCAACAATTTCATTCACCAATTAAGACAATTGAGCCAACATCTGCTAAGTCCATCAGCTGAGCCAGTACTGTTCGTTCTAAAAGCAAAATTGCTACCTGCCATCTATTACGGTCATATGGCTTTTCCTGGAGCACTGGAGAAGTTCTTAAATACAACCCAAGCCAAAGCATATCATTCAGTGCTGCTTATTCTGCGGTCAGCAAGGAATTCAAGGCTGAGACTGGAGATCGGCCTCAGGAGCCCGGCCCTGTCATGCCAAGCGGACTTGAAAAAGCTATACCTCAGGATCCTGAGGGCACCAGCAGACTAACTCAGATACCAGCTGAGGTCAGTTTTCGAGGTGGAAGGTTCAGCATGGCATACCAGCCTGGGCCAGGCCATAAACACCCTGAGGATAGAGGAAGCAGGTTTACAACTACCAGAAATTCCTTTTTTCGACTGAAAGATAGTGGTGAAGAAACAGTTCTGGAAATCGTTTGCTCAAGACATCAAAACCCTCCGCCCTAGGTCGATCACAGAGCCAATGGATAAATCATACATTTTGGAAAAAGCTCAAACCTGTCAACATGAGGCATCAACGATACAAGTCCACAGAATAATTCTCTACATGAGACTCATTACGGATTTCAACCCAGAATGGGCACGCAAGGGGGAAAACTTTGAGTGCAGGCTATGTTCCCTCTACAAAGAATTCTGGCTGCACCTCCTGTGCTGTTGTCCCAAACTGAATAAGAGCATTGGCACCTTCTTAGCTCAATACTTATGGCAAATGGAGTAAGGACCTGTAGAGAGGCTCTGGCCCTGTGCTTTGTTGAATCAACGACAAGAAACCTAGCAAGACTGGGGAAATTCATGCACTCAATCAGGATTGCAAGGTGATACCACTTCTGTGACAGACTAACTGACTACTTCTCATTACTAGTATGCTAAATTTCATAACATGTTGAAGTCAATAGGATGGTCCCCGGCCAGGCACTAAGGGGGTCCATCTTGTTATTCAAAACATAAAGTTTAACTAACTAAACTAGACTTTAAAGTCCCAGTATTTATTTGTTTTATTCATTTTACTTGACATGCAATTACAAGTAACTTTGAGAACCTGCACAAATGAGCTAAGGGCCAAAGGCTGATTATAAGGACAACGATATTGATGGGGAGAGGAGGAGGCAGGGGGGAGAGGAAATTCAGTTTTTTATCTTTTTTTACTGTAATGATTGTAATTAATCGAACAGTTAATAAATTAATTTATTTATTCATTCATTCAAATTCTAGCATTGTGTAAATGTAACTCTTGCTAATACCACATAGTTAAAAAGCCAGTTAAAAAAGTAACATTCATTGCTAATTACATCTATCTCTTTTCCATACTTGAAATGATTCATCCTCTTAAATCTAATATATTATATGTCTACTACCACTGAAACATGGTTTCTGTGTAAATCCAGCAATGTAATAATTAAACCAGCCACTAATTGGCAACATTGTACAATGGAATCAAATATCATATAATATAAGGTAAACACCGCCTTTTTATACATAAGTGAAAGTATCTCCAAAGGCACACTATTTAACTGTCTACCAGCCATGGGCATAGATTCACCAAAATACCAAGGGTAGCAGAAGTTTGTCTCACTTCAGGAGAATCATGAAAGTGGACTGTCACTGCCGGATCCATACCACCTCATGTGGCTTCTTTGCTTCAAACAGCTCTGCATACAATTTTGAAATACATGTGCCTAAGGGTAGCTTGAGAAACCCGAGGCAGAGTTGGGCACGTGGTACTGACCAGTATACCACAAGTGAGGCACTAAGTTAGCCATTGAAGGCCAGCCCAGTTACCTGGGCAACAACAGAAGACTTCAATAAGGGTGAAAGCTCAGCCCATATCTGTGATTGGCTGCAGCAACCTCGCCCCAGTGTGATTGATTCTGGCTAGAGTTTAGGTTTAGAGAAATAAATTCGCACCAGTGCGGCCATGAAGCAGAGAAATGCACAACTCAGTTTATTTGCTTAGCTAATTGCTTGACAATCTCCAATCTGAGCTGTGATGCAAAGATTGTAGCAACATATCTAATTCAAACCTCAGATGTATGACACTAACTGCTCAATACACACACATCAAACTTAATCTGCAGGCCCTCCCTCAAGCCATGCTGGTCTGTGAAAATTAACTTTCTCTCTCACACAATCTGGAATGAAAACAGAGGGAAAATGCCTGAATTAGGATGCTTTAAAAACGTAATACTGCTGCAGTAAAACTAAAAGTGTGCTGATATGAATATAAAATGTGAAATAAAAGCACTTATTATGACTCTTCAAAAATGACTGCCATCTCAGCAGGTTGCATATCAGAACAGCAAAGGTGGCCTGAATTTAGACACAACTTCTCCTGTGCTGTTAAATCTGGCCAATACTGAAGGCCTCCAGGCCCTGGTTGCTGCTAATTGGGGCCTGTGTTGCTGGGCTACATTTCAGCTGATCAGGCCGAATTGTACGAGTTGGAAGTTGCAATCGTTAACAATTTCAAGGCATGCTGCCACAGAGCCTCTGGAGCCTTTTGCAGTCAAATGCTCCTGCTCCTGGTACCTCCTCTGCCCCTTTTAGGCCAGGGGTCACAAGAGCAGCGCCAGGGGTTGCAGTTGCAACCTCTGGTGACCCCTAAATTACATCCATGTTGCCAGCAAGGTAATCAGGACCTAAATGGCCGTAGCGGGCATCCGGTGTTTGCCCAGGAGGGGTGGGGACCGGTTTTGGAGTGGCGGGGGTACGTTTTGCTAATGGCCCCCAGTAACAAGAGCAGCTGTGCTGGGGGCCAGTTTTGTTAAGCAACCATGCTTGACACAACCGCATCCCTGCCCCAACCCCCTCCCCTAGGAGCCGGTCCAACAAAATTGCCAGGGCTGCTTTTGGTTCCCAGTCCCGCCCTGAGGTTAATGGTTGATGAAAAGTGTGTCTGCGAGAAATGGACCTTTGTGATATGTCATTTATGGGTGGCTGACACTTCATGTAAAATTAAGTTGTTGCAAAATATTAAAACAAAGCTGATTGGTATGGGAGTCCGACACCTGTGGGATGACCCAGAGGGTCAACAATTCCCTTCAAAAAAAGAATTGGAAGGTCTTTATCGGACCATGGTGGAGAGGAACAGTCTACTTACCCCAGAGTTCACTTCCCTGACAGGCAAATGTTTAGAGTTTAAGCCCCGTCCTCTCTAACAGTATTTTTGGGATACCATCACCTAACCCAGGGACAGACGCCTATACTTTCAATTCCGGGTAGGTTAATTACCTGTAAATGCATTCACATGTAAATGGCATATAGAAAATGACTGTATTTAGATGGTGAGGAGACGTATCCGCATATTTTATTTGTTTGCCCAGCGTATCGGGCACCACGGAGAAAATGGTTGCAGCCACAAAGTAGAAATATGGGTGTTCGGAGTAGAGCTATTGTCATGAGAATGTTATTAACCAATACAGAAGTACTGTGTGTATTAGCAGTTGCTAATTCCTAAGTTGGATGTGGCTAATTCGTGATAAAATGTTAAAGGTGAATAAGCCCATGAAAAACAATGGTTGTACTAGAAGATAAAAGATATAGGAACAGACAGGTTAATATTTTGTTGCTAGCACCCTATTGCATAGATGGTGGTTTGCTCTTTGTACCATGCTGGAGTTCTCTTTTTTCCTTTTATATATCTCGACTTAATATACACTGCTGCATGAATTTGTATATACTTGCCATTTACTCATTCTGAATAATTGTGCTTATTAATGATTATACTTCCTTAGGTTTTAAACTAGTTAGTAGTATGGACCCTTATTGGAAATCAGTTTTATGCTTTTTTTTTAACTAATATGAATTTTAGTATCTTTTTAACAGAATAATGTACGCTTTTTTATATATTTTATATCTAATTAAGATTGCCAACTTCCAATGGCTGGGTTGAGTGTTTCTATTGTAAATGTCTTTCATGATCTTAAGTGATTGAAATAAAGATTACATGATGATGATATGTCATTTAAGCATATAAAAAATATAAGTGTTTTCCATCCTGTATTTGCAAAACAGAACCATTACTTCATTGTATGACTTTGCGGCCAGCAATTTAGTTGTTAAAAAACAGACTGAGCTTGTCAGACAGTTTTAATACAACCATTAAAAAAAGTACTGTTACCTAAACAATAACAAATGCTGAAAACCGAATGAACATTTACTGTGGAGATGTGAGCACTAAACTGCAGTGACACCGGTGACTTTTAAAAGAATGCACCTCATCATCCCCTCGTCCCCAGTGATCCTTTTAGTAGGTCCTGGTCTGATTAAATTAAAGAACATTTAAAATGTCCGTGGATAAAACTAAAAAGCCTAGGGAAGGATTCCCTGTACTCAATATTCATTACCCAATTGGGACTGAGAATTCAGTATTGTTTAAGGTATCATGAACCTTTCTTTTTAAATCTGTTCCGAATTGGTATGTTGACTGATTGCCCATGTTGAACACTGCTTCAGACACAAATACAACAGAAGTGTATAAGATGTGTATGTTTTCTTTCACATATGGCCAAATAAATAGGCAGGCTAGTTAGCATTGTCTCTCCTACAGTAAGTCTGATGCTGGCCCTTCCTACAATATTCATCAAGAGTGAAATATCCAAAGTCCTGGATTGTACACATTGTTAGTAAACTAAACGAAACTGAACTTCTCTTCATACCAGTTTTGGAACTGATCCAGTCCAGTGTGAAGTGGTCCACCTATGCAGGCAATTTGCTGCCGCCGTTTCCAGTCTTTGAGCTCTTCAGTTAGCAGGCCCTCCATCAAAACATCCACCTCGTTAATTATCTGTGCCAGTTTGGTGAGCACTTCCTGTAGAAGTCGAAAAATTTAAAAGGAAAAGCTGTAAGAAATAATTATGCATATAGTGCATGTGACACAACAGGACAGGGATCTAACATGTAAGTTACAGAAAAAAAACTACATGACTCAAAGCACAGTTTGCAAGTACATGATCAGCAAAGCGGATTCCTGTACTGGATCATTAGCTGGTATCGCCAGTGCTGCTTGTATTGACATAATTATCTGTGTGTTATCCTGAAGGTATAATTGTACATTTTTTATAAACAATAAAGCTATTCATAAATTGATCGATTTATATGTACAGTGTAAATCCAAAATTCATACAAATTCATTAACAGTCTTTTATATCAGAAACATGGTGTAAATGTTCATAGTATGAAGCAAACATAAGGAGATGATGGAAGGAGTGCTAAAACATTTCAGACACTCACCCCCAGTCACAGATCTGGGTTGAATCCATCATCGTTCTTTAGCTCACTTCCCCACCCCAGTTCAGACCCAGCCATATGCAAATCAGTATTGACCCTGTTAACACTTTGTTACTTGCTTTTTATATTGATCACCCTTTGTATGAAACTTCTGCTCATCTTCCCATTGTTTCAAAGATTTAGTTTGTCTTGTTCCTGTAACCTTTCCTTCTTTTTATTGAAAGATGCACCAAATCATTTACTGCTCATACCAATTTTCATTGCTTTCCAAATCAAGTATTTATCCTCAAATGAACCAAGGCTCTCTGTCCCAAGATTGTCCACATCGAAATGTATTAATTTCTCAAATGCATTGATGTTCAACAATAAAAAGACTAATCTTAAATGTCTCTGGGCCTGATTTAGAACTCTCCAGATAGGTTACTCCTCCACAACAGTAACGGATATCCCGTCCGCCGAAATATACATTTAATAGGATGTAATGGGATTTTTATTCCAGCAGGTGGAATATCCCCCACAGTTGTGACAGAGTAACTCGTCCGTCGAGTTCTAAATCAGGCTCGCTGTCTATTTTTTGCAGCCTTACAAGTTCTAATCTACACTGCCCGTATCCTGCTGTTTCCACATTAACCTCTTTAGTATGTTCCACTGATGTATAGTCAGACTGAGTGTTACATTTTAGAGAAGGCTAAAGATATTGACCAAAAAGTAAAAAAATTCTATTAACAGTTTAGAGAAAGGAAGAATAAAAAGCCTATTATCGTGTGGATGAATTGATAATTCTAAAAATATCTACCAACCAAATATGTTTTTCAAGTTTCAACAGTTACTCCATCTCTCTATTTCTTATTTTTAAGGCTATGTCATAGATATATCATTTTTTCAAGATCAACATTTGTTAAGAAATGTTGGTGAAATGTTAGAATCTCCTGCAGGGCATACATTTTCAAAACCTGTTTGTAGACAAGAATGTATGTAGTTATATTTGAAAGGCAGCAGTTTCTTCCTATTCTGCAGTACTTTGACGATAAGCCTTCTCTGTTCTACAACTTCCTTTGACATATAAAACCCTGATAGTTTTAACAGCTTCTTTTACATTTTCTAACCTTTTTGTCTTCCAAATTAGTTTCTCAAGTAGGACAATAGCAGCATGCTTAAATCACAAAAATATAATATTTTCCCCTTTTTGTGATTGTTAATTCCGCTATTATTCCAAGTACATGTTTTAATGTCATATGTAGTAGCTCAGCTACTCTTTTATTAGATACAGTATGTTAATTGGATGAGTAGAGGTGTAGGAAAATCAGAAGTAGGGGCCTGCATATTTCTATTTACAATAGGGTACACGGTACATAATAAAAGAAACCATCAGATTTTTTGTTTGTCTACAAGTAAAGGCTGAACAATGTCTAAAAATATCAAATTTGGGGCCCAATTCATGAAAAAAAAGTAAAATCATGAGTGAAGATTTCACAATTTTTTCAATTCACAAACATCTCATAAGTATGCCTGAAAACCTGTACAAATCCCATGTTTCCAGGCATATTACTGGGATTGAACATGCAAAGAGGTCACAAGAGAGTATTTAAAGACCAACTGGGCAATTACAAATCAAGACACAAAAAAATGCACGTAGTCTAAAACCCACCCATACTGGATTGATCTTGCAAGATGGAGGATGGGCTGTAGCTCCCCAGCCAGTAGCTCACCAGACAGTGGACAGTATTATTCGCATTCCTAAATCTAGAGGATGGAGAGTCTGACACCGATGTGAGGGAGGATAGTAACAGGAATACTCTTACACATTCTGGCAGTCTTCTATAAAGATATTTCTCATTAGTTCTTCCTGAGCTCTGCCATCTGGTGGATGGTGGGGGACTGAGTGTGGATCAGTAGATTTGCTTGTTAAGGGAGAGAATAGCCTATTGTGCTTCCCTGATGACAGTCAGGTGCAGAGACTTCACATGTCATTGTGCTCATGTTTTGGCATACTCCCACTTGGAACCAGCATCATCACTACCTACTGTGAGAGCTATCACCTTGTAGTAAGGCTGTGTCTGCACTGAATAACATTGAAAATATATCACCTCAAATTGGTTCCAGAACTTTAGACAGTAAATCAGAATCCTCTGTCAGGAAAAGGAGTGTGAAAGTGGAATCCAAACACTCCCACTTGGTTTCAGTTCTAAGTTCTTCTTGACAAAGGAAGGGACTGCTCCACAGAGTACTCAAAAAGCTGCTGTGAGACCAGAGATCAAGTCTGCATGATAGTTAGGCTTCCAAGTCTTCCACAGGTAAGGACACATCACCTCAAATGTGTGCAACTTGCTGATGAAGCTGTAGATCTGACTGGAGACTAGAAGGCAGTCTACCTGCTTGGAGAAAGTGGGAAAATGCTTCCCACTGTAGAAGGGGAAACCATTCAGGAGGAGAACCCCTGCTGTGATCCGAGTGTGTAGAGCATCCAGAAGGGCTGAGTGACCCTGGGTGCACAACCGACACCTAAACAAGGTGTGAAGGGCCACCCTGCCTCCTTGCATGGTTCAAGCCTTGACCAGCATGAAGTAACTGCAAGCCTGAACAAGAGTATGCGGTCTAGCACCCCTGTGACATGACCGGAGGGACTTGGACTGCCACTGCATCTATGGGCGGTGTGCCACTGCCAGGACGAATGACACTGCCGTAGCAGAGGAGCTTCCCCACTGCCCGGAGGTCACAACTGCAGACGACAAGTACCCACTATCCATGCCTGCCGTGCCATTTGTTTCTAGTGGCCTGAATAAGGAACAAGACCACCATCCACAGTCCAGAGCCACATAAGAAGAAGCCAGTAGTGCAATCTCAATGAGTGCACCATCCCATGCTGCACCAGGCCCCCTTTCCGCTGAACAGGTCTCATGGACCCTGAAACTGAAAGACTGAGATACTGCGTTTTGACCGCAATTAGGAAGCTAAAATTTGCCGGTGTGAACTCTTTTTCTCGAGAACTGAATGAACTAATCTACGGGTTACCCATTGCTAAGTGAACTCTCACCTGTGAAAATAATTTCCTGAGACCATTTACCTCAGTGAAGTCACCAAATCTATTGAGGACACCCTAAGAATTGGGATAGGTCTCTGTAGATAGCATGAAGGTTAACGAAAACCAATGGATGGGATTGCAAAACCCTGAAGCTGAACCACAATTAAGGTGTATGTATTTTGTTTTGCTATGACATGAAAATCCTTTCTTTTTAATGACACTGGCACAGTGCTGGACAGTGAGTTATTGAGTCTGTTGTTTGATTGTTTGAGCTTGAAGTCTCTGCCCCCAACACTATCTCAGTAAAAATCATTTGACTGCTCGCCCTTGCCACCCTGATAGTCAAGTGAGAACATGTTGTACTTGGCCCAGTTTGCAGAGCCATATTAGGATGGTCCCCAGGACACCAGGGGAAAATAATCCCTACCACTATGGTTGTGGCCCAGTAGCCTCGGTCTGAAACACACCAAGTGATACATTCACCTTGGATAGAATTAATTTTTCAACCATTTCTATGGTGAGAAGGTGTCAGATTGGTATTTGTAAATTCTTCAAATGTACAAGTTTGTGCACACTCACACAATTAAAAGGCAAATTATGCTTTGTAAAATTGTCTTCCCACCCATCAAGTTGGACTTACTTCTGCAGATATATCTGCACTCCTGGTAGAGAAATCTGCAGCACTAAATCCATTAATACCTACCAGGAAACCTTTTTCTGAATTGTAGGTAGGTGTAAATGGAGATATTTTTGGTTTGCCACAAATGTATGACTGAAAATGCATTTATGAATTGGATTGCTAGTGTTTAAGATTATATCAATCTTGAGATGTCATTTATACCACTTCATGGAACTCATAATATAGAAATCAACCGCTATCAAATTAATAAATCCAACAAACTCAATCAAACAGAGAAAAAGTAATTAAAAAAAGATGTAAATAAGTATCCCTGTTAAGTCCTACTGAGAACACAGTCCAGGAATACTAGCAGTTGGCCTTTTCTATATTGAAACCATTGCACAGACCTATAGCCTTGCAAGGGGGTCATGGGTTCCAATGCAAGCAAGGAAAATGGCCTTACCTACCATAAATAGGTACTAAAAACAACAATAATTGGTGTGAAATCCGCACTCACTCTGCTCTGGTTCACTTCACTTGCTGCACCATTGATAGCTTTGCCCAAAGCACAGACTATTGAGGAAAAAAGTATTACCAAACACATAGCCTTCAGCCTGCACCGAACGAGATAATGATTTCCAAATCCCAAGCTTTGCTTGCACTTTAGACACTCTATAAGTATATCACACATAAGCTGGAAACAATTTCTAAGGACAAATCGAATCAAGGATCAATATTTTCAGAATTTCCAGCTTAATCGTCCTCAGACACTGGGCATATATTCTGAATTCAGGCAATTAGGCTGGGTGGTTACCGACCAAAACCACTCTTCTATTGGTGCTATTCAGTGGCAAAGACAACAAATTCTGTACAACTTAGGTTTAGAGTGAATGACCAAAATATCATATTAAAAATATCGTATGATATAAATATTGTGTCAAAAATATTGTGATGACCAAAATATCGTGGAACAGAATATATGAGGTACAACATATTGTGTTTTTTGGTATATAAGATCGTTTTAAAGAATATAATTGTATTAAATATTGTTTACTTTAATATTGTTGTAATAAATATTGTTTCTTTATTAATTTAATATATATTGATTAGTATATTAATTTTAATTGCTAGTAATATTAGTTTAATTGTTCTTAATTTTTTCAAATATAGTTTGTCATTTTAAATGTGCAATTTACTTTTTTAATTTAATTAGTAATTTATAATTTAGTAGGAGATTGTTGGGTTTGTAGGGGAATAGGGTGGGAACTTTTTTTCTATAACCTTTATTTTTTACTTTTTTAATAAACAAACATAGAGAAGTGTATAGATTTTCAGAACAATCAATATTCATAATAGGGCAAAAGAGGAGGAAATATGTCCGTGGATGAACATCAAACATGTTATCTATCGCTGCCTCTTCAGTTCTATGTTCCCCAGCCACATGATCACCTTCCGCATAGTTGTGGCACTGTTATAAGTCTCACCTCTGTCCCCCACCTCGTGTGTCGGCCTCCCCATCATCTGACATAGGACCTGATTATGAGCTTCGGCAGTGCAAGGATGGGCGGTACTCCACTGCCGTTCCCTAGCACCACCGAGACTCGTCGCCGCCAGTCCGCCAGATTACAAGTTATTTGTAGTCTGGTGGGCGGTCAGCGGTGCATTCCCAAGGCGGTGCCTCTTTCAAAGGCCATAGTGTCTTTAAAATAAGGCATCGCAATTGGAACGCCTCACAAGATTCCTCCACGGCATGGACTGAAAAGTCCATGCCATGCAGGAACTCTTGCAAAAGACACACAATTGATGGACGGAATGCAGAACAAATCAAATCATTCACCCGCAGTCAAAAGATCTGGGTTAAATCCATCATTCTATTGCTCACCATGCCACCCCAGTTTAGACCTCGGCATATGCAAATCAGTCTTGACCCTGTGCCTCATGGGAATAGTCCAGCCCGAACTGCCAAGCCAGGTCCTCCCTGGACCGGAAACAAGCATCCTAGGACCGGTTTCAGGGATTCATCCCTCTTCAGCCAGGATAGCTTGATTCCAGTGGCACAGTGAGCCCGGGACCCACGTCTGGGCATACCCGGCGCACTTAGGGCGAGAAAGCATAAGACACACAATTGATGGACAGAATGCAGAACAAATCAACACATTCACCCCCAGTCAAAAGATCTGGGTTAAAACCATCATTCTTTTGCTCGCCATGCCACCCCAGTTTAGACCTGGCCATATGCAAATCAGTCTTGACCCTGTTCCTTAAGGGAACAGTCCAGCCCGAACTGCCAAGCCAGGTCCTCCCCGGACCGGAAACAAGCATCCTAGTACCGGTTTCACCCATCTTCAGCCAGGATAGCTTGATTCCAGTGGCACAGTGAGCCCGGGACCCACATCTGGGCATACCCGGCGCACTTAGGGCGAGAAAGCAAAAGACACACAATTGATGGACGGAATGCAGAACAAATCAAAACATTCACCCCCAGTCAAAAGATCTGGGTTAAATCCATCATTCTTTTGCTCACCATGCCACCCCAGTTTAGACCTGGTCATATGCAAATCAGTCTTGACCCTGTGCCTCATGGGAACAGTCCCCATCCGAACTGCCAAGTCAGGTCCTCCCTGGACCGGAAAAAAGCATCCTAGGACCGGTTTTGGGGTTTCACCTCTCTTCAGCCAGGATAGCTTGATTCCAGTGGCACAGTGAGCCCGGTACCCACATCTGGGCATACCTGGCGCACTTAGGGCGAGAAAGCAAAAGACACACAGTTTATAGACGGAACGCAGAACAAATCAAAACATTCACCCCCAGTCAAAAGATCTGGGTTAAATCCATCATTCTTTTGCTCACCATGCCACCCCAGTTTAGACCTGGGCATATGCAAATCAGTCTTGACCCTGTGCCTCATGGAAATAGTCCAGCCCGAACTGCCAAGCCAGGTCCTCCCTGGACCGGAAACAAGCATCCTAGGACCGGTTTCAGGGTTTTATCCCTCTTCAGCCAGGCTAGCTTGATTCCAGTGGCACAGTGAGCCCGGGACCCACGTCTGGGCATACCCGGCGCACTTAGGGCGAGAAAGCAAAAGACACACAATTGATGGACGGAATGCAAAACAAATCAAAACATTCACCCCTAGTCAAAAGATCTGGGTTAAAACCATCATTCTTTTGCTCACCATGCCACCCCAGTTTAGACCTGGCCATATGCAAATCAGTCTTGACCCGGTGCCTCATGGGAACAGTCTAGCCCGAACTGCCAAGCCAGGTCCGCCCTGGACCGGAAACAAGCATCCTAGGACCAGTTTCGGGGTTTCACCGCTCTTCAGCCAGGATAGCTTGATTCCAGTGGCACAGTGAGCCCGGGACCCACATCTGGGCATACCTGGCGCACTTAGGGCGAGAAAGCAAAAGACACACAATTTATAGACGGAATGCAGAACAAATCAAAACATTCACCCCAGTCAAAATCCATCATTCTTTTGCTCACCATGCCACCCCAGTTTAGACCTGGCCATATGCCACGTCTGGGCATGCCCAGCGCACTTAGGGCGAGAAAGCAAAAGACACACAATTGATGGACGGAATGCAGAACAAATCAAAACATTCACACCCAGTCAACAGATCTGGGTTAAATCCATCATTCTTTTGCTCACCATGCCACCCCAGTTTAGACCTGGCCATATGCAAATCAGTCTTGACCCGGAGCCTCATGGGAACAGTCTAGCCCGAACTGCCAAGCCAGGTCCTCCCTGGACCGGAAACAATCTTCCTGGGACCGGTTTCGGGGTTTCACCCCTCTTCAGCCAGGATAGCTTGATTGCAGGATAGCTTAATTCTAGTGGCACAGTGCATGCACACAGAGGGCCACATGTTATGCCTCCCTTGTGCATGTACAAGCAAAGGAGGCACAGGGGGCCCTATAGGGCTCCCTTTGTTTCCTCTCTGTCAGGGTTGACATGGAGGAGGAACCTTCATGTCACCGCTGGTGGAGAGGAAACTCATAATATGCTTGGTGGGACCGTGGGAGTCCCGCCAAGCATATTGTGACCTCTGACTGACACACAACCTCCAGGGAACGGCGGTTCCCTGGCAGCATCAGCAGTCCCAGGGCAGTCCGACCGCCCAAGTCTTAATGGGGCGGTCAGTTCGCAGGGCAGCAGTGGATGGATTACCACCAACGCACCAACTTGGACCACCAGACTCGTAATCAGGCGCCTGGTGTCTGAATCGGAAGTACTATCAGGCTCAGCAGGTTTCGGCAGCCTGTCACCTAGTTTCCTACAGACTTCAAGATCCTTGTCCACATGTCATCTCTTCTGCTCAGTCTAATATGGATTTCTTCCACTAAGGCCCATTCTTTCAATCAATCAATCAATCAATGTTATGTTATATCATTTATTGAGCGCTCTGTTACCCGTAGGTGTCCTGGCGCTATGTGAGACTTCCTTAAGGAATGAGACCAGAGTCATGCTAGTCCGCAAACAACCAAGTTTTTGAGGCTTTTCGAAAAGCCAGGAGGTTGACATACCTCTCAAATGCAGAGGAAGCTGATTCCAGGCTCTAGCTGCATTGACTACAAAGCTTTTGCCACTCCAAGTGGCTTTTTTTACAAACGGCACATAGACCAGTTTGGCATCAGATGAACGTAATGGTCTATTTGGAGTGTACCAATACAGCCGCTCTTTTAGGTAGGCCTGTCCTGCTCCATAAAGTGCCTTATCAACGAGACACAACGCCTTGAACGGGTACGCTTCCTAACTGGCAGCCAGTGCAGTTTACGTATCTCTTTCGCTATTGGGGCGTATTTTGGAATGCCCAACACCAGTCTGGCAGCAGCATTCTGCAGGAGCTGCAACCTCTGCAATAATCCTTCCTGAATGTTAAAATACAGACTATTGCAGTAGTCCAGCCTCGACATGGTGAGTGAGGGGATTACTGTTTTTCGGCATTCTGTGGGTAAAAATGACAGAATTTAATTGCAGGACCTGAGCACAAAAGACGTGGCAGAGGTCACTGCATTTATCTGGTCTTTAAAATTGAGCTTCTGGTCCACCCATACACCTAGGTTTTTAACCTTCCTGTTCGGGGTGGGGAGGGGGCCCTGGGTCTCTGGCCACCATTCCGGTGTCCAGAAATTGGGATCATTGCCAAAACATAACACCTCCGTCTTGCTAGAGTTTAATTTAAGGCAGTTTTGGGCCATCCAAAACCCTACGGCGTTCATACACTCTTTAAAACGGTGAGCCGTGCCTTTTGCCTCAGACGGAAGAAGAGACACCACAATTTGCGTATCATCCGCATACGTAGTCAAACTAAACCCCAAATGACCGAATAAGAGACGCCAGCGAGGATACATATATATTAAATAATTTCGGACTCAGTGAGGACCCCTGCGGGACCCCACATGGCAATGAAAAAGGGTCTGATACAAATTCCCCCAGCGCCACCTGCTGACTCCGGTTCGACAGGAACGATCCTAAGAGTCTCCCTGCTGCCTCCCGAATACCAATCTCCTGCAGCCGGTCCATCAACAAATCGTGATGGACCGTGTCGAATGCTGCAGAGAGATCTAGCATAATCAGAGCCGCCTTGCCACCTTGATCTAAAATAGTCCGAACCTCTTCGATGGCTTTCAAAAGTGCCGCTTCAGTACTGTGGCCTCCTCGAAAGCCATACTGCGTTTGGTTGAGAGCTTGTGTGAATTCCAGAAATTGGCTAAGCTGCGTATTTATATGTCTCTCGACAATTTTCGCCGGTATCGGAAGTCTGGATACTGGTCTGAAATTACTAGGCTCATTAATGTCGAGGTTCGATTTCTTTAATAAGGGCAGAATGGAGGTTTTTTTTCCAGTCCAATGGGTAATAGCCTTCTCTATACATCGCATTGAAAATGGGTGTCAAGACTCGAGCGACAGGCTCTGCTGCTAACTTTAAAATCGCTATCGGACATGGATCCAAAGGGGAGCCAGATTTCACCTGCATCAGGAGGTTAGCAGTTTCTGTAGTAGTAAGCTGAGCAAAATTATCCAATGACCCTTTCTTATCTAGATACAGGTTATCTGCTTGGTCCGCCATGGTTTTTGGAATGACATTGGTGAAAGCGGAAAAGATGGTATTCACTTTTGCATAAAAGAAACTGGCCAGAGTTTCACAGAGCGCCTGACTAGGTGTAATTGTAATAGCCACTAGATTGGCCAGACTGGTAACTGTATTAAATAATTCCCTAGCAGAGTTAGTAGCTCTATTGATCTTCATGGAATAAAATAGAAGCTTAGCCTGATGGATCTGCTGTTTATATGTGGCGAGACCTCGTTTATATTCCTCCTTATCGCTATCCTTGTACTCCGTTCTCCATCTTCTCTCCAGATGTTTACAATTCAATTTATTTTCCCTGAGTTCCTGTGTGTACCAAGGAGCAGAGGGTTGCCTTCTAGTGGGAAATAACGTTTTTATAGGAGCCAGCTTGTTCCCTGCTGTTTCTAGCAAGCAACTGTAGGAACATGTAGCCTTATCTAAGTTTGCGGGCGGCGTAATTATGGTCTTATTAAGTATGTCACGCAAATCCTCGGCCACTACTTTATTCCACGCTCTTTTCTCCAGTTTTCTTTTTTTAACTGGTTTTTGCAGCTGGCGCTCGGGAATATTAAGATTAAATACCACAGCTTTGTGGTCCGACCATGGTAACGGAATAATATCCGTCATTCGTAAATGTGGATTGTTAGTAAAAATGCCATCCAGTATGTGTCCTGCCTTATGAGTCGCCTCTGTCACCTGTTGCTCTAAATTACTACACTTCATCAAGTCTAGCAATTTGGCTGTGTCTGGATCTGATGTAGTTTCCAAATGGAAATTAAAGTCCCCTAACATGGTATAAGAGCACGCCATAATCCCTGTTTCCATAATTTTGCCCAGCTTCTCAATGAAGTGGGCTCTGGAGCCTGGTGGTCTATAGACAAGTGAGCCTTGGAAGGTATAATGGGGAGATAAGCAGAAGGAGAAGTCTAACGCCTCGCAGCCTTCCACCTCTCCTGGGCTACACGAGGAGATAATGGAAGAGTGGTAGATCACAGCAAGTCCGCCCCCTCTTCCCTTTGGCCTGTTCAGAGTGAAGCAAACAAAATTAGGCGGAGTCGAGTTGATTATGTCCGGACCAGAGGCATTGTCCGTCCAGGATTCCGTAATGAAAGCTATCTTAATGTCTTCGCCTTCTATGAATAAAGCAGTCTCTGTGCTATATTTCATCAGCGATCTGACATTCATCAGGGCACATTTCCAGGTAGAAATACATGTGTCATTCCCCAATTTTGCCGATTGAATTCTCGCCATCTCTAAGGTGTGAAACAGAAGCTTTGGGATTGTAGTCCCACACCTTGGGCAAGCTTTGTGGAGCTTCTGGGGCTGAGAATCAGGGCTGATACAGAGACGTGAATAAGTATTGATGTTAAGATTAAGATTCTTTAAAAACAGACCATCATAACACATTTATATCTGAATACCTGTGCTCCCCGGACCAGGGGGGCTGGCGCGGAGCGTGGGCCGGTCGCAGACAGGCGCAGATGAGCTTGCCTTTGGCGCACCAATCAATCAATCACTCAGGAGCATGTATAGCACAGCTACTCACCTGTGAGGGTCTCAAGGCGCTGGGGGTAAGGGGCTGCTGGTCGCACTGGGTGGAGGATCATTCAAAGAACCAGGTCTTAAGGGTCTTCTTGAATTGGGTCAGTGATGTGGATTTCCTGAGGTGGAGAGGCAGGGTGTTCCAGGTCTTGGCGGTGAGGTGGGAGAACCAACTTCCTCCGGTTCTGTTCCTGTGGATCCTGGGAACGGACGCTAGGGTGAGTTGGGTGGAGCGGAGTTGTCTGGCAGGTACGTGGAATGCGAGGCGGTGGTCTTTAATGTCTCTGTGCCAGCAGTGTACTCTTGTGCCTTTCCATGAGATAGCGGCCTAGGACCTTGCAAGCACTAGCACCAATTACAGAATTTTGTATGCCATAGTTTTCCCTTTCGGGTGTCAGACATTTTCTAATAGGCAGCAGAATGGCGAGAGGTCAATTGAAATGGCCACCACCACCACCTTCTCCTAATAGTTATACACCTCCTGCATACACAGGCTAGGTATAAGAAACCTACATTTTCGTCTCGACATCTCAGACAGTAGTCAGACCGAGATCCGGATATCCTATGGAGGCCTCTGGGGATAAGGTGCGTCTGGTGTAGGAAATTGAAAACAATTCATTTGAATTGAGTATTTCAAGACACCCAGTGGGTAAGGGAATTGATGCACGACCAGTGCACCTTCCTCAGACGTCCTCCCAGGTCACAATCCCATTCAGTCCTGGAACGTGGCACTCAACCACCTCTGTCTGTCCTCATGGCTTTGTATAATAATGTGATTAAGTGGTGTCGTGCCCCACAGGTTAAAAGGATCCAAGGTATGTGTGTTGTTGCAGGGGCCTCCGGGAACGTGAGCCAAGTGCTCCTAGCTATTTCGGTCAGTCCAGCATGGTGCAGGAAATGCCCTCCCCTAATGTGAAAGTGGTGCAAGCTTCCTCAAAGGATATAAAGGTTTCCACGGGGTAAAGATTGCCTAGTGTGTTGCAGCCCCGTTGCTCTAATCCTGAAATGACACTTCCTCAATTAGTTGACGGAGAAGTTTGACTATACATATTGGCGATTCCCAATGGAAGCCCTCTTCAAATCTTTTTGAACAAAACCTTGCCAGATGGATGCCGTGACTCACACTATCTGCGGGACTGTCAGAGGTTGTCCTTCTCCCTCCATGAGGAGTTCAGGCAGGCGCTCGGCTTCTGCTCTCCCCGCCAACAAGCACTTTTCCCAAGTATCCTCTGGTGCGCAGCGTAGTAATACAAATTAAGTCTCGGGCCTCCAGTCCTACCTCTTCATAGGTCATTTTGAGAGTCGCCCATAATAGTGAAACCAGCAGTGAATCGAATTGTTTGAAAACCTACGCCAGGAGGGGGCATAGTGAGTTCTGTAGCACATATAAACATCTGGGCAGCAGCACCATCTTAGAGATGTTATGTTATGGGAACTTATATAGCACAGCGATTACCCAGAGGTGTCCTGGCGCTGGTTAATTATCCCCTGAGTAAATAAATGGTAAACTGCTATTACAGGTTAAAAAGCAAGGTCTTTAGACTCTTCCTAAATGTCAGGAGGTGTGTGCTGTTTCTCAGATAGAAAGGAAGATCATTCCAAGCTTTTGTGGCACGCACGACAAAGCCTCTTCCGCCCCAGGAGACTTTTCTTGTAACTGGTACACTAACCAACTTGGCTTCCATGGAGCGCAGGGTCCTTTTAGGCCGGTACCATTGAATATTCTGTTTCAGAAACTCAGGGCCTATGCCTTGAAGAGCCTTGAAAACTGTACACAAGGCTTTAAAGCGCACCCGTTTCCTGACTGGCAACCAGTGAAGTTTACTAGTTTCCTTGGAGATGAACGCAAATTTGGGTGTGCCTGACAGCAAACTTGCTGCTGAGTTTTGCAGCAATTAGAGTTTGTTCATAAAGCGTACCTGTAGGCTCAGATAGAGGCCATTACAATAATCGAGCCTAGACAGGACGATCGCCGTGACCACTGTTCGCTGGCTGTCAGCCGGTAAAAAGGGGAGAATTTTAATCATCCTAAGCACATGGAAGGTGGTAGATGACATTGAATTGCTCTGATCTCCCAAATTGAGCTTGTCATCTATCATGATGCCTACGTTTTTACCTCCCTTGATGGTGTGGGAAGAGTGCCCAGTGTTACTGGCCACAGATTAGGGGTCCAAAAATTGGCGCCATTCCCAGAAAGGATGACCTCCATATTGCCTGAATTTAATTTAAGGCAGTTTCGTGTCATCCACCTCCCCAAAGCTTCCATACAGTTGTGGAATTGATTATCTAGTTCAGTTCCCTGGCCTGGCAGCAGCGATATGGCGATCTGTGTGTCATCAGCGTAGAATATCAGCTTAAAACCAAAGGAGCTGATCAGTGAGGCAAGTGATGAGACGCACACATTGAAAAGTAGGGGGCTAAGCGAAGACCCCTGTGGCACTCCGCAGGGAAGGGTAAAAGATTTGGAGTGAGCTTTATCCAGCGCGACTGCTTGTGAACGCCCAGATAGGAATGATTTTAGGAGCTTCCAAGCTTTCCCTTGAACCCCGCATGCCAACAAACGGTCCATCAGTAAGTCATGATGGACCATATCAAAGGCTGCCGATAGGTCGAGCAGAACCAGGGCAGCCTTACCTCCCCTGATGGGATGGCTAGGCATCCCATCATTAAGGTTTCCTATTTGGGTATTAAAATTGCTTCGAAGGTACAAACTATTGTTAATTTAAACTTTGACCCAATTCTAACTTCGTCTAATAAAATGCTAGAAAACCTGGATTATTTGCACTTATCTTTATACGGCAGGTGCAATGTTATTAAGATGGTTGTTTTTCCGAAATGTCTTTATTTATTTCGCACGATTCCACTCTTGCTACCCAACTCAATCTTTAGAGGATAGAAAGAATGTGTCCTCATTTTATATGGGGATATAAGAGGACAAGGTGAGCTTTTAAAAGACTTAATTTACCAAGAGCAAGGGGGGGACTGAATATCCCCCAATTTCGGTACTATTATTGGGCTGCGATGCTCCAGCATATGGGGATATTGTTTTTTGGAACTCAGTCGTATAAAGATCCAGCTGTTTTTCCATCTATATATGAACTCATTATGGGGCCTGAGGCCAGGTATTTATTTTCTAAGTTTTTCGAGCCAAGTTACTACAAAAGAACTCGCTTTAAGATTTTTGGGGCTGCAGCTGCAGTTTGGTGCAAAGATCGCAAACACTTTCCTTTAAAGGAATATAATCGTTATATGACTCTAGGAATAATAGGGAAACTCCCTTTAATTTTCTGTGACTCAACTATTCGGAGATGGAATACTCAGGGGATTAGAACTATTGGGGACCTTTTCCTAAATAATCAATTGATGTCTTTTTGTGAACTTCAAGAGAAGTTTGGGTTGCAACGTTCGGATTTTTTTAAACATCTCGAAATTCGAAGTTTTTTAGATAAACTTAATTTAAGAGGGCAGATTAGTCTGGAAAAGAATCTGATATTGGAAGCTATAAAGGGGAGATGTAAGCTTTCTCAACTTTCCAAAATTATAATTGCAACCCAACAGGACGACCTTGTATATTTCGAGCAACGCTGGGATAGAAGGGTGGGGATAGTAGGTGTTGATTTACAGCTGGTATTGAGCCTAGCTGATGCTGTTCTTTTATCAGGCAGCTTCAAAAGCCAATGCTATAAGCCTATGTTTGATTTATACTATTCCCCAGCGAAGATAGCTAAATGGGGAACTAATCGGGGGATGTCTGTCCTAGATGCGCCGTGAGGGCAGCTGATCTGGTGCATATGTTCTATGATTGTCCTGTATTAGCCCCCTTGTTGAAAGAGGTTAAATGTTTTCTGAACTTAGTTCTCGGAGTGTCGGTCGACATTAGACCTCAATTAGTGTTATTTGGATATGAGTTTGGGGTAAATATTAGAAAGCGCTCAACTCCTGAGAAGGGGTTTCTGCTTTTATGTATGGCTGTCTTCCGCTTATGTATCACCTCCCAATGGCTCAGTCCGGATTCACCGTCTTTTTCTATTTGGAAGGCTAAATTACTATCTTTGTACAATTTGGAAATTGCTTTGTATAAACTTAAAGGTAGAAGAAAAAAGAAATTTGGGTTAGCATTATGGGCCCCAATAATTAATTGGGTCTGATTGCTCTATTTTTTGTGTATCGTTTATGTAATTACTAATGTTCTATGAATGTAAGAATGAAATTATCAATGCTGATTTAAATAAAATAAAAAAAGGTTTTCCAGAATGTGATGGAAGTTCTGAGAGTATCCTGTCAATGTTTAGGCTTAGCTGACTGGCCACTGAGTCCGCCACTTCGACGCCTAAGTATCTAAAATGATCTATTTCCCAGCGCAGGCCCAGGGCGCCAGCAGTCCATCCGGCGCACCTACTAATGATGCAATTGGGAATAATTAAATTTTCTCATGTTAAGGCGCAACCCAGAAAGACCATGACAGCTCTCTAGCAATTGTTGTATGAGTGGATCAGAAGTCCGTGGAGAGGATAAATAGAACAGGGTGTCAGCAGCATAAAGTCAGATGATGTGTCGGGCCTCTCCCACTAGTCTGCCCCGGTCGCGCATCTCCTCATGTGACCAGATTGCCAACGGCTCAATTGTGAGCGCAAATCAGAGTTGTGACAGAGGACAACCCTGCCTCGTGCTGCATTCCAATGTCCACATTTCGGAGTGTACTCTCCACATCATGACCTTCACGCTTGGCCAAGAGTAGAGTAGGCAATTCCAGCCGCAGAACTGAGGGCCAAGCCCCGTGACCTGGAGGACCTTGAGTAGGTAGCTCCAGTCCACACTGTTGAATCCTTTTTTCGAGGTTGGCTGGGACCAGAGTCATCCCTTCATCAAGATCCTGCACTTCATACATGATGTGGTTGTCGTCTGAGGTTCATGCCAGTGCTACGCCCAGGGATGAAGCCACACTGGTTTTCATACACTAGACTAGTCATATTGGGAATCAAGCGCAATGCAAGCGTCTTACATAGTGTCTTCATGTCCACGTTGATGGTGGCATTATTCCCTTGTCTTTGGCCTCCCAGAGTAGCTCCAGGAGCCTCTGTGTCAGCAGGGCCGAGAATGTCTGCTCGAACTCAGGAGGGAGTCCATTGCCTGCGCGGGAGCTCTATCGGAACTGTCCAAAGCTTCTCTAGGTCTAGCGGGTCTCTAATGCTTCCACTGCAAGAGGGGGGAGCTAAGGGATGTCCAACACCTGAAGGAAGGTAACATATGACTGGGCTACTACAGCAGGGTTGGTTGTATACACGCACTGTAGGTGCTTCTTGAAAGTGTGTGCAATTTCCACCCGAGATGTAACTCTCTGGCCCTCATGTGCCTATAAATGCATCACAAGTGGAGGGACAGTCTCCAGGCCAGTAATTTGCCTGACTTGTCCACTTCCCGGTGTAGTCTTTGTCTATATTGACGCATGGTGTATTTATCAAGCCGGTACATATATCTGCGATCCAGCAGTGGGTGCGACATTCCCTCTCCTATACTTTATGTTGAGTCAGGTTTGACGCCTGGGACCGTGCAAGTTCAGCCTCTTCTCAGAGGAGTTCTGAATGCTTGTGTGCCCCGTAGGTGAGGCCAATGCATGCACCCCTCACTACTGCCTTAAGGGCCTCCCACTCTGTGGACTTGTGTGTCGTGGATCCCCAGCTAGTGTCCATGTAACCTGTGATCGCTCCCAAAAAGGCCTCCTGCCCATCTGGGTCTTCCTGTATGTCAGCCAGTATTTGTCACGTTGTGGGCCCACGTCTCGCCTCCCCCCATGATATCCTACAGCTAACTGGAGAGAGGTCAGACAAAAATCTGGCGAGGTGTGTCATTGTAACATCTTCTGGGCAAGGGAGCCCGGAGACAAAAACCCTGTTGAGGAGGCTGTGGGTGTTGTGGGTTAGTGAGTGTTATGTATACACAAAATGGGTAGGCGGGGCATCCTCCACACATTTAGTAGTTCAAGGTTGTGTGTCACCCCTCTAAATGCCTCCTTCATGTTAGGTTTTGTGCCATTCCTCTGGGTGATCTATCTAGGACTGTATCTAATAAACAATTGAAATCACCCAGCCATAGTGTCGGAGGCCCACAGTGGCCTGCACCAACAAGTCTTGCATGGCGTTGAAGAACCCTGGGCCATCGGTGTTTAGCAGTGTCAATGTAGGCCATCCACCTTGTCCTGTAGTAAGACAAACCTCCCCCCTACGTCAGCCTCAGAATAAGTTAGGGAGAACAGGATCCCCAGGGCCATCCAGATTAATGTGCCCCTTGCATACGAGAAGTATTATGAGTGGGAGAGTTGACCGTGACATTTTTTGGCCAAGCATTGGGCACCTGATTAAGTAAGATGGTTTTCCTGCAAGCACGCTATGTTGATCCTGTGCTGCTTCAGGAAAGTTAGAACCCTGTAGTGTTTTATGTATGTACCAGTGCCCCTGACCGTCCAGGTTAAGATCCATAAGTCCCCCCTCACCATTGTCTTCTCGTAAACAGAGGTAGTGTCCCACCTCTGTTGTGTTAAGAAATCCGGCATCTGCTGTGTACCAAAACAAATTAAACAAACAAACAAACCCAATCCCATGAACCCTCCCACAGACAGCTATAGACTAACCATCATATGATAAATGCTCACCTTAAGAGTGCGCCAGGAATCGCAGCATCACTCAGCCTATGCAACGGGGAATGGCTAACTTCTATGGAGAACATAGCTCCCAGCCAACCGTGCTCCAATCATGAACCACACAAATGATCCTACCCCAAACCTGTCTCACAGGCCCAGGGGGCATCCGGCATTTCAACAGCCCTGTAAGTGGATCTGTTGCCATATAGCTTCCCCGATCTGGGATACTCTCATGTAGCTGTCACAGGTAATCGACTTTTGTAGCATTGTGTTCATGCCTTCCCACTGTGCTAAGTCAGGACCACTTTATTTTGACTGCTGGTCCCACCTTCCCCCATAGCCCTAAAGCAAACCCACTGATCTGCAGTCAGTCAATGTTCTGTGCTACTGCCACAGCGACCAGTGAGTCCGGAGCCGTCAACGCTGTCAAGGATGGGAGCCTCTCCCCCAGATTGTCCATAGACTGTTGCACATCATTATTCAAATCCTTCTCCTGTGAGGGTATAGTGTTCAAGAGCATGGTTCCGTCTTCCCCAAAAGTCACGCTCCGGGGGCCCGAAGGAGAACAGTTTGGATTTTCCCTGTCCAACAAACGTCACGGGGCACAAAGAATTCTACCAGGAGCACTTCTACCTTTCGCAGTTCCAGCCATTCCCAGACCTCTTCTGGGTTGTCGCAGAAGTGTGCTTTGTCTTGGAATGTGACCTTCAGTTTTGCCAGGTATAGTAACATATACTTCAACTGCAGGGAATGTAATTTTTGTTTGACTCCTGAAAGGGTGTTTCAGTGTTCCTGGACTTGCATAGTGGAGTCCGGATATATTGCAATGGTGCTTTCACCATAGCAGGGGACTGTTTGCTCCCTGGCCTCCCAAAGTATGCAGTCCCTGTCCCTGTAATTGAGCAATTTGGCTATTTCTGGGAATACCAGGACCCTGTTATTATTCCACTGAGAAAGACCCTCAGTGCAATCTGTTTCTGTAGGACCTTCACTTCCCTCTCAAGATCAGTGATGTTAGTTTCTGCAGTTGTGACTTTGTCAGCCACCTTGCTCAGGTCAGCTCGAAGAAGATGCACATCGATAGACTCTCCCTCTATTCGGTGCTCCAGTGCTGACGGGGATCCCTGAATGGCTGCTAGTAGCTCAGCCTGAGAGGGCTTGACTGTCTCTCCCGGTGGGTCACCAGCCTCCGGCGCCCCTGACTGGTCTGTAATCCATTGGGTGAGGTGCTTTGGAGTTGTGTATTGAGTGATTATACTGGAGGCATGAGTACGGGCTGTTTTATCCTTGCCCATGGTTCAAACTGCAAAGTGCATGAGACGATTGTAGTGGAAGCCCCTCTGGACTCCCACAGGGCACCATTATCTCTCACCTTCCATGTCGCAGCTACCATCCCTTGGGGGTTGTCTGGTTGGATCCTGTGTTAGGGGCACGTTCCGGACCCGAGACTCAGCCTCCTGGGACACTCCCACCCGTGGGAGCTCTCGGTCCACAGAGGGCCCCACTGCACCAGGGCTTTCTTCTAGTGGTGGCCTCGACTCCCGGCTGTAAGACCCTGCTAGGCCCATCCAGCCATGGGCTAGCTAGCTGTCTCAGTGTTTCTCCATTGCGGAGTCAAGAAGGTGGTGGGGGTTGTAGAGGGCCCCATCTCTGTGCAAGGATCACAGTCTATAGGTTCGGAATTTTTTAACTGGGGTCTGGAGGTGCATGGAATATCAGCAAGAGAGTGACTCCCCAGATCCTTATTCTGGCATGACCACTATCTCCGGACTCTATGCGCCGGCCAGCGAACACCAGGTCCTTCCCATGCTGTAAATCATGCCCCTGGGGCCCCCAGTGTCCATGCCCAGTGGACACCAAAGGTTATTGTCCAGGACTTGCTGCTGTGTGTTGGCTGGTAGTCAATAGGGCCCCACTGGTATACCGGGGGGGGGGGCTACCATACTTCAAGCTGGTCTTCTGTCTCCCCTTACCCGAAGAGGCCCTCAGGATCGGGCCTGCCCACGCAATCAAACCTCTCATCTCTGTGTTAATAAGGTGGGAACTTATTTACATTATTTTTAATTTAATTTAATGTTAGTTATTTTATTGTTAACTATTTGATTTATTAATAATTATGTAAATTGTTTAACTATTATTTTTTATTTCTTTATTTGTGAATTTAAATTTTAAAATGAACACTAGTAATTTATATTTTTGGGTTTGTATGTGAAAAGCTGGGAAGTTTAATAAATTATGATTAATTTAAATGCTTGTTATGTGTTTATTGTACAATACAATATTTAATTGATTGATATTTTTAATTGTTTAATCATTTAATTGCTTTTTTTATGTATTTAAGTTTAATTTGCAAATTATAATCTGTATTTTATTTTTTACACTTTTGCTAGTAATTGTTTTATTTTTATAGTTGTTGGGTTTGTAGAGGAATAGGGTGGAAAGTTATTGAATATACATTTTTAGATTAAGTGTTATTCTTAATTTTATTGAAAATTAATTATCTATAATTCAGTTTTTATTGTTTAAAGGATTTGTTTGATTTTATTTATTCTGAAGTTGATTGTTACGTTTTAGTATTAATATTTGTAAATTAAATAAATGATTACAACTGTGTATTTAACATTACATAATTTTTAACAAATTAACAATTTTAAATAAATTACTTTAAAGTCGATATTTGTTTAAAAAATATATTTAGATATTCCTATCTGTTTCTGGTCGATATTCTCTTCCACAATATTTCTGACACAATATTTTGGTTGTTCCTATTACAAGTATAGGAACATTACATCATGGTAAATGGTATATTTGTGATATTATATTTTTGTCTTTCGATATATTTCTACATTACATTTTGTCAAACAACAATGTTTAGATTGAGTAACATGAAGAATACAGATAATAATAATAATAATCTTTATGTCTATACTTAAACCTTGATAAGGCTTTCGGAAAAAATGGGAATTCTGTGATGTATTGAAACAAGTTGGAACTTTATAGTAAAAGGTACTCGGTGATTAACCTTAACAAATCACACGCTAGGTACCGAGGAGAGCCACACTGCTCCTGAGCTCGGGGTCTATTTGCTGTACTGAGGATGTGTCTGTGAAAACCCTGCTGCTGAATGATGCAATAACCTGCAGTACGTGTACGTGTAGTTGGGGGTTACGGGGTAGTGAAGAAAGGTCGAAACACATTCTATTATTTAGTTCTATATATAGATATGGAAAGAATTACTATTGACTTCAGTATAGTCAGTTACATTATTACTGTTTAGAAGTGTACATTATTTTCTAGTAAATAAAGAAAAACCGAATTGTAAGATATAGTTTTGTGCAGAATAAATTTTAAACGTTTAGTATTTAAAGAGTATAAGAATTATTGTATGATAATTGTCTTGTGTAAATAATAGGATAATTAAAGTATATCAGAATAGCATTTTTTTCAGACATTTCTCATTGGAGCTTGTAACCCACCCCCCATATCTTCTTTTTACATTGTTATCTTTTATTAACTTCTTGAACGTCTTGGTCAAGTTAGATCTTTTTAAAACAATGGACCTGGCTCAAGAAGTCCTATTCTTGGGGTTGACAACCATTCACTAACTTCAGTGATTGTTTGGGACAGGTTAATAGTTGAGGTGGTGACCCCTCTAATGAAGAAGCCTGCATGCCATTTAAAGAAAACCTGCCAGTGGCAGTTCCATTTCTTTTTTCCTTTTGTTTTAAAAGGCAAATTGTTCGTCTGCTATATTTGAGCAAACAATGTGCCTGAGATGTTTGCTGGGATCATTGAGTTGGATGCCTGATGATAGAGAAAACCTCAAAATTTAAATTTGACTGCCAGCATAATATGGAAACGTTGAAAAGCATTTTGTTTATTGCTTCCTTCGGGGCGCTAACTAGAAACATTTTTAACACAAGATTACCCTCCATGCCACTAATAATGTCTAAGGTAGTCAGCAACGGGACCAAAACATGTTTGTGGTTGCTTGTGTTCAGGGGCGGACTGGGAACCGGAACCCAGGGCCGGACTGGGAAACAAAACCGGCCCTGGCAAAGTGCTCTGCCGGCCCCCGGGGCTTGGGGGTGCCACCGAGCTCTTTGCGAGGGCCGGTTTTCGGCCGATTTTGTTACAAGGCCGATTTTGCAGCTATGCTGCAAAAACGGCCCTGTAACAAAAACGGCACCCAGGGGCCCAAAACCGGCCCCCGCCCGTGCGGCGCACCGGGGGATTGCCCGGTGCCCGCTACGGCCAGTCCGGCCGTGCCGGAACCAGAACCAGCCCTGGCAAACTGCTCGCCCGGCCCCCCTGGGGTGGGAAGGGAGGATGCGGCCGAGCTGTTTGCTTGGGCCGGTTACGGCTGATTTTGTTACTGGGGGCCGATATTGCCGGTCCCCGGTAACAAAAACGGCCCCTGGGGGCCAACACCAGCCCCCACCCTGGCAGCCCACCGGGGTAACACTCTGGGCCTGTTACGGCCAATCCGGCCCTGCTTTTTTTCCATGCTGAGGGGACATGACCTAGCAGCTTGGCTGAAATGGCCGTTTTAGGCAGGGGGCCCAAGACCTAAATGCATCTGGTTGGTCTCTGCCAGTAGAGGCATATAGATCAAGTAATTGCTGGTGTCTGAAATCCCTCACTTTTTTGGGTTTCGCAGTGAGATGCCCTAAGTGTGATGGATATACCCAGATATGGTTCCCGTAGCTTGCTGTGCCGTAGGACTCGCGCTGTACTTCACTCATGAGGCCACCGAATGTTAGGTTTAAAATCTAAAACTTTCCATGACGTGTAAATGCTCCTGTACAGAGCAGATGTCACATAGCACATCAGGCCGTACTATCTCTTCTAGGAGTTGAGCCAAGAATAACTTGCATATGGTTCGTTCCTCTCTGTAGATGCACAGTAAGCAGAAAGCTGATGGAGTGTGCTGTGCCTGAGAGCAATTCGTTCAAGAATTTCAAGCAGAGCAATTTTTTAACCGGGACATTAAATCTCCGAGGACCTCTTTTTGTGATAAATAGAAGAAATACACCTTCCGGATGTGTACCACAGAATAGGCGTCTGTTTCTGCAACATAAATAATTGCTGCTGTCATGATAACAAATCATTTCGTCTTTTTTCATAAGCGCATCAGGCATGATACAAGCAGAAAATAAGGTGTTTGTGTAGCACCAGGGACAGCTGAAAGGTAAGAGAATACACATATATGAAAGAAGCTCTCTACTTGCCTTTCTCTTGTGATCTAAAGCATTGAGCATTCCCTGCAAATGAAGAACTTCATTGTGGACGGGGTTGTTGTCACTGTTGTCTGTAACAGAAAGAAGAGTTATTGACAAGCACATCGTGTTTTCAAGTCATTTTAACAGAAATAAAATGCATGTATGCTTTATAGCTTCATTGTGTTAGAAATTGGGTTTCCGGTTGGCATAGGTATGCACACTGTCCAAGTAGAAACCACAATCCTAGTCAGAGTAAATCAGATACACAACCTAAATTAACCTGTGGTAGCTTAGCGGCACAGAGCAGTCAGGCTTACCTTAAGAGGCAATGTGTAAAGTATTTGTGCAACACTTCAAACAATAAAACAGTGACAATTCAATACAAAAAGATACAATACCTGGTTAGAAAAATATAACTTAATTTAATGAACACAACAAGAGTACAATGACAAAAACTCAATAAGTAGAACCCGAGTTATTAACTGAAATGTAGTGCCTAAAAGCATAAAGCACCAACAGGGGCTATCTGGTTGCACTAGACCGGGTCAAATCCAGACGTTCAGTCCTACAGTGGAGGAGCACGGGTCAGATACAGGGACCAGCCGTGGCCCTCTGTAATGTACCTTGGTTGTGGGGTCTTCAAAGAAGAGACGCAGGGCGCAGGCGAGGCAATGTGTTGTCGTAGATCCACCAAGGAAGGTGATGCATCAGTTCCGAGCTGCGCAACAGCGAGGATGCGTTGAGAATGGAGTTCATGTGATGCACAATCCGAGATGCTTCAGAGTCGATCCTCGCAAAGGCTGCCATGCGCCTGCTGTAGAGGAGATGCGGCAGTTCTGAGTCCTTTGCATCAATGGTGATGCGTGTATTCTGCTGGACCAGCACTTTAAGCCCACTTCCAAGGGTCCAGGACTGGGTTGGCATCACTTGGCAGGGCAGACTTACAGTTTGCAGAGTCCAGGTGCTGTAGCAAGTAAGTTGGAAGTCCTTTATTTCCCTGAGATTTCCATCAAGAGGCAAGCCAGCAAGCCCTTGGAGCCACTCTGGTTCTGTGTTCAAGTGATTTGGGTCCAGTCCTTCTCACCCAGACAAAAAGCGCAGCAGGTCAGCACAGCAAAAAAGCAATTCTTCGAGAGCAGCTGTCCAGCAAAGCAGCACTCCTTCAGCAGCTGTCCAGCAAAGCAGCACTATTCCAGGAGCACAGCAGTCCTTCTTCCAAAGTATGCACAGGTCTAGAAGTGTACTGAAGTGGTAGGGTCAGAAGTCCAGTTCATATACCTAGTGATGCTTTTGAAATGGAGGGCTTTGAAGTACACAGAGGTACTCCCTTCCTGCCCTAGCCTCAGACTCACTACAGGGGGTTAAGGGTTCCTTTGTGTGGGGAAAGTTCACAGCCTATTCAGGTGTAAGTATGAGGCTGTGTCCAGCTCCTCCTTCCCATCCTGCCCAGGATATCCCAACAGGATGTGGATGGCCCATCAAGTCACACCTAAGCTCCCATGTTGTATTGCTGTATAGAGGGGGTGCACAAAGTTCAGCTGTCACCTGCCCCAGACATGTATTCAGAGACAGGCAGCAGGCACCAAATGACTTAAGTAAAGAAATGGCAGCTTTCTAAAAGTGACATTTTCAGAATCGCAATTTAAAATCCGACTTCACCATAGGTTATGATTTTAAATTGTGATTCTAGAAACACCAAACTTGGGGGTTCAATCTCTTCCCATTTGGAAATTACACTTATAAAATGTATAAAGGTGATCACAATATTATCCTATGGGAACGATAGGCCTTTCAGTGGTGACAAACAAATGTAGGAGATTTTCACTACCAGGACATGTAGTACTCAAAAGCACATGTCCTACTTTTGTAAATACACTGCATCCTGCCCCTGGGCTGTCCAGGGCCTACCCTAGGGGTTACTTATATATATTAGAAAGAAAGATTTGGGCCTGGCAAAAGATTATTTTTCCAGGCTGCACTGGCAGTCCTGAGACATGTTAGCAGGGCTACTTAAGTAGGTGGCACGATCAGTACTGCAGGCCCACTAGTAGCATTTAATTTACCGGACCTGGGCACAGGTAGTGCACATTACAAGGGACTTACCAGTAAATTAAATGTCAATTGTGGATAAGCCAATGTTACCTTATTTAAGTAGAGAGCACATGCACTTTAGTACTGGTTAGCAGTGGTGACTCTGCTATGGTGGAGGAGCGTTGCCCCACAGCTTTGCAGGAGTGAAATAAAGGAAAAATAAAATGATAATAACTTGGTGTTATTATCATTTTATTTTGTCTTGCAGCGGCAGCTTTGCTGGGCGGGATGGGGCTCCTCCGATAACAGAGGAGCAGGGGAGTGGTGAGCACACTCTGTAAGTGCGTATGCATGTTTGGCCGGCCGTCTCGGGCCAGCCAAACATGCATGCACACTTTGCATGTTCTCCACCCAGGCTGTATTGCAGCCTGGGTGGAGAACATGCCCAGGCTCCTGCTGCCAGTCTGATCACCGAATCGCACTCAGACCAATTACAATGCTGCATTTCATTGTTGTCTTTGGCTTAGGGGAGCCTGGGTGTGCTTCCTGTTCCGGCAAAAGGAGGGACAACGGACGAGAGACGCGGCGAGGAAGTGGCGAGGAGGTACTTGTTTTTTTCTTCTTTTTTTTCACCACCATCCCCCCATCTCGCTCACCACCCCTGATCTGAGACGGCCGACACTGTTGGATAGCAGTGGTAAAATGCCCAGAGTCCTAAAGCCAACAAAACAAATTCAGCAAAAGTTTGGGGTGAACCTGCAGAAAGAAGCATTTCCAACACATTGCAACCTATAAATGCCAGTCTGCTCTTAACAATTCCTTCCCATATTGACTGAATGCTCCCATTAATGAATGTGCTTAAACTGTTTTAGAACTTACTTATGAGGTGGAAGCACTTGTAATGTAAATATGTTACACAACATATCTAAAAGGCTAAAAGGTAACATTGAATTTCGTTCAGTGCAAAAGGACCGGGGTCCGATCTCCCGCTGAAGTTCAATCTTCGTGATACTTTTGTTACAGTGCAGTCCTGTATTATCAGGGAGGAATATAATTGGAACGTAAAAGTAAACCAGGCATTAAATGTACATTGGGCGTAAATAAAGTGAATTGCAAATCATGTTCCAACAATGGATTAGCACTAATACATTTCTAACAGAAAACCCACAATAAAAACTGACCGACGCATTCGAATGCTAATGGCTGCAATAAAAAGAATCGTGTGGTTTTCATTAAATTGCGCATTTCTTATATATAATAATGGATTCACATCAGCAATGTAGTGCATTGTTATTGATTTATTTTCCGTTTTGGTTAAAGCCAATTACGAAAGGATTTAGAAGTAAACTGGATGCACGGTTCAAACCGTTCATCCACTAATGCAAAACAAGGCAACCCAGGATCTGGGGGTACACAGACTTCTTGGGGTTAAGTATTTCTAAGGGGGATTGTATCCGTTTCAAAGTGCGAGAATAAGAATACGATTCTTCATTGCTAAATATATTTATTTCATATCGTTTAGTAATAAGAACAATGTTTTCTTTGATCAAGAGCTGTAAAGTCAAGGGTTGGGTCCTAAAAAACAGAAAGGTGACGAGGTTCCTGAGCAAAGCGTGGTACAGAAATGTGTGTCATGAATCAGGTATGGGGAGTTATCCATGGGTGGCAGCAGACAGATGAACATACGAAAAGTGCCTCATGGAGCAAGTGCGTCAGCATAACATTCGGCAAATTGGCGCTATGACTGAAGGAGGCGGATTGGATTTTTCTGGTATAACAGGGAACAAAACGAGTGGTGTTATGCACTCGTGGGGTACCACGAGAGTCAGGGGGGCAGCTCACAGTGAAAGGAACTGCTGACCTTCCAAAATTGACAAGAATTCTGAGCACAAGATGGCACAACCAATTAGTGTTGTTCAGATTCTGATTAAGCATACCACAATTTCAGCTCAGCTTCAGTCTTGGATTTTAACACTAGCAAAACATTTTAAAAATAACATTGGTATTTTGGGGACTCCAAGTGTGGTTATAGCATGCTATGTTACTGCCTATGATATTAGACATTCTGCAGCTGATATGGCCACATAATGATGTAGACGTTCTAGTGACTTTCCACGTGATTGTGAGGTTTCGATGACAAACTGGAGAATGATTTAGCTTGTTATGTGTTAGTGGCTCTGCCTTCCTCATTGGGTTGTGTGTGTACAATTTAGAAGTGAAATAGCTGAGGCTTGCTCACCAACTGTTTATACATGTTCCAGAATTTGGAAAGCATGCTAACGTCCGGTGGCTATTGGGTACCCTGAGAGGCAACTACCTAACATGTCTAGGCTGTGCCAGATATATGCTTGGAGGTGCAACTAATATGTTCCGTAGGGTGTAGCTTATCATGGTGGGCACTGGGAAGTGCTGATGAGAGCTTAGTGTGATATGGTCTTCTCTGTCCTTCGACCCCTCTGTGTGTTTGTTCAACAATGTTGTCTTTCACACGTGGTGTCATATCTGTGCTGTGTTGGGTGTGTGGAAGGTATTCTGTCGCATGTATCATATTGGATGGTTTGTCTATGGGGCATATTACTGAAAAGTGCTGTTGAGATCCACATGATGGATGTAATGCCCGAAAGCAACACGAGGCCCTCCTTCGCTTCCAGTGGTCAAGGGCTAATCCTTTTGTGCATGGCTAATAGAGTGCAGGTTTATGCAGTGGTCCATGAAGGAAGACTTTTGCTACTATGTGTGAGATTTGGAGAAGACCTCCAAATGTCTGGGGGAAAACTTGTTGTTCATAGGAATGAAGTAAAGTGAAGTGATGTAAGACCATACAGTTGTAACTGTGTATACTTGCCATCTTAGAATTATCCAATACTCTGTTGTGAATAGTAGATAATCAGGTTCCAGGGTGTCCTTTAACACTTCATTGGGAATCAACTCTCGCTCAACATCCCTCAATACACTACAGTCACCCCAGGGCAGTATGGGATACATACACCATATATTCCACTTTCACCTTGGGTACAATATGGTTTCCAAGGCACTCCTCACACATTTCTGTGACAGAATGGGCAGAAACCTGTCCAAATATTCAACTAACTGCCTGCTTGAGAGGCAGGCCAAACATGTAGCAACACACGTGTGGCTGCACCTAGTCTGGGAGTGGACTAGAGAGATTTGAGACAGAGGAGCTATTGTATATACATGCAAATTTAGCTGGGTGGGTAAGTGGCTATCCAGGTGTCGGTGAACAGTTTGTATGAAACAGACTTACAGAATCGACACAATGTGAATGTTTAGCCATTGAGCATTACGTTTAGAGGCATGCTCAAATCACAAGGCATTCTTAGTCCTGTGCGTATGCCTTGAAGTCATTGGTGAAGTTTAAGATAAATGGTTAGGGGAACCTTGAGGGTACCAGTCTCCTATGACGTCACTTGAGCTAGGATCAGTCATCATTATGTCTTTAATGATGTTCTGGGTTCTAGGTGGTCATGATCCTTATCCTTGCAGTAGCGGGTTCCAGAACCTGGCAGTCTGTACTTCAAAGAAGGTGGTACCAATGCACATTTTCTGAAGGGTGAATTGGTGATGGAAAAGGCTGAGTGAAGCTGTGCGCCCATCTTCAGGCATATTGTCACAGTTTAGAAGAAGAAAGTAAATACAGTATTGCGAGTGGCCAGGTGGGTGAAGCAGACAGCCTGAAAGAGCAAAACAATTGTCTTAGGCCACTATTAGAGGGCTTGTATAGTTGCTGAGAAGTGGCCACAAATGCATAGATTCAGGAGTTGTTCAGTGACTGCATTTTCGATTCTCCTCATAGCAGAGTGGTGTTCAAAGGTGCAGGCAGTGCCTGCATCAAGACGTGTCAGAACCAAATTGATGGAGGTTTGAACTTTGTATGCAAAACCAAGATGGGGACATTTGGTTTTCGTGGCAAAATAGGCGCTTTTGATATACGCAACAGTTTGGAGTCCACAATCACTTCAAAGTTCATACTTCCGTTGATGTGATTACTGAGGGACTTGGGGCCACTTGTACAAACTGGTCGCAAACAAAGTATCGGGCCATTTGAGACCGCTAAATAGCCTTTTTAAATGTACTACCCCTATTTTGCGAGTCGTTAACCTATGACGGACTCACAAAATAGGGTTTGGGAGTAGGTATTAGTAAGGGGTGTGTCAAGTTTGTCCCTTCCTAATAGCAAGTCGCAGGGGGATGTATGAATGTTTTGCAACCGGAATGCGGTTGCAAAACATTTGCAGTTTACTCCCTACTCCAAGTAGGTGGTAAGCCAGTCACAAACCCCCTTTCCGTTTGTGAATGGTTGCCTACTCTCAAAAAATTAAACTGAAACCTCTTGTATATTCTTTAGTATATACTTATATGCGTATGTACTTTGTGGGCTCTGGAGATCAGCCCTAGGACTTGTCTGCTTCCGCTTAGGGACTTTATTTTCTGTTCAACTGCCTCTATTTCACTGTCTTAATAGAAAACGACCAGTAGAGGTCAGTAAAATACCAGAATTGTTTTCTGCTTGTTCAACTGCCTCTATTTAACTGTCTTGATAGAAAACGACCAGTAGAGGTCAGTAAAATATCAGAATTGCTTTCTGCTGAAAGTCTTTCTTTTTTTAGGTCTCGCCTAGGCAGCGCATGCGCTGTCTCGTTGAGACAGGCAGTATATGCTTTAGTGGGGGAGTCCCCGCCTCCATTTTCCTATTTGTTTTTGAGTGTGTCTTTCAAAATGTCCCACTTGCTATTGGGTAAGTGTGTTTTATGTCCCTAATTTTTCTCTGTTGGGCACGCCTATAGCTATTGGCCCCTTTACTGGTATGAATGCATTTTTTTGGGGTTTGTTGTTTATCGGGGATCTCTTTTTTAGGTCTCGCCTAGCGTTGCAGCGCATGCGCTGCTCACTTTGCAAGGCATGCAGCATACACTATAGCAGGGAAGTTTCATGGAAGCTCCGCCCACTCTCTGCCCATCTTTTTGATAGGCTTAGGTCGTAAATGCTGCCTTCCCACTGGTTCTAGCCTTGTTAGTCCTGCCTTATGACGAGCATGTTGTCATTTGTGTCGTTCCATGGCTACTGGCCCCTTCACTGCACAGTCTACTTTTCTCACCCTCCCCTCCCCCTTCTCCCGCAGTCCAATGCCTTCTCGCCGGGCCCTCCACCCCCTCCACCCGCCCCCCGTCGTGCTTGTCACCCACACGCATTGCAGGAAATCACTTCATTTATTTCTGGTTGAAAAAGTGTGCAAGGAACGCTCCAGTAGTCTGATAGAACATCACTGGGCTTTGATAGAAAACCATAATTTAAACAAATGATTAACCAGTTGCCGCCCGACCTCTCTGAATCAGGAATATTTCAACTTTATTTCCGGTTGGAAAAGTGGGCAAATAACGCTCCAGTAGTCTGATAGAACATCGCTGGGCATTGATGGAAAAACATAGTTAAACAAAAGATGAACCTTTTTTCCTCACCTTATTATTGTCTTATGAGGTGTTCAAAGATGGCTACCAGTTTAACTTCCTGTCACTTGACGGCTTCTTAGTGGCGTCTCACCCGCACGCCTACCCATACTTCCTGTCAGTCGGGCAAGGAGGGGAAGTGACGTGCCTGCTGCATGGGACTAGGAGAGAGAGATGTCGGAATCGGAGAGAAGGCGATAGCTAAGGAGGGGTAGACATCTCAGAGACAGAAACACAACAGAGATCAGCTCACCCGAATTTGCTCTGCTCTAGTGAGTTCCGATCTAATCATGGCTTCCCAGAACATGGACCCTGCCGCTGCCTCCAACTCCGCCACCGCCTGCAATGAAACCGAGCCTGGGTCCAGCACCGCAAGTAGGAGCACCGTCGGCGAAAGGTAAAAGGAGCTGGGGGGGTTAGCAGTGGAAGTTTCCGTACATGGTTTTTGGTGTGCTGAGTGAGAGTTCTGTAAGTGGGGACTATGTTAAGGGCTGTAAGGAGGGGCTAGGTTGAGCTTGCCGCAGTACTTCAAGTGGAAAAATAGAAGTGCAGGTACTCTATACCAGAGTACCTGCTCGTTTCTGAGAAGTGCCGGTTCTCTCCAATTAAAAGTATTGCGTTTCTCTTGAGACGTGCAGGTACATTCTCTCTCAAAATAAAAAAAAGTACTGGTATGCCGTACCGGACAGTACTGGCCCATTTTAAAGCACTGGCTGTAAGTAAAGTGTCGGCTGTGACTCACTCATGTCAGAGGTTGTTTTATATAATACATATTTACAGTTTTTGGACGGCCGCTGAGTTTGTGTGGCGAAGTGTGAGTCTTGGTGTAGTGGTGTGAAGTTTTCGGAGTTTGCCTGGACAACTCTGAAGAACGAGGGGATGCTTTAAAACCGTAAAGTTGCGTGGTACTCCGGGGAGCGGCGAGGCAGATTTGACCAAGAGTTACCATAGAAGTAGAGGTCAAGAAACTGCAAAGATGTGACTGGGGAGTAGGGTGTTGGGTTGTTGACCATTGTGAGGGCGGTGGGAATGTTGCACTAAACTCTCATCTGAGGTGTAGATACTCCGCAAGTTCTAGAGACGAGGTAAATTGTATTCCAGTTTCTCAGTATTTTTGGGGGTAGGAGATAGGTTTTCTGAAAGCTGGAGATTTGTTTTTGATTGTGTTTAAAGGCATTCATAAAAAGTATTACACGTTTAATTCTAAATAGGTCCTGGGCAGTTACTGCAGAATTTTAGAGGCTTTATTTCTGCCTGTTTCCAGCACACAGCAACAGCCTGTAGAAATGATCAAAGAGTAAGTAACAGTGACTAGGACAAAGTACAAGGAGTTGCGGGATCAGCTAGCAGCCCAGGCTCATTGTTCGTAGTATTCATTTATGAAAACGGTTATTCCCCTGTGGTTGTTGGTGTGGGGCGGGCCTAGGCAGCTTGATTATAAGTGTGTTTGAGTATGATACCCAGCTGGAGTTACTCAGTCATCTAGTTGTGGGATTGTTCTGCCCCCTGTAATTTAAAGTGAAACACGGACGCAGAACTGGATGATGGAGAGACCCCCCTAGCAGTGTCCGGAAAAAACCAAGAAACCCCGCCAGTGGGTTCAGTGTGATGCAGAATAGGGCTTTTACTAGGTTGCTAATTTCATTTGCGGAGAGATCCTCGCGCCTGGGGCTAGCAACAACGCGAGCCTTCAACGGACGGCAAAGCGGGGAATAGGAGGAGGCGTGCACCTAAGAAGGAGCCGCATGTGAAGAGCCGTCTTGCCCGGTGTACGCCCAAAGTGCTGCCATGGAGGCCAAACACAACCTGCAGTTGGTCTACCAGGCCGTGCAGGCGCTGTACCACGACCCCAAACCCAGTGGGGGAGTTTAAAAAATCGGTGAGCGCTGGGGTTAGGATTCAGGTACAAGTGTTTTAAATGAAAGCATACTGTTCTGTAGAGTTTTTACGAGCATGTCACATCCCATATGTTGGCAGCGCATTGAGTTAAGGGAGAACCATGTGAAACTGGGCAAGCGATTAGGGGCCGTTTTGGGTGTGAAGTTGCACGTGTTGGCATCATGTTTTAGTGGGGGGGGGGTTCGGGAAGTTCGTCAGGACAGGCCCTAAAGAGCTAACTCTAGGGAAAATAAAGTTGAGGTCACAGGCAAGGCACAAGGATCAGGAGGCTGAGGCTCTTAAGTCAATCATATTACTTTATTTTAAGATATGGACTTCAATCAGCCAATAAGTTAATGTCAGTTCTGAAGGGGCTGCAGTCACAGGGCAGTGTAGGAGGAGAGTTGCATCTCTAACGAATGGTTTATTTTTCCCCGTTGTTTCGGTTTTCATAGTTGGTCAGAAAGGCATCTTCTAATGCCATTGATAATGGACAAAAATTGACATGATCTAGAAATCGCATACGAGGATTCTTCCTAAAACACTGCGTGGTTAGAAAATCTTGAGATTCTCCGCATGACTGATTCAGAAAGGCCATATTTATTTTAGCTTCATTTAGAGTAGAGGTGGACGCAGCAACAAATTAACAGAGACAGACGAGGTTTGGATCTTAGAGCCAATGCCCGAGCCAGGGCCTGACAAAATTTGCTATGTTAAATCATACAACAAACACCAGCCAGAAGCCTGACTAAACAGTACTGTGTAAATATTTTGTTGTATTTTCTCCTATAAGTAACAAAAATAAATAATTTATCTAACTACACACCTAGGGGCCCATTAGGATGGGGGCGGATCATCCTCACCGGGCCGGCGGAAGCCACTGCCGTCCCGGCAGGGGCGATCTGCCCGCCATCCATGCCCAATTGACCCCCAGCCATATTAGGACGCTGGGGGTCCGCGGCGGACGGAAAGACCGTCCGCCGCTTTTTTGCCTGTCGACCCATCGACCGGGTGGAAAACGTGCACAATATGGTGGCGGTGTCTGCAAGACACCGCCATCCATATTGTGATGCAGACGGTGATTCGCATTTCCATGGTGGGCGTTTCCGTCTGTTGGGGGCCCGTTGCAGGCCCCAAGGGTGTTGGGGGGTGGGGGGTGCACATAGGTACCCCCCTCATTGCCATGCACTACATGGTAGGCACCACGTGCTGCCTGCCATATAGTGCATGATAATGCTGTGCACAGTCCTTTAACATTGCGAGCGGATCTGCAGCCAGCAGATCCACCTGCAATGTTAAAGGGCCAGGATGCGCCTGCCAGTGTGGCAGGCGCATCATCGACATTTCACATGGCGGGATCGCCGCAACTTCGGCGGTCGGTCCATGGCTCCCTTGCGATCCGCCCGCCATCGTAATGGACCCCTTAGTTGAGAAACATAGTTGATTTCTTAGATAATCATTGTTTACATTCAAACACGTTTTAATCGCTGGTCAAAGAATGTTCTGCTTTTATCAGTGCATTGCAGGGTTAGAGCTATCATACTAGAAAAGATAAGTGTGAGAAACAATTAACACACAGATCTCTGTAGTAAGTGCATTAACCTACAGGTCTATTCTTGTGCCTAGAATCTGTAGTCAGTATGTCTCATATGCATTCCCCATTGAGCTGTCTTATTGGGATTGGAATTTGTGTCCTGCAGGATACGCAGACATTTCTGAATAAGGTGCATTCACTCACCACAGTTTTCTGAGTGGACTAACAACAGGGTCGTATTGGGATCACAATTAGGCACTCCTTAAAAAAGTGGCCCAATTTCCCGGATCATGCCATGTTAAAGAACAGTAGATGTTTCAGCACCCAGGCTAATGTGCTGCATAGCTAAATGCATATAAGGTCCCAAAGGCGAGACTGATGGCATTGCAAATGCTTGTTTTATTTTTCAACTGCCTCTATTTAACTGTCTTAATCGAAAACGACCAGTAGAGGTCAGTAAAATACCAAAATTGCTTTCTGCTTCTTCAACTGCCTCTATTTAACTTTCTTGATAGAAAATGACCAGCAGAGGTCAGTAAAATACTAGAATCACTTTAGCATTCTCCAGATTCCAGTCCATAGAAATTGTCTTCCACGAGCACCTGCAGACAATAATGTTTTTTAATTTTTTTTATTTTCAGTGATATGACCACCGAAGGCCCTGATTTTATATTAAAAATTGAGCTTTGGACTATACCATTTCCCGCTGAAAGGCAATATTTCTCTCCATGTGTTTCCATACTAGGCATGTCATGCAGTTTGGTGCTTACTTTCTCTCCATGTTAAAGAACAGTAGATGCATAGCAAAATACATATAAGGTCCCAAAGGCGAGACCGATTACATTGCAAATGCTTCTTATTTTTTAAACACATCCCATTTTTCCTCTAGGATAAGAGGCTACACATAAAAAAAACTATGCTTTATTTAAAAGCAAACAAAGGCATAGTGGTCTGCTGTCCCAAGCAGGCCACCATCCCTCTATGCTTAGCAATCCCAATGGGTCGCAAATTGCAACCTACTTCAAGAATATTGATGAGTTACGTCAGTTGCGACCCCATTTGGAATTGCTAAATGTGCCTGAGACACATTAGTACATCACTTTTTGCGACTTCCTAATTGCAAGTCGAAAAAAGTCACGATTAGGAACTCGCAAAATCAAGCGATCATACATGTAGCCCATACTTTTCGAAGTCAGATGGTAAAGAAGCAACGCTTTGCCCATTTTCGACAAGTGAGAACCTCTGGTGAATTTTTCCAGTCTTTGCCAAATCCCAAGCTTAGGAATGCTGTGTTAAAATTTAGGGTCTGGATAAACCCATGTCATGCAGATAGGAAGATAAAAGCAGCAATGAGAGATGAGCAGGGTATATGAACATGTGGGTTGAAGGCAAAATGTAACGGGGCACATATTTTATTAGCTGACTTATGGTTCCTAGGTGAGCAGAAAGCATTCTTAAAACCTATTTTTATCACCTATGGAATCACTAATCAGGAGCAAGCTCTAAGCTTGTTAGTAAATGTGAGATTTTTAAATGTTGTATGCACAATTGGTAGATTTTTAAATGCAATACGGTTGATTTTAAAAGGGCCATCGGATAATTTGTAAGAGACCCAGTGGGTGGTCTGAGACCTTTTTTTATCAAACTGCTTTCCTTTTATATTGCTGTATGTTCATTGATTATATGTTTTTTTAACAATTTTTATCATATATTAGATTTTACAATGTTTTTATGGTACTGTTTAAAGACCATGGTCTAAATAAATAATTATTTCACTGACTGGCCTCTGGTTTTGATGAGCTGAGTTGATGATGGTCGAGTCACATCCATTGATCCACTGCTTTGAAGAACTGGTCTAAGCAATTACAAAACAGTTCTGAGATTTATGATGATCTTGGTGTTTTCTCTGTGGTTGTAGTACATTAAGGTGCCGATTCCGATCCTGTAAAACCCGGGTACGATTCGTCGTATGGAGCGTATTCTCCATACGACTCGTACCCGGGAAATCCACCGTACAATCCAACAAGTACGATTCGTACAGAAAAACCATTTCCGTACCATTCGTACAAAACACCGTACGGCTAAAAAATCCCTACGAGTCCGATCCTGGACAGCGCGTACGCGACGTCCGTACGGAGTCAGGCAGCGTTTTACGGACCAGCAAGTACGATTCGTCCCTATGTCACTCCGCACAGCTATTTTTTTACGGCAGCCAAAAAAAGCCAGAAAACTGAGTCAGACGCGAAAACAGAGCCCCGGTACGCGATGGACAGCCATGGGCCCCATCCTACGTGTCATCCTACGACCTCGTGCACCGAACCCGACGCACATGCCGTAGAAGGTGAGAAAAACACCCAGGGGCCAAGGGGGGGTGACGGGCAGGAAACATACCACCTACGCCCTCCGAGCGTGTGTACGGTCCGTATCACCATTGTAGTGGGGCCGTAGGGGTACGCGTGGTACGGACCGTTCACACGCCCTCACAGCGTGTGTACGGTCCGTAACACCATTGGAGTAGTGCCGTAGGGGTACGCGTGGTACGGACCGTACACACGCCCTCAGAGTGTATGTACGGTCCGTATCACCATTGTAGTGGTGCCGTAGGGGTACGCGTGGTACGGACCGTACACACGCCCTCAGAACCTGTGCACGGTCCGTATCACCATTGTAGTGGTGCCGTAGGGGTACGCGTGGAACGGACCGTACACACGCTCTCAGGGCGTGTGAATGGGCTGTACCACGCGTACCCCTACGGCATCACTACTATAGTGATACGGACCGCACCCACGCATACATAGCGTGGGTACGGGCCGTATTACCATCGTATTTGTGCCGTAGGGGTACGCGTGGTATGGACCGTACACACCCCATGAATGCGGGGGTACGGTCCGTATCACACGTACCCCTACGGCACCAGTACATTTGGGATACAAGGCGTACACACGCCACGAATGTTGGCCTATGGCCTGGTGCAGCATATTACCTTTATATTGGTGTGTGTGTAGGCCCAGGACAGCAGTGTACTGCACCAAGGGGGTTGGTGGGTGGCTGCATAGGATTCCCAGCAGTGGACAGACATGTGAGGGGTGGGTGCAGAGGACTCCCAGCAGTGGACAGAGACATGGGGGTGGGTGCATATCACTCCCAGCAGTGGACAGACATGTGAGGGGTGGGTACAGAGGACTCCCAGCAGTGGACAGACATATGAGGGGTGGGTGCATATCACTCCCAGCAGTGGCCTGCAATATGAGGGGTGGGTGCATATCACTCCCAGCAGTGGACAGACATATAAGGGGTGGGTGCAGAGGACTCCCGGCGGTGGACAGACATGTGAGGGGTGGGTACAGAGGACTCCCAGCAGTGGACAGAGACATGGGGGTGGGTGCATATCACTCCCAGCAGTGGACAGACATGTGAGGGGTGGGTGCAGAGGACTCCCAGCACTGGACAGACATATGAGGGGTGTGTGCATATCACTCCCAGCAGTGGACAGACATGTGAGGGGTGGGTGCAGAGGACTCCCAGCAGTGGACAGAGACATGAGGGTGGGTGCATATCACTCCCAGCAGTGGACAGACATGTGAGGGGTGGGTGCAGAGGACTCCCAGCAGTGGACAGACATGTGAGGTTTGGGTGCAGAGGACTCCCAGCAGTGGCCAGACATATGAGGGGTGGGTGCATATCACTCCCAGCAGTGGACAGACATGTGAGAGGTGGGTGCAGAGGACTCCCAGCAGTGGACAGACATGTGAGGGGTGGGTGCAGAGGACTCCCAGCAGTGGACAGAGACATGGGGGTGGGTGCATATCACTCCCAGCAGTGGACAGACATATGAGGGGTGGGTGCAGAGGACTCCCAGCAGTGGCCTGCAATATGAGGGGTGGGTGCATATCACTCCCAGCAGTAGACAGACATATGAGGGGTGGGTGCAGAGGACTCCCAGCAGTGGATAGACATATGAGGGGTGGGTGCAGAGGACTCCCAGCAGTGGCCTGCAATATGAGGGGTGGGTGCATATCACTCCCAGCAGTGGACAGACATGTGAGGGGTGGGTGCAGAGGACTCCCAGCAGTGGACAGACATGTGAGGGGTGGGTGCAGAGGACTCCCAGCAGTGGACAGAGACATGGGGGTGGGTGCATATAACTCCCAGCAGTTGACAGACATATGAGGGGTGGGTGCAGAGGACTCCCAGCAGTGGCCTGCAATATGAGGGGTGGGTGCATATCACTCCCAGCAGTGGACAGACATATGAGGGGTGGGTGCAGAGGACTTCCAGCAGTGGCCTGCAATATGAGGGGTGGGTGCATATCACTCCCAGCAGTGGACAGACATGTGAGGGGTGGGTGCAGAGGACTCCCAGCAGTGGACAGAGACATGGGGGTGGGTGCATATCACTCCCAGCAGTGGACAGACATGTGAGGGGTGGGTGCAGAGGACTCCCAGCAGTGGCCTGCAATATGAGGGGTGGGTGCATATCACTCCCAGCAGTGGACAGACATGTGAGGGGTGGGTACAGAGGACTCCCAGCAGTGGACAGACATATGAGGGGTGGGTGCATATCACTCCCAGCAGTGGACAGACATATGAGGGGTGGGTGCAGAGGACTCCCAGCAGTGAACAGACATATGAGGGGTGGGTGCATATCACTCCCAGCAGTGGACAGACATGTGAGGGGTGGGTACAGAGGACTCCCAGCAGTAGACAGACATGGGGGTGGGTGCATATCACTCCCAGCAGTGGACAGACATGTGAGAGGTGGGTGCAGAGGACTCCCAGCAGTGGACAGAGACATGGGGTGGGTGCATATCACTCCCAGCAGTGGACAGACATGTGAGGGGTGGGTGCAGAGGACTCCCAGCAGTGGCCTGCAATATGAGGGGTGGGTGCATATCACTCCCAGCAGTGGACAGACATGTGAGGGGAGGGTGCAGAGGACTCCCAGCAGTGGACAGAGACATGGGGGTGGGTGCAGATGACTCCCAGCAGTGGCCTGCAATATGAGGGGTGGGTGCATATCACTCCCAGCAGTGGACAGACATGTGAGGGGTGGGTGCAAAGGACTCCCAGCAGTGGACAGCGACATGGGGGGGTGTACATCATTATCAGATGACCACAACTCCATGGGTGTATGTACGCATCCCTAACTGTGGACAATGTTGATAGTGCCATAACAACACATCACTGACAGCAGCGTCCCACTCCCAGGAGGATGGATGTCACTCCCCCACTGCATGACACACCACATGTGGGTGTGAGGACAAATAACACATGCATACCCACCCCTGGCGGATGCAGCACAATACACACACTGAGATCATGCCACAAGACTGTATAGTCATGTCACTGCCTACTAAACTAAGAGAGCCAAAGGGAACACACACTGTCACGCACATCCCAGGACTGATAGGAATGTTCAGGTGCTGGGCCAGCCACCAAGATGTTGTCTCTCATGGAAGGACTGGGGTGGAGTTCCCACAGATACAATGCCCACAATTGTGAGTCAGGTGCCCAAATACCCTGCAGAAAAAGTACCATATGTGTGCTAGGCCAGGAGTACACACATGCACAGTGCTGAAAAGGGAGAATTTCTCCATGAAGGCATTTTGACATACTCAATACACAAGTACAGTGACTAGCAAGGATGGCACAGACGATGCAGCCGGAGACATTGCTGAGCAGGCATGGCCATAGTTGAAGGGATCCGTCACCAACAAAGGAAATGTAGACACAGGTCAGCACAACAATTGTGCAACTCTTTTCAGGGAAGATGTCAGGTGCCACAGAGGAAGGAACACTCCTTGGGACAATGTCTCTAAACCAAAATAACACAAACTAACAATGATTCTTTGCAGAGACCTTGTGATGGCACGCAGATACCATGGTCCACCTCATGACGATCAGACTAGAACATTTCTTAGAACCATAACACATTACCACAACACCAACTCCTGGAGCCTCAGCACCAACATCAATACCTGAAATGCAATAGTGTGCAAAGTAAAAATAAAATGCTTTATTCAGCATAAAAACAAATATTATTAAATGACACTATATACAAAGGCCAATGGCCAGTCCACAATAGAAGTCCTTGGGAGGGACACATGGGCACGCGTCTCCCCTAGCTTGCCTGCACATTGGAACCCTCAGGTTGGCCCAACCGGGGGGGGGGGGGCATCATGTGGGGAAGGACCAGGCACCGCAGGGACAGGAGGGGGAAGGGCAGGTGTGGTGGGTGCAGGGGTGGACGTCTCCAACGCAGGGGGTGGGGCAGCAGCAAAGGTGGATGTTAGCACGTCCCTGCACACTGCTGCCAGGGCGTCCAGGGTAAACCCTGCACCAGAAGAAACCCCAGGGCCAACGGAGGGGGGGTGGCCGAGGGATGGGGTGCAGCACTCGTGGGGGAGAAGGTGGACAGGGGGGGATTTGACTACCCTGCTCGGGGACCTTCTCGCCCGCTTGCGGGGTGGTGTCACAGGGGGGGTGATGGTCAGGTCTTCGGGTGTCAGTTTGGCAGGGGCGCCAAGGGGAGTGCTTTTGGAGGGACTGGGTTGTGAGGCCTGCGGACTCAGACTGTGACTGCGTGTATGTCTTTTTGCCCCAGACCTAGTGGGTGTGCCTACATCCCCCTGAGTGTGCGTGACAGGAGGTGTGCGCTTGCCCTTACTTGGTGGTGTACTGCCTGTGTCTGGTGGGGTGCGTGCTTGGGAATGTCTGGGTGTGCATGGGACAGGTATGGGAGAGGGAAGTGTGGATGGGGCTGGGGTAGGGGGGGACGAAGCACTGCAGGAGACTCACTGCTGCTGTCAGTGAAGAGTCCATGGACCGCAGAAACCTGTGTTGTTCAGACATCGATGCTGACATGCCCTCCATGAACGACACCATCTGTGTTAGCAGTGTGGTGTGGCCATGGAGGACAGTCAGCACCGATGCCTGCCCAACCTGCAACTGCCGCAGTATGTCCACAGACTCTGCACTGAGGGCAGTAGGGGTGACAGGGGCAGGGGGTGCGGTGCCTGTCCCGAAGGAGACATGGTGGTGCCCTGCACGGACAGAAGGGACCGGAGCAAAGTGGAGGGCGGTGCTGGGAATGGAGGAGGCGGGGACAGATGTTGGGCTGCTGCCAGGTGTTGTAGCAGCCTCCGCCCCCTCGATGAAGTCAGCCTTGGACCCGTCTGCATCGTAGTTGGATTCGCCACCAGACAGGTCCTGTGACTGACTCCCCTCGCCCTCCGTGCCACTGGCTCCCGCAGACTCGCCAGCACTGGTGGCACTGGTGCTGGGTCCCTCATCCAGGTCCGTGCCGGTGTCTCCCTCGGTTTCCAATGATGATGCTGTGGGCAAGGTGAAGATACAGAAAAACATCAGTCACCTGTATACATCTGACACATGAGTGAGTACAAAAACATTAGGTCACAGTGCATATCAGGCAATGCATCATGAGTAACAGCTAGATTTCTCCGCACATATGTAAGACCTGTACTCCCCAGTTGGTAGACCCACCATGGCACTTGGACACAAGGAACAATAGGACACACCAGCCCAAACCTTGAATAAGAAAACACTGAGGAGCTAGTGTCTGGGAACAGGTGAGCACAGCAATACAATGAAGTCATGCCACCTCTTGTTTACCCTGAAAGAAACAGTAGTGGTGCACCCAAGGCAAAGTAACACACCTCAATACCAAAGGTGTCCCCACACTCAGAGACCTGTAAGTATTTTGGAACACAAAACGAAAAAAAGTTGCTCCCTTGGGAATCGCAATACTTGACACAATCGACATGGTCAGAATGTGGGAATGTGCCATTTTGTGAACAGAACACACATGTGCCTTCATAACAAATGGCTCCCAAGGAGGTGCACACAAAACTACATTTACCCAGTCATTGAAGAAGCTGGCAGCCTTCTTTAAAGAAGCCACTGTTAGAAAGAAATGTTGTTGCAGAAAGTACAAATACATGGGCCCACGGAGGGCTTGATGACTTGACACTCGTAAGTTGGTATCACCAACAACCAAGGACCTACCCAATTTCCACAACACTGGGGGAACATGTATATGTATAATCTGAAAAACAGTCTCATTAGAACAGTGCCTTCTTTAAAATTGTGCCAGTGTGTTCCCTGAAAGTGTAAAGGTGGTTTGGTGTGCACTTCCTTGGGAGACATCTGTCATGCAGGCACATTATTGTTCTTAACAACAAAACATCAAACTAAAGCATAGAAAACATGAAGACCTGTTGACAAGTGTTGTGAGTGCCAAGGTACAATACCTTGTGACTAACAACTTGAATCATGTCAGTTGTCACATGGCCATCCGTTACCTGATGACACAGTTTCCAACACATCCTACCCACTGCCTGTCATGTGGAGTGGCACACATGTCCAAACCCAGGACAATGCATGAGCTAATGGGCCTGTTATTGTGTTGTAAAAAGCCATACCTGCACTGAGGAGACACCCCCATGGCAAGCCAGAATGGCCACACAGATGTCAGCACACAAAGACCAAACTACGTAGCATCTGGACCACACACTGGTGCAAAAAATGAATGAGCAGGAATCATGTATCTAAACAATTGACACATGCTGCAAAGCACAAACATTAAACCCTGCACAACATCACTGGGACACTGCACGTTGAGTCTCTGTCCAGCCAATTATCACACACAGGTCAGACCTGGCAAGGAGACATAAGGTCTAGCCATGTAGGCCTCGCCCGCACCAATCCCCCATACCTGAGACAATGTGATTGAGACAGATCAAGAAGTGACACCTTTTAATCAGGCCTTACTAAAATGTGCAGCAAGACTTCCCAAATGTACTCCACATCACCTTGTGAGGCTGCCAACACATATTTTTGACTAACAACCATCGACAGATGGTTGTGCATAGACACCCAGTGTGAGTATGCACAAGCCAAATGGGGTCTCCCTGTCCAGTGGACACATGTAGCACACTTTGGATAAATACAAATGAGGCCAGGGAACAATGCCACAGAGGCAAACATATACTGAACACACTGAGAATGGACACAGTGTTGGATGACACACATGATTACGAGGAAAGGGTGTCTCAGGGGACTGTAGTGGGCACACTGCTCCTTGTACCTGGAATGATCTGACTGTAACATGAGCAACCGTCCTGGCACTATGCATATCTCCCACTCATGCACATCATGTCTGAGGCCACAACATTGGTCATGCATGCTGCAAGGGTGTTCATTTGAAACCTCACACTCCCATGTTGAGACTCATCATCAGTGCCAACAAATATGGACCCCCAACAGAGTGAACAGGACAGGGCACAGGCAAGGTAACAACACATGTCACAGACCACCCTGCCACATGATGCTGAAAGCAATGTGCCCTTGGATCAACTGGCAGGCTAGATGACCATGTGCAATTGTGATTACACACAGACCAGGGGACACATGTCAAGCAGGGGAAGGGACGAATAAGAGCACCGGTTGACTTTGGGGAACAGAATATGCACTGCACATATAAACCCTGGCAGTGTATCCAGGCTACAGAGCACTTCCAAAAGCTGGGGACACACAACACAACAAACAGACAGGTACCTACCCCCTCCTTGTTGCTGTCCCTCCTGTAACTGCCTATCCAGGTCAGGGAAGATCACCGCCAGGACACGCATCATGTGGGTGGTCAGGCGTCGGCGCCCGCCGTAGGGGCGTGGAGGTGAGAGCCCTAGCTGGACCCAGGCGATCCGCCGGGTCCAGCACCGTATGTCCTGTCACCTTTTTCTGACTTGGGCTAGGTGCCGACTGCGACCCCCCGCCACTCTCACGGCCCTGACGATCCGCTTCCAGATCCCCCCCTTCTCGTAGGCAGTTACCTGTGAGGATGACAAAGTGAGACAACATCACTACACCTGCTCCATGTCACAGAGACACACATTTGAACATCGATGATATGTTGAACAGGGCATAGGATGCTGCCAAGGAATCCCATCTTACTCATATCGACATTGGCCTCTGTGGAAGCCCCAATGCATTACATGGCATTGAAACTACACAGGTGGCAGGAGTGGTGCGACACACTCCCTGATCATGGCACACACTGTGCATCACATGCAACACCAGGCTGATGGACAGCACCTCAAAGCAGTTACATGCCCCAGCCCACTGACGCAACCTCAGCAGAGTACACAGACACACACAGGCACAGATCAATCACCTGCCATTGGCAACAGCGGATACATATCTCACTCTGCACATGTGCCACATGCCTGTGGGGTGTCACAGGTGTCGGGCTAGCTCAGCAAGTCAGACACACAGCACGGCTTACTCCTCACATCAGATGGGTAGAGCTGTTGCCTCCTCCATGCAGCTGTGGTGCAACACTTCACATAGACACTCACCCACATGACAAGGAACCTTCACACACATCAATGTCCAGGAGGGCTTACACATCACTTGGACACTCTCACCACAGCTCCCCTCAACTCATACACATCTGTGGGTACAGTCACCTGTCACACCGGGGGGACCACTGAATCACCTCAGGACAATAACCAAAAAATGCCACCAAGGATTTGCCAGGCTGAATGTGTCATGCACTATGCAGTGAATGTCACAGTAAGCACAATGCAAGTGAGGAGTGCACACAGGAATTACTGATGCTCTGCATGACAGACATAAGCCTTTCCCCCCTCTGGGACCCACTCTAAGCCTCATTGCATGTCTGTCACACCTGGACACAATGCCAGAAGTGACAGCCACGAAACAGGTACACAGTCAAAGGTAGTGGGGTCAGCACTCACCTGCTCCCCTGGTCTCCCAACCAGGCTGGGGTACTGTGGGAGGAGGACATTCAGCAAGGCCTCATTCTCCATGGTGCCAGAGGAAGCACAGACAGCAGCAGTGTGGTCGACAGGAAAGTAGTGCAGGCAAGTGCCCTCTCATGGGTTCTGGCTGACTTATATCTGTCTTGCTGGGGGCTTTCATTTACAGGAGTACAGAGTGAATGGTCAGACTCATTTGCATCCTACATTTCCTCCAATCCCTTTAAACATACACCAATGACACGAATTTGCATGGTTCAAATTTTGAGCATCATAGCAAGGCATAGTTGTCAAAGATTGTGCATATGAGTGTATGTGTAGTTCGGCAACATGCATGCAGTTCTTCATGGATAATAATCACTATTGTGCATGAAGTCCATGGTTGTGTATGTATTTGGGCAGGTTGCTCCCACCAACAGGCTGTCAACGCCTGCTGAGGGTGTGTCTCCTGTGCGCAGCTCGGCCTTCTGTTTCCTGATCCTGTGTCAGTCATCTTTGGTGATTGTTCATCCATTTTCTCTGGATGAGCTATGAGTAACCTGATACTCCTTCCTTTACATGCACCTGTTGCAGTTGTCCTTTCTGACATCCTTGTCTTTGTATGCTACTTTTGGCCTAGTTTCCAGTACATGCCGCCTGCTGCTGCGGGCCCTGCGGCAAGGGCCCACCAAGTTCCCTGATTCTGCAACCCACACGCCTCCAAGATGCTCCTCCCTTCCTCCCTCCACCCATTCATTAGGCTGTCATCAGCTTGTCTGTGCCACTGTAGCGGCCAGGCGGTGCCAAAGGCAGGACCGTCAGCGCATGCAACGTGCACATTGTACGACCCTCATGTCCTTGCATGACCCACATCACACAACAGTCTCTGGTTGCAGCCACCCTCCAAGCAATGTCCAAGCGAAAATCAACCGCCTGCTCTCAGGCATACCCTAAGCGCACACACCACACCTTCGCATGCTGAGTGTGCAACTCCAACTGCCTACACAGCACTGCCCCGCCTTCCAGGCCCTGTCACACCAACCAGGTCATGTCCTTCCTACTCCACACCGGCTCCGTCCAACAGCACACCATTGGACTCTGTTACCTCCTCAACACAACAGGCCCACACATCACCATCATGACAGTGACCTGGATGAAAGCATCCTCAGCACACAACTTCTTCATTGCCATCTCAGACGGATACAAGAGCACCCGCAGGGACGGCACTAACAATCCCGGAGGATGAATTGATATCTATTCCCAAGTATGCACTCAGGGTCACAAATCCGGTTTGGCACAAACCCCCTGCAAACCATCAGAGTAACACTCATTTACAGATCTCCATGCCTACATCCACAATTCCGCAAAGCCATCAACACGTTCATCGTCACGCACGCCCTCACATCCACAGGATACATGTGGCTGTGGGCCAGGAACTTCTGGCTGGATGAGAACAACACCAGCATCCATCATTGGTCCATCCACATTAGCATCCACGTCTCCGACGGGCAACACACTGCCACACACCCCGCTACCAATCCCCCAAAGATGCTTGATGTAAGTCAACACAGACATGCTGTGTCGGACACTGGAACCAACACCACCGCCACACCCTGAAACCTCACACACTGGATCAGCAACTGATCCAACAATCTAGCCACGTTGACGGACTTTCCTGTGAGGCACATCAACAATTAAGCCACCTGGGACAAGGCAGACCTACTGGACTCATAGACGTCTTGCAGGACTCTTGTACACAGCTTGCAACACAAATAACCATCAGTGGCCTTACAACCCTGGAAAACGGCACATACAGCCATCACCATATCATCAGCAAGGACAATTGGAGATCCTTCAGATGGGGACGAGGACAGAAAACAGCACGACATCAAGGAGCTCAGCATCGTGAGTGCACTGACATCAGCTCTCCATCCAAAAGACACCCCACCCTTGCAAGGGTGAGCCAATCCCTTGCAACTTTCTACCACTGCAAGCTCATGGACATACACGTAAGCCTTGGCACACAGAGGCAGAACGCACTATTATACACGTGACCAACCACCCTCAGGTTTTGGACTTCCATCATCAGCAGATACAACACCCGGCTCATGTGCAACATCCCCTGGGGATCTCCATCAGGCCCCTTCCCACACAACATCTCAACCACATCATTCCCCATCCTTGTAGCCCCCATCCAGCCCGTCATGTATGTATCTTTGGAGTTAGCCACATTCCATGGTAGATAGAGGCATGCAGTGACCCAGGCCCTTCTTAGACAATGGACGGCAGGAACGCTGGCTCTCAAGGAACCTCAACGTGCTTCCCTAGCCAGCAAATGTCATCAGGAAGACAGTCAACGAGCAACTGACAAACTTCCTCCACGCAAAGAGCTCCAGGCAGCCTGCACAAGACCGTCTTCCACAGTAATCACCCCACTGCAACCATCATCATTGCCACCAACACCGACAACTTTGCCCTGCTCAACAATGGTGAGGCCACCCCCCTTGACCTCTCCACAGCATTATGCACGATGTGCTCACACACTGTCAGCTCACACATCTCCAACACTGGTATCCAGGGGATGGACCAGGATGAAATCACCAAGTAGCTCACCAGCAAGGCCATGGGAGTGGGACTCAAGCCTTCAGCATGTAGTACAGTGGCGTCATCTGGCACATGGCCCAGGGCTCATCTCTCACCGTGTCAATCTTCAATGTGTCCATGACCCCCCTCTCCACCATCACATGCGCACACCACCTCATCATCATCTCGTATGCCATTGACAGCCAGCTGCTCCTCACCCTCACCAAAGACACAGCCATTGCCAGTTCCAACCTTCAAGAAGGCATGAGGTCCGTTGATGAATGGTTGAACATCAGCCACCTGAGGCTGGACTTGTACAGGACTGAGGTAATCATCTGAGGATTGTCCCCTTACAGCTGGGTCAACTCCTTGTGTCCCACCCGCCAGGGCACTGCACCAGCACCCAGTGGCCACGCACACAAGATGGTGTGCATCATGGACTCGTCGATCACAATTGCCATGCAATTCACCAGTATCTGTACCTCATGCTGCAACACCCTCCGCATGATGCACATGACCCACAGATAGATCCACTCCAAGGCAAGACAGACCGTCCCCCAGGTCCACGACACCAGCCATGTCAACTACAGCTCTACGGAGCAAGTACAGCCAAACTCCCGGAAAACTTGTCCACATCCAGGGTGCATCTGCACACCTCAGCTTCAACATCCCGCGCCCCAGCCACATCACCGTCCACCTGAGATAGCTGCAATGGATCACTGTCTGCTGCAGGATGACCTTCAGACTCCTCACCCACACTCAGGAGGCAGTCCACAACCCCAGACCCCAAACCAACCTTGAACGTCTGTCATCCAAGACCCCGTTGGGCCAACTCCACGCATCCAACCTTGCCCTGGCCAACATTCTTCACATCCACCGAACTCCAGCATGCAGGACATAGTTCTCCCACCTGGCTACACATACCTGGGACTCCCTCCCCGGGCACCTCCACATGAGCCATGACCTCTACACCTTAATGATGCTCTTCCAAATTGGTCTGTCCGCACAGTATTGCAAGCTCCCCCTCAGCAGCTTGAGGCCATCACGGGTGAGTATTGTGCTCCATGTCTGTATTGGATGATACATTGTGACCCAAGTGTGTCCTGTACCAGACTCAGATCCCAGGGTATGGATGGCTGGAGTTAGTTCAACACTCAGGCATAGTTTGACATTTCCCCACACATATGTTGTGGACTCATGCAAAATGACTACAACAGCTAATTAAAGAAATTTAGTTTTATTCTCGGTGGGGGGCGTCTATTGTGGGTGAAAATAGGTGCTATACAGTGTGCCTAGAATCCAAAGTTCACAGGGGAAGATGGGATCCTTTGCATTTGAAGTCATCAGAGTCCAGAACACAGTGTTTGTCATCATTGGTCAGACTGTGACCAGCAAGTCAATGTGGCGGAGAATGTCAGTGGATGAGGTGCTGCTGTTGCGCATGAAGGCCAGGTGCCAGGCCAGGTGACCTGGGAGATGTGGATGGTCCGCTGCCTCTCACGGTCTTTTCCGTGGACGACCCACCTTCCTCGCGGGACCCTCAGATGCAGGCCTTGACGATGTTTGGGACGCTCCGTCGGACGAATCCTCCTCCTCCTCCCTCCCTGTGGCTGGTGTTGGTCTTCGCCTGGTGGCGATCTGACAGAGTGAACGGCTTATGTCCGTTTGCACCGCCATGAGCTCAGCCAGTCTTGCCTACATCCGTCCTTGGTGTTGTTGTTGACTGGCGTGTTGCTCGGCCTGCTGGTTCTTAATCTCTGTGAGGTTCTCCACTACCTGGCTGATGGCCCTGGTGTCACGCCGGTATGCGTCCATGATGTTGCGTATGTGTGACATACCGGTCCCTTCAGCTGGCTGGTCAGGTTCTCGCCTCCGCCTGCCTCCACTCCACCACCCCTGCCCACACGAGCCTGGCCTGCCGTTGTGGGCACATCGGGTCTACGGGACCCCTGAGGGATGGCAGTTGCGGGGTTGTCTGCCTCCTCCTGGGTGCCCGGCGAACCTTGTCAGGTCCGACAGGCTCAGTTGTTCAGTGCGGGCAGGGCTCCTGGGTGTCACATGGGATGTGGCAGGAATGGGGGTGGTGGATGGCACAGATGTACCTGAGGCAGGTGCTGCAGGGGCTTGGACACCAGAGGGTCCAGGTGGGTTGGGGTCATCCGCGGAGTGTTGAGAGGCGTCGCTGGCAGTGGGATCAGGTTCCTCCCGAGCCTGGGACTGTGATTCTTCACCCCCATTGTTGGGGGGAGATCCATGACGTTGCCCTGTGTGTGAGAGAGAGACAATGTTAATGCTGTTTCATGCGACATCCATGTTTCATACATATTCAAGTTGGCACAGTTGTATGTGCCTAGCATTCCCCTCACTATTCACTTGTGGATGGGTATGTTGCGGGGGACAGATTGATATGTTCTCCTGAGTGTTTGACATGTAGATTTTTGGCTTGGATGCTTCTTTGGCTATGGATTGATCTTGTTGTGTCACATGTCCATTGTGAGAGTGGGTAAATCCATTGCCTGCCCCGGGGGTGTGTGCTTGTGTAAGGGATGTGTGTGACAGGGCCTGCTGGTGGGTGTAGTGTGATATGGCTGTGGGTCTCCCAGGTGATGTATCTGTCCCCTCATGGTGCATGCTGGCATGACAGTGAGTGTGAGTTCCTGTCCTAGATATCTGAGCTTGTGGTGTTGGGGTTTGAGTTTACAGTGGTCACAGGATGGCCTTGTGCTGGCTACAGCAGGGCCAAGTGTCAGCTACCTTGTCAGTACTTTGCCAGTCCCTGTGCATTGAGCATGGTGCATGGGTATGTACCTGGGCCATATGGGCTGAGGGCAATGCAGTCTGATTCAGAGTTGAACAATGTGTTTTGTGAGCCCCACCCTCCCAGCATCCCGGACATCCAGTCTTGGGCTTGTGCTTCGTGTAGCCTGGGACATGGCATGGCATTGCTTTGTGGATGGGGCATACACATGTTAGTGGTATGAGCGTTGTTTTTGAGTGTGGTGGTGTCCGGTGAGGGCTTGGGGGTAGTTGGGGTGTGGATGCCATTACCCCCATGTTACGTAAGTTGTTTGTGTACTCACCAGTCTCTGCAACTCCTTCGACTCCGTGTACTCCCACCGGCGGAAGCAGGGCCATCACCTTCTCCTCCCAGGGATGGTAATGTACCGGTCTGCAGGGCAGACCATCTCCAGTGATGTTGCTCTGGGCGTAGTCCTCATTCATTTTGCGCTTGACTTCCTGCCGCAGATCGTACCACCTGGCTTGGCATTCATTCCTGCTCCTTCTGATGGTCGCAACAGCATTCACCCTATCGACGATCCTCTGCCACAGGCGTGATTTTTCGGCTATGCTGGTCTGTCTGACCAATGTTCCAAAGAGCTGTGGCTCGACTCTGATGACTTCGTTGACAAGGATGTCCAGCTCCTCCCTTGTGAACTTTGGATTCTTGTCTGTGGGCATGGTGTGGGGTGAGGGTGTGGATGGTTGTGGGTGTGTGGGTGTGAATGTGAAGGTGTGTGTGGGAATATGGAGAGGGGGTTTGTGTGAAGGAGTGTGTGTGAAGGTGTATATGTTAAGGTGTATGGGTGCAGTTGTTGGGGTGTGCTCTGTAGCTGCAGTGAGTCTGTTGCAAAGGCTCATGGTTTGTGTGTGTGGGCCCTTTTTATTGGTCCATTTGTGGGTGGGCCTGAGTTTGAATTTTTGGTGGGTGTGTTATAAGAGGTGGTTGTGAGTTTGGGCCTTTGTTTACCTGTTTGGATGTGCCAGGTCAGTCATTTAGATGTTTTTTGGACTGTAGACGTGTTTTGTGGTGTTGTGCGAGTCGTATTGACCCTCCTTGTGCTATTTTACAGTGTCCTGGTTCAGTACGAGTCGTTTTCGCGTATGTAAGGTGCGTCCATACGCGATGTTGTTGTACCGTGCTCGCATACGCAATGTTGTTGTAAGGTCCATACATATGCGATGCTGGGGGACAGTGCTGGGGTACGGTGCATACAAGTATGGTGCTGGGGTACGGTGCGTCCAAGTACGGGGCTGGGGGACGGTGCTGGGGTATGGTGCGTCCAAGTACGGGGCTGGGTTACGGTGCTGGGGTACGGTGTGTTCAAGTACGGGGCTGGGGTACGGTGCTGGGGTACGGTGCGTCCAAGTACAGGGCTGGGGTACGGTGCTGGGGTACGGTGCGTCCAAGTACGGGGCTGGGGTACGGTGCTGGGGTACGGTGCGTCCATGTACGGGGCTGGGGTACGGTGCTGGGGTATGGTGCATCCAAGTACGGGGCTGGCGAACGGTGTGTACAAGTACGGTGCTGGTGTACGGTGCCACCAAGTACAGGGCTGGGGTACAGTGCTGGGGTACGGTGCGTCCAAGTACGGGGCTTGGGTACGGTGCTGGGGTACGGTGCGTACAAGTATGGGGCTGGGGTACGTGGGGACATGGCAGGGTATGGTGCTGACATACGGGGGTACGGTGCTAACATACGGGGGGACGTGCGGACATACGCGGGGGGGGGGCTGTACGACTCGTATCCCGGGCACAAGTTTACCCGGGATACGAGTGGTACAGAGTTCGCTCCGTACGGGACGTTTTACATACGTTTGTATATTCGGAAGGGCGGTACGGATCGTACTTGTGCGCTCGGACTTCAATTTTACGATTTGTATGTAAAACTGTCCGGGTACGTCTCGTAGACCTTTTCCCGAAGCGATTCGTATGTATTTTTCACGTAGGAATCGTACTTCACCGGTGGGACGGGACTTGTACGATCCGTACGTAAAAATATACGGATACGAGTCGTACGGGAAATTATTTTACCCGATCGGAATCGGCACCTAAGTGGAAAGATTTGAGTGGAATTAGCTGTGAGCCGGAGTATGCATTCAAGAGGAGTGGAGAAAAACTAGAACGTTGTGGGGGTGAGAGCTGGAGTGGAAAGGGCCCATAGAAAAAGGGAGACATGAAATGATGTTGTATTACTGTGAGAGACAGGACGAACATCCAGTCCAAGATGGTACCTTGAATACCAATATTATTCTATCTCTATAGTAGTGTTTAGTGATGTGTAGGTGAAAGACACATGATGGGTTCAGTAGCAATAATCTAGTTACTTCATTTGTGCCACAGGTGGTCTTCATATAATTCCAGGTAGCTATCAAAGAAGAATGAGTTTCTTATTATATGCAGAGCATGGTTTGATGGACTAACAGAAGGTGGTTTACTGTGAAGAAAGTGGAGATCTGGGTAAGTGATGATTTTTCAATGTCATTGCCCTAGAATTGTATATCCAACATTGGTTGGAAGCTGGAAGGGTCTGTTGGGGCTAGGCCTTGTTTTTTGGGATTGATTTGACATAGGAGGTCTTCAGATCATTGGGGTACATGGCTGACAGATGAATTGTTAGTGATAATACCTGCACAGCTCTCCTTCCAAATCAGTAGTATCGCTGTCCTTCATAGGTTACTTGAAATTGATGAGCAATTGTGGCATGAATGAGGATTCTGTCAGTTATTGGCAGTAGCATGAGTGGTGGGGCCCTAAGGGGGAAGTTTGCTGACTGACTTAGTCATGAGATAGTTTTCCTGGTCTTTGACTTTGAGGATGTAGAGTGTGTGCTAGTGTGCCACCGAGGGCTTGCAAGTCAGGGTTCCTGACAGAAGGCTTGGTGGGTTATAGAAATCAGAGATGGCTTTGTGTAGGTGCTTAGATGGATATGCTCCTGAGGAGATGCAACAGACTTGTGGAGTCTTTTGTCTTTTGTGATGCAAGATCTGGATATTGTTGGATGTCCCTTTATTGAAGCTTCTTGTTAGGGTTATGTTTTTACTTTGTCTTTCATAGAATCTATTTTCTGTTCTCGTGTTTTAAGGGTGTTAACGCCTTGATAGATCCAGCCAATCTATCTTGCATGAAGAGGTGTTGAGGGGATTACATTTTTGAAGGCTTCAGACAGACAGTGGTAGAACTGTTGTCCTTCCATTTTGGGTTGATTGTAGAATGCCCCCAGCTTTGACTGAACAGCTCTGAAGTTAGGGTAGTTCCATTATCTTTCTTGGGTCTTTTTTGTCATTGGTGGTGAAGAAGTACGACCATAGACAAGTTTAAGCAGATATTTGTGGTGATTGTGCCAGATGATGGATTGAGTTGCTTTTATAGTGATGAGTCCTAGCTGTGAAAAGACTGCATAAAGGTTGTGTCCAACTGAGTGCTGAGGGCCAGACTCCACTGGGAAACAATTAGGCACTTTAGAATAGTAAGTAGCATTTTAGTCTGAGGTTGGTCAGGTTTGTTGAATTAAATGCTCAGGTCTCCCAAAATGCACACAGTGTTTGGTTTACAGTACGATCAGAATCAGCATCAAGAAAGGAACCTTAAAATTCACATGAAATGGTCAATGAGATTGAAGAAATGATGAATGGATTGCGCATTGTGTGATAATGATAATCCAGTTAATCAAAGTATGCTGATCAGCGGGCTGCGCTCCTTTGATGCCTGCCTGGCATATGGAATAACAATATGGAAAGGCCAAGTCCCAGAGGAGACTTGGACTGGAGCGTGCACAGCTTTAATGACAATGTGTCAGCGATTTGGGTGAATTGAATTTGACCAGTTTTTTATCGTTTTGTTCAAGAGTGTATTTATTTTTACTCTTATTTTTACTCTATGCTTTCAGGTGTGTATTTGTAACACAATTAAATCATACATTTCAAATTAGACAAACATATTACAAACGATAAATTTTACAATCAATTCAATGCAACATGTGCATTCGATTCCATAAAAGGAAAGTGTGATGAGGCCCAATGCATTTCGGGACGGTGGTCCCTTTGTCAGGGGCAAAACCTTGCAAGAACACCTTGTGATGTCTATGCCAGTAACGCAATGGAATTCTGTATGCAAGCAATGGACGGATCGTCACTATTCTGGCTGCTGGTTCAGTTCTTCGTATAGACCACCTTCGTACGGCGTGTAGCTGCAAGCAATTCCTTGGACTTAACGGATCGTCACTATTCTGGCTGCTGGTTCAGTTCTTCGTATAGACAACCTTCGTACGGCGTGTAGCTGCAAGCAATTCCTTGGACTTAACACTGTCTCGCGTTGAGAGATCTCCATGACCGTGACAGCCTGAATCTTTGAGGCAAATTTGAATCTTTGAGAATTGATAACAGTCCTACTACCTAGCATTCTGAAATTTCTCCCGGTACCCAACTTGTGTGGTTGGTTCTATCGCCTGCGACTGGAAAGCCCCCAAAATGCAACCTAGAAATATCTAGATTGTTCAGTTCAGTTTCAATTATTTTGGTGATGTGAGTAATTGCAAATTTTGCGACCGGGGTCGGTCGTCATCCAGGGAAACCTATCAACCCTAGACACTTCTGAAAACTTTGCACCGTATGGAGTCTAGAATGAGACTGGCTTGCAAGGATCCGACTTCTTTCTCTTGTGCGAAGTGTCTGGCACATGTCAAGCGTTGGCCAAAATCACAGAATTTTGTTGTGTTTCTGTGAAGCAAAGTTCCTGATTTTGCAGGGATTGCCAAAAGTCCTATCTCCAGCATTCCCACCCTTCACCCTATAAACATATTACCCCCTTGTGTGAGTGGGCCTATTCTCCTCTACTGGAATGGCCCCAATTTGCAACATGGAAACATCAAGATTTTTCCTTTGAACTTTAACCGTTTTGTAAATGTGGGTAACTGTGGAATTTCGGCCCAGCGTCAGCCTACATCCAAGGAATCCTGCCACCCCTGACATTTCTGAAAACTAAACAGCAAGGGGAGTCCAGGGTGAAGTGGTGTGATTGTACCATACTACTTTCCCTTACCAAGGATGCTCTGCAACCATCAGTTTGGCGAAAATCATAGAATTTTCTCACGTTTCTCTAAGGGAAAGTTCTAGAATCTGCAGGGTCTGACAACATTCAGACCCCCCAGATTGACACACTTCTCCATATAAAAACATTACGTCATTGCCTAACACGTTCAACAGGACTTGGTCCAAGTGAAGTCAATGTGACCTTCACATGGTTATAGCTTTGGTATGTTCCAATGACATGTGTTGGTTCCACCCATAGATGAGGCTACCATTTTTATTGGAAGAAATTCAGGAGAACCAGGTGCTAAGACTCTGGACATTTCTGTCACATAAATATATGGAAATACTGTTTTTGACCGATTCTTTAATGTGCACAGGGTTTTGTGGGCAGGCTACATGGTAAAATCCATGAAAGCCTTGGATTTCTATGCAGCTTCATGTTTCAGATATGCTCAGGATAGGTAGTGCTCCCTCGGTGCTGGCTAAACTTGAGCCAATATGTGGCAGCCATCCCCTTGGAAAAAGAAAGGAAATTGGTGTCTTTAGGCATATTTTGATGATTGCAGCTCATTTTGGAGAAGAAAATGTGTGAGGATCCACACATTTCTTTGTCTCTAGATTTCAGAAATGCACACGGTTGTTAATCTTCCAGGTTGCCAGCCGACCCCGGGCAGAAATATGGAAAGAGAGACGAAATAGGTTGTGTATGAATATTTTGATTTTTGCACAGCTTTCTGAGTATGAATATTTTGATTTTTGCACAGCTTTCTGAGTATGAATATATGCTGGGGTCCATACAAGCTATAACAGTCCTGGGTCTCTAGGTCTCAGAAATGCACATGGTTGGTACTGGTACTGTACAGCAACACAAAAAGATGATGAATGGAATGCTTAACAGTGTCACACATTCACCCCAGTCACAGATCTGGGTTATATCCATTGTTTTGTTTACTCACCATGCCACTCCAGTTTGGACCCAGCCATATGCAAATCAGTCTTGACCCTGCTCCCCATGGGAACAGTCCAGCCTGAACTGCCAGGCAAGGTCCTCCCTGAACCGGAAAACAAGCATCCTGGGACCGGTTTCGGGGTATCACCCCTCATCAGGCAGGCTAGCTTTAATCCAGTGGCTTAGCAACACATTCACCCCCTTGGGAGCAGGGTCAAGGCTGCCGATGCAGAGCACCGGAAATCACTGTCTCAAATTAAGCCCTGAAGGTCATCCAATGTTGTGGGAGCAATGTAGGAGAAGGCTGGGTCCAAACTGGGTTGGCATGGTGAGCAAAAAAAACAATGGATTTAACCCAGATCTGTAACTGGCGATGAATGTTTGACAATTTTCAGCATTCCGTCCATCATCTTTTTTTCTTTCTATAGTTGCCCTAAGTGGGAAGGTTATGCCCAGCTGGGGGGTCCCGTGCTCGCAATGCCACTGGATTCAAGCCAGCTGAAAAAGTTTCCAAACCCATCTACTCAGTTACGGACTATTGCTGTCAGTTTTTCCAGCATGCAAATGTTCCATGCTTTGCCACCCCAGACTGATAGAAGAGAGGGCGACCTGCTGCTTCCAGAATTGTGCTAGTGCCAGCCTGGCTGCCACTAGGAGGTGGGTATTGAGTTGACATTTGGGAGTGGTGGGGGATATGCACCCCATCCCTTTTCCTAACCTTTTCTAATGATCACTGGGATGAGGCGGTGTGTTCAATTACAACAACAAAAAACACAAGCAGAAACTCAGAGAGTTTATGCCTACACTGAGTGCATTAGTGTAAGACAGGATAGGACAGCAAACGAAAACTGTGACTCCATATTTCACTGGATGCATACTGGCATTTCTTTGAAGGGAAACACCTGCATTTGTAATATGGCGAAGGCCCAAAGGCAACGTGTTCCCTTGCTAGTATGACGCCAAGCCCATACACAAATGAGGAAATTCCTCTTCGTGGCCACACCAGGGCCAGATGTGTGTGGTATTATCCATATTGCAGAAGGGGTCGAGCAAGCATCTGCATTCCCTTCAATATTACCAAAGTGGCCCGGGAGCACAAGAAGCTAGCACAAACTCCCTTTCTAAACAGCCCCTGCCATCTAGTACACTTTCTGCTTTCCAATCCAGAGAGGGAAGTTTAGGGTAAATCTCCCCGGGGGTGGGGGCATAAAGACTGTTGCAGCTCAAGGGGTGGTGGATTTAGTCTGTTGCTAGAAGAAGCTAGCCATCCCCACCTTTTTTCTGCCTTCCTGGGGAGGGCAGATTTGGTGCAAACCTGCCAATCTGCCTGGTGAGGAGGAGCCAGAAAGACTTTTTGGGCTCTAGGGGTCGGTGGTGTGGCCAGATGCCAGTATGGGCTTGTTAGAAATGAGGGGGCTCTGGTTGACGCAGGTGTGAACCCACAACAAGCAGGGACCCTTTACTTCTTGTCAGGGCGAAGGATGACTCCCCAGAATAACCCCTGCTCACCCTCTAGGTGCGTGGAGCGAGCAGTCTAGGCTAAGTCTCAGGCGTACACGGTTAAGCAAATGCAATTACACATACAGTAACCCCTTGTATGCACCACAAACGGACACCAATCAGGAAGTATAAAAATAAGCTTTTATGTAGATTCAGCAGATTCAATACAAGGCCCAGTAACGTTAAACTGATGGGGCCACAATTCTTGGAAATACGGTAAAGTTCTCTTTGTTACGGAAAGTTCTTTAGGCGGGCACAAGGTAACTGTAGGCCTCAGCGCACTTCGTGCTGAGGCAGCGCCCAGGAACCACGCGGCAGATGACAGGGAAATCAGAACGTTGCGGACCCTGGATCCGATGCGAGCTCGCGGTCGAGTTCGTAAGTACAGTACCTTGTTTCTTGACGCAAAGGCGGGTGCGGGATTTCAGCGGCTCTTCGACAGAAGAGCGAGGCGGCGTCCGGGGCTCCCACACTTCACGATGGGGGTCTGATCTTCAGGCTCACGACAAGACCACGGTGTTGCAGGTGGCGGGTGAACAAAGCGGGGCAGCCGGGCACGCAGATACGTCCGGGCCGTCCGAGGCTTGGAGATGCTCACAAACGCCGATTCCGGCGGGACGGTGAAGGTGCACAGCGAGCCTCCAACGAGCGAGGTGACAGGGGCAGCCCAGCACAGCGTAGGGGGAGCGGCTCCGATCGAGCGAGGCTCTTCCCAAGGCGGGGGCGGCTAAGCAGTCCTGGTCACGGTTCAGGGAGGGACTGGGGCACGAGGGTCACAGCTCCGGCGAGGGAAAGGACACCACAGTCCAGCGGCAGGCGAGTGAAGATCAGGTAGAGCCCAATGGTCCTGGGGCTCAGTTCAGGGGGCAAGCTCAGTTCCAAGCCCTTGGAGATCGTTTTGGAAAAGCACAAGTCTTGAAAGTAAAAGTAAAGCAAAAGTCTTCAGCAACAGTTTCTCTTCTCCCCCTTTGGCAGCAAGGTCACCACTGCAGGCCAATCCCCCAGGATAGGGACAGTCTTCCTCCTACAGCTTTCCCAGTGCCTCCTCCTCAGGCAGAGATTCTTCTTGGTCAAAAGCGGATCTAGTTTCTTAGGAGCAGGGCTCCTCCATTTATACAGCAAATCTTTTGTTCTCCCAGGCCAGGGGGGCCCTTCCCTAGTTCAGTCCGGTTTCTGAGCACTTTGTTTACGCGATGCAGGCTTCTTCTTTCAGAGTGCAGGGCAGAGTCCTCAGACGCTCCACAGGGGGCGGAGCCGGCATCGAGGTGGCAGAGCACTGTCCTATTCAGAGCCTAGGAGTACTCCTCCCACCCATCTACCTGTCGATCGTCCTATTCACCACCAGGCTACCTAGCCCTGCCCATCTGGGTTCCCCCAGCCCTGTCACTCACACCAGCCAGACATCAGATACACATCACGCAGAGGCGGGCTGAAATGTTTAGGCAAGCAAAGGCCAACTTTCTAAAAGCGGCATTTGCAAACCCGGAATATTAAAATAAACCTTGCGAAAAGATGTACCTTATTATTCCGAGTTCAGGCATACTAAACTCGATCTTCTACCATGTTCCCTGGGTCGGTTAGGATCATAGGATGTAACAATCCAAGCCGCCCATACTGGCCTATGAGAACAGGGTAGCCTTGCAGTAGTGAACAACAAGATGGCGGTAATTCACTACTAGGACATGCCACGCATCTAGGCATGTCCTACCTTAGGCTCACAACGCACCCTGCCTGTGGGCCTACTAGAGGGGTGACTAACATGTAGCTAAGGGAAGGTTTCAGGGACCGGCAAGTGTGGGCACTTGCCAGTCAGCATGTCAGTACCAGACTGCACGCAGGTTCTGCGATGGCAGACCTTAGACGTATTTTACCGGCCGCTTCTGTGGGAGGCACAACCCGTGCTGCAAGCCCACCAGCGGTGTTTGCATTTACATGCCCTGGCGCTCCTGGCGCACTTTACTGGGGTCTGATAGTAAATCAAACAATCCAATCATGGAATCCAACCAACATATACAATTTACAAGGGAGCACTCGCACCGCGACACTGGTTGGCAGTGGCACAGCGCTCTGAGCGGCCAACACCATAAAATCACATGAGGCACAGCGACAAAAAAAAGGACGGGAGACTCACGCCAAGGTGCCAGGTCTAACACGTGTCCCCTCCAGCTGAAAAGTGGGGAGAACTACCCTACCCCAGGGAGTTCCTCATCACTAAGGCGGAAAAATCTGGACAGACCGTCAGCATTGGCGTGATCTGTACCAGGGCGATGTTCCACCGTGAAATCCATACCCTGTAGGGAAATGGACCACCTCAACAGCTTTGGATTCTCACCCCTCATATGCATCAACCATCTGAGGGGCCTGTGGTCCGTCTGAACCCGGAAGTGAGACCCAAACAAGTAGGGTCTTAGCTTCTTCAGCGCCCAGACCACAGCAAATGCCTCACGCTCAATAGCACTCCACCTCTGTTCCCGTGGAAGTAACCTCCTGCTAAGAAAGGCTACGGGTTGATCTAGGCCCTCCTCATTAATCTGTGAAAGAACAGCCCCCACACCATGCTCTGAAGCGTCTGTCTGAACGATAAACTCTTTGGAGAAGTTGGGAGCCAAGAGCACGGGCGCCGTGCACATAGCAGTTTTCAAGGCCTCAAAAGCTTTCTGACAGGTGTCAGTCCAAATCACTTTCCTGGGCTGCTTCTTCGAAGTCAGCGCTGTCAAGGGGGCAACCATGTTGCCATACCCCTTGACAAACCTCCTGTAGTACCCGGTGAGACCTAGGAAGGCTCTCACCTCCGTCTGGGTTTTGGGCGCCTCCCAATTCAGGATGGTTTCTATCTTGGGCTGAAGGGGTGCCACCTGGCCACTCCCAACTTGGTGTCCCAAGTACACCACGGAACCCTGCCCGATCTGGCACTTACTCGCCTTGATCGTGAGGCCTGCCTTGCGCAGCGCCATCAACACTTCCCAGAGGTGACGCAAGTGTTCCTCCCAAGTGGAGCTGAACACTGCGATGTCATCCAGGTAGGCTGTACTGAACGAATCCAGCCCAGCCAACACCTGGTTGACCAATCTCTGGAAGGTGGCAGGGGCATTCTTCATCCCAAATGGCATAACCCGGAACTGGTAGTGCCCATCTGGGGTGGAAAATGCTGACCTCTCTTTGACCCCCTCGGTCAAGGCGATCTGCCAATACCCAGACGTTAAATCAAACGTGCTGAGGTAGTTGGCAGCCCCTAGCCGATCGATGAGCTCATCAGCTCTGGGGATGGGGTGTGCGTCGGTCCTAGTGACCGAATTGAGTCCTCTGTAGTCCACACAGAACCGGAGTTCGGGTGTGGCTCCCGGCGCTGCAGCCTTTGGGACCAAGACCACGGGGCTGGCCCAAGGCCTGCTAGAAGACTCAATTACCCCGAGTGCAAACATCTTGGAGACCTCCTCCTTGATGCATGTCCTCACCCTGTCAGTCACCCTGTAGGCCTTGTGCCGCACAGGTGGACTATCCCCAGTGTCCACATCATGGACGCACCAATCAGTGACACCAGGGACCAGGGAAAACAGGTCAGAAAATTGTCCCAGCAACTGGCGACAATCATTCTGTTGCTCAGGGGTCAGGTGGAAGAGAGGATGACACCATCCACTGACCCATCTTGCTCCTTGGCTGACAGGAGGTCAGGAAGAGGTTCTGTCTCCTCTTCCATTCCAGCATCTGTTGCCAAGAGCATGCCCACTTGGGACCTCTCCAAGTGGGGCTTGAGGCGGTTGACATGTAGGACCCTGAAGGGGTTCCTAGGAGACTTCAGGTCCACCACGTAGGTAACAGGACTCTTGCGCTCCACCACCTCAAAGGGACCGGTCCACTTATCCTGGAGCGCACACAGCTCCACGGGGGCCAAGACCCATACTTTCTGTCCAGGCTGAAGCTCTACCAGAGTGGCATTCTGGTCGTACCACCGCTTCATCTCCTCCTGGCTGGCTTCCAGATTTGCCTCAGCAAGTTGCCTGAATCGCCTAGTCTGATTCCTGAAGGCCAGCATGTAACTATATACATTCTGGGGAGGTTTCCTGGGAGATTGCTCCCAGCCTTCCTTGACCAGACTTAGAGGTCCTCTGACTGGGTGACCATACAGAAGCTCAAAGGGACTGAACCCCAGAGACTTCTGTGGCACCTCACGGTAAGCGAAGAGAAGGCATGGAAAGAGGACGTCCCACTTACACCTCATGGGTCCTTCTAGGCCCATTATCATGCCTTTGAGGGTTCGGTTGAATCTCTCAACCAACCCGTTTCCTTGGGGGTGGTAAGGTGTGGTGAACTTATAGGTTACACCACACTCTTGCCAAAGAGACTTCATGTACTTGGACATGAAATTGGTACCTCGGTCAGACACCACCTCTAGAGGGAATCCCACTCGGGAGAAAATTCCCATCAGTGCCCGTCCCACCACGGGGGCCGTCACTGTCCTCAGAGGAATGGCTTCCGGGTACCGGGTGGCATGGTCCACCAGGACCAGGATGAACCTATTGCCCATCGCTGTCCTGGGGTCCAGTGGCCCTACAATGTCAATCCCCACTCGCTGGAATGGGGTACCGACCACAGGGAATGGCTGGAGTGGAGCCTTCTGCTTCCTTCCACTCTTTCCACTTGCCTGGCAAGTCTGGCATGTCCTGCAGTGAGTATCTGAACTCCTGCGCATTTGAGGCCAATAAAAGTGGGTGACAAGCCTTTCAAAGGTCTTGTCCTGCCCCAAATGCCCTGCCAATGGCATATCGTGAGCCAGCCCCAGTAGGAAGGCTCTGAAGTCCTGGGGTACCACCAGCGCACGGGCTGACCCAGGCTCAGCAACCTTAGGCTCGGTATATAGGAGGTCGTTCTCCCAGTAAACGAAATGTGATCCTGACTGATCACCTGCGGCCTGGTCTGCAGCCTTCTGCCGCATACCCACGAGAGAAGGGCACTCCTTCTGTGCCTTACAAAAGTCCTCCCTGGTGGGACCCCCTTCCTGCTGCCAATGGGTCAGCTCCGGCAGGTCTCCCAGTTCAGCTATCTGCTCCCCTGTAGGCTCCAGGGCATCCCCCTCGAGGTCTGCTTCCTCCTGGACCGTGGGAACTTCAGGGGCCGCCTCCCCGCGCCCCTTGCTCCTTCTCTCTGAGGCCGGTTCCTGGGCCTCCCTCTCAGGCTCCAGGACCTCTTGAGTCCCTCTACTGGCTGCCATGGACCGAGTGGTGACACACGCCCAATCCGGCATACCCAACATCTCCAGGTGAGCACTCCGCTCCACCTTAGCCCAAGGTGAGCTCTCCAAATCGTTCCCTAACAAACAGTCTACAGGCATGGCGGGCCTCACAGCTACCTGAAGAGTACCAGAGACCCCTCCCCACTCAAAGGGAACCTGAGCCACCTTGCAGTGTCTCTCTGTGTTGTCAGCGGCAACCACGGGGTAGAATGCATTGGGGACCACCTGCTCTTGAGACACCAGGTGACACCTGACAGCTGTCACACTGGCTCCTGTATCTCTAAGAGCTTCCACTCTATGGCCATTTATGGTCACCCACTGCCTGTACTTCTTAGTGTTCTCAGGCAGCTGGGTTGGAGGGACCACTTCACGGTCTCCTAGCGAGACCAGGGACATCTCTGCGGGACCCCACCCACCTTGGACATCCCTCTCCTCCCCCAAGGCTACACTAGTCACCTGCCGGGGTGGAGCACCAGTGGGGGCTGGTTTACCAAACAATGGACACTTTACATCAGAGGCAAAATGCCCCAAATTGTTACACCTGTAACATCTGACGGGCCCCTTCTGAACAGGAGGACCTGTCGGGGCCCCGGTCGGTTTCTGGGGTGGGGGAGGCTGAGAACCCTTCCCTTGGTTCCCTTGGGGACTATTTTGGGGCCCTTTTAGGACATGCTTCTGCTTACCCCTGTCCCCCCCACTCTTCTGCTGGCGACCCTGCCCTCCTTTGGCGGAATCTCCCACGGTACCCTTGTGGACCCTGGTACTGACCCAGCGGTCCGCCTCCTCAGCAAGCTTCCTCGGGTTAGTCAGCCTACTATCTATCAGGTGCTGGCGTAGCTCAGGAAAACAATTACTGGACAAGTGCTCCCATGCCATTAAATCAAGAAGCCCTTGATAATCATTCACCTTACTACCCTTTACCCAACCATCCAGCGCTCTGCAAAAGAAAGTCACATACTCCACATACGTACTATTGGGAATCTTAGTGCAACCCCTAAACCTCTGTCTATATAACTCAGGGGTCAACCCATACCTAGTCATCAATGCTTCCTTCATATGGGCATAAGAATTATGAACATCAGCAGGTAAATCTAACAGTGTGTCCCGCTCTTCACTCAGGAACCGTCCCCACAACCCCGCTCCCCAATCTTTCTCAGGGACCCGGTGGGAAGACATGGCTACCTCGTAGGCTCTGAACCACTGCCCGATGTCGTCATTCTTGAAGAACTCCTTCACTACATCCTTGGGAATATAAACTCTTGGTTCCGCCAGTACTGGCGGTGTGCTGCCACCAGAGGGATTAAGCTCCAAACTTTTTGCTTTCAGCTCCAGCTCCCTCAGCTTCATGTCATGCTCTAATTGTAGTTTCTTTTCTTCCATGGCTAATCTTTGTTTTTCCATATCCATCTGCCCATGAAGTTTTGCCATCTCTACTTCGTGTGCCCGGGTTGCTGCCCTGTCTGCCAACTCTTCTGGTGACAGGCCTCTGCCAAACTCATGGACACTTTCTGGTGGAACCATTTCCACCTGATTCTCTGGTGCCTTTGACTCATACCAGGCCCTCAGCGCCTTCACTCGTTGGGTCTTGTTTTTCAATCCAGTTTGGGCAATTCTGAACTTGGAGCAAAAACCTTTCAATTCTTCATTTGTATAGCCCTCAAGTGCGCTTTCTTCCCAATCTATGTCCTCAAATCCAGAGATTATAGAAGCTGCCCTTCCGGCGGGAAGTGAACCAGGCATGGCTCTAACAACGGAGATTCTTGGCAAAACAAAAACAACTGCTAGTCTTGTGGCTGTGTTACTGGTCTGCTCTCACTACGTGGTGATCAGTGATTCACTATACGCAAACCACAAATGCAAATCCGTAAATCCTCACCGCTGCCACCAATGTTAGAAATGAGGGGGCTCTGGTTGACGCAGGTGTGAACCCACAACAAGCAGGGACCCTTTACTTCTTGTCAGGGCGAAGGATGACTCCCCAGAATAACCCCTGCTCACCCTCTAGGTGCGTGGCGCGAGCAGTCTAGGCTAAGTCTCAGGCGTACACGGTTAAGCAAATGCAATTACACATACAGTAACCCCTTGTATGCACCACAAACGGACACCAATCGGGAAGTATAAAAATAAGCTTTTATGTAGATTCAGCAGATTCAATACAAGGCCCAGTAACGTTAAACTGATGGGGCCACAATTCTTGGAAATACGGTAAAGTTCTCTTTGTTACGGAAAGTTCTTTAGGCGGGCACAAGGTAACTGTAGGCCTCAGCGCACTTCGTGCTGAGGCAGCGCCCAGGAAGCACGCGGCAGATGACAGGGAAATCAGAACGTTGCGGACCCTGGATCCGATGCGAGCTCGCGGTCGAGTTTGTAAGTACAGTACCTTGTTTCTTGACGCAAAGGCGGGTGCGGGATTTCAGCGGCTCTTCGACAGAAGAGCGAGGCGGCGTCCGGGGCTCCCACACTTCACGATGGGGGTCTGATCTTCAGGCTCACAACAAGAGCAGGGTGTTGCAGGTGGCGGGTGAACAAAGCGGGGCAGCCGGGCACCCAGATACGTCCGGGCCGTCCGAGGCTTGGAGATGCTCACAAACGCCGATTCCGGCGGGAGGGTGAAGGTGCACAGCGAGCCTCCAACGAGCGAGGTGACAGGGGCAGCCCAGCACAGCATAGGGGGAGCGGCTCCGATCGAGCGAGGCTCTTCCCAAGGCGGGGGCGGCTAAGCAGTCCTGGTCACGGCTCAGGGAGGGACTGGGGCACGAGGGTCACAGCTCCGGCGAGGGAAAGGACACCACAGTCCAGCGGCAGGCGAGTGAAGATCAGGTAGAGCCCAATGGTCCTGGGGCTCAGTTCAGGGGGCAAGCTCAGTTCCAAGCCCTTGGAGATCGTTTTGGAAAAGCACAAGTCTTGAAAGTAAAAGTAAAGCAAAAGTCTTCAGCAACAGTTTCTCTTCTCCCCCTTTGGCAGCAAGGTCACCACTGCAGGCCAATCCCCCAGGATAGGGACAGTCTTCCTCCTACAGCTTTCCCGGTGCCTCCTCCTCAGGCAGAGATTCTTCTTGGTCAAAAGCGGATCTAGTTTCTTAGGAGCAGAGCTCCTCCATTTATACAGCAAATCTTTTGTTCTCCCAGGCCAGGGGGGCCCTTGCCTAGTTCAGTCCGGTTTCTGAGCACTTTGTTTACGCGATGCAGGCTTCTTCTTTCAGAGTGCAGGGCAGAGTCCTCAGACGCTCCACAGGGGGCGGAGCCGGCATCGAGGTGGCAGAGCACTGTCCTATTCAGAGCCTAGGAGTACTCCTCCCACCCATCTACCTGTCGATCGTCCTATTCACCACCAGGCTACCTAGCCCTGCCCATCTGGGTTCCCCCAGCCCTGTCACTCACACCAGCCAGACATCAGATACACATCACGCAGAGGTGGGCTGAAATGTTTAGGCAAGCAAAGGCCAACTTTCTAAAAGCGGCATTTGCAAACCCGGAATATTAAAATAAACCTTGCGAAAAGATGTACCTTATTATTCTGAGTTCAGGCATACTAAACTCGATCTTCTACCATGTTCCCTGGGTCGGTTAGGATCATAGGATGTAACAATACAAGCCGCCCATACTGGCCTATGAGAACAGGGTAGCCTTGCAGTAGTGAACAACAAGATGGCGGTAATTCACTACTAGGACATGCCACGCATCTAGGCTTGTCCTACCTTAGGCTCACAACGCACCCTGCCCGTGGGCCTACCAGAGGGGTGACTAACATGTAGCTAAGGGAAGGTTTCAGGGACCGGCAAGTGTGGGCACTTGCCAGTCAGCATGTCAGTACCAGACTGCACGCAGGTTCTGCGATGGCAGACCTTAGACGTATTTTACCGGCCGCTTCTGTGGGAGGCACAACCCGTGCTGCAAGCCCACCAGCGGTGTTTGCATTTACATGCCCTGGCGTATCTGGCGCACTTTACTGGGGTCTGATAGTAAATCAAACAATCCAATCATGGAATCCAACCAACATATACAATTTACAAGGGAGCACTCGCACCGCGACACTGGTTGGCAGTGGCACAGCGCTCTGAGCGGCCAACACCATAAAATCACATGAGGCACAGCGACAAAAAAAAGGACGGGAAACTCACGCCAAGGTGCCAGGTCTAACAGGGCTGGTCCCACCTGTATTATCTTTTATTTAAAACATAAAAAACAATCCCTGGAGTCTGCCGAGCATTCTGTCTACCTTGAAACACATAAGGGGGTTAAATCTCTCAATGTGGCCCCAAGGCAAATAGAGAGACTGGACTCAAGGAGTGAGGGATGCGGACCAAGTGAACTGGAGCAAGTAGCGAGAAGCCTACCAACACACACAGTTGCCAAGCAAAGTGCAGTTGCTGATCTCTTCGTTGTGTCCTTGCTCAGGTACCTGTGAACGGGAAGAGGATCCCACATGCAATTATGGTATGGCTGACTGGCATCAGGGAAGCTACTGGTTACCATCATTTTGGATTGGACAGTACGCCGAGAATTACTTGGAAAAACCCCTAGCCCTCATCTTCCCAGATGCCAAAGATGTCACAATCTACCTTCAGAGCTGGGACTCCCTTTGTCCCAACCTATGCACACTCCATTGAGCCTGGTAACATTGTCCTTCCACAGCCCACAGTGTGAACTATTCTGTCAACGTATCTACCTTTTCGCACGTACTCAGGGTGATTCTTAACACTAATACAGTTCTTGTTTTGAGAATCTGTTTCTGTGTTTGCATTCTTCACTTGACCTTTGTTTATTTCGTATTCTGCTTTTTCTTTCCTACCTGCTTTCCGTTACCATGTGGTCTACTGTCTGTTGCTTTAAAGTGCAAGTGGTGGAGTCAGGCATTTGAAGGGGGGACTAGATATGTGGAGCTGGGTCGTCAGGGGACTTTGAAGTGGAATACGATTGAAAGTGTACCTATAGGAATCACATCTGAACAAAGTTCTTAAATGAAATTCTGCTGGTCTGTTTTGAACTCCTATATAAGAGATTCATGTAGGCTTTCAATCCACCATTGGCTCGAATGCCCTTAGTATGCATGCCCTTCAACTCCAGCCATTACAGCACAGGCCTTTGCCCTTGCGGTTCTGTGCCTGGTGTGCATGCCCATGCTACTTGCCTTTTAGGAGGTCCATTGATATTCTATTTTTACACCCACTTCTGATAAGCATGCCCTTTCACCCCAAAAATTGCATTGAATTTCCATTAAACCTTTTGCTGTCAAACTCCTTCTCTTTTCACTGGTATGCATCTCATTCTCCCTGACATCCCCTTACATGAACCCTGTCACCCTAATCCCCCTTTGAGTTTTGCCAAATAACTCTAACAACCTCTCCAACAACCCAGGTCCTGTCCCTACTACGTATATTCCAGCAACTATGTTATTTCATTTTGTCGAGTGCTGAAATCACCCGTGAGGGTATCCAGGTAATGAGCAAGTTTATGGATGTGAGGCCCTCGCAGTGGTATTCAAAGAGCCAGGTCTCCATCGATTTGCTGAACTCAAGTTGCGTGGAGGATGCTCTAATATGTTGTGGGAGGTCGTCAGTGGTCGTCAGAGTCCTGGGGCTCTCGTCAGGAGGCAGCTTGCACCAGCCCATTTCTCCGGTTAGCGCCGCCTAAAAGAAAACCAACAACTAACCATGAAAGTGGGGCGAGGGTGTGGCTTAATAGTCAGAGCTGCGGACTTCGTAGCTGGGGAACCAGGTTTGAGTCTCAGGGTCAGCTCAACATCCTATGATTCTGGGCAAATCACTTTATCTCCCTGTGCCTTCCATAAATGAATGTAAATGTGTTCTTACTGATGCTCGGGAAAAGAGCCGGTGTTGATGAGTGAGTGCCGGTGCTGAGCACCGGAAATCACTGTCTCAAATTAAGCACTGAAGGTCATGCAATGTTGTGGGAGCAATGTAGTAGAAGTAGCAACCTCCTGTTTTTCTTTAGTTGATGGGGGGCATATGCTACTCAGAGTGAGGATGAGCGTAAGTGTCTGGCTGGTTTGTGAAAGTGTGTGAGACTTTTGTGGTATGCAAGGCCAATGTCGTGTAGAGCTTTGTACGTGTCCATAAGGAGATTGAACTGACTGCATTTGTGGATGGGGAGCCAGTGAAGCTGTGAGGTGAGATATGGGTGCAGTGAGGAAGGTTGAGTACAAGTCTAGTATTGGCATTTTGAATTGTCTGTAGTCTGTTCAGGAGCTGTTCCAAGATAACGGTATACAGTGAATTGCCATAGTCAAGTCTTCTTGTGAAGAATGCTTGCATGAGAGTTCGTTTGTTTTTCTGTGGTAGCCACTTGAAGATTTTTCACAGCATCCCCAGAATCTGGAAGCAGACAGAGCTCACTACGTTGAGTTGTGCGGTCATGTTGACCTTATTGTCCAGGTCAATATCCAGATTTCTGGTGTGGTCGGTGGGCACTGGTGTGGGTCCTAGTTCTGTTGCCTACCAAGTGGCATCACACGGCGAGAACCTGTTACCAAAGACAACAACTTCTGTAATGCCAAAGTTGAGTTTCAGGCACTAGGTTCTCATCCAGCTCTCTACCAAGGACATGTAGTTGGTGAAGTTGGTCTTGGTGGTGGGTGTCTTGTCTGTCAGGCAGAGGATCAGTTAAGCATCATCTGTATTGAAGATGATGGTGATGCCTTGAGATCTGATGATGTTGGCGGGTGGTGCCATGTAGATGCTGACCATGGTCGGGCTAAGAGATGATCCCTGGGGGCTCCGCATGGTAGGTTTTTGGAGTCTGATGTGAAAGGAATCAGTCTGCCGCTTTGGGTTCATCCCGTAAGGAAGGACAAGATCTAGTTGAGTGCTGGTCCTTGGATGCCAGTCTCGTGGAGCTTTCTAATGAGTGTGCGGTAGGAAACCGTGTTGAAAGCCGTGGAGAAATCAATCAGGATAAGGGCCACTGTTTCTTCTTCCTCTAGAATGCCCCTGATGTTGTTGGTGGTAGCGATGAGTGCAGTTTCTGGCTATGATTCTTTCTGAAGCCTGATTGTTTGCTGACCGGTAGTTGGTGGGGCTCGAGGTGGCTTGTGAGTTGTTGTTGTTTGCCTTTTCAATCCCTTTTGCTGGGTTGGGAAGCAGGGAAATAGGATGGAAGTTTGTCAGCTGGCTGGATTCTGCTGATGGTTTCTTGAGAAATGCAATGACTGCTGCATGTTTTCATGCTTCTAGGAAACTGGGAGTGATGATGGAGGCGTGCAGGATGCGGTGCGTGTTCTGCTGACTGTTGATGCGCCAATGTTATAGATGTCATGGGGGCTGGGGTCCATTGGGCCCCAGAGTGGATGGTCTTCATCTTCATTATTCGTACATGGAAGATACCGGACCATTGACGTGACGCTCCCGCACACCGTAAAACCCTAACTAGAAAAGGGACTATCAAGGTTGGAACAGGAAATTCACAAGCTCAACCAATATACAACAGCTCCTATTAGGAAGAATGGTTGCAATAATTAGGCCAGTGACCAGCGCGCCTTCGACTCAGGCAAGCTTCAGGCCAATAATCCAGGCTCGGGCCATTAAAGGGATTTACCAAGATATATCTTTCAATTTTTGACCGGACATTAGTGAGGAGGACGGAGGTATCTGCCCCAAACTTCCACTACAACTTCATGCCCTTTGATGCCATTGCATCCACCTACTATCAATAAGAGGTGTTTTTAAACCGTTCCAGTTAAAACCAGTCTTTTTTTGAGAGTTAAAATTTCAGTCTTGATAAAGATGTTATTATAAAGTTCCCATCGAAACGCGTCGACACCCTTTAAGAGAAACACAATCCGTGAAGAGACTGGGACCATTGAGTACTTATCAACGTTACAGTACCGGGTATCAGCCAGAAACATTAAGTAATCACGGATGTGTATAGTTTTAATGACATATCTTTCTGTCTGTTGAATGTACTCTCTTTTTTAACTTGTATTTTGTTTTTAACAAGAATGTATTTTCTTGATTGTGTCCACAATATGCACTTTACTTCGAATTAATTCTATATGTTATTTGATAAATCCGTATAATTGATGGTCTATACACTCCAAGACCAGTGTATATTTTTTTATTATATTGTCATTATTAAATTGATATATTTTTTTATAAATACGTTGTCCGTAGTGTCAGCCTTGGGTATATGGTTATATTTCCCTTACATGAATGATGTGGGTTTGAACGAGTGAGACTTGGGTGTTTTTCGATATAAACAGTTCATCCTTTTATGATTCCTGAAATAAAGTCCAAAGGATAATTTCTCTATGATACGCTTCATCATGGTGGCCATTTCTTCATTGGTGAGGGTCTTCCATGTGGTCAGGTGGATCAGTGATGGGCAGGTTGGCGATGAGTTTGCTTGGGTCTGGGCACCTTTTTTTAGGTGTGGCTCCCCATATTAAGGTTAATAAACAATTGCCTTTTTTTTAAGTGCGCAATGTCGCCCTTTACCATTTAATATTCTTTTCTTTTCAATGCGCCACAACGCGCTAAAGATTTAACTGCGCTTGCCTCAATCAACTTTTAAAATCCTTTTTGTTTTGTTCAACAGCTGAAAAATGCAACGCTCTCACCTTAACAATTGCACCCGTGCGCCTATTGTCAGCAGTTCGGTGGCCTCTGACAAGTTACCCGCTTTCCCTACGTGACCGCGTTGGCACTGTTGTGATGCCTCCAGACATGATGGACAGCAGCAACAGTTCAGGTTATCCTTCTCCCTTCGTTCGAACATTTCGCCAAATGCTGTCTCGCACTACGCACTTTTGGGTGAGTAAAGTCACCATTAGCACCTTTTTTCTTTAAATTGTATCGAGTTAGACAGTTGGGAACTATCACCAAGGTTCTATCATGAGCGCAAACAGCCCAGGCTACATCCGACTACTGCTTTAGCCCAGGCGCACAGACCGACTGCCAGGCTTCAAGTCGCCCTTCTATGACTGATTCCAATGCATATCCCACAGAGTGTCATGTAAATGCTTCAAAACTAAAACTCAGTAGCACCAGGTCTAAGTACAAGGGCACGTTCCCTCTATTTCGGTTCCTCGGGTGGAGTGAGTCCTGCAGTCGCGGCTCGCAATACTCGCGGGAGGGGGGGAGTTACCGCGGGGGTAAAATTTAAATAAACCTTACCTGAGCGGGTGCCGCGCCGCATCGGCTCCTGGACTAGGTTCCTGCTCCTGAACAGGAACAGGCATGCTCCCTCCCCTAAACCAATCACAACGCTGCAATAGCAGCGTTGTGATTGGTGCGGAGTCCCGGACAGCGCCCAGCCGTGCACCTGTTGGGAGGCCATTTTCTCTATGTAGGCTGCATGCGGCCGACATAGAGAAAATGTAGAGTGCCCATGACTGCTGGGGCCAACCAAACAGTCAGTGTACTCAGAGTGGTCCAAGCCACTCCTCCCCAAACCGCCCCCAACCAGGCATATCCTCTCGCCTGCCCCCAACCAGGCATACCTCTGCCTTCTACTTTCTCGCAGCGTGAGAAGCAGAAAATAAAATGGTATTTAAATATAATTTTATTTTCTGCTCCTCGCACTGCGAAAAAGCAGTGGGGCGGCGCTCCTCCGCCCTAATGCAGGAGCCGCCGCTGGCAGTCCTCTCACTGCCCGACTCCCCTGCGGTTACCATTCACAGGGCGCTAGAATTTCCTTGGGAGGAGGCCAAGAACGAGGAAAAGTGTTTCTTTTTCTTCTTTTTTTACAATCACACCACCTCTGCGACACATGGTGGAATAAATACATAAATAAATTGTAAGTCACCTATTGAAAACTGCACAGCCACAACATGCAGATAAGTTTGAGTAAATGCCCATTTATTATCGCACACACAGTTTGCGAGCTGTGGCCAGGGCGGTGTAGGGGAGGGTCGATCATTTAGGAGCCCCAAACCCTGCATGTAGGGGCCTCATCACATTCTGAGCGGGAGGGGGCATCATTTTGTAAAACTATTAGTTTGTTTTTTTCGGCCCTAAGGGAAAGCACCTCTTAAGCATTTTTCTGAAGCGCGTACGTTCAGACGCGGCTGCCACTGTTCCAGTGCTAACAGCACCTACGCAGAGCTGCAATCATGGTGGAGGTCACCGGAGTCACCACACAGGACAGCAGCAAACGACGGCAGCTGTGTGCCCACGCTCGGCTGTGGAAGGAAACCTTACTGAAGCTCCTCGGTAACAGTTGCATTCCAGCGGTAGCCAGTGCAATAACTTCCTCCTGTAAAAGCTTTCTTTGCAACTGCTTGCGCTCGTTCCCATAACTTGACCCTGGGTTAAATTACAGCAAAATACCTTTGTTTCTTTCCTGTGCTCTTAATTTGGCAGAGCGTGGGCTGTCCAAGGCGGGTCAGAGTTCTTCATGGAAATGTTATTCATATACTTTGCTATATTTTTATTATTTTATAAAAAGTCATGCTGCGTGGAAATTGGGTCATAACAGCCCACAGTTTACAGCACAGCTATCAGTCAAAGCAAACTCGTTTAGAAAATAAGAAAGTTTTTGTTATTAGTTCACATGCACTTTGCTAATTCTAGCACTGCATTTAAAGTTAATTTTACAAACATTTTTGCAGTTTGTTGATATAAAAAAAATATTTCATTAATAGTACCCGAGACATTTATTTAATTGTTTAGTGATTTCGTAAGGAGTCTAAAGAATATAGGGCATTATGATCAACTGAGATGACTGAGCTAGAGAATTGCATCTCTAGTGGACATTCCTCTACCCTTTGAGAGGATAAAAATGCAGTCAGTTGCCAGTTTGAGGAGCTTAGTTTTTAAGAACCAGGTGATCAGAGGTAGTTCGGTCTTCCCTTGAGGCGTAGGTTCAAAGCATTTCGGTCCTTGGTCTGAGAAACGTTTTCGGTACATCAATATATCCCCTGTAGTGTTGTATTTTATCCATGCAGCGCTTTCTTTCCATCTCCCTCACTGGACTTAGAACACAGTTAAAATAAAGTCGGCCTGTCACTTGTGAGCTTCACTAAGTACAGGACAGACCCTCTCCCAGGATGCACCGGGCATGTCACTTCCCCTCCTCCTCTCTCTTTTCTCTCGCCCTCTCTCCTCTTGTATCTCTTCACTCTTTTTCTTCACCCAGCCTAACTCTCGCTCACATAAATACACCTCACATAAAACCCATCTATACCACATAGCAACAATCCATATAAACAAGCTCCACACAATGCCACATAATTCGAGTCACCAGAATTTCATTCAGTGCCACATAGTTCCACAAAATCAACTCAGAATGTTTCCATTCCATGCCATATAATTAAACATGAAACCACATAATACACATCAACAACACAATCACATAACACACCACATACACACAACCCACACCACATAATTCTACATCACACCACAAAATTCAACAGCACGAAACACAATTAAACTCCATTACATAACACTCCTCAACACAAAATACCATACCACATAATTACTCTCCATGACACACAATCCCACTCCGCACAATTCCAATACACTAAATACCACATAATTACTATCCACATAATTCCACTGCATACCATATACATCCACTCCACAACACATAAGTAAAAAATGTTTGCATTTACAACACCAATAGCTCTAACTCTCATTTTCTAAATAATCACTCCACTGCAGACAAAAAAAACATAAGTGGAAAACATTATTATTTACCGCACCAATTGCTCTAACTTTCTCTAATGTAAGACCGATTGCATTGCAAATGCTTGTTTCCTGATGTTCCTTAGTTGCTGGTGGTATTGCGCAAGGGCTGCTTTGAACGTGGACCATCGGTAGCTTCATGGCTAACTCTCCACTTTCTCTCTAGATGTTTACAGTGTCTCTTGGTATCATGAAGGTCCTCAGTGTACCAACTGGATTGCTTGTTGGCTCTTCTCTGTTTATTGACTTTAAATGCTTCCTGTATCCTTTAATTCCCCATTGCCTGTGGCATGCAGACATAAAAAGAGTGTGTAGACCATAGTGGTCTTTCAAAGGAGCATTTCAGAATGAATATGTATTCATATGTATTCAGTTCTTATTGCTCCACCTTTACAACCACTTCATTCTGTAATTTGGTTTAAAATTGGACAAGATCTACTAATCAATTTAAAGAACCACAGTTTTTTGGAAATTAAAAGATATTAGGTGTAGTGGATGCAAGAACATCTGAGAGCACAGGTGGATAGAATTTCCCAGTGGCTGTCAACAGCAGCCTATTTAAGTCGAACAATTTAAGAAATTGAACAACACGTGTCTTGTCTCTTTTGTAGGTGTGATGTCCTGGGCAGTGTTAAGATATTGTAACACACATGAAAGGGGAGAGAGTTACAACTCCTTTTCCATCCTCCCTACATACAATCACGTTTATCCACAAAAAGATGAAAAGGAGGAAATGTGAATATTCTGAAAGACTAGAAACCACGCATAGGAAAAACACAAGGTTTTTTAAAAAATTGCCCTCTCCACTAATAGTGGCATGCTTCATCATAGGGCTGCTACAATATTCCTGCGCAGACCAATGCCTGGGATGGAGCAAAGGAGTTGAGGGAGATAATACAAATGAATATTATGAGATCCATGCAGCAGAACAAAAAGATGGATGATAAAACTATCTCATCGATGTCCTCAGGGCCGGCTTTAGGGCGGTGCGACCTGTGCCACCGCACCGGGTGCCGGCTTCCTGGGGCGCCATGTTTGAAGGTTTATTATGCTTTTGAAGCACCTGCTGCAGCGTTTCTTTACCCCGGCAATTACCAGGCCTCACATAAATGTCAAGATAACTTGTGTGATTAATTATCTTCCTGGAGAGAGATCAGCATTTTGTATAGTTGAGGTTTTGACTTAGGTGAAGTTAGTGCAGAGGGTTAATATGCCTGCTGCAAAGAACGTGTACCAAGTAGATTACAGAGTGCGTATGATGTAAACAAATCAGCATGTTACTTGCAATTTATAACTTAAAGTCCTAATATAGAATAGTGAGCTATTAACTTTCATCCTAGAACTGCATACACACTGCAAAGTATACATTATTAGAACATTGATTAATGTTGCAAAAAGGGTTAATTTGGCTAGAAATCGATTCTTAATATTTAAGAAAACTCCCAACTATGCTGTTTTGTAGTGAGTTCTCCCTGAATACGTACATACATTGTTAAGTTAGCATAACCACGTTAGAGGTTAGAACGCCATCTTGCTGCTTTTGCGCACGGCACTGCGTTTACATGTTATTTCTTAAACAAACTGCTGAATCGAGACTTGCTTCACACGAGAGCAATCTGTTGTTACCATCCCAAGCTCTGCGCAGCGACCTTGGTCTGTACATGGTGTGACAAACAGTCTGGATTATTACACAATGCATGTTTTCCACTCTAGGTTGATCGACCCACTATTTAGCCATAACACACGCGCAGCTGCAAAAACCTGAAAGTTGGTGCTTTTAATATCACAGACATCATGTTTATTATTCAGACCGAAGACGAGCCTTCCTGCGAGAAGACTCCTGATGCTCCTGTGATGTGATTTCACTAAGCTGATCTTTGAGGTATGGGGTCCCCTATTCAAGCCTAAGAGACCTTCTATTAGCATAATAATAATATTAGCTTCTTAGTAAAGGGAAGGTGGTAGTATCCACTGTCATTATAATATGATCACCCCTTTTATATTCTATGGTATTGTAACTATGTTGATGGTTTTGATTTTAATCATTTGTCTGCTTGTATTAGCCAAAGTACTGCATCTTAGGACACGTGGTCTATAAAAATAAACTCTTTTTATTTACACCGTGTCTCTGTTGATTATTGTTGTGGACTGATGTGAGAATAATATACGAACAGGTATTTCCGATTCCCACCATTCCTGAGAGTATACTGAGTCGCTTGTTCTGGGTTGTCTTTTCATTGGGACCGCCGAGCTAAATCTCGGATAACGAATGGGACACTTATGCTAGCCGGATACTGGGTTCTGGGTTCTGAGGTGAGTTTCTGGTACACCACAATTCACTGAGGTGCTGGGGTTCTACGCATAGTTCTGTGTATAAGCAGAATCCCTGCAACATGGCGCACCTAACGTTTGGTCTATGAGTTGAAACGCCTTAGTAGTGCTTACATTTAGTCCACAGCACCCTCATTCTTGTTTCCGGATAACAAGTCTGACGGATTTAAACCTACCTAGTTCTATTGATATAGGTTCCTTCAAGCTTGATCATTAAAAAGGTTATTGAACCCTTGTGCTACTGAATACTTGAAGTGTAGCTTGTCCTAATGTCGGTTGATATTGCGGCGCATAGCCGTGCGGCACTGAAACGTCATTTGACGCAATATGGGGTGCCGGACGCGGGCATGGACGTCATCTTTGTGGTGGGAGCCGATGCGGCTCATCCTTTTGAGTTATTCTACTCTTGGGTGACGATTCCGGCAGTCAGTGGGGACGACGATACCTTTCATTCTTACACTGCCACTGCCGTGCCAGCTAACTATGCGCCGTATAGGACACAGGAAATACCAATATCTGCTTGGCAACATCAGATTTGGTTTAATGGCGCCCTCCCCCATGTGGTTATACCGCCGAGAATGGGCCCTTTATCAATTGCGGGGGCCACTTGGCCGGTACTAGCCGGATTTACGCCTCACCCCCGTTACCTCACGGTGACGGTGGCTGAGTTGCGTGTACTACACACTGCCCTTATATCAGTATATAGGGCGTTGGTGCAGTATGTGTCGCGCACTGTGCAGGCGGGGGCGCCTGCTGGTGCGGGACAACCTAATGATCGTCACGCGGTGGTCATAAGCCCTGTTATGGTTAATTCTGTTATGGGCAAGCGCCCCCTCACAAGGGATGATTACCCCTTTTGGCTTGCTGAAAAATTCGACCAAATAGAGGCGGTTTATCCGCATACAACTCCTGTGGAGAAACACAGGATCCTCACCATTAGTTTGCCTAAAGACTTAGTTCCCCATATGGATGATTGTGTTTCCTGGGGTAAGGTTTTTGCTGCAACGTACGCGCAGTGCTTTGGCACTCCGTCTATGTTGCAGCTGCCCTCCGTTATTAAACGTGTTCAAGAGAACCATGGAGCGGAGTCTGCGATAGAATTAGGGATGCGGCTCCTCGGAGATTTTGGCCTGGTGGCTACCATGATAATGGGAAACCTTAAGGGTGATGCGTTGCACTTTCAGGTTCGTAATGAACTGAAGAAAGTTGCTGAAGAGGACAAGCCGCAGGAATTTGCGAAAATAATCTCTGGTGCATACCGAGATTTAGGTCGTAGCTCTTTAGGAGTTAAGCCTGTGATCAAAACTCCCGATTTTAAGCAGCAGGGTAAGGCAGAAACTTCTGGTAAGGATGACCGGCCAAATTTTCCGAAACAAAATTGGCGGTCTAAACAACAGGGAAAGCAGCAGCAGAAACAGGGCTCTCGGCCTGCCTCTCCCGTACAGTCAAGTAGTGAATGCACTTATGATCTGCGAGATCGTGCTACTATTAAGTCTCCTGATAGATTTCAGGTTTCTGAACAGCGTTCTCCTCGTTCTTCACAGGAAACATCGGCTACACAGTCCGGTGGCGGAGGCGGTGGCAAAGGTCGGGGTGCTCCACAACAGCGTGACCAACCCCGACAGACTGAGGGTAAAGGCAAGCAGGACGAATTTGCTCGACAAAGACCCCCGTTTCAGAAGAAGAAAGTGGCGGCTCTGACGGCGAGGTATGCCTCAGATAGTGCGGACACGGCTTCGGAACCGGACATGGGCGCTGACGCTACTGGACAGCGCGGCGGAAATTACCATAGTCCGTCAAGCTCTGCGTCCATTTCTGGCGGTGACAGCAACTGATATATCGGTTACTGTTGAAACAGCTGACACCAGAGTGGCTCCCCCTGACAGACTTTATGAAATAGTCTTATTAATTGAGGGTGACATACAACGTACTATAAAAGGGATCTTTTGGGATAATCTGACCACCACCTATGATATCCTCCTAGCGGAGGCAGATTGGCCCCCAGCCTTCATTTTGGAAGCTCCTAGAGGGGAGGAGGTAATCCTCCCGTCCTTTGCGCACACAGTGCCTAAGGATCAGGCTGAAGTGTACGCTGAGGAGTGGGCGCTGGCGCTTGCGCCAGCGGTGTATCGTACTCAGGTGGGATGGGACCGGTTGTCCCCCTGCCATGAGATTCCATTGCGGTCTATGCCCCAGCCTCAACCCCAATATCCCATGCGTCGTGAAGCTAGACACCACGTCGCGGCGATCCTTGAACAATTGGAATATCAGGGTGTTATTGAAACTTGTGTGTCCCCTATGAATAACCCTTTATTCACTGTAACGAAGCCTGACGGCTCGTACCGTTTAGTTTTGGATTACCGGCACCTAAACTCCCAGTGCCGGACCTGCGCGGTACAAAATACACATAGCTCGGCTCTTGTCGACAGTCTCGTGCGTAAAAGGTTTAAAACGACACTTGACATTTCCAATGGCTTTTTTAGCCACAACCTGTCCACACTGAGTAGCCAGTGGACAGCGTTTACTTCGGGCGGCAAACAAAAACAGTTTACGAGATTAGCCATGGGCTACAAAAATAGCCCTGGCGTCTTTTCCGCTCGCGTGGTTTCTCTCTTAGAAAGAATAGACCCCGACGCATACTCCTATGTTGACGATATCTACCTCACGGATGATGAGCTGATGCCGCATCTGTCTCGAGTCGACAATATTATAGTGAGTTTTGCTGACTATGGCTACAAATTCAATTTTGCGAAGTCTCACATCGCGGAATATACAGTGTTGTTTTTGGGCTACGAGCTCAATAATGAAGGGAAGGGGTTAGCTCCCCACTTTCTGGAGAAGTGCGCATGCTTGAGTGCACCGACGACACTAAAGAAATTACAATCTCTGCTGGGCTTTCTGAATTTCGGCCGTACGTACATTCCTGATTATGCCCAGCGTATCAAGCCGCTTTACGCCTTGGTACAACCCACATTTTCGAAGTCTAGCTGGCAGCTGGAACATTCTAAAATTTTACAGTCTTTACAGGCTGACCTTCTTGCTTCACAATATTTGCTGACACGTGATAACCGCACTAACCTGGTAATAAGAATAGTGCCAGGCGCCGTGGGTTTCACGTATTTGACGTTTAATGAGGGTGATACAGTCCCCATTGCGTACAAATCCCACTTGTACACCTCTGCTGAATTACGTTTTTCCGCGGTCGAAAAAGTTCTGACTGCTGTGCAGATGGCGATCCTTAAAGAACACGCACTGTCGCATGGGAAACAGATTCTGGTTGTAACACCCTATCCTGCCTTAGAAGCAGTGACAAAGGCAAGTGTACCAAATTCTAAAGCTTTGCATCCACGGTGGATACAATGGGCCACAACACTGACGTCACCAGATGTCACTTACATCTTTGATGCCTCATTACAGACTCAAGAGTTCTTGCAGTATGAATTCGTTCACCCGGCACCTCTGTCTTTGCGCCCGCTCGAAGAATACCATTGTGTCATATACACTGACGGGTCTGCGCAGCCCGCAATTGGATCGAAGCACGCTTATTCAGCGGCTTGCGCAATTGTCGTAGGTACATTCGTAAATGGTGAATTCCAATCTGATGCAGTGCATACGCAGTCATTGGGTGATTGTACCGCGCAATTAGCGGAGCTTCGGGCTCTAGTGCTTGCACTTGAGTTTGCTGATCCCCGAGTCACTACTCTTATAGTGAGTGACTCCTTCTACTGTGTCCAGTCCTACAATGACAATTTACACTTCTGGTCTCAGAATGATTATCGAGACACGAAAGGTAGCACAATTAAGCATAAAACGCTTTGGGTTCGAGTGGCAGACTTTAAAGAATGTCTCCCTCTCGTGAATGTTATTCACACTCTTGGTCACCAGAGACTTGGTGTCCATGCTGTCGGCAACAGCTTAGCTGACGAGGCAGCAAAAACAGCAGTGGCTACATACTTAGTGGCAGCGGTTACAAGATCCAAAAGTAAGATTGATGATGACATCTTGGCAGCTATTGCTGCTACAGAGAAGGGAAGTGATTACCCGAAGGGTTTTCCTTCTCGTTATGTTTATCGTTTAAGTCCTGATAACGTCCCATTAGTGAGGATTAACGACGTTGGTGACAGAATTATTCCCAACGCGGACTGCAGACCAGCACTGATCCTAGCTGCGCACGAGGGGTTGGCGTCAGCCCACGCCGGTGTGTCAGCTACAATATCTCTGCTACAACAACGTTACTGGTGGTTTGGTTTATATAAACAAGCACGCGCTTATGTTCTTGATTGTGACATTTGCCAACAGATTAAACCTTCTACTGTTGCGCGCCCACCACAAACACAGTTGTACATATCTAATAAACCATTTGGTTGTGTTTATTTGGATCACTGCGGTCCTTTTTCTTCTGATACTGCGTACAAGTACATCTTGGTTGCAGTGGATTCGTGCACACGTTTTCTATGGGTATGGCCACAAAGGAGAGCTGACTCGCGGACTGTCATCAGGGATTTGCGTGTCTTTGTGGGAACTTTTGCGTGTGGTACCTTTCATTCTGATCAGGGCCCTGCGTTCGCCTCTAAGGCTTACAAGGAGGCTATGAGAAATTTGGGGGTCCTAGTCAAATTTTCGTCCCCCTACCGACCTGAGGGTAATAGTGTGGTGGAACGAATGAACCGTGACTTAAAGCAATCATTGACAGCACGTGTTTTAGGCACAGGCCGGAACTGGCTAGCCCATTTGTATAACGTCCAACGTGCACTTAATAATCTCCCTAGAAGGTCTCTGGGTGGGCGGACCCCGTACATGATGCTCTTCGGAATCCGAATGTTTGTCCCAGACCTTGATGGTCTAGACATGGCGGCGTCGACCGCACCCTTTGACGTAGATGATCACTGTGCTGTTTTGCAGACTCTACAAGAAGCCAGAGACACTCTATCGAAGGAACACTTGCCCTCCACATCTGAAGCTGAAGTTCAGGTTCCGGTAGTCGGCTGGCTACCCCGAGTTGGAGACCTGGTCCGTGAGAAGGTGGAGAACAAGAAGGAGTTCGGCCCCTCTTATCGTGCACCAGTTCCAGTGCTTGGAGTGCAGGGTACAAGAACAGTCATTTTACCTCCACTTCCTGGTCGCAAAGAAAACAGGTACATCTCTATTGACAATGTCAAACTTCAGCGAGTGGCCGATACTTCTTAGTATGACTCCAGCAGTTTCGTGCCAGACGATGCAAAGAAATTCATTGTTGACTCTTGCTTCTACCACCTTGCCTGATGTTGCCATCGAGATGCAATCCGTTACTGATCCCTTGTTGATACCACCGGCTGGTGGTTTGCCCGAAGAGACTGAGTATGCTTATCCTACACGGGGTCCCTCGCCTGTTTTACAATCTACAGCACTTGGCCAGTCCCGTTTCTCCTTTGACACTAACTCATTGCCCTCAACTCCCCCATCGAACATTGCTGTTTTTTTCAGCTGGTTTAAGAGACATTTCCTGATTGCCCCTTGGACATACATCTGGTTGATGCTTTTTACTATTTTTTTGTTTATGTCAATTGGATTTGTGATAGTTTTTTTCCGTTTGGTGGATGGCCACTATCTCAAAGAAAGATCGACAATTAGACTTATCAATGGAACTTTGGCCCCCCACTCCTCGTCCCACATCATGAAGAGGGACCAGACTTTTGTGAATATTACTGCCTGGCCCGTCTTGGATGGAATCGCGTGGGATGCTGTTAAATTCCAAATTCATGGGCCTACAGAGGTCATTAATGTTCCTAATGTATTTCGTATTTCGATGGGTGATGTGGTTAGGCAGAACATACGTTCTGATGATTGGGATGTACACGCCATTGAATCACTGTTTTCTGATTTGAAGTATTATGCCGCTTTTGATGCTGAGGATTTATATGAAAATGCGGCTAATTATGCGGAACAGTATTGTTTTCAACATTATGGCAATCACTTCCTGCATAAAGCGAATACATTTAGAAATTTTGTAAATTTTACCCAATGGGAACACTGTCCTACTCCCTCTTTCGGAAGTTCACATACCCCAGTTGATAAGTATACTTATTTTACCGATTTCAGTGTATCCAACCCGGCAGCATTTTATTTTAAGGTGCTGCCTGAGTCTGCCGCAAAGGTTCGACTGACACACACAAAGTTACTTTATTCCAAGTCCTTTATGGACGAGTTGTCAATCAAAGGTTATGATCTATGGAAGGCTACTATTGATCTTAAGTCGGTTTGGGGTTCCAAACCGTGGCAGGTTCAGGGTACAGAGGCTCTACATCGTGCCTGTCTTATACCAAATCATATACTGTTTTTAAATTCATCCATCTTCCAAACCACCTGTTTTGGATTGGCCACTTCTAAACAATTAAAGTCACCTTCTGTGCCGGATCTGGGCGCTTACCCCAATTGGGATAACCACACGGATCTGTCCCTTCCTGCTTTGCAATCATTAGTTTCAAATACATCTTTCAATATTTCGAAATTAAATAGTGACGGTTGGTTGGTTTGGCAAAGCAGTTCGGACACCTGTCAACGTCGCTTTCTGGGGCTGAAACCGGGGTATATTCAGGAACGTGTGGACCCTCGGTTTGAGTCGTCACATACTGTAACTACATACTCTGTGGGAAAGTTATGTCAATCCTGGCTGCGACACTCCACCTTGGCTTCTGTCAAAGTTCATTTATCAAAGTTACATGACAAAATAGATTTGAATGATTTTGTTAAAGGTCCTGTGGGTGGCAGAACCAAAAGGTGGGCGTATGCTATTTACAACGAAGTGTGGAAGTTGTCGCAGATTGAGGCGGCTTCCAGATTGAGAGCTATTGACCAAGCAAACATGGAAAAGGTTTTAGCCGTTATAGATAATAGCATTAGCACTCTCTCTTCCAGAATTTATACATTAGATAATATTGTTTCGTCAGTTGTTGATATTGTGCATGATGATATGTCTGTATTATATCATGGTCAAGACCAGTTGCGTTCTGTTATGCAGTTTGCATGGACATTGCAGACGTTAAGGGCAGGGAGGGTCCCTTGGGACTATCTGAACACTACATTGTTATTCCTTCCCTTTAACCTTACTGACAAGCAGCGATTTATGTCCATGAAAGATGCTACATATTCATTGTTACATATTGAAAAATTAGAACCGTTACCTTTCTCTGTGGCGGAAATCAATTCAGCCACGTGGCTTATACACGGATTGATAACTCTGCCGTTCGCGCTTTTCAAGTTTACGTCTTGTATGAAACATTATGCTCTGGGTAGATACGAACAGCTGGGCACCGCTTTCATACATGAGGTTTGGTCCCTCCCCTTTACGTATAGATGTACTAGGGACGGAACTGAGGTTTATCTGAAGGGTGAGGAATGTACCACGACACCAGATCATTCCTTGGTATGTAGGCACATTCAATTACACGGTGCATGCAATGTACAAGCCCCGAATTTGGCCTGCGTCCTACGAGGTGTCCCAGTGCCTGTGATTACGCCTTCTTTCACGCTGCTTGCAAACGGTAGTTATTTAATTTTGAATAATGAAGCTTGCTGCGGGATGTTAGTGGGAATCCCATACATAGTCACTGTATCGCAGAAAGTTGTCTGCTGCAATAATGTTCTCTTTCCACCCCCGCATGGGAGGCTGGATGTTTCCATCTGGCCTTCGATTCCAACCTTGAAAGCAGAGTTCAACAAGTTGAGCAGAATAAGAGCTCTATTGTCCCAAAAAGAGGTGCCATTGACTTCCTCTCGTGAAACATTTGTCCTTCACGTTGCTAATACGCGCACTGAGGTACAGGCGCTTTTGAATACTGACCTCCCACTTCATTTTGGAGCTTTGATCCAAACAATTTTCAATGCCTCGTCCACGACCGGCCTGGCTCATTTTTTTAAACTTGTAGGCTCAGGCCTCGTGACCTCTTTCCAAACTGTTTTTGGTGTGATTCCGACATTTTTTCATTCGATTTTCTCAAGCATCTTTGGAGGTGTTCCGCTGCTTCTGGCGCTGGTGGCAGGTGTGCTGCTTTTACTTTTTATACTACGGAATGGCTGCTCTTTCTGTGCCACACGAGCACCTGTCCCGTCTGCATCTTCTTCGTGATAGGATGCTTGACTTTTATGGTACTCTGCCATTGGCGACTCTGAGCCTAGCTTATGGCTTATCCTTCAGGTATTCCTACTTCACCTGCGTGCAACCTGTATTTCACTGCCTGGATTGTTCCTTTGAATGGCCTCTGGATTTGTGCTTGACCAACCTGGTGTCTCCGGTGCCGGATTTCGATCGACTGATGAGGCCCTTAGTGTCTCACGAGTTGGCCTGTTCTGGTGTCCGGATTATGGCCTGTGGTGCGGCGCATGGTATCCTGGGTAATTGGGACATCTCAACGGCTGCCTACGACTTCTTGGCTATGAGCTATTTGGAGGAACATTCCGGTTGCCCTCTGATTGTGCTAGAGGCTCCGATGGTTGAAGAACACGTATGTTCCTTTTCTTTGATGGATTGGATGGCTGAGACTTTCAGTGGCCCTGCAAACGATTTTTTGTTGGCAGCAGTTGCCACGTATGCTGCCTATACATTCATGGATTAACTGAACTGTCGTCCTTTGCGCCTGTGCTACTGGACAGCAACCTGGCGCAGCATTTATTTTTTCTTTCTCCTTTTTTTCTCTTCCTGATGGTTGTTTTGAGGTTTTTTTTACTTGCATTTTTTTTACGAAAACCCCTGTTTATTTTTTTGTCGTTTCAGACTTTAGCACATTCTGAAACTTTGGATTGGTTACGCCTTGTTCTGCTCTGTCGAAACTGAACTCTGCGTCCTCTATTTTCTTGCCTATTAAATAGTGCTTCGATCAAGGGGGCATGTAGTGAGTTCTCCCTGAATACGTACATACATTGTTAAGTTAGCATAACCACGTTAGAGGTTAGAAAGCCATCTTGCTGCTTTTGCGCACGGCACTGCGTTTACAAGTTATTTCTTAAACAAACTGCTGAATCGAGACTTGCTTCACACGAGAGCAATCTGTTGTTACCATCCCAAGCTCTGCGCAGCGACCTTGGTCTGTACATGGTGTGACAAACAGTCTGGATTATTACACAATGCATGTTTTCCACTCTAGGTTGATCGACCCACTATTTAGCCATAACACACGCGCAGCTGCAAAAACCTGAAAGTTGGTGCATTTAATATCACAGACATCATGTTTATTATTCAGACCGAAGACGAGCCTTCCTGCGAGAAGACTCCTGATGCTCCTGTGATGTGATTTCACTAAGCTGATCTTTGAGGTATGGGGTCCCCTATTCAAGCCTAAGAGACCTTCTATTAGCATAATAATAATATTAGCTTCTTAGTAAAGGGAAGGTGGTAGTATCCACTGTCATTATAATATGATCACCCCTTTTATATTCTATGGTATTGTAACTATGTTGATGGTTTTGATTTTAATCATTTGTCTGCTTGTATTAGCCAAAGTACTGCATCTTAGGACACGTGGTCTATAAAAATAAACTCTTTTTATTTACACCGTGTCTCTGTTGATTATTGTTGTGGACTGATGTGAGAATAATATACGAACAGGTATTTCCGATTCCCACCATTCCTGAGAGTATACTGAGTCGCTTGTTCTGGGTTGTCTTTTCATTGGGACCGCCGAGCTAAATCTCGGATAACGAATGGGACACTTATGCTAGCCGGATACTGGGTTCTGGGTTCTGAGGTGAGTTTCTGGTACACCACAATTCACTGAGGTCCTGGGGTTCTACGCATAGTTCTGTGTATAAGCAGAATCCCTGCAACAGTTTCTTTTTCGACTCTGAGTTTGTGCTTCTCCACACCAAGCACTCTTAAACTATACTGCCTACCAGTATGGATGACATGTGACTCCTACACTTTTAGTCCTTTGGCTTGTGTAACATTTCCTATACACTGATTTACACACGTATGATTGATTGTCTCTGTGTAATGTGCGTGTGATGCAAAGTGCTCGGACACCCTACGCTGGTATGAGTGGCGCTGTATAACTAATTCAATGCATCTGAGAGAGTGTGGTTATGGAGACTTGGTCACTGTTAAAGGGTGCTAGTGAGAGAATTCGTGGTGGAGGTGGTCACTGGGAGGGCGCCAACAAACATTGTCGCACAGGGCACCACCAGCACTAAAGTCAGCCCTGGATGCCCTAAAATATCTTTATTCATGGACTCCCGGAGGGTAATTAGTGCCTCTACATGTCTCCTTACTGCTCATATTGTCGACATGTTTCGGCCGTTAGCTATTACCGTCACAGGGTCGTTCGACCTCCCTCAGGATTGGTGAACCCATTCGCTTGATTACCCTTTAAAAAAACTAAATTTAGTTATGAGGATATATTCATTCAAGTTATACTACCTTACTTGGCACTTTCTATGTACACACACATGGATTACCTGTAATGGCAGAAAAACACAGATAAATACAACACAATGTGTTTTTCCATAAAGGTCGTTGGTATTGTTCCCCACAGAACAACACCTGCATGTAACCGAAACAGTTTAAACGTGGTCTCTTTTCCAGACCATGATAACCCATCTTCATTGGCAAACCTCCACCACTAGTAAACAACACCCCACACTAAAGTGCAATAAAAACAGAGGTGAGGACCCATGATGTATCGCTTACCAAGTTTCACCATGACTATATCTGAAATAGGAGTGCAAGCGAGAGCGTCTACCTGTAGTCACACTCTGTTTGAATGGAACAAACACAAACATTAACACATCCACAAACTCTAGGGTGTCAATAAACTCTCTGCCCCAAGCATATTTCTGCTTAAAGTTCCCAAAAATATGCGAATCGCTCCTGTACTCTCATCCATTTTCACTCGCCGAGTATAGCTCGACCACAGCTTCAAAAACCCATCCCCACTATTAAATACCCATGGTACTCATGTCTTCAAGGCAGAAACGCCAATTAATAATGCCACTTGCTGCCACCGTGTAGGTGGAAAAACCTTTGCACACATCTCCTTTTATTGTGTCCAACTGACTTCAGTCAGCCGTGTCCCACTTCAGGTAGCACATAGGTACAGTCACATGCTCGGATTTGGACTAGAATGCTAACTTTGTTGGCAAAAGTGGTCCAGGTATCCCTGCCATGTTCTAAAACAGCCCCGGTGACACTCGTACAGGACCAACAAACCCACTTCAGTGCTGTGTTTCATACCTCTCATATCCCATCCAAGACTCTTGCTGTTAATCACCGTGGATCAGCCAGCGTCTTAGCTGGTGGATCATGTTGTGTCTGCTGCCGGGTGAAGTTATTCCTGGGACACATGATCAGAGCGTCTCGTGACATACTGACCAAAGCAGAGTATGGGGCTCTATCCCTCATGTGAGCGAGAGACATAAAAAGGTGCAAAAAGTCCCCAACATCCCCTAAATCACAAAGTGTTGTGGAAAGTGATTTTTTTCTATGCATGGTAGATCAAGTGGGAAGTGAGCCACTGATTAACTCCTTCCCTCCTCTAATTCTTTTTCTAATCATCAAGAGAGTCACAAGATAAAATAAAATGAATTAATACAACAAGGACATACCCTCACACCCTATATATTGGGGGCATCCTCCTTGTTAGATCATCTCAGTAGGCTACTTATGTAGTCTTCTTCTAATCTATATTCAGATGTGGATTAGGGTAGCTATGCCCACTTAATCATGGTACTAGTAGTGCACTCAAATAGCATTAGGCCCTTACAGGCTATTGTGTTGATGCCACGGGATATCATTGTTTAGACCAACCTCGCGGCTACGGGTCCGATGGTTCCATCTCTGAATGAATGAATGAATTTTATTTTTATTGCATAGTTACTTAAAACCATTTGCAATATGACTTACATACATAAAAAAATTAAGATCACAATTGTTTTAAAAAATTCATACAAAATGAGCTCACGTGCGGCATTATCTTGACCAATAAAATAATAATATGTTACATACATTAAAAAGGTGAGAGATTACCAGTTCAACCTTATTGCAAATTTGAAATATCTATTAAGGTTGACATTTAAAAAGGGCATCATCACAAACTAATTGCTGGAGACTGATTTTTTTAGCAGACAAAATGGCCTTCTGTTTAGCCTGGACCCTCTTCTTCAATAAGCCTAAGATGCAGCTCGGCCATGTATCTCCCAAATCTGGCCAAGTCTGACTGTAAGGTGCAGGAAAAAAGAACCAAAGCCGCTTCTTTAACTGTACGGACCCCATTGCGCAGCCCTATTTGTTTTAAAAGATTCTGACGGGGCTGTAGCATGCCGAGACAACAACAAACCAGAGCAGAGATTCAGAATTAAATATTTAAAGATTAAGATTTAAAGTTGCAAATTCTACATCTGATTTTGAGTTCAAGGGACTTCCACCCTGGATTTAATTATTTAATTGGGAGGGGCACTAGTCTGGCCAATAAGATGTCTTTAATTGGGAGGGGCACTAGTCTTGCCCATAAGATGGTTCCATCTCTGTTCCAGCTTTAATAGAAAGTTCTTAATATCTATGATGTTTCAAGGTATTGTGGGTTTGTCTAATACTGTCCAATGTATGTCTTCAATGTTATGGTTCATTTCAGCTAAGTGTGTTGTGAGTTTTGTTATGGCTTTTTTGCACCTCACATTACTTTTATGTTTCAATATTCTGATCCTCACTTTCCGGGTCGTCATTCCTATGTAAATGAGATTACATGGGCACCGGATCAGACAGATAAAATTATCTGAATTCCAGTTTGTGTGTTTGTTTTTAATCCAAAGGTAGCTCAGACCCACATTCTCTAATTTAGAGTACTTCATTGAGGAACAGGCGCCACATGATCCACGTGCCGTGTGGCCTACCAGTGGCCGAAGAGCCCACATCCTGGGTCCGTGGCTGGAACCACGTTATTGTGGTCTAATGTGTACCAGCATATATCTGATACTTGCACTCTTTTTAAAAGAGAACATGGGCGTTTGTCAAGTTTAAGCCATTGGAATTGAGAATCCGCCAGTTCCTTGTGACAATCATTTCACCTGATTAGATGCTGTGCTGAGTGTCGTGACACAAATTGTCCTGTCAATGTATGGTTTCTCTCTATTCTCCAAGAAGGCATCCCTGTTGTATTTTAGGGCTCACTGTTGTGCCTGATGAATTACTCTATGTGGGTAGTTCTTTACTTTCAGTTTCTTGCAAAGCTTCTGTGATTCCATCTTAAAGTCGCCCACATTAGAGCAATTCCTCCAGAAACGCAAAACTGTCCAAAAAGGAGTTTCTCACCACAGGATTTCTGATGAAAACTGTTGAAAGATAACAGAATATTCCTATCTGTCGTATGTTATACTTGTGTGATTAGTCTGCCCTTCATGGCAATTATCTCCAAGTCTAGGAGACTGAAGCGCGCAGATGGGCATGCCTTTGGCAGCCGACATTAACTTGTTCTGACCTACTTTAAACTTGTCAGAACCCTGCATTCTAACCTAACATCATCACAGCCACCCCGCCCCGGCTATAAGATCGCTGGGTGCAACAAATTTCATAAGCCCTGAGGCTGAATCGCCATCATCCACAAGAGTGCTGTGAGCTGCACCACCTCCATGGACATGTGATCCTCAAACATGGACCGTCTGTTGTTCAAGCTCCACATCACAGCCAACTTCATCCTAACCTGCACGCTCATCTACAGACCACCAGAACTAATCACCAACTTCAAACGATCGTGGAGGTTGTTGCACCGCTCGCCTTCGATGCTAACAAATACATCCTACCCAGAGACCTTAATTTACACCTAGAAGACCACGGCAAGCTCAATTCAAAAGCCCTCATCAAAGACCTTGGAAGCATGGGCTTCACTAAATGAGTAAAGGGTCCTACCCTTATTGCCAGACACCTCCTCAACACTATTTTCAACACTTTCAAAAACATCTCAGTCGATAAGCCTAAACCAGTCTCGGGAACAGACTACACCCTCATCAAGCTTTACATCCCCGTCCTGGTCCAACGCACATACACCATTGCCATGCTAGCCTGCCAAAACTGGAACATCATCACTGAGAAGGACTGGAACACTGCTCTCAACACCCACCAACACGAACACAGTAACAGCCCCCTTAAAGCCATTAAGACTTTGAACAATTTGATCATCTCCTGCGCCGACCTCCCTCACATACAGAAATGCAACAAGATATAGACCCCAGGGCAGTTGGTATATGGAAGAACTCAGACTGATGAAATGCCACTGCACACAACTGGAGCGCAAATGGAGAAAGAGCCTGGACAATGCGGACAGCAGTTCATTCAAATCCTCCCTGAGACGCCACCACCAAATGATCCGAACCACCAAAGGTACCATGGCTGGCAGACTACGTCGATGCCAGCACCAAGAGAAGCAAAGAATACTTCACTATTGTGAAGGATTTCACCCCACCTTTGGCCGCCTCCAACTCAATCACAACATTGCAGATCCTCTGCACCAATCTCTCCCAATCCTTCAGACAACCTCAGTGCGAACATGAAGTCCATTTACTCTGGGTCCCCATCAGACCTCTGCCCTGGCATGACTACTCCAGAGGACTGCAACCTATCAGCACCATGCTCACACCCATTCTAAATGCCTCAACCTCTTCCACGACCTTTCCAGATGCTTGGAAACATGCAACTGTCCTCCTATTACTGAAGAAACTGTCTGCTGGCCTTTTAATGCTTGCCAATCACATATCTATCTCCCTGCTACAATTCCAGGGCAAGGTCTTAGAGGAAATCATAAAAAAATGCCTCACAGAATACCTCGGTGATCATCAACTCCTTGGTACTACTCTGTCTGGTTTCAGACCTAGCCACAGCAACAAGACTGCCCTCATCGCTGCCACAAATGACATCCGCATGACTCTGGATGTAGGGGACATGGCGGCCCTCATCCTCCTGGACCTCTCCACAGTGTTTGACACAGTCGTCGACCACATCATCATCCAATGCCTACACACACTCCAATGGATCCGCTTCTTCCTGGCTGGAAGGACCCAGCCAGTCAGCCTAGCATCATACATCTTGGTTGCCTGCGACCTCATCTGTGGACTTTTGCAAAGAATCTTTTGTGAGCCCGACCCTCTTCACTGCATACCTGTTCCCTCTAGCCAGCATGATCCACTCTCACAACATCAAATGGCACACAACTCATTGTTATTGATTTTTGAATGGCGCTTCAACTCACTCCCTCAGGAGAATCCCGGCGCTAATGCTTCAGTCCCAGTAGTTAGGGATTGCTAAAGCTTTAAAATACCCAGGTTTTCAGCATTTTCCTAAATAGCACAAAATTATGAAAAGAGCGGATTGAAATGTTAACTTGTTACAATGGTAAGGGATCAGACATGAGAAAGAACGGCCCTCATTCGGATTAGTACTAATGCGCCGGGGAGTTACCAGTGCCTTGTCTGTAAACCTCAAATTCCTGATCAGGTGGTAGAACAAGAGTCTTGACTGCAGATAGGCTGGGCCATTTCCATACAAAGCTCTGTGAGTTCGGCAAAGGAGTCTAAACAAGCTGCACTTTGTGATAGAAAGGCAGTGAAAGGCTCTTAACAATGGTTCAGAGGGGGAACCAGGGGAGAGATTATAGACCATGCGGACTGCTGTATTTTGCACCACCTGTAGGCTTGACAAGAGGGCTCATTTACAGCTACCAGGAGTGAGTTTCCATAGTCAAAACCACTAGTTAGGAACCTAAAATATAGTTTTCCTTGAACTAAGAGTACGCCATATGAACAATCTCCTGAGCTGTCAAAAGATGCTAAAGCAGATACAACAGATAGAGGTTACTTGGTCCATCATTGAAAGACTGTCAGCCATCAAAACGCTCAGACTGTTTACCATTTTCTTGGGGTAAGGGGTTAGTACCAAGCTCTACAGGCCACCTGTCCTCTGATCAAAGTTACTGCGCCTTGCCAAACAGTAAAATTTCCATCTTACCTCCCTTCAGCTGTAAACAATTATCTTTCATGCAAGAAGCCACTTTTCTCATACAATTAGAAAACCTAATTTTGGTGGCGTTGACATCCTGCCCCATCAAAATCAATAATTGAGCATCATCAGTATACAACAGGATTTCAAACCTGCAGAGAACCACGATCTTAGCTAATGGGGCCACATAAATATTGAAGAGCGTAGGGATAAACTATGACTCCCGAGGCTAAACTACTGTCCCAGGTACACACAGATAGAGACAACATGAGTTTTGTCTTTCAGAAAATCTCTAAACCAGGCTAGCACCTGTGCATGCTCTCCAATGTCCTACATCTCTGTGTGAGTACTGAGTGGGAAACTGTGTGAAAAGCAGCCGGCAAGTCTAATGAAACCAGCATCACCGGTCTGCCTTCATCCAGAGTGATCCTGACAGAGTTAATGACAGTAAGTTTCTCCATGATATTACTAAGGAAAGGAAGGAGTGAATTAGGGTGAAACTTTGCAAAATCTGTTGGATCTGCATTAGGTTTCATTAGGGTGGCAGGAACAAATGCTAACTTCTAAGCTTTTGGCACCAGTACTGAGGACAGAAAGGTAAATACATGTATAGGACAAGGATCCTCCAGTGACTCTGACTTTACTTTCATTAGTGTCTTAAGTAACTCTGCCTGAGTGATCAGGTCAAACCTTACTGTTAGACCTGGGGCATTCAAAGAAAGCCGGTTATAATTTACTGTCTCGAGTACCGGCTCTAATTGGGGAGTAAACTCCTTATATATTTTCATATCTTCGCATCGGAGTAACTCGCAAGAGACTCACATAAATCCTGAGAAGGGATTTAAAAATGTCCCTGGCCAAATTGGCTAATTGCTAAATCCTTAGCATATTAAAAGTTCTACATCCTTCTCTCAGCTGTTGATTAGGGCTGTTTTATAAGCTCCTCTAACCTGGGAAGACTTGGGCCTAAGTCATCTTCTTTCCAGTCTCTCATAATGTAATTTTTCCCATCTAAGCTATTCATTGTACCAAGCTACTTGATTTTTAGTCTGCCTTTTCTTGGGACATGTGAGCGTGGCCACCTGATGAAATGTATAAGAGATAGCTCAAAGTTTGCCTCGTCAATGTAAGCGACTTTCTTCAGATCCGGGAGTTAGAGACAGTTCCCTAAATTCTCCTGATTGATCATTTCCAGGGCTGTACCGACCGAATTGCATCTTTTCTTCAATGGCAACTGTTACTAGCCAAAGTTATTTAAAACCTAATAAGATGGTGATCGGTCCTTATTAATGGATTGGGTTGATTGACTTTCAGGTAGATAGAATTGCTAAATATCAAATCTAGCATGTGGCCCCTCAATATGCGTCAGTCCTACTACCATTTCACTTTTATTTAGAAGAGAAGTATTTTATTTCTACCTCATTTGAAGGAAGAATATAACATTCATAAACAAACAAAATATATATATATATATGTATATATATATATATATATATATATATATATATATGTATATAAGTATATATGTATATATATATTCACTGAAAAAACCATAGGTTTCAGGGACGTTATTGTTAGTTGGACATTTCACTCATACAAAACCATAGAAATTACCCCGTTATAGTTAGTTGAGCTAACTATACCTCGCACCCCCGCAATGCACTGCTGATGATGTCACTTATTACATCATTCATGACATGGCCAGTGACATCACTGATGACATCTCAAATGACATCACTGATGACATCATCCAGTGACTATGTGTTTCTATAAAATGTAAATATGTTTTATATATATGCCAAGGTGTATTGAAGAATGAATGGGGGTATAAGAGTCAGGACGGATGATTTAGTAGGTGTGTGACTGACTGTATAAGTGAGTGATTAATTTTGTCTTACTGAATGCATGTGTTAGTGACTAATACAGACATTCACACAGTTTAGTTTGTCAGTTGGTGTGTAAGCGGTTCCATGGGTTGGTGAGTACCTAAATGAGGATCTATATGGGTTATTGATTAGTTGTTTGAGTATCTCTATGGGTGCCTGAGTGTCTGTGTGGATAGGTGGGGTTGGGTTTAACTGTCCATAAATGTGTGAGTGGATGATTCACTAGGTGTAAAGGTTCAAGAGTGCATCTGTGAAGAGCTGTATGGATGGGTGAGTGTGTGTATGGGTGTGTTGGTGAGTGAATGGATGCCTCAGTGGTACATGTGTGAGTAACTGCATATGTGAAACGGCAGTATATGTGAGTGTTGGAGTGTGTAAATGACTATATGTGAGAGTGAGTGATTGTGAGAGTGGCTGTATGGATCAGTGTGTGCTTGTATTAGTTATTGTATTAGAGTGTAAGTATGTGTCAGTATATGTTTAAATAAGTGAGGTGGTGTGTGTATAACTGTACAGGTGAGTAAATGAAAGTGGGATTGATTATTTACATGACTGACCAGGTGTGTGAGTATCTGTATAGATATCTGTATAGATATGTGAGTGCATATGATAATGCTGTATTGATGGCTGACTGTATGTATGAGTGACTGTATGGGTAAATGAGTGGATGTGTGTGTAGAGCTAGGAATTAGTGAGTGGATATGTAATAACTGGTATTGGTGTGTTGATGGTTTCGAAAATGATACTCTGTATTTTAGAGTGGGTGTATCAAGGGCTATATTAGGGTGTGATGACGTGCATCCGATTTTCACGTGGATGATGTCATCAGTGATGTCATTTGAGATGTCATCATTGATGTCATCAGTGATGTCACTGACCATGCCATGGATGATGTAATATGTGACGCCATCAGCAGTGCATTGCGGGGCGCGAGTTATACTTATCTCAACTAACTAGAACGGGGGAATTTCTATGGTTTTGTATGAGTGAAATGTCCAACTAACTATAACTTCCCTGAAACCTATGTTTTTTTCAGTGAATATATATATACATATATACATATTCAGTGAATTCAGTGAATTTGTAAGTTTTTTAAATGCTAATTTCTAACTATAATGTGCCTGAAACCTATGGTTTCTTTCAGTGAATTTCAAAGGTTTTTTAAATGCTAATTTCTAATTATAATGTTCATTAAACCTATCTTTTTTTTCTGTGTTTTTAAATTATCATCCCATTCTCAACCTGGTCAAAACTGCAAATCTCACCACTTTTCCATCAATACCTTCCGCCCAAAAAGTCGCCACAAATGAGAGCCACAACTAACGCTAATGATATGCAAAGTAGGCGTTCCCGTGGAAACAAAAAACTAAAACACCACTTCCCCATATTTTCAATGACCAGCTAAATCTGCAATGTGATTCAAAAAGCAGGCAATAAGCTGAGTTAGCAGTAAGAAATTAACATCAGCCTTTAACTGGTGTAAGGAGGTCGACTACCTACAGCGTGAATTGGACCCAACTCACAGCCATATCTAAAGACCAACACATGATACAGCTACTGATCATGCAGCTCCGACACCCAACACCCACCGCCACCACCACAGGACCTCCCCCCCGGACCACACCCCCTTCTACCACCGAGGCGGCACAAAACAGGACAACGGACCTTCCCAAAATGCCGTGGCCCCTCAGCGGCGCAAAAGCTGAATGTTGGGAGATGTGGGAACCAAGTATGTGTGAAGGAGGCAATTCACCCATCAATGATAATGCACACAATACCAAGTGTAGCGGTGATGTGCTGGTCAGATCTCACTATGCAAAGCACAAACCTCTCAGTGTGGACATATACTACTGATACTTGTAGTGTTGTGCACAGTGGACGCAACCATGTTACCTCAGGCAATGGGGAAGATCTCGGTCATGTAGCTGTGTTGTCCCCCCCGGAAGCGTAAGCGGAGTGGGCTGGTCTAACATACGGCACTCCAGCGTAGGAATATGAATAAATAGGCTGGGTCTCTGGGCGTGGTTCACTTGTGGGAAAGCCAAAGCGTCTGCCAGAGCAGCGGCTCTCACCCTGCCACGTGGCTGCCGCCATGACCACGGGCCTCCTCGACACAGGCCCCCTGCGAACCCAGCGGCACAGAACCGCAGACGTATGTCTGTATAGACTACTGCCTTCAATCTACACTGCAGACAGCAGGGCTCACAATTCAGATGGAGTGGCGATTGCAGATGACGCAGTTCAGTAAGCAAGACACATTGCTCCCAGTGCGGCCTGCTCGGACCACGCATCATCGCAGGCTGCGCACATGCTGAGCGCCAAAGGTACTACTAACTCAGTGCACCATGAGTCATCGCAAGGAAGAGTGAACAGTTTTATGTCAGCAGTAAGGCATACTATCACTGGAAAATCGAATTGAGGCAGAATTCAATAGACAAAAGACATTGGTCCGAGTGTGGCCCCCCCGGACCACGCATCATCGCAGGGTATGTACACGCTGAGCGCCAAAGTTACTACTAACTCAGTGCACCATAAGTCATCGCCACGTGGCCTTATTGAGGCAGAATTCAATAGACAAAAGACATTGGTCTGAGTGCGGCCCTCCCGGACCACGCATCATCACAGGGTACGTACACGCTGAGCGCCAAAGGTACTACTAACTCAGTGCACCATAAGTCATCGCAAGGAAGAGTGAACAGTTTTATTTCAGCAGTGAGGCATACTATCACTCGAAAATCACCCAAAAATACTTATAATATAAAAACAACAGAAGAATCGAAGTACATTAATAATTACAATCCAGTAATTTTGTAGATGTGGAATGCAAATATGGGCAAACAATATGTTGCAGATAACTCAATTGCTGTTCCTCGCATACTATCCAAATAGAAGTCCATACCTGGAAAACATATGTCTATATGAAATACTGCAACATTATAGTTTTAGAAAAAATGTTACAGAAAAAATAAATGAAGAGAAATATGTTGTAATTGGATCTGATGGATGTTTCGTAAAGAATGCCAAAGGAAATTTGATTAATCACAGGAAATTAAGTTCTGATACTCCAGATAAGAGAGAGTTTTTCTATTTAGCTCTTCTGCAACTCTTCAAACCTTGGCGGACTGAAATGGAATTACTTGGAGATTTTGACTGCTATGAAGATTCTTTCAATGCATGTAAAGACATTGCTACCAGTGTGACCCGCATGGACCACGCATCATCGTAGGGTGCGCACACGCTGAGTGCTTCAGGTGCCACTATCTCACTGCACCATAAGTCATCGCCACGTGGACTTATTAGGGCAGAATTCAGTAGGCAAAAGACATTTCTCCCAGTGCAGCCTGCTCAGACGACGCATTATCACAGGGTGCACACACGCTAAGTGCTTCAGGTGCCACTAACTCAGTGCACCACAAGTCAATGCCACGTGGCCTTATTGAGGCAGAATTCAAAAGACATTGGTCCGAGTACGGCCCCAAAGGACCATGCATCATCGCAGGGTACGTACACGCTCCGCACCAAAGGTACTTCTAACTCACTGCACCACAAGTCATCACCACGTGGCCTTATTGAGGCAGAATTTAACACAAGCCGTGACACGTGGTGCCACTAACCCTGTTCAACAGAAGCTGGCGACACGTGGTGCCACTAACCCTGTTCAAGACAAGCCGATCCCACATGTGGAACTGTGTCCAGAGTCCTGAATGGCAGTGACCCCAAGTCCGTGTCAGCGACCACAGCACCATACTTCCTTTGATCAGTTTGGCATATTTCCATATGCAAGGCCGGCGACACGTGGTGCCACTAACCCTGTACAACGTAAGGCGCGACACATGGTGCCACTAACCCTGTTCAACACAAGCCGATCCCACATGCGGAACTGTGTCCTGAGTCCTGAATGGCAGCTACCCCAAGTCCTTGGCAGCGACCACAGCACCAGACTCCCTTTGATCAGTGAGGCATATTTCCATATGCAAGGCCGGCGACACGTGGTGCCACTAACCCTGTTCAACACAAGCCGGCGACACGTGGTGCCACTAACCCTGTTCAACACAAGCCAATCCCACATGTGGAACTGTGTCCTGAGTCCTGAATGGCAGTGACCCCAACTTCATGGCAGCGACCACAGCACCAGACTCCCTTCAGTTTTATTCGTTGTTGTTTTCTTTAAATAAAATGTTTTATATGTAAACCTATACATGACTAAGATTCTTGTTTGTCCAACCGCACAGGGACACTTCCGGGCCCAAGAAGGTTGTTGGGGTATGTTGGTAATGTGGGAAGAGGGTGCGTTACCTGCTGATGTGGGGAGAGGCAGCGTGAAAGGGGTATCTCTTACAGAAAGAACAATGATATGTTTTCAGAAATGCCTCGGACAGATGCCAGCTGAATCACAAAATGGTTTTTCAATGCTTATATAGTGTGAGTTATGAACAGTTCACACCCAGGCTCGCAGAGGGACAACTGCGGCCCCTTCACCTCGATTCACAGACGCAGTACTATGAACCGTCCTCTCCCAAAGGAACAGCAGCGTAGTAGCTCGCAGAGGTACAGGCACAGTAGCGTACTAGCTCGCAAAGGTAGAAAGCTGCGAGCCGCGGATGCTTCTAACGGCGAAGCTGCGAAGTGGTGATGTTGGGCAGAGGGAGCGTGAAAGAGTTATCTCGCAGAAACAGAGCTCCAGTATATTAAATTGCCCCCGAGACCTTTCTTTTATATTTTCACTCGATGCGAGAAAGCTCGCTTTCTGGACCATGACCTTTCTCCCTGACAAATTTGGCGTAATTCCGTTCAGCAGTTTGACCTGTAGCCTTGTCTAAAGTTTCCTATAGAAAATCCATTGAGAAAACACGTTTTCACACCCCTCACATACCTACCTGTCGCAGGCGTACTCGCTGTTGGTGTTCAGGTCAGTGGTCTAGTTGTCAACATGTCACGGCCACTCCCTGAGAGCAGGTTTGCACACACACCACACCCATCCGGCACATGCGTCACAGGCCATGTGACCACGTAAATATAATGGATCGACAACATCACATCCTTTATTGCCGGTGGTGACTGGATGGCGGATGCTCCACGGGTCTCAATTATAAAGAGTCCATGAAAAGTTGCACAGAGGGTTAGTCGCACCCAGAGCTGTATGGCCGTCAGGCGCCTACCACTACGTGGCGCGGACTTGAGTTGCACAGGGTTAGTGCCACCCGAAGCTGATGTGGCCGTCAGTGGCCTACCACCACGTGGCACGGACTTGAGTTGCACAGGGTTAGTCGCACCCTAAGTTGTATGGCTGTCAGCGGCCTACCACCACGTGGCGCTGACTTGCGTTGCACAGGGTTAGCGACACCAAAAGCTGATGTGGTCTCCACCATTGATGACTCAGGACTCAGCGACATGTGTGACATCTGCCGGGCCGCGGAGAAGCTGATGTGGTCGCCGCCATTCATGACTCAGGACTCAGCGACATCTGTGAGATCTGCCGGGCAGCGGAGCTTTGACGGGCACGTGGAGTGCCCACTGGTAGACACTCCGGTGGCAGCAGGTAATTATTTGGTCATTGATGCGCAGGGGCGGCAGTATATCTCCCTCTCTCTCTCTCTCTCTCTCTCTCTCTCTGTCTCTCTCTCTCACTTCCCTCTCTTCACTCTCTCTCTCACTCTCTTCCTTCCTTTCCTTCTCTTTCTCTATCTCCCTTCTCCCTTTCTCACTCCCTTTCTTTCCTTCCCTCTCTTTTTCTCTCCGGCTTTTTTTTCCTTCTCTGTGTCTCACTCCTTTGATATGCACATTACACACGTCCTTATTTTGTGCTTTATTTTCCAGGCTGTGTCGTCGACATTCATGGTCCTGACAGGAGTCTTCCGCCTTGTTGTTTTGTGTTCAGTTTGTTAAATTTAGTTTATCCTTTATATATACGTTTACGAAAAAATAAAGTTAAAAAAAAATAATTAATGTTTTTGGTTGTTACTTAAGTGCTGTGTGACTCTTTCTCGTTCTTATTACTGTTATTTCGTGGTGTCCACCATGGTGTTAAATTTTGGGGCAGTTATCACGGCAATACTGGTGATGTCTGCAGTTTGCACCAGCTTCTGAATAGTGTCTTAGATTTATCTCAACTTTACTTGCATTAAAGTGCTGATAATGTAATGCAGAGTAGGCATTCCCGTGCAAAATGACACAAGGTGCACCTTTGCGATTTATTCTAAATACTAAAATCCTGTATTGAATTGCACTGTGGTAATGGGTGCACTTACAGTGTACACACAAAATCAATGAAGAAATGTCATTGTATTTATATTGATTGGGAATAGTAGGTCAGGTGCTGGATCTTGACGGGATACACTGCCCAGTTCGTTTATTTTTCTGTACACGAAAAAAAACACATAACAACTTTCACAACAACTGCGATGCGAATCAAATTCCGGCGATAAGCCGCGTTAGCACCAGGGATTTTATACCTTCTTTCTGCTGGTGTTAAGCAGGACAACTATCTGCAGCATGACAGGGAACACAGCCAAGAGCCACACCGAAACACCCACAGGTGCCATAGAGTCAATGAGCATGATACACGGATACCCATGAGGTCGCAGACATCCCACAACACCCATGACAGGCCTTTGTACTCATCCTGTATGATTGCAGCTGGAGAAGTTACTGTAGGGATGAAAGATTCTCTGTCTGAGCTATCTTGCGCTAGCACATCCGCTGCTCCGAGAAGGAACTTGCAAGTGGCCAGCCCCCCCTGACAGATATGATAATATTTGCATCCGTCTCCCACAGTACGCACTGCCCGATTTGAGAACAAAGAGTACACATCCCACACTCAAAAGTACTTCGTCATAGTTAGCATGCGTGAAATGGCCTTCACACGTACTCCCACCACAACCCTGCCCTCCACCCATTGCACACAGACCCGGCTCATTGCACCAAGCTGTGCCATTTCATCCACAAGACTGGCACATGGCAGGCCAGTGCAGCTACAAGCAGAGCCACTGACGCAATGGCAGAGCATCCCGAACACATGGTCGACTCCATTCACGTCCACCTATATCTTGCACGTCTGCTGCATGTCCTGGGTGCACTGCCTTTGGCAGTACTGCGGACCACTTACCAGCCGAGCTTCCGCATTGCGGATGTCACCTAAGTTCAACCTGTATTGCAATGTGGAATGTTCCTATCCGAGTGGTGCATGGACGTGTGCCTCTCCAACGAGTGGGTAGCTGACATGGATTACGACGGGTGTGTGCTCCCCCTGTTGGCCCACGACCAGGAGTGTCATGGTAATGCCCCTTTATGGCATGCATGGATGTTTGGCATGCATGTTGGGAACTGGGCCTGGGAGATTGCACGTGCCGTAGTATGCAGTGAGCAAATTGACCCACTTCCTGATTTTGCTTTGGTGCACATTGGTTATAGTGGTTGGAGTCAGCACATCTGTCCCTGTCAGCTGATGGATTACGTCGACGACATGTCAAATATTGTGGCCAACCATCACTCATTAGAGATAGTGGCTTACGCAGCTGCACTTGCGTTCATGGACGAGTGACAAGGTACCTGCAACCACGACTCGATGTGCCACATTGCACGTGTCCCCCCGCATCATTGCACGTTGTACATCTGGTCACATGTCCCAAAACAACAGTGGACATGGCTGCATTGGCGTCAAATCATGTCCGAGGCGCAGGCAACCAACACTGCCTGACACTGACGTGTGTTGGTGATGGACTACCCCCAGGTGAACATGGACGTTTTCCTACGTTCCTTATTCAGGCATGCTGCTGCATTTCTCTGCATATTGGCTGTACTGACACGTACTTTTTTTTATAAAGATTCCACATTTTCACTTGTCTTCAAATGTGTTGTGTCTTCATTTATATGCCAATGTGTGTGTCACTGACTCTCTGTCTGCCTGCCATACGTGAATTGCTACCCCATCCGGAATGTGGGTTTGTACTTATGCGTTCTCATGTATCTGTTTCGTACTGATGCTTTTGGACGCTTATCCGCCACAGGCGAGTGCATTTGTTTCTTGTGTTCGATTGTGCGAATGTTTGTGTTTGGACAACATTGTGTTGGATGTTGGTGTACTCTGCTTCCTATGTGTGTGTGGTGTATTGTGTGTGAGATGGCCCTTCATATGAGCTTTTGTTCACCCTTCTCCCTTTCAGGCAGTGTGGTTTTCACTTCTATGCTTGTTCAGTGGTGTGATGTTGGCGGGTTGTGTGACTTGTGCTCCTTGTTGGTGTGTTTCATTTTGGCCATGTTTTGTCTATAGTTGTGCTGTACTTAATTGTGCATCTGTGTCATTGTGCCCATCTCCCCCGTCCCCCCACTCCCTGCTTCTTCCTCTTCCTGGTGTTGTTGTGTCTGTAATTTTGTTGCTCCACACATAAATACATGTAATGAACAAATTAGAATACTTCCTTCATTCTTTTAGGTTTCAAAACTTCTCTCTATTGTTTTAAATTTTCCATATAAACAGTTTTTTTTAATATTCAAGGACACATAGAAGTCAGAAGTGCAATGTATTCTATCAACACACTTTCTAGAACATTCTACAACACATGCAGGTTAAAAGTTCATCAATTTTTTTAAACCTAACAATATTTTTTTGCAACATTTTCTCGAACATTTAACAGCAAGTGCAGGTGTTCGAACAGTGCCTTCCAAATGCAAGTAGCAGGTGTGGTTGAGTTGAGCAAATTTTATCCTATGATATGTACTCCACGTTTAAACTGCTTTTTCTTAACCAATCACAAAGATGCTTTTCCACAAAACAAATGTGCACCCTACTTTTAAAAAACAATGCTTTTCATCTCCCAATCAGGTATCGTTTTGTATGGCAAAAAAAACTAGTTCCCCATCTTTAAACATATCTCTTATTCTACGAACGGACTGCATGAGCTACAGACATCTATCCTTTCCTCCCAGCCATACCGTCAAAATGCTAGTGTGGATCGTAGGACATAGCTATGTTTTCTGGTGCAAGAGGTATGCAGAACAGAGACGTATTGACTTAAACCAAGGTTTACAAAATGTGGACATTAAATGGTTTGGACAGAGAGGATTGAAGTGGCACCAATTGTTGCCTTTGGTTAAAACCTGTTTGCATCTCCAACACCCTGATCTCATGATTGTGCACTGTGGTGGAAACGACCTAGGCAAATTGACTGGGGTAGGTTTGGAAATGCTAATGAAGGACACCTTTCGACAATTGATGTTGCTTTTGCCCCTGTTTTTGTATATTCCAATATATGCCAAAGACAGAAGTGGAAATGGTCAAACCAATTTTGTCCTCAGATTGAAAAATCTAGGAAGAATCTCAACAAAGCTGTGTCTGCATACCTCAGAGACCATAGAATGGGGTCGATCTACAACAACAACATATGTTTTCATATGGCTGATATCTACAGAAGTGATGGAGTACACTTCACAGATCAGGGAAATCGAGTTTTTCTGAATAACCTGAAGCTGTGCATCCGCACTTATATGTAGCTCCAACTATTAAACACAAGGGCTCTTTTTAGAGCCACCTTATATTCCCAATATCGGTTTGCAGAGTGATAGCTGCGGGCCATCGGCTCCCAAATGCACACCAGCGTGCTGGCTCGCAGAGGGAGAGCTCCGGTCTAACTCGCAAAGGGACACCAACGGGCCAACAGCCCTGCTAGCAAAAACACACCTATCACCTAACGGACTGACTCGCACATGTACAGCTAGGGACTCGGCGGCTCGCAGACGCACAGCTGCAAGCCGACGGACTGCTACTGTTTCATGCTTTAGGGTAGTACAGTGGTGTTTGGGTAGTGTAGGGGGTCATGCTGGGGGTAGTATTTTAGGGTTTAGGGTAGTGCACTGGTGTTTGGGTAGTGTAGGGGATCGTGCTGAGGTAGTGTTTTAGAGTTTACGACAGTACAGTGGTGTTTAGGTAGTCTTTGGGAAGTGTAGAGGGTCGTGCCGACAGACTGACTCACAGAGCTCCGAGCCGACAGATGGGCTTCTAAAAGGCATACCCGCGACCTAGTGATATGAGGAGAGGCAGCGTGAAAGGCATATCTCACACAGACACAGATGCCAGTGTTTCCTCGCACAGGTAAAACTGCGGACCCGATGGCTTCTACAAGGAGAGATGCAAGCTGACGGAGTAAATCACAAAATGGCTGCCAACACTTCCTGGTTTCAACCATTCACAGCCAATAAGCCACAAGCTGGTGCTTGCAGCCCCTCAGCCAATCACATGTCAGAATTCTCAAATTTCGATATCTGTAAAATGTGATATTTCTAAAAAACTACTGAACGGATTTACACCATTTAAACAAAAGTGTGCTTTCTGGACCATCACCTTTCTCCCTGCCAAATTTGGTGTAATTCTGTTCAGCAGTTTCACCTGTAGTCTTCTATAAAGTTTTGTATGGAAATTCCATGGAGAAAACCCGTTTTAGGACCCCCGCAACCCTGCGAGCCCCTGCTATTATTTTTTAAGAAATACCCCCGCATCCTAGACCACCCAAGGGCCTCATTAAAATAAAACGTGAACACCTGCGACCCCAGTGTGAAGTTTTTGCACATTTTTTTATTTATTTTTTAATGATTTTTTGGGCCCTGGGGCACCCTGAGCAGACCTAGTGGGTCAGGGTTTTTCTACCCTGCCCCTTCTCTTGTTTTATACCTTTGTTTCTCCATTTTTGGGTGACTCGCTTCTACCGAGCCACAAGATGGCTGCCAACACTTCCTGGTTTGGAGTGCTAGCAGCCAATCACAGTGAAGCTCGGGCACGCGACTTAGTCTCCGCCCAGATATTGAAACTTTAATTTTTCTAATTTCTCAGCAACTAGTGAACGTATTTACACCATTTTTAAAAAGGTCGCTTTCTGACCCAATCACTACCTTTCTGCCGAATTCGGAGTAATTCCGTTCAGTAGTTTCGGCTGTAGCCCTGCACAAAGTTTCCTATGGGAAATTGATTATTTGACTCTTATTTTTTGAATTTCTCAAAAACTACTGAACGGATTTACACCATTTAAAAAAAAGGTCGCTTTCTGAACCAAGCTCTACCTTTCTGCCAAATTTGGGGTAATTCTGTTCAGCAGTTCAAGATGTAGTTCGTCGCAAAATGTCCTATGGAAATTAACATGGAGAAAACAACTTTTGTGATCCCCTTTTTACTCAGCCCCCGCTTGACGAATCACCCCTAAACTTTCATGTTAGGAGCTAACCTGGATAGACTTCCTTTTTGGAGAATTTCAGGAAGATTCGTCAAACGACGCCAAAGTTATTAGCAAATCAAAAAATGCTTTTCCTATGGAAACTAGGTTCAAACTATAACTATTTATATATAAAGGAAAAGTTTGACCCTAGGCGGGACGCACCCACAAGAGGCAAAATTAAGATCAGGTAAATGTCTCCGGTGACTCACAGTGCAGCCAATTCACTCTTGACGCGTTTCGGGTTTCACGTCCTTACTCATAAGGTGACTGCAGTATGGACAACCAGCACTCAAGGTTACAAGTAAAATTCCCTCTTTTATTTCATTTTTGACTCAGGAGAGCATCACTAAGCATAATGGGATGGAAGTCTTTTGCATAGTACCCTCGTGGGCTGCTGGTATCCCGCAACGACACAGTTCATAACAAATGATTTCACCTTCAAACTCACTTTCCCCAGTGCTGGCAATCACCCCCTTGTCCGCAACACTGCCACAGTCCAACAGCAGCGGACCCGCTGAATTCCGTGGTGGTGCAGTCTCACGACCCAGCAATGCCATATTAATGAGAAGAAAAAGTTTGCCCCTAGGCGAGAGGCACCCACAGGAGGCAAAATTAAGATCAGGGAAAGGTCTCCGGTGACTCACAGCGCAGCCAATTCACTCTTGGCGCGTTTCGGGCTTCACACCCTTATTCATAAGGTGACTGCAGTATAGACGACCAGCACTCAAGGTTTCTAGTAAAATTCCCTCTTTCATTTCATTTTTAACTCAAGTGAGTATCATTAAGCATTATGGCACTGGAAGTCTTTTGCATAGTACCCTTGTGGGCTGCTGGTATCCCGCAACGACACAGTTCATAACAAATGATTTCACCTTCAACTCACTTTCCCCGGTGTCAGCTTTCCGAGGGCTGTCCAACTGCTGGATCTTCTGTTGGAAATTTACACAAAGGCCTGAATATGTGCTGTCGGTATAAGAGCATCAGACCGCCTGTCCTATTTGGAGAGGATAGCCTCATTTTATTTTTCTGTTTGGAACCACCAGGGAACACCTGGTGTTTCTAAATGGAAAAAAACAAATGTCCCCAGACTGAGGGATTCAGCTACCAGGTTGTCAGGCTTATTGATATGTTGCTTTAAAAAACGAAACTGTTGCTTTGGGAGTATGAAAAACTAAAATGTTTAGTGAGTTGCTGCCTGAAAAATGGTGTGTGCTTACCAAACTCAAACTCTACTTGTCTTCACAGAAGCTGCCATGACAGTGGCTCTTATGAAAGGACAGTGTCAGCGATGATCTCACAATTTGGTGGATGGTAGTCCATCAGGGTACCAGACATTATCTCCTCCGCCACCATGACACACCGCCGGCCACCTGCCCAACCCTAAATCAGGTTCTCAGTTTGTTCATGGTGGTGGACAGATTCACATGCACAAAGATATTAATACACCAACAAATGTTCCACTTGTGTTTAACACCAAAAAGCACAAAAACCAATAAAGTGAATAGAAAAGCAAGGTGCTATTAGGTTTTGCTGAACATCTTGACCTATATGGATATGGCGATTCCCTAATATATAAGTATGTTATAGGCAAAAACCTAAATTTCCACAAGGGCATTATTAAGTGTAAAGACAATCTGTTAAGTTCTAACTTCACAGGTGAGCTGCATGGAAACTAAGAATCTTCAAATGTATCATTCTCGGCAGCACTGAGTGAAATTGTTAGACCTGTCACCGTTAGGGTGGTCTTCCTCAAAATGTTTTGCCTTACTCCTCCATGTTTGCTGATCTTGTTTTTGTTGATCATAGGACTCTGTGCACTTTACCACTGCTAGCCAGTGCTCAAGTGTGTGTGTTCACTCTCTAAAACATGGTAAAATTGACTTACACCCAATTGGCACATTTACTTTGCATGTAAATCCTTAGTACAGTGGTACTAAATGTACTCAGAGCCTGTAAATTAAAAACTACTGGTAGAAGTGTAGCACTTATTGTGCCACCCACTATGGTAGCCTTTTAGACATGTCTCAGGCCTGCTATTACAGCCTGTAGGTGCAGTTGAAACTGCCATTTCCACCTGGCAAACTAAACCTTTTGCCAGGCCTAAACCTTTCTTTTTAATACATAAATCTCACTCCTAGGGTAGGCCCTAAACAGCCCATAGGGTAGGATGCAATGTATGTGATAAAGTTGAACATGTATTTTTAACTTTTACATGTCCTGGTAGTGAAAAACCATTACATTCAAGTTTCACTACTGCAAGGCCTACTTCTCCTAAAGGATAACATTGGGTTGCCTTATCACATTTAGGAGGTGCTAACTTACAACTGGGAGCAGGTAGAAATATTGAGTTTGCTATCAAAAGAATTGTATTTTAAAACAATCTTTAATGGAAAAGTGGGATTTTAACTCACAATTCTGAAAATGCCACTTTTAGAAAGGTTATGTATTAACAATTACCCAAACTGAAATTATTAAATTTGCTGTTTGATGAACATCAAGTTATTGAATTACCTTGGTCCATATTTTTATTTTCAATTATTTTTTGATTATTATGCAAATACTTCATATGCACTTTACCATATCTTTCAGACTACATTCAAATGTAAGGGCATTAAAACATCATACAAACATAATTCAGCACAACATATACAAAAAATATATAGCACAGAACTTAAAAGTGATCTCACTTAGAAATAGTCTGATATTTAACATTACAATGAGGTTACAATTATTAGAGTTGTTTGGAAAATTAACCTCTTGTTTATATTCCATCTTGAGGGTTATATAAAACATTGTTAATATAGGCCTCCAAAGTTTGTTTTTTTAAATGCCTACTATAGAGAATTATTTCAACTGTGAAACTCCCCAAGTGTAGCAGTCGACGCGTTTCGAACCTCTCATTGCTTTTGGGTTCTCCTCAGGACCCTGAATAGTTTTATCTGTGAAATAATTAATAAAATGTCTTTTTGTGAACATTTTCTCATACTTCTTTCTAGCGTTTTTCTCTGAGCTCATAGGAAAGGTTCGTACAATGGTACAAAAACTTTGGCAGCATCCTTGATGATGATGCAGGACCTCGCATCGCAAGCCTAGTCAATAGGCTCACTGCAACCGCCGCTGTGCGATGAATCCTTGAAGCAGTACCTTTCATCGTTGTCTGCAACTCATCAGACTCACCACTGCGTGATGCAGACAGGATTTAAGATACTTTGTTCAGTTGTCCTAACATGCTCCATTGCTGTTGGCCTGAACTTGTGACTTTGTCCCAGTGCAACCAGATAACCATAGTTGGTGCTATGTGCTTCAAAGAACTATTTTCACCTAAATCTTTAGAATTGCATATCTCTGGTTCTACTTATTAGATGTTTGTCATTTTGGTGTAAAATCATTTCAGAAATTTTACTTAATGTTTCTAAATTAGTGTGGGAATTTTCTTGTGTTCTGTATTCACTTTATTACTGTTTGAAGTGCTGCATAAATACTTTACACATTGCCTCTAAGTTAAGCCTGACTGCTTTGTGCCAAGCTACCAGAGGGTTGAGCATAGGATACTTTAGGTTTTGCATGTGTTTAACCCTGACAAGTACTGCGGTTGCTGCTTGAGCAGAGTTTCACCCCCCCGCACCCCAAACAGTAGCCCAAATTCCTATAGATATCCAGCATTTTCCCCTTCATATTAATGAGGAATTATAAATTGTTTCAAGCAATCATGAAGAAGAGTCTCTGCTTAAATTTACCTGTTTTTGCAAAAAAAATTACAGTTTCTACAGCAAAACTCGGATTTCATTTTTTCAATTAAACCTATTATCTGCAAAATATTTCACCCAAAATTGTTGTACACAAGTATTGTCAAAGCTAATGGGTTGGGCCTTTACAGATGAGTGCCAACCTATTGCCTTTGCTTGTTTATTTTTACTAACCGTTCTAAAATGGACGTTGGCCATGTTGTAACAGCAAAGCAAAACAACCAAGATGGACACCTTTGTGTGAAAATGCATGTGTGTGCATGTGTCACAATGTATGGGCACAAGCCAGCCTATAATGCCTTTTTTTTATCAATTTCAAAATGGCTGATGTGGGCCCTTGTGCACTGTAATATTTGCATGTGCACATGTCATGATACATGCACAAGCATGCATTGGTACACACTGGCAGACATTTTACAACAGTAAGGTAAAAATTAAACATAAAGAGTGTGTAAGTGCAAACATTGAAGAGCCGTACATAGGCGGGGGTGGAGAGCACCGGGGAGCAATGGACAAGCCGGAGGCTCAGGGTAAGATGGAGTAAGTAGAAAGATCGCAGTGGCTTGAAGGGTAAAATAAAAGACTGTAAGTGCGAAACTACTTTTCTGATGTTTCCATCTCTGAAATGCTGTGGGTGGGTAGCAAAGCTGATGGACAACCCTCTTAGCCAATGCCACATGCCTACTAACTGCAATTGCCAATGGCTGCTAGGAGCTGTACAAAAGCTAATTTCTGTATGTATGTGTTTTTTGCTGTATGCTATGGACTGTGTGATGAAAATAACTCTAGCCAGACAACTAGTTGTATGTAGGTGAGACTATAAAACACTTCTAAACTTGTTGCTTTTTACCAGAACCTTACGAAATTTGCAGAACCAGTAACAATATTTCATTACATTCATATTTTGAAAACTAATGTAGTAGTCATTAAAAAGGTGTACAAGTACCTCTGCTTTGTAGTGTTTTATACCGGAAATCAAATTCATCTTGCAGGTTTTCCAGATATTTGACATCTTGCTCAGTTATCTTTGTGTAAAGAGTAGTGATATATTAGAACAACTTATTCTGGTGCCAATTTACATTTTGTCAAGCACAAACACTAAAATCGTCTCTCTTGTGTCAATATGCATACCTGTGCGCTGTTTTTGATCGCTGTCACTTTGTGCTCCACAGTTCTCAGCCTCTCTGTAACCAGAGTGCTTTGCAATGATTTTTCAAATGGGCCCTGTGAAAAAAAGATCGATATGTCGACAGAACATCTTGAATGGAAAGTTTGGTAATGTCCTCAAATGAGTGCAACATGTCAATTCGTAAACAAATGCTGCACTCTACACACTGTTTCTTTACTACCACCATGCCATCCATTGCCAACGGTCAGCCTAACCCATCAACTCAGGATGCTGCCAAGTGTACAGACCCTCTTCTTGCTCCTAGGCCTCTTGAATATTTCTACTGACTCCCAGCCCACCGCCCTTTCTGTTGTTCATTACCGACTGGCAGATTCACCTCCAGGACTGGTGTACGGTTTTTGGCCGCCCTGGGTGAAGTGTCATTTTGACGCCACTCTGCAGTGGCGGCTCCTCTGCTAAGGCGGAGGAGATTCGCTCTACTGCTTTATGCAGTGTAAAAAAAGGAAAAATAAAATGATAATAAGTTGCGGTTATTAGCATTTTATTTATTTCCATTGCGGCGTCTTTGTGGTGCAGGGGAGGAGTGGTTTGCGCTCCTTTTGTGAGCACGAGTGCTTGGCTGGATCTCTCGGGCCACCCAAAACAGTAATGGGCACATAGCATTTTATCCATGCAGGCTGCATTACAGCCTGCGTGGAGAACATGCCCAACCCTCCAGCCCCTGGCTGAGCACCGTGTCATGGCGCTCAGACCAATCACAACCCTGCATTGCAGCGTTGTGATTGGCTGTGGGGAGCGTGGAAGCGCTGGAGCTTCCTGCTTCCTTTTTTCCCCAAGAAGCCAGGAAGAGGACAGAGGAGAGGCAGCGACGGCTGGCCAGCCGGCCTGCTGGGAGGTAAGTGTTTTTTGTTTTCTTAAAACTGATCCCCTTCTGCCCAGTGGCGGAACGAAAATTGAAGGGGCCCCCGTGCAAGGTACACAGAGGAGCTGTCAGGCCTGAGTACAGTGCTGAGGGGGGCCTCTGCAGCTCGGGCCCCCCCCCCGCACCACGGGGGCTGTGGGGGCCTGTGTTACGCCCACTCTGGAATTAATCCGGAGCTATCAGGCCTGAGTACAGTGCTGAGGGGGCCCCCTGCAGCTCGGGGGCCTCCTGCAGCTCAGGCCCCCCTGCACCGCGGGGGCCTGTGTTATGCCCCTGCTCCTGTCCCTTCCCCCCCACCCTGCCCCACTGCTGCTTCTAGGTAGCAGCCGCGACTGCCACTCTGCCTAGAAAATTAAGGGAATATTAACTGTGAGTAGCATCCTAAGAAGAAAGGTGAGATTTCCAGTAGAATAACTTTTTCTCTTTCACTATGAATATAAACTAATAGCCAGAGAACTAGTGGTGAGAGAAGAGAGCATATAATAGAACAGGAGGTCATGGGGAGGTCTTGATGTCCACTCCCAAGTCCCCTTCTTCCTCCACGATTAGGAAGAGAAAGGAAGGCAGAACGGTATTTGTGCTCCTAACAAACAGATCTCCTTGTCTGACCATAAACATTGTCCAAACTCCTAAGACACCTTGTGCAGGAACAGGAGAAATTCCTGCCAGGGCTCACATACTCTGGTCAGTTGGCCCACCTTACATTGTCAATACTGTAGCATATTAATATTGTACGCACTAGGACCCTCGTGGTTCTGGGGTAGACCATGAACAGGAACTATGTGATATGGGGTAGTTGTTAGGGTGTGTTTATAGCAAGTGTGAGGGTGAATGCTGGAGAATAAAGTAATGCTTAACTGCACCTTCCATGTGGCGTAATCTATTTGCATGCCCCAGGGCTGGATAGACAGTACAGCTGGCAACGAGGAGGGGATACGTGCCCGTGAAAAACAAGACTGCTCTCCCTGAGAGTATTAAACGGTACCGCAAACTGCTTATGCAGGCCACATGTGCCTAGAATCGATGCAATGAAGTCTGCGATCGGGCCATGTGGAGTCAAAGCCCTGCTCCAGCCCATAAACAGCTGCAGAAGAAATCAAAGGCCCTGCAGAAGAGCATATTCAAAACACCTGCCAAAACCACTCACGTGGTGATCTCCAGGAAGCCAGGTGCACCAGCAGACGCCTGGAGAAGTATTGGAGAAACACCAAGACAACCGAAAACTACTCCACACGCAAGGACGCCTTGACGGACTACCACAACCAAATCAGAACCACCAAGAGGAATTGTATCCACGACAAAATCCTCGCCATTGATCAACTCCAAGGAACTCTTCAGTGTCATTCAAGAATTCACCAACCCATGCAGCAAATCCACAGACATCACCCCATCCCAAGACCTCTGTGACAAACTTGGAACCTACTTCCACCTCAAAATCAAAAACCTCTACGGCGACTTCAACGACCACCCACCAGACGCCACAGCCGGATCCCCGCTCCCTAGAGACACCAGCCATCCCACCATCTCCAACTGGACAACGATCATGACCGAAGACACCGCCTCAACCATAAAAAGCATCCACTCGGGCCCCGACTGACCCCTGCCCTCCTCACATCTACCACAGAGCCGCGACAGCCATCGCACCCAAACTACAACGCACCAACAACACCACCTTCAAAACAGGCACCTTCCCAGATGACTGGAAACGTGCTGAAGTCAAGCCCCTGCTGAAGAAACCCACAGCGGACCCCACTGACCTCAAGAACTACCAGCCCATCTCGCTCCATCCCTTCGCAGCCAAAGTTGCAGAGACAGCAGTCAACAGGGAATTGACACGATTCATCGAAGAGAACGCCATCCTCGACCCATCCCAATCCAGATTCCGAAGTAACCACAACACCGAGACTGCCCTACTCACCATCAGAGACGACATCCGCACCCTCCTGGACCAAGGCCACTCCGTAGCCCTCATCCTACTCGACCTATCAGCAGCCTTCGACACTGTCTCCCACCGCACACTAGTCGCAAGACTACACAACGCCGGCATACAAGGAACAGCCCTGGACTGGATCCGATCATTCCTCACCGAAAGAAGCCAAAAAGAATCAGACTGCCACCCTTCCTCTCCGAACCCACGAAAATCACCTGCGGAGTCCCACAGGGTTCTTCTCTGAGCCCGACCCTCTTCAACATCTACATGGCCCCCCTCGCTGCCATCGTCCAACAACACGGCCTCAACATCGTATCCTACGCCGATGACACCCAGCTCATCCTCTCTCTCACCAAAGACCCCACCAATGCCAAACTCAACTTCCAGAAAGGAATGCAAGATGTCTCAGTCTGGATGACCAACAGCTGCCTGAAGCTCAACAGCAAGAAGACAGAAGTCCTCGTCCTCGGAACCACCCCCTCGGCATGGGACAACACCTGGTGGCCGACCGCCCTCTGAAGCCCACCTACCCCCACGGACCACGCCACAATCCTTGGCATTGTACTCGACCCATCACTCACCATGAACCGACAGGTCAATGCCGTCATCTCCAGCTTTTTAAACACACTCCGTATCCTCTGCAAGACCTTCAAATGGATCCCCCCCATAGTCAAGAATGACAGTCACCCAAGCACTCATCACCACAGACTGGACTATGGAAAAGCCCTCTACGCCGGCATCAACAAATCCCTACTCCACAGACTCCAGACAATACAGAACGCCGCCACCAGACTCGGCCTAGACATCCCCTGGCACGAACACATCAGCCAACACCTATCGAGACTTCACTGGCTCCCCGTGGAGAAAAGAGTCACCTTCAAGATCCTCACCCACTCCTACAAATGCCTACACAACAACGGGCCAAAATACCTCAACGACAGAATCAACTTCCATGTACCCAAAAGAAACCTGCAATCCACCAACCTCGCTCTGGCCGAAACCCCGTGCATCCACAGAGCCAGAGCAGGTGGAAGATCCTTCTCCCACATTGCAGCCAAGACATGGAATGATCTACCGGCAGACATCAGGCGCCCCCCCCTCCCTGAACACCTTCAGAAAGACCCTCAAGACCTGGCTCTTCAGCTAAGCAGATCTGCAACCCCCTCCTCCTCCCACAATCCCCCCAGCGCTTTGACACCCTCACGGGTGAGTAGCGTGCTTACAATCCCCTGATTGATTGATTGATTGATTGATTGATTGATCAACAGAGATGCTGCATCATGATCGCCTGAACACCACTTGCAAATACAATGCAGCTGTGTTCCTGAAGCCACCATTGCCTTTCAACACTTCTAAGAAGCAGCACATGGGTGTCAGGTGGGCTGCGTGGATCAAAACATTGGATGACTTTGTAGATGCACTAGAGGAAAAAGATGACAAGAGAATCATTGAATATTTAATAAACCTTGCAGGTGATGGAGTGAAAAAGTGCTAAAGAAAGTTTCACATACTGATGCAAGATCGTACCAAAAGGTAAAAGAGCTTGAAGCAAAGTTCAATCCAATGCTGAATGTTGATAATGAAAGGAACATCTTCAACCAAGCACAATAAAAGGTTGTGAAACAGTAGATGAGTTTGTTGAAAGACTTGATGAATTGCAGGTACTGTAACTTCACCAACGAAGAATCCATGCGGCTCCCAATCATCGATGGCTGCCTTTGGAATTTCTTTTAGAAGGCGCATGTTATGAGAAACACACAGTCTAGAGAAAATGCTGATGGCTGTGAGAGCAGAAGAACAATCCGATCGACAAGTTGCTGTCATGGAAGCAGGAACAGCACACAATGAATCAGCATTGACCATGAAAAGCCAGCACAAGCATAAACAAGATGCACGTAAGTCAACGTCATCGAAAAAATAAAAAATATGCTTCCGATGTGGATTTTCGTTTCCCCATGAAGGTAAATGTCCAGTCCTAGGACAAGTCTGAAGAGGTTATGGGAATGAGACCCATTTCATAAATGTGTGTTGAGCTGTGTGTGCTGATGATATCTACCAAAGGACTGCGTGAACATGTGGGGCTCGCTGCCTGTAAAGAACATCACAGTTGAAGGAAAACTCACTAAACAAAGCTACAAACTTCTTGGACACTGTCTCAAAATCACATTGAAAGTGAACGGTCACCTGATAACCTTCATCATAGACAGTGGTGCATTGATGAATATCATGCCAGTGGAAAAATTTAACAGCCTATCCCCTGTGCTCTGCCTCACTGACCAGCACAAAGGTATATACCTGGACCTCCTCTAAACCTTTACAAAGCCAAGGGATGTTCACAGCGACAATGTGACACAAAAAGACATCCGTGCAGGCCACTATTCATGTTCTACAAAGGGACCTCGTATAGTGCATGCTTGCTCATTTTTGCCACAGCTGCTGACATGGGGTCGATATCCCTCAACTACAACATCTGTGTTCAACCTCAGATCACAAGCCGATTCCCGTTGCTATTCTGTGGCCTGGAAAAACTCAAGAAAATGATAGTGAAGCTTCATATTGCTCAGCGGCACCACAGAGTTGCTTTTCATCTACAAGAAGCTGTAGAGAAATTGTTGCAAACAATTTTAAAACATGACATTATCGATCGCTTAACAGGCCCCACACCTTTTGCCCTTAGTAGTTGTACTGAAAAAGGACAGTAGCCGAGCAGTGCACTTTTGAGTTGAAATTCTCCAACCAAACAAAGCAATTGAGAGCAAGAGACACCCAGGTCCACACATAGCAGACCTGATCATGCAATTGAACAGACTCAAAGTATTTTCCTGTCTTGACCTGACTAAAGGATACCATCAACTCGAGTTGGAGGAAAACTGCAGGCATATTACTACTTTTTTGACTCATGATGGTTTGGTTAGATATAAGAGACTGAGTTTTGGAGTTTCATCGGCTGCTGAGATATTTCATGATATTTATTTCATATCAGGAAATATTTCTGGTATTTTCAGAGTAATCCAACCTATAACACATGTTTTCAATTCCAGTGGTGACATATTTGTTTTTGGGAGAAGATAGATAGAGCACAGCAAACCCCCTACCTAAGAGTGCCAGTTACTTAATGGTGCAGGTCTCACTCTGAATGCAGCAAAGTGTCAGTTGCACGAAACCAAACTAAAGGTTTTTGGGCACATATTCTCTTATGGGGGAATGACTCCAGACCTCAGCAAGGTGCAAGCACTGTCATCCACTTACCCCCTACCCCCAGGATGTTACCATGCTGCAATCCTTTCTAGGCATGGGCAGTTATTGTTTTAGATACATTTGCAAGTTTGGTACAGTGGGTGCCCCCTTAATAGACTTGACAAAGAGAAATGTTTCGTTTCAGTCGTATTAAATGTGATCAGAGTTTCAAAGAACGAAAAACGTGCAATTGAGAATAGCCTGAAATGGCCTACTTCGACTCCAAGTTACATACTGAAATAACAGTTGATACAAGTCTGGTGGGGTGATTCTTCCTCAACACAATGGTCACTCGAATGCTCACAGACACATTATGGCCTATGCTAGTGGAAGCCTGTCTGAAACTAGAACGTGCCTACTCTCAACCGGAGAAGGAGAGTATGGCTGTGGTGTGGGCCGCAAACATTTTCATGTATTCCTCTATGGAAAAAGATTCACTGTCATCACGGACCACCAGGCGTTGCTCACCATCTTCGGAAACCCAAAGTCTAAGATGCCCCCTGGCATAGAGAGGTGGGGGTTAAGATTGCAAGAGTACAACTATTAGAATGTGCACAAACCTGGGAAGGATTGAAACCCAATAGTTTACATTTCATGAGTGCCGACACATTGTCACAGTTCGACATCCAGGACTGTGACACCAGTGGCTCTGTCTGTGAAACAAATCATTGCTGCCATCAACACAGGCAAAGACATGACCAACATCAACTAACTCATTACGATGCAATCATGGAGAAAAAGAACCCAGCTCCTTGCGGATGATTTTGGGCTCCTAAAGTTCAAATATGGACAGGAAGAGTTAGCAGTTACCCAAGAAGGCATAATATTAGGAGGCTCAAGCATCATCATACCTGAGAGCTTAAGGCAGCAGGGCATCAAGCTGGTTCATAAAGGACATCATGGTATTGTAGCCACTAAAGAGTCTTAAGAGATCAAGTGTGGTTCCCTCAGCTAGATGAGCAAGTTGATAAGGAGCTGAAGTATGCCACATTTGCAATTGTTTGTCCCCCAAAGTGACGCAGCACCAAGCGACAATGTCTGACCTTCCTGCCCATGCCTGGGAGAGAGTTGCAGTTGACTTCCTTGGGCATTTGGTAGTCATTGACAAATATTCACGTTTTCCTTTGGTGGAAACCCTGTTTTCGACAAGCCATGACAAATTTATAGAACGGCTTGATGACATCTTTGCAACTTGGGGTATCCTCGAGATCCTCAAATTGATGATGGCCTGCCCTTTCATAACAAGGATTTCAAAGAATGTCTTGTCCAACTCAACATCAAACACCAAAAGAGTAAACTTCTCTGGCCTCAAGCCAATGGTGTAGATAGTCATGGGCACCCTCAAGAGGGTCATTCAATGAGCGCTAAGGAGATAATCGATCTGAACCAAGCCATGTGCCATGCCCTCTGGGCCTACCGATCAACTCCACACTACACAACTGAGAGTCCAGCCACCTTGCTATTTGGAAGAGACATCAGAACAAAACTATCTCAATGGATACCAGATCGACCTGTGAATACTATCAAAGTTCAAGACACTGATGCGACTCAGCCAAGAAAAATGAAAACATATGCAGATCAGCGCCGCCATGCTCAGGAGACAATCTTTGACAAAGGAGACTGGGTATTGGTAAAGCACAGACAAATTCAGCAAATAAACACTCCTTTTGCTGTTGACCCTTTGCAGATTGTGGCTTGCAAGGGACACTTGGTGACAGCACATCGTCCTGGAAAATCCATCCCTTGGGACACATCACACTTTAAACACCTACCTCAACACTTGTTGACTCCTGAAATCATGATTGAGGCAACTCCGCCCAGAGGTCCGGCTCCAGCAGCTGAGCCTGTGTCATCATTGCCCGATCAGGGTGGACCACAATCACCTCGGATCACCTGAGCCGGCAGACAAGTGCGAGTGCCCCACTGACTAATTGATAAGATGCGATTTTTAATAATGGCTGCCACTTTTTATTGAACAAAGGGAGAGATGTAGCATATTGATGTTGTATGCACTATGACCCTCATGGTTTTGGGGTAGATCCTAAACAGGACTACATGTTATGGGGGGAGGTGGTGGAATGTGCTTATTGGAAATATGATGTTATGCGCAGTGTGTAAGTGACTGCTAGAGTATAAATGAATGCTTAACCATATCTTCTATGTGGCATAATATATGTGCATGCTCCAGGGCTGGGGAAGACGCTACAAACACCTCAAATGTGGTTTGATGACCAAGTTAACAAACAATGCTCTGCCTAATTCCCACTGTGGAAAACCAGGTTATAGCCAGGAGCCCTTGTGGCATGGGTGTAGCTATGAGTGTTGCAGTAGGTGCAACGGAACCAGGGTACATGGGTATGAGGGCCACTACACTGTAATTTTGGCTGTTTTTCCTATGTAACTTGTGCAGAGGGACCCAATGTGTTTGCTTGGTTTAAGGCACACAGCATGCTTGCTACACTTTTGTGATGAGGTATGACACATTACTTTGTTAGAAGTCCTGATGACAACCTTCTACTGTGAATCGACTACCTCCTCATGGGAATATCTGCTGTAAGAAATAGTAGTGCCAGCAGTGCCACTACCTGGCTCCTCACATTAGAGGAATGGAGGAGCTCCGAGGGGAGAGAACATCCTTGAACTGGGCTATTCCCCAGAGCTGGGAATAAGAGAGGCATTCATTGAGTGAGTTAGATTTGTGGGTTGAAGCCAACACTGCATAATTTGTTTAAGATTTACTAAATCCTGGGGATTAACATATTAAATTTGGGGTAATGACAGATTCCAAGGATAAAGGTTACGAAGGTGTCGGGGACCCAAGTGCAGGTAAGCCTAAAGTCCCACAAACATTCAGGAGGCCTGTAGGCTGATAAAGCTCATACCCTGAAGAGGCTGTCAGAGGTTCCCATAATCTGAAGACACTTGCCTCACGAAAGAAGATTCTTCCCATGTGTATTCTGAAGGTGACCCTAATAAACTCCCTAAGGTGGGACTTTTGGTGATTAATGAGAATTGAATTCTTTCTAAGTAATAGACACCATGCCTCTGTGTTCTTGGCCGTCTTGGCCTAAGATGGAGGGTGAATGAGTTAATAATTTAAGAGCATTCCTACCAATGGTGTCAAGTCCTGAGTAAGGCATAGCTTCAGTGAATTTAAGGCAAAAAACAGAACCTTAATCTACAATGTATCTCCATAATGGGGAAACCACTGTAAATGTAAATGACAAGTGAACTGGCATCATTTTCCTAGAAAGAAAAACTGCATGATCATCTGTAAGGTCTTCCTCTTGAAATGATTCATCTTCATATGAAGATTGAGTTGTATATTGTTGACCATTAATCGGCAGTCACCTAAAAATGTATGAAATAGGGAGACAGAAGACTATAGCCTGGTCCTACATTCTGCCTGTGGGAGTGGAACAACTAAATTATTCAGCACTGATTCTGTGATTTCTTGGAGTAGCACCAGATGCATTGATGGATGATGAAGTTAATAAGGACTGAGTTCTAAAGGATTCCTTTAAAATCTGGTGAACATCTCCTTCTGGTGATTTAGAGGAGTCAGGGACTGATGTTTCACTACTCCCAGGAGTGATATAATTCAGAGAGCCGTCTCCCTCCCCACACTGGCATATTCTGAGGGATAGGGTACCATAATCAGAATTGATGCTTCCCAGAGGGGTATGAATTTAGAGCTCCCTATTCATAGTCCTGGAGGTACTTTAAGGTTGCCTCAACACAGCCATGGGTCAGAAAATACAATATTTATTAAGAGGCAAATAAAAAGCAGTGGAATGCAGCTCTGATGAACTCCCCTGCCAATGCCAACCAACTATATAGTTGAGTATATACAGTTGTGTGTTCTAGATGACATGCAAATAACACAATACTGTTCCGGAAGTGTGTGTTGCTGGAAAGAGGCGGGTGATATATATACTGTCACCTGTGTGAAAAACGCCTGATCTTTTTGCTTGCTTATGATTTATCCTTACAAACCTGAGCATGTCTCAAGTCCTTAAATGGTCTCTTACTGAAATCCTTTGGATGGGGCCTAAATTGCTCTTTAGCCACGTTTCAAACGCTGTGATGAACATCATACCTTGCAATAACTATGGTAACTGTAGGAAAGCCCGAAAGCCTGTGAACGCCACCAGGCACATTATAGAAAGATCTGTCTAGACTCTCCATTCCTGAAAAAGGTCAGAGCAGTCACCTCCAGTGTATGCAGCCAATGACACAGCCTTGAGTTGTTGACCAGACTCTACAATGAATACACAGCATACATGCCTGCATGTGTTACCAGGTTCAGGCCAGCAGACCTAAGAGAGGGCCCTTCCCTTGCTTTCCACTTCATCAGTTATGGTGACTCTTCTAAAGTGATGGAACAGAATCCTGCACAGTGTGATAGGAAGAGATCCAAAGCCAGTTACTGAGGAGGATGCAGTTCCTTTTTAGAAAGGCTGTACTGTTTTGATAAAAACCGTGGCAAAGAAGCCTTATTTGGGGAGCCCAGGTATTCACGCCACAGACAGTTCTTCACACCTGAGTTCATTTGCATTCAGGGGGTCGCGGTAACATACGAATTTGTTGAAACATGTCACCAACATTGCTGACCTGTTCATCTTCCAGAGCCAAATGCATATTGTGTATCAACCCCACCAGGGAGTTCTGGCTGCTGAAACGCATTAGCTCTAGGTGTAGGATTCAGGAGAGGTTCTCATCAACCTCATATGCTCATGAAAGCAATGATTAAAGAACACTGTCGGCAATATTGCTGATAAGAGGGGAAGGGGGCCTTCTCACCCTACATGAATATCAAACACTTCTGCAGTGCCCTTCCGGAGGAAAATAATCTGGGCTTGAATGTGGACATCAGAAACAGAACAGGAATCTGTGGTTTGCTCTCTCCTCCTCTCGTTCCTGATCCTACATTTTGACTGTGGGAGAGGAACAACCAAATTCTTCAGCACTGATTCTGTGATTTCTTGGAGTAGCACCAGATGCATTGATGGACAATGAAGTCAAGAAGGATGAGTTCTAAAAGATTCCTTTAAAATCTGGGGAGCATCTTCTCCTGATGATTTAGAGGAGCCAGGGACTGATGTTTCACTCATCCCAGGAGTGATATAATTCAGACAGCTGGCCCCCTGCCCACACGGGGTGCAATAATCAGAATTGATGCTTCCCAGAGGGAAATGAAGATAGAGCTCCACATTCATGTTCCTGTAGGTACTTGAAGGTTGCCTCAACACAGCCATGGGTGAGAAGAACCAATATTTATCAAGAGGCAATTAAAAAGCAGTGGAATGCAGCACTGATGAGCTCATCTGCCGATCCCGCCAACTATATAGTTGAGCATATACAGATGTACATACCGTTCCATGGTGAAATGAGTGACACTTTTTGACAAGTGCTGCTTTTCATGCTCTATGAGAGCTACTCACACTACTGGTTTCTCCAGCAGCTCCCCAATAAGTAGCAGAGTATATTATTCAGAGGGAAAGGCTTGGCTGGTGCTGTCTCCTGGCCTATGCATGCTTCAAGGCCACACACCGCCAAACCCTTGGGAGTGCAGCCAACAATGACAGGGCAACACGGGAACTGGTCATGCTTCAGACCCCTGCACTGTCACCACACTGTATGTGTAAGCCCAGGCCCTCAGAGGACAATCCCAGCAGCTGCCATTCAGGCTCAAGTGTCAGTCTATGTGACCTCCAGGGGCAGAGACAGGTGAGTGCCTCACTTTACTTGGGAGGATGGGTTTGGGGTGTGTACAAATGCATACACTGGTGTGTCAGTATGTGTATGTGTACAATAGCGTGCCATACTCTGTGTTTGTATGTTCCTTTGTGTGCCTGTGCATTAAGCGTGCTTAGTACGGTGGCCCTCCCTGGCAGAGAGTTTGTTTCGTTGGGAATATATGGCATCTGGAACTACTAGTGGCATCTGATGCTCTTCCTAGAGATGGAGACTTCGTATCTGGCATTACGGTGATCCGGGCATAATAGTGAGCCTTCCTGCCCTATGCAGGTCACCATAGTTTTAATTCATGAAATAATGAGTTTTCTTACATGAGGCAGTTGAGCACCCCATCTAAATAAAAATATGATGTTTGTCTACAAAACACAATTTAGCAAACAAAAGATGTTGAAACTTCAGTGCATTTGTGCACCATTTACAATGGAGTAAAAAACACATGGATTGCTCCTTTGATTTTCCACATTCTATCTCTGCACTCTCCACAGCGCTGCACTAATTAATATTCATCAAAATATCTGCTAAGTAAAATGACAAAGAATGGTAAACTATTAATGGAATACCTGGGTCGGTGTACTTGCCGCAGCAACTACCCTTCTCTCTTCTCTTAAGCAATTGGACACCACCACCGCCATGTGCATAGGGTTACACTGATACTTTCCCTGTGAAAAGAAAGTAATGACCCCTGTAAGGACGACATTTACGAAGAGAGATGACAATTGAAAGAAGAATAAAGAAGAATTTGGAATGAGTTTGAACGTAAACAAAGTTGTAAGAAGGCTGAAAGTAGGTTTTGGCCATTAGTGTGTTCAGAAAAGTAACTCATTGGAGTGAATTATTGAACGTGTCATATAGGTCATTAAAAATGATTGTATTTAGAAAACAGTTCCCAGGCAACCTTTATCTTTCACCAATGAATCGTCATTTACTCATTTTTGCATTCCAATTTATATGCAGCTTGTGTACCAAGATTCGATTTTGTTTTTAATCATCTATATGCCATATACGTAATTCACATGTCCACTTTCTATAGCTCAATATACATATAATATATAACACACATCATTTCATTTGTTAATACTTAATAAAGGTCTAGAATACAAAAAATACATCTCCCTGTTCTGCTTAAAAACACCTAATTCCATATTCATTCGCCCTCATTTAGCATTTAGGGTGATCAGATTTTTGAAACCCAAAAACTGGGACATTCCACAAACGTAGAAGAAGGACTACAATGTACATTCACCGAGGGACGCAATTATTGACAGCACTCACTAACATGAAGAGCACAGGCAGTGAGGCACTATGGGTAATGCAATGCAGCATCTGCACCTAGTAGCATCTGTGTTAATCAAATTGCTTTCTGCTGAGGCTGCTAAGTAACCTGCCTCCCTCTTTGTGCGATAGATCCTCTCTAAAAACTGGGACACGTGCTAAATTTACTCAAATTTGCTGGGAGAGATAGTGAAAAAAGGTACTGTACAAGGAAATCTGAGTCACCTGGTCAGCCTTGTGCCCCTCTGCTGCTTCCCACCTGACCAATATCCCACCAAAGGCATAGTAATGTGCCCCTGTGGCAGTGATCAGTGGCATAGGCGAAGGTAGAATGGGTGTTGATAGTTCTATGTTTTTAATACACAGTAAGAGAGAGGAAGGAAGAACTTGAAGAGAGTGGGGCACACTGAGCGTCGCATGCAGTAGCACGGACAGGGCCTAGGAACCCAAAGCAGCCCATGCAAATTGTGTCAGACCAACCCCATTCGGTGCATATCGATCAGGCTCAGCACGCAAGCCTGACCACTAAAGGGGTTGTGAGGGTGTTCTCCCCCCTAGAACATTTTGAAACAAAATAACAAAAATGGTGCATTCTACAACACATTTTTAATTATATATTCAATTGTATTTGTTTTTAAAGTATAGTAAATGATGACTTTACAGTGCACAAGGTTACGCTAAACTTTATTGGCGCTCTTCAATAATTCCCTCACTATCACCCTTCAACATTGTCTCTCATCTCTCCATACCCCCATCTGACATGTAATTCACTTGCTTTGAAGCATCTCTCATACAAGTGTAGGGTGTCTGAGCATTTTACATCACAAACACATACAGAGTATTGAAAATGTTACATAAGAAAGGGGACTACAAGGTGTAGGATTCACATGTCATCCATTCTGGTAGGATTTTTTTAAGAGTGCTTTGCCTGCGGAAGCAGAAAATCAGGATTCAGAACATAACACAGTGTTTGGGTTCACTTTACTAATAAGAATGTATTTCTACCCAGACAAACCCTTTTAAGGAAAATTAGGATAATGAAACACTGGGACAAGAACACATAACTATCTAACCTAGATTACTATTGTAATTTATTAACTGAATATTAACAAAAGGATCTCTGTGACAAAAGCAGTAACCCACTGAGCTATGCACATAAAATACGGTTCTGTGATCTGCATAGTACATGCTCTTTGCAGCAGGCATATTAATCCTCTGCACTATCTTAGATGAGACAAAGGTGCCACAAGACAAAACTCCAATCTCCCTCCAGCAGGTACATTAATCACCAGAGTTATTGTGACACTTTTATTGTTGCCTGAAAACTGTTGGATAGACAAATAACTCTGCAGTGCTTTTAAAACAGCTGCACTGCTACAAAAGAGGTCTCCAGTGACAAAAGGCAGCACCCCAGCCTAACAACGCCTGATGCCCAGTGCGGCCAGGCTGGCCCTAAGCATGGGACACAAGTGCAGTTCACACCACAGGTATACATGGATGCAATTTGCATGACACAGTAGAGTGCCATGCAGCAGCAGGTACCAGTGATGGACTGCCACAGTGTCAAGGCCAGTTCTAGTGGAAGGGCTAGAAAGCTGGGCTCTCCAAAGCCCACTCAGATCACATTCTCATTTGTAAGAGGCTACATATTTATAAATGCCTCAAGTGGGTAGGTGGGCCCCATTATCTCCATCTGATTAGGCTGTATGTCATTGTTGGACGTGGCCCTTTTTGCAGGGTCATCCCAGAATTTTTTGCCTTCCTCCTGTATTTTTTCTGACCTGTTGTTGGTGGTTTTATGACTCTCGGCACTTTACCACTGCTGATCAGTGCAAAAGTGCATATCCTCTCTTTTGTAAATTGTGTTTTGGATTAGTGTTTCCATGATTGGCTATTTGATTTACTTGTCAGACCCAAGTACGGTGCACTATGCGTGCCCAGGGTCTGTAAATCAAATGCTGCTAGTGGACTTGCAGCACTGATTGTGCCACCCACAGAAGCAGCCTGTAAAATGTAACTCTGGCCTGCAATTGCAGAGCCTGTGTGCAGCCTAGTACTGCCATGTCGACTTGGCAAGTGTACCCACTTACCAGTCCCTAAACCTTCCATTTCCTACATATTAGTCACCGCTAAGGTAGGCCTAAGGTACCCAGTGGGCAGGCTGCATTGTATGTGAAAGGTAGGACATGCCCTGATGTGTGTGGCATGTCCTGATAGTGAAATACTGCCAATTTCGTTTTTCACTATTGCAAGGCTATCTGTTCCCATAGTACAGAACGGGTAGTTTATAACATCTTATAAACATAACTGATCCTGGGAACAAGATTGAAAAGTAAAGTTTAGTATGCCTGAACTCAGAATGTTAAAGTGCATCTTTTAGTGAGGGTGATTTTTACATTCTGTGATTGAAAATACTACTTTTAGAAAGTAGGTATTGTCTTGCCTAACCATCTAGTGTGCCTCTGCTAGGTTTGTGTATTGCATGTCTGCCTTTTGGATGACAGGGGCTGGAGAGGGGCAGCGGCTCCAGACGTCTGATGAGTCAGGGCTAGGCTGAATTGGCCTGGTCTGCATTTGGAGTGGGGGGAGGAGTAGTACCTTCACCTGAATAGGGCTGTGCCTGCCTTCCACAATGACGGCTCCCCCACACGCGTGGTGTGACTGCACCCAGGGCTCACACTGACAACGGATGTTGTTGTGCACTTGAGAAGTGCCCACAGAACTGGTTCTGGCTGGGTACAGACACTCTCTGCCTTCAGAGAACAAAGGATTGGGGTGTATAAAAAGAGGGGCCTAGACCCAGGCTTTCAGATCACTTCTGGGAAATCAAGAGGAACTTTGCCAAGGAGAAGAGCCGGATAAGCTGAGGAGGAATACTGCCCCTGTGCTGTTTGCTGTCTGGGGTTGGCATGCAGTGGCTGCTTGCTGCCAAGGAAAGGAGAAAAGGACTTTGCTGTTTGCTTGGTCATCTTGAGGAAGATCTCCAAGGGCTTGAAACTGAGCTTGTCTGTTTTTCTGAAGTCTCAGGGACACAAAGACTTCACCCCCAGCTCCCCTGAATTTCCTTGCTGGGAATTCCAACCTGCAAAGAGGTGCCTGCTGCTGTTTAGGGCCTCTGGAGACTGTTTATCGCTGGGAGCTGTAAAATTGACGCAACACAGAAGAAGCGTGTTGCATCCGCACTTGTTTTCTGACGCATCGCCGTAGAAACCGTTGCAGCGCCTGCCGCGGCTCGAGAAATCACCGTACGACGCATCGGGTGTAACAATCTCCGAAGTCCGAGATCGCTGCACCGATTCCGACACAAGCTGCTGTGCGGCTGCACGAGACCACGCATCGTACCGGATCGACGCATCGCATCTAGGCGCCAAGACTGTTGCATCATTGGGGGCCGCAGTAAGAAAGAGACGCTTCAACTCCCCACGCAGTAAGGAATCAACGCATCACCTCTCCTGCGCTGCAGTAAGGAACAGACACATCACCTCCTCTGAGTGTAAGGAACAGGCGCATCACCTTCCCTGTGGCCGTTTTGTTTGCTTTGCGTGACGCATCTAAGGTACTTTTGAGAAAAGTGTTGCATTTACAACTTGCATTGAACTGAACTATTTCTACCATTTGAAAGCCTTATTTATAATACTGTATTGTGGATTTTTGTTGTTTGGTCTTGTTTTGGTTTAGATAAAGATTACTTATTTTTCTAAACTGGTGTGGTGTCCATTTTTTGTGTTATCACAGTATTACTGTATGTGTTTACAAATGCTTTATACACTGCCTCAGAGATAAGCATGTCTGCTCGTGAGCATGGGTTATTTTAGGAGTGTATCCCCCTTACCCTGACTAGAAGCAAGGGCCCTATTAGAACCAAGGTACCTATCTCCGCCAACTAGAGACCTCCATTTCTAACAGTCATGATATCAAGGACAAAAATATCCTGGTGCCAAAATTTCGAGGTCTAAATATTGAGGACCAAAATACTGCGAACGTAAATGCATAAAAGGTAAGCGAGGATTTACCATTAACTATACATCTACCTGCCTTAAAGATACATGTAGATCTTTAACCTACATATACGTGAGGTTATACTTACCTATATCCACTTACCTTCCTGGTATTTTGGTCCTAGATAATTAAGCCTCAATATTTTAGCCCCACAATATTTTTCTGTCAATATTCTGATTGAACACTGTTTAGTTGCATACTACTCGGCAATGACTTAAGCTGTTTAAAGTGGCTGTGTCGATAGATTTGAAGACATCGGGGATGCAAACTAGGCAAACTGATGTTCTCACATCCGTCGTCCGCATTCAAACAAACAGGAGGCTGTCCTGAGACACAACATTACAACAGACAATAGGGTCTGCAAGCTGCCATCACAAGAGGTAAAAACAGTGGGGCATATTTACAATAACTGGCGCATCCCTGCATATCAGCAGGGATGCGCCAGTTATTGTGCACCACAGCTCCGCCACCATGGATGCGCCGCATTTACAATGCGACGCACCATGGGGCAAAAATGGCACAGATGCGTGACGCATCTGTGCCGTAAAAGTGGCGCATTGCTGGAGTTGCGTCGCAAGCGCGACGCAGCTATAGCAATGCTGTGGGGGGCCCTATCTTGTGAATGCTGCGTCAATCCTTATGCCTGCTTCAGGCAGGCACAGGGTTTTGACGCAGCATGGGCCTAAAAGTGACTGAGTGAAATCTTGTAGATTTCACTCAGCCACCTTTAGGAGGCGTTCCTGCGACGGACTGCCCCCCCCCCCCACGCAGGAACGCCTACTTCTGGTGCAGGGCTTTACAACGTGATGCATCTCCCAGATGCGTCACGTTGTAAGTAGCCCGCACCATGGCGCAGGATTTGCGCCGCCGCTGCGTCACAAAAGTGACGCAACAGCGGCGTAAATGAGGCGCAAGGGGCTTGTAAATCTGCCCCAGTGAAGGGAAAGAAACAATCTGAAAAGGATGTTTTTGCCATTACCAAGAAAAGTAGCTAAATGCTAATTCTGCCGTGAGGCTGTTCCTAAATTGTGCTGCTATATTGAAAGTAAAAAGAAATGTTTTCCCAAAATTGGGCTAAACAAAGAACATTCCATGGATTAGTCAACTTAATTTACATGACATTCATGCTATTTAGTTTTGGTATAAGTGCCAGTATGGTGCTTTGAGCAAAGACCTATGTGCTTTCGGCGGGACAACGTTTTCCATCATAACTGAAACACCTTTTTATTTCATCTTCCTTAAATTAATAAAATGGGTTTCGCTGAGCTGACTAATAAAAACACTTATGTTGAGTGTTAAAAAAGAAAATATTCTGTATTAAGCGTAAAACACAAGTTGCGTATATATATTTAAAGTAAAAACAAGGCTTCAATGTAGTTAAACACCTAAAGTAAAGTTTCAGGAGTAAATCATAGCTCTATAAAAACATCTTTTAAGCTAGGAAATTCGTGTACAATGTTCACTTTATACATGTTCCTACATGTGCTTCCTGAGAGGCTACTAAAAATCTGGTAAACCTTAGTCAAAGATTACAATTGTTTAGACAAAAAAAATTATAATTCCTCAAGGAAAGAGTAACATATAGCGGCGATATTGTACTTTTGCGATGTTATAGCTCAGTCTCATATGTCTGTACAATATTGTTTGTGTGTGCACATGGAGGATAAATAATGAGCAACTATAGATTATGATTCGATTCTGGAGTGTACAAAATTGCAAAGTTAACCCTTAACATATTTCTTTTTTGTAATTTCCAGCTTCTTGAAGTGTTGAACTGGCGATTACTTTTCAAAAACTGAAACAGCATCAAAAAAGAGGCCCTGCTAGGCAGCAGCTTAGCTGCCACTGCCGCATCACGAGCACGCCGCATCTTGCGGGTACTAGCAGCCCTTCAGAGCAGCAAAGAGGGAGCCCTTCAGAGCAGCAAAGAGGGGCTTTCCCAATCTGCTTTCTACACCTGAAGGTGAAAACCTCTTCCTTTGTGTCAGCACCAGCAAATGTCATGTGGTGCACAATGAAGCAGCGCGGTTTCTTTGTTAGTTGACAAACGTCATGTTTTCATACAGGAGATTTGCATTTTGGGCATTTTCAGTGAACCTCCTTGTTAAACGGGTATGAGTCGAAATCCCCTTAAGTTAGATCACAGACATTGACGTACTTAACTGCGCGAATGAAAGTAAAACAAACATCGCATGGAGTTTGAGCTGCTGACTCATCACATCTGCAGGACATGGGAAATAACCTTACGAAACAGCATTCATCAGCAGGTGGCTTTAGAACCAAAAAGTGGGTCGCACGTCATTAAATGCTCTGTAATGTAGTCTATATGAGATTAGTAATAAGCATAGAGTGGGAGGACGCGCACAAGGTAGATGGACACAAAGATGACTGAGAGAAGGTTATATGCATTGAAACTTGGCAAGGGTGTATAAGTGAGAACATATAAAGAAAGTTGTGAGTCACTTGGTAAGAACTAAACCCTAGCAGAATATCTGTCCACAATGGAGCAGACAAATATTGACAATTACTGATCAAATGCAGACTTACCAACGGTGCCAGATTGGCTATCTGGCTGCTGTGGTTTTTCCCACGTGGGTTAGAGACACAAAGGCTAGTTTCAGACTGGATGGGCGGCAATGATCCAGAACTAAAGGCGCCTACTGTCCCTTGCTAGCCACATTATATTGCCAGTGCCCATGCCTGGCTGGTCAGCCTGCTTTCTACCAGCCTCCCCAATTCACTCGAGGAACAAAACCTCTGCTCTTCCAGTGAATGATGGAGGATGTACATGCCTGTCTATTGTGACTGCTTGCATGACAATGATGCTCTACAAACTAATACAACGTGGATGTTGGCATGAATCCCTGCAGTGTTGTACAAACCAGGCCACTGAGGGTATTTGCATTGTGGTGGCGCTTAACATACCAGGGAAACCTTGTTTCTGATGTGCCGAGAGGCTAAACGTTTGTGGGCAATTTGGAGTCCTGCATGATGATCTGGCAATGGTGTTTTACATGCTGAAGAAATGTAGAAACTGCCAAGTCAACGTGTGCTTTTCATACTGGCTCATGTGGAAAGTGGCATCATGGCTTTACTTACATCCTAATAGATTATTCCAATATCTGAGGCATGAACCCAGAGATTAGAGCTATCTTCACCAGTGTAACCACAGAACAACACCCTAGGACCTTGAGCAATCAGCTGCCAATATGAGTGGTTTCTTGTCACAATGAGCAGAAATGACCCATCAGAAGTCACCATAGGCTGATGGCATGCTCACTTTGCCACTGGATTCAAGCTAGCCTGGCTGATGAAGGGTGTTACCCAGAAACCAGTCCCAGGATGCTTGTTTCCGGTTCAGGGAAGACCTGGCTTGGCAGTTCGGGCTGTACTGTTCCCATGAGGCACAGGGAAAAGACTGATTTGCATAAAGCCGTGTCTGAACTGAGGTGGCGCAGTAAGCTAAAGAATGATGATGGATTCAACCCAGATCTGTGACTGGGGGTGAGTGTCTGAAACATTTCAGCGTTCCGTCAATCATCTCCTTGTGTTTGCTTTGTTCGCCCTAAGTTGGCAGGGTATGCCCAGACGTGGGTCCCTTGCTCACTTTGCCACTGGATACAAGCTAGCCTGGCTGATGAAGGGTGTTACCCAGAAACTGGTCCTTGCTCACTTTACCACTGGATACAAGCTAGCCTAGCTGATGAAGGGTGTTACCCAGAAACTGGTCCCAGAATGCTTGTTTCCGGTTCAGGGAAGACCTGGCTTGGCAGTTCGGGCTGGACTGTTCTCATGAGGCACAGGGTCAAGACTGATTTGCATATAGCTGGGTCTGAACAAGGGGGCAAAGTGAGCTAAAGAATGATGATGGATTCAACCTGTATCTGTGACTGGGGGTGAGTGTCTGAAACATTTCAGCGTTCCGTCGATCATCTCCTTGTGTTTGCCTTGTTTGCCCTAAGTTGGCAGGGTATGCCCAAACGTGGGTCCCTTGCTCACTTTGCCACTGGATACAAGCTAGCCTGGCTGATGAAGGGTGTTACCCAGAAACTGGTCCTTGCTCACTTTACCACTGGATACAAGCTTGCCTAGCTGATGAAGGGTGTTACCCAGAAACTGGTCCCAGGATGCTTGTTTCCGGTTCAGGGAAGACCTGGCTTGGCAGTTCGGGCTGGACTGTTCTCATGAGGCACAAGGTCAAGACTGATTTGCATATAGCTGGGTCTGAACTGAGGTAGCAAAGTGAGCTAAAGAATGATGATGGATTCAACCTGTATCTGTGACTGGGGGTGAGTGTCTGAAACATTTCAGCGTTCCGTCGATCATCTCCTTGTGTTTGCTTTGTTCGCCCTAAGTTGGCAGGGTATGCCCAGACGTGGGTCCCTTGCTCACTTTGCCACTGGATACAAGCTAGCCTGGTTGATGAAGGGTGTTACCCAGATACTGGTCCTTGCTCACTTTACCACTGGATACAATCTAGCCTAGCTGATGAAGGGTGTTACCCAGAAACTGGTCCCAGGATGCTTGTTTCCAGTTCAGGGAAGACCTGGCTTGGCAGTTCGGGCTGGACTGTTCTCATGAGGCACAGGGTCAAGACTGATTTTCATATAGCTGGGTCTGAACTGAGGTGGCAAAGTGAGCTAAAGAATGATGATGAATTCAACCTGTATCTGTGACTGGGGGTGAGTGTCTGAAAAGTTTCAGCGCTACGTGGATCATCTCCTTGTGTTTGCTTTGTTCGCCCTAAGTTGGCAGGGTAAGTCCAGAAGTGGGTCGTTGCTCACTTTGCCACTGGATTCAAGCTAGCCTGGCTGATGAAGGGTGTTCCCGGAAACCAGTCCCAGGATGCTTGTTTCCGGTTCAGGGAAGACCTGGCTTGGCAGTTCGTGCTGTACTGTTCCCATGAGGCACAGGGAAAAGACTGATTTTCATATAGCCGTGTCTGAACTGAGGTGGCGAAGTGAGCTAAAGAATGATGATGGATTCAACCCATATCTGTGACTGGGGGTGAGTGTCTGAAAAGTTTCAGTGTTCCGTCGATCATCTCCTTGTGTTTGCTTTGTTCACCCTAAGTTGGCAGGGTATGCCCAGGCATGGGTCCCTTGCTCACTTTGTCACTGGATTCAAGCTAGCCTGGCTGATGAAGGGTGTTACCTAGAAACCGGTCCCAGGATGCTTGTTTCAGGTTCAGGGAAGACCTGACTTGGCAGTTCGGGCTTGACTGTGCCCATGAGGCACAGGGAAAAGATGGATTTGCATAAAGCTGTGTCTGAACTGAGGTGGCAAAGTGAGCTAAAGAATGATGATGGAGTCAACCCAGATCTGTGACTGGGGGTGAGTGTCTGAAACATTTCAGCGTTCCGTCGATCATCTCCTTGTGTTTGCTTTGTTCGCCCTAAGTTGGCAGGGTATGCCCAGACGTGGGTCCCTTGCTCACTTTGCCACTGGATACAAGCTAGCCTGGCTGATGAAGGGTGTTACCCAGAAGCTGATCCTTGCTCACTTTGAGTTCACAGTCATATCATTAAATATTATGATGACTTAGTGAATATTACATGTAGTGTGTAGCCTAATGCCTTAGAATGTATATTCCTGTATGTCTAAACGTGCACATGAATTCTAAATGTGCACCATTGAAGTTAATGTTTAAACGTGTCCAAAGTAGGCCTGTATTTCACCATGCTGCATAAAGCTGATTTCATTTTTCTGCTAACTTGACATTACTTGCAGGTATTCACATGCATTGTTAGTTTAGAACAAATACATTTCTGTACTAGAGATAGGGGGAACAGGAGCCTGAGAAAAGGACCTTGACGAAGGTGCAAGAAGAAACAGAGCTCTAACTGAATTAACTGTTTCCAAAAGTTGCCATCTACGTGTGTTTGAGGGAAAGACGTGTTCCCATGTTCAGTCTGGGCAAACCAGCAATGCTGCAGTCTGTTACTTGATGATTTGTGTATTACAATGGACCGCTGATGGTTTGATTGAGGGAGGTGTCACCCAATGGACTTTTCACATTGTAAAATATGCGGTTCCCCTTGGACCTTTAGACAGATCTCTTTCCAGATGCCAAACAGTTCCCTTTGCAGATCCCTTTCCGATCCTTTACCGCCACTTTGCAGATTCTTTGCAGACACCTTCCTTGAGTCATTGCTAGCTTAATGGCTTTTCCAGTGGGTTTACCCCCAGACTTTTTAGGTCTCGCCTAGCGTTGGAGTGCGCATGCGCTCCTCGCTCTGCGAGGCGTATAGTAATTGATAACATTTCAGAAGGGTACTTGAAGCCACGCCCATCATTTTGATTGGCTGGCATCACCGTTTATGCTAAACGCTGGGTCGTGATTGTGAATGAGGCTTCTTTGTTAACCGCCCTGTCTCCTTCTTGGACGGCCAATCCGGACTCGATCGTTTACTTGCGGCGTCACACGGTCTCCTTTATTAGCCAGTAGGCACTATGGGTTTTTTTTCATTCTGCTTTTGCAGCGCTTTATATAAACACTAGTTCTCTAGCTATATATTTTGCCGCGTGAGCCGCTTTCACTTTTGCGGCCACGCTTGTTTTCTAGAGCATGTAAACAAACGTGGAGGTCGGAGGGACGTTACTTTTGTAGAAAGGACAGACCTCAGTTTCTTTATAATATGCATTAACTCAGAATGTACCACTGTGTGCATACACATCAGTCTGAAGCACAATGCTAGCACGGTGTGTGTGTGTTTATATGTAACACCACGGTTGTGATGCTCTGGTACACACACACTCAGGAGGGCCTGCTCTTAAACACACAAAGCCTTCAGCCACAGCTCTGTGCGCTCAACGAAGCCCCTGCCTCCTTTTATCCAGTGTCGAGGACTTGGGCAGGATGTGAGGTGGTTTTTGTTGTTGTTGTTACACAACTCCTTCAAACGATCAGGGAAGCAATTGTAGTCACCTTTTCCCTCTTAACTCCCCATTAAGCCCCGGACAACAATTCACAGAGCAAAAAAACAAAAGGAAAGAAAAATGAAAACCAAACGTGGGTTCCCCCGACGGAGAGTCGAGGCAGGGGCTGACTGGTGTAAGAGGCCAGCGCTTGGTATCCGGTCTGGTGGGGGCTGGTGTAAGAGGCCAGTGCTGGGGTCGGGAGGGGGGTGGTGTAAGAGGCCAGTGCTGGGGTCCGGAGGGGACTGGTGTAAGAGGCTAGTTCTGGGGGTCCAGTCCTGAGGGGGCTGGTGTAAGAGGCCAGTGCTGGGGTCCGGAGGGGGCTGGTATAAGAGGCCAGTGCTGGGGGTCTGGAGGGAGCTGGTGTGAGGTGGAGAGAGCGCTAGTGCTGGGGATGGGGGAGGGTCCAGTCCTGAGTTTTTACCCCCAATACCCATCTCCATTTTGGGGTAAAAGACCAGCATCCATACGTTGATTGAGTTTGCTTAACCCTGTGGAGGGGAGAGGGAGGAGGGCTGTACCTTCACCTCAGTACAAAGGGGCCTGGAAGCCCATTTTCCACTTCACTGCACTGTAACAGCGCCATGTGGGTCGCCGCCAACCCCTCCCTGCTCTTGCTGCTGGTAGCGGAGAGCGAGCCTGCTTTGGAAGGCTCTGTACCCCTACCCACAAACCCCGCACCCCCGGAAAGCACGCATCCCAATCCCATCACAGGCGGTAATTTCTGGCGTAAAAAATACCGCTTTTATTTAAGAAAAATAGAAGATGTTAATATGTCCCGAAGAAGAACAAATGACCATGTAATGCAGTGAAAAAACGAAGTGCAGAAACATAAGGACCAATTATATACATTTTCTACCTTTTTAATTCTTTTTGATGCACGAGCCGTCTGGTAAAGTAATATAATACATTACAGTAAATTGTAATATAACCTAATCATACAAAACATACAAAAATACAATATGTAATCATACAAAACATTTCTGATCGCAGCCTATAGATAGTGTACTCATAATTCGAACAGAATAAAAATGATATATTTCATATTTGTGTAACAGATAAACATCATCTTTCACATATTAATTGTCTTGAAGAGTGGCCACAGTTTTTAGTTAAACTCTGTTTTAACAAAAATTTGCAGTGCAATAGGTCTCGCATTTAAGCAATTAGCAGTTTAGCTTAACAAATTAAGGTAGGAAAGGAGGGATTCTAAATGATAGAATTTTAAATATGATCTTTTCATCTATGCCAAGTTAATATGATTTCCAATTAAAGTGACTATGGAAAAGAAAAGCTTCCAGAAGATCTTTAAAGGGATTAAGAAGAACTAGCAAAGTAAAGTTGAGTAGCATGAAAAATAAATTTGATGCGCCATTTGAGGGGGCAATCAGAGCTGGACTGAAAACCAAATCAGCTCTGGCAATAATGCTCAAACCAGACTCACACTGGAAAGGATGCGACAAGAATGGGGCTAGTGGTTCATGGATAAGTTATAGAAGCCGATCCTTCTCTGAAAGCAGCCCCTAAGCTTACCACAGAACTGCTAGAGTGGCAGCAGGGGCAGTCCAGCCCTAGAGGCAATCACTTGATTAAAAAGGATAAATCAGAATAGAGTCGTAGTCATAGTTAAAAAAAATACCAGGTGCATGATCAGATTAACTAAAATGTCACATGTCCAGATAAAAATTAAATATTTAGAGGCCATTAGAAGAGGTTCAAAGAACTAAGGATCATTGCATAATTTCATGCGGAACCCAAAGAGTTCAATTAAAGGGAGAAGATGTAATCTAGTCTATGTTGCTATACTTTGAATCACTTCCCATGTCCTGCATTACTGCATGGCCAGACCAATGTACATTTCAACTACTTCTTCAGACACCTTCCTACTGATAATACCTGGTATATCTTTGCCATTTCTATAAGTCATAACGAAAGGCCTTAAACTGAGAACCATCAAGCTTGTTGAACTCAAGTATACATGTCACATTCCATCAGTCACTTTATTTTGCACCTTCTGCTCCAGCCGGTAAAAAGAAAATCTCAAAGAAGATGCCTACAAGACTTCACACAATTAATTTTTTTATTTGAAGAGTTTTATATAGTGCTGGCTTGACCCGGAGGTATCAGATCGCTTTACATGAGGATGGGGTTAGAAAAGAGCAGTGTTACATAGTTACATCAGTTACTAGAGCATAGCATAACAGAGAAAAAAAACGAGATACATAATTACATCGGTTTCTGGAACAGTAAATAACATAGAAACGAGTCCTTTGGAGCATATAAGCAGTGAGACGAGAAACAGTGCCCAGGTCCGGGGGTAGGTTAAGGTCGAGGGGGAGATCCACAGCCTATCTCCTCTGTAGCTACCAGGGTAGCTCCACCAGACGTCGGCCATGTTGCTAGGTCTCCACTGAACGGTAGAGTTTCAAGATTTTTCTTTAATTTTTTTAAAAGTTTTTCAGTTTTATCTGGACGGCGTGGGAAGAAATGTGACGAAGCGGGGAGACGAGAAACAGTGCTAAGTCCGGAGGGTAGGTGATGGCCGAGGGGGAGAACGACAGCCAATTTCCTCTATAGCTACTTAGGTAGCTCCACCAGGCGTCGGCCATGTTGCTAGTGCTCCGCTGTCGGATTCATAGTATAACATCAGTAAACATCGAATAACATTGGTTACATAGGGAAGAGATAAAACAAAAATAAGTCCCAAGGAGCATAGAGAGAGGTGGGGGAAGGGAGTTGAGCTAGAAGCTGGCAAAAGGTCAAAGACAGGGCTACCGGCAATGGGGAAGGTAAAAACATCAGGGGGACCTACAAAGGTCAATGGCAATGAGCCCACAGACCAGTTTGGGTCACGGATTTCACAGCATCTGGTGCTCGCTCTCCGCGCTACGGCAACTTGGCTGTAGAGAGGGTGCCCTCTAGTGAGGAGGAATGTGGTTGGCCCGTCTCCATGGACTCCCAGCCCCTCTCGTTGGCAGTGCGGGCCTCCTTTGTGGGTCCCAGTTCCACCCAGACTTCAGGTAACAGAGCTCAGCACGACCACTAGGTCAATTCAGTATCTGTCTGCAGTGCGGCCAATTCCCTCGCTGCTGTGTAAACTGCATTGTTGATGACTATCTGCCTCCACTCCCTCATAAGCTTCCCACACAATAATGTTTATGCAACCCCAGCAACGCTATTCATGCTGGTCCCCAAGAAAGCTTTGTCGCATATGCAGAGTCTCCCTGACCTTACTTGGCAGTTCTTTACACTACGCAATGCACTTCAACGCTGCATCCAGCAGTTTCCCGTGTCACTGGACAGCCGCCATAACGCGCTATTCACACAGCCCCTGCATACAGTGGGGCTGATTTACAAGCCCCTTGCGCCACTTTTGCGTCACTTTTAACATGGGAAAAGTGACGCAAAATTTGCATAACTTTTAACATGAGAAAAGTGACGCAAAAGTGGCGCAAGGGGCTTGTAAATCAGCCCCACTGTACGGAGTGGAGACCTAGCAACACTCCCTCGTATTTACCGCACCGCAGTGAAGGAAGGAGCTCCAGCCGCAGTTACGGTTCCCGCTGTGTCTCACTTACGCTGCGGCTGTGAGCTCACGCCGCTGCCAGATCCAACTTCACTATCGGGCTACCATAGTCCGCCTGGTTGCACGCGTATTGTCTCGGAGGTACGTGCTCCAGTCTCGATGTCCCGGCCAGCCACCGCCAAGCCGAGGTGAGTGATCACTGGCTTCCGCACCGCACACCTTCACACAATAACATGCATCTTACTTCAGCACATTGTTGGAGTTTGGCATGAATTTAGAATTATAGAGGGTGAATCCTGGATAGGATAAAACAGGCTCTCTACAATGGGTGGGGATATATTATCACAGAAAAGGGAATAGGAAGGTAGAGGACTTAGCATAAGGGTAGCCTGAAGGGTAGCCTGAAGGGGTAGGTAGGGTAAGGGCAGGCCAGAACGGTGTGCTTGAATGAAATAGGGGGGATCCGAGGGGAGACGTGGTGGGCCTTTCTAAAAGTTTGGTAACCTGAACGTCACAGGTTGATGTGGTATCACTTAGTGGGCAGAATCTTGAGCTAATTTCTGAAGTGTTCGACCAATGGTACTTGGCATAATTTATTTTGGTGGCAAGGTAAAATAGTGTGCCATCTGTGATGAGATGATGCACCAATTACTAAAGAGAATGCATGAGAGTCTTGACAGCCACTATAGGTTTGTTATGTTGAACTTCTATACACCTTTAATGAGGTGTCCAGCATTATGACGTCACTCTTCAGTGGAGACAGCTACATGTCTGGGACTCTAAACAGAAGGACATTGGCTCAGCCATGTTGAATAATTATTCTAAAGCTTCTTAGAGAATGAAGGGTTTCAGTCTGGGGGGGGGAGTAGTTGATGTCAGAGGACTTTGGTGGTAGTAGACATTTTTGCTATGATATTTTTGTGGCACAATGTTCTGGTAGAATACTGCCTCTGGAAGACTAAGAACAAGGGTCCATGGAACTGTGTCTGTCATATCTCATGCGTTTGTAAAACTTTCGGCACCTATAGTAGATGATGTAAGGGCTGTGCTGGCCGCCATCTTGTAAAATGTGGGACCATAAAAGGACTGTTCACCCTTGCTGCATTGTTTGTCAACCTGTTTCCAGAATGAACCAGCAGCATTGGCCTGGGATGGCTGATTGTTGTTCATTTGAACCCAAAGGACACCTGTGGTTCCTTTACTGCAGTCCCTGTTTTGGTCTTTCTCGGCCTAGTGTCCAGTGTCTGGGACTTCTAATGCATTTACTTCCTGAAGAGAATTTGTCAATCATCCTGGTTACTGGCCCTCCTCTAGTTCATTATGAGGTTGTGGTCTGTTTTCTAGCCCACCTCGATTGTACTGACGACCAGCCCTGCTTTTGTTTGTAATGCGATGTAGGCTGCTTTGATTTCCCTAAGGGAATGACGTCACTTGGACCTTGCAGTGGCTGCTATGGTGCGATGTCAATTAATCGCCAGGCTCCTTGTATTTTTAAAACTGATCCAGTGGTTGGAAGATCAGGGCAGACATGGAGTGGTTAGATTCCTGGGTGGCACAGCAGATTTTGTGACCCGCACTGCACGGTGGCAGTTGTGGTGTGTTATATGCCAATTGGATGGCTTCTTTATTTAATCAAAATGACCCACTCCTGGGCCGTTCAGGATTGGAACTAATTAGCTGTTTCCTAGGTGCCACTGCGGGTGGCCGATTTGAACTGCTGGGGAACTGCTGCTGGAGCACGCTGTGAGATTTATGACCATCTTTCTTTGGATCCCAAGCAGGGCTTAACTTGTGCCGGTGCTTTCTGGTGCTTAGCACCGGCACTTATCTATCAGGGCCGGGTCTACACCACGCGTCGGCACTTCCATGACAAACGAAATATAATCACCTCATTCCCTGCAGCGCACCTGACGCAGACTGTATTGTTCGCCTCATGAGTCCTCACTGCTGGCTCAGGCAGGGCTAGCTACAAATTTCTTCACTCACCGCGCAGTCACTAAAGCCACATGACGTCGAGACTGGGTCTCATGATTTAATTTGTTCAATCAACAGTCAGCAGACTGGCGCACTGAACTAGGGCCCGGGTGTGGCACGCTTTGAATTCTTCTTAATTCTTTTTTTTTTTTTTTTTAATAATTTTTATTAATAACAAAAAGCATTGGTTCAGGCATTACACAGAAATCAGTGGCAAGGCAGGACAAAATCAATATAATGCTTCGCAACTTATGCAGAGTCAAAGGATACATAGTACTTCTTTCCCTGGATACCATAGCAGCTATTACAGTGATTACATCTTTACATGGTCAATAAACATTTGAAAACAGATGTGTGGTACATGTACTGAGTCGTACTAGTGGTGACTGCCCGGTGAGAGGGTCCCCACAGTCCCATCCGGTGTGTCCATCAATATTCGCCTCGCCCTCCTCAATTCCATTGTGGGAGAAATGCAAATATCACCCCTATATTTATTCCACTTTCCCCATTTGTGGTCCCACGTTTTGGGGCAGCCTCGCCCCTTGAACACCGTTTTTTCGGCCACCATGGCATACTCAATGTCGGTTGCCCAATCCCTTACCCGTGGCAGTACGTCAGCCCCCCACTTCTGGGCAATGTTGCGTTTGGCTATGGTCCACCCCATGGTCGCCCATGATTGTTCCGTCAGTGGAAGATCTGTTGCCTCCCTAGTATTAAGGAGGCATAGTTTGGGGGAAGGTTGAATGGGTTTGCCACAAGCCCTGGTGAGTTGCCGGGTGACATCCGTCCAATATTTTTAAATGTGGGGGCAGTCCCAGATTATGTGTGTGAATGTACCAGTCTGGTTGCATTGTCCTAGACAGAGCGGGTGGCACGCTTTGAATTGTGTTTGATTCTGACGTGCGCGGCCGATGTGGTGGTGTGTGCAGCCTGGCCAGCCGCCCTGCACTGCAGTCCCCTCACTTCTGGTGCAGTCGTGAATGCAGTCTGAGTCCTGGACTGCGGCCGCAGCGCTGCTCAGATCGGACGGTGGCGGGATTTCTTGCAGCTGGCTGAGTAAGAGTCTCTATTAACGGTTTGCAAAGTAGGCACTGCCGCCAGTCTCCGCTTTTCCAGGCCATCTGTAATGCAACTAGTGCTCGTGTAAAGCGCTCCGAAACCTTCTGGTCAAGTTTGCGCTATACACTGCAAAAGAAATGAATAGAAGAAGATTGCCTAACAGACCCCAACCAACTATATAAACAGGAAGGGAAACCAACAAATGTAATAAATCATTGTCGAGTTTCGCCAACTGCTGAGTATTGGCATAACATGAAACCCCGGTTTCGCACAGTGTTGTTGATAACACTTTTGGCTGGTAATCTGCAGATCCGTGACATTACCCTTCCACCAATATTCGTGGTTTTATTTTCCAATGATGCTTTCCAGTGCAGTATCTTGAAGTGCCAGTGTAATTCTTCTGAAAGCCAGTATAATCCCCAGTAGCGCAAAGTTGCACATTTGCATTCCGTGGCCGAGTGTTGCCGCACGTTAAAAGAGCTGTTCCAGGAGGCGGTTTCCCCTACAGCCTCCTAGAGTAAGAAAATCGCGACGTTCTGCTTTGCCTAAAAAAACTGCATGATTTTTGGTTGACCAAGCTGAGGTAGTTTGGGAGAGTAGGCAGCCAGATTACTAGACAAAACAAACAGTATGAGTCACTGTGGCCCGTGGTTAAGGTCCCCGACTCTTGCTCCAAAGGTTATGTGGTGGAATCCTGGTGTATCAATGTTTTGAGGTATCTTAGGTAAAATGACAGACACTTGTTCTTTCCCTGATAAAGGTTGGAAAATATTTTAAGGAGTTTTCACAAGTTCTCTATTTATTGAAAAACGCGGGCTCGTTTGTAGTCCCCTTACTGAGGATCGCAGAATCGAAATGTTCTCTTTTGGCTGCTCATTGATGTGTCCCTCTGCAGTAAATTACCTACTAAAAGCTATTTTCTTAAATGGGTGTGAAGCTCGCCCTTAATGGGATGTCGAAGGCACCGTCAGTTCGATATTTTGATATCTCAAGAAAGCAGGCTTCACTTATAGTACCGATAACAGGCTCCTGTTTTTCTAGCTGCAGGCTTTGCAGGATTAGAAGTGTGCACCCTCTTCTCATGCACAAGTACCATAGTCAGTAATTTTTGCATCCAGTCCGGTGGCACTGGCCACCAGTTGGGATTAGTGGAGCCGGCGTCGTCAATGTTGTGCTGGTTTGAGCCTGTGGTCGGTTTTCTCGCCTTTATTGCAATGTCCATGTTAGTTAAGTTAAGGTCTCTGACTCTTACTCTAAAGGTCATGAGTTCAAAGCATTTTATGAACATTTCAAACTAAATGGTCACTTATCAAAGAAAACAACTTCCTCTCTTAAGAGTAATTTAGCAGATTACAGAAATCCCTAAATTGTTTCTACAACTACAACTGAAATTTAAATTGCAAGCCTGTGGAATTTTCAGAACAAAGGATTCGCTTGTTGAGGTGTTTTTGTAACGTAGAATACCCTAGACTGTTTTTAAGTCTGTAGAAAAGCATATTTTCGAACTACTTGTTTTTAGGAAAATAAGTAGGAATAAGATTTTCATTTTGCGAGACCACCTCTGAAGGCAGGCTGGCCACCATGAATTTCTCTGGAAAAAACATGGAAAACCTTGGTTTGCCACACCACTTATAGGTGTCAGGAAATTTTTAGAACAGAAACACATATTTCTTTATCTTGGAAAATGCAGAGTCGATTGAGGCCTGGTGGTTATTAAACAACTACGAGACCATATAGTTGATACCATTTAGAGTGATTTATGGTTAACTCCTTTACATAACAGCTCAGCAAATATTCAATGTAATTTCTTACCACTAAGAAAATCCTGCTCCACTGTCAATCTATCAGCATTGCATATTTACACATAAAGAATCTTAGCTTTATGTGTTGTCAGTTAATTTTTTAATTAAGCAATGGTCGAAACTTGCACTGCATGAGTCAAAGACATTTGTGAGGCGTTTTGTCATGGCCAGTTCACTGGAACTATACAATGCCGCACCTATTTTCTTATAACGATGGATTTGCCACATAATCCATCATCTTCTGCATAATCTGCAGATTTAAGTAACTAAAGAAATAGTTGTTTCTAGCTCGAAAAGATCAAAAGTTACTAAATATGCAATGACATGGGTTCACGTGCAGTGGGAGGCCCTTTGCAAAGGTTTACTGGTCATGTTTTTGTTCCCTTTCCCAGTATTTATTTAGTTGTTAAACAGGTGCTAAGGAGGGGAAATCTTTGCCCAGTGTTTCCATGCGGAAAAGTACAAAATGACGAAGTAATAGTATCCCAAATTGTGCAACATTATGCATCATAATGTGCTTTTCTTGCTGCATAGTTTAGTCAGCGCTGCCGCATAATTTGGTGCCCCCCTACCACATAATTCAAGGGGCCCTGGACATAGCAGATAGTTCATAACTAGGATTAGAGTCAAACATTATTTGCCATATACATTGTACCACTACTGGGCTTAAACAGCCGCTCCCTCAAATAAACGAACTCTCAGAGGAATGGGCCACACAATGCAAAGAGTTATATGGGCATCCCACACGGCAAGACGTTGGATACTTAGAGGAGCTATAGCACAATGGTGTGTCTTTTGCCTCTGGTGGCACAAGCTTTCACAGGACAAGGATTTGAATCCTGCCAATGCTGTCAAAGTAACCTATGGTGGTAATTTCCCATAAATCAGTATAAGATCGGGTGTGTAATTTCAGGTTAACATAAGAATGTTCATTTACTTACCAATTATCACATGCTTATGTTTAATTTTTAGGACTAATCATTGTAAATCACTGAGCATATTCTAGTTTGGAACATCCAGCCTCATGCATCAACCCAAAATCCAGTCGGTAAAATACCGATTCGGTAATAGCTCCCGGTATTAAGGAAAAAATACCCAATCCCAATGCATCAACCCAAAAGCAGAAATCGCTATTTAAGGAATCCTTAAATAACGATTCTTTAAATAGGGATTCCTTAAATACCGATTCCTTAAATAGCGATTGCATTTAAGGAATCCCAAAGTGAGATTCCTTAAATGCAATGCATCAAAGTTAAAAAATTAGCGATTTCGCTAATAGGGGGAGCAAATTACCATGAAGATGAACTGCATGGTAATTTGCAAAAACTTTGAAAAATGCACTTTTGTGCATTTTTCAAAGTTTCATGTTGCGCACACACATGCCCTTAGAGCATGTGTGTGTGCAACATATGTGCACATATCATTTTCAGGGGTGCAACAGGGTGTCCTTTTGACACCCTGGCACCCTTGAAAGTGCTCCCGCTATTAGCGATTCGGTAATACCGATTCGCTAATACAGACTGGCTTTACATTCATTCCTATGGGCCTCCAAGCCCATAGGAATGAATGGGTAGGTATTCCTTATTACCGATTCGGTATTACCGATTCGGTAATAAGGAATATTAAGGAATCGCTATTTGAATAGCGATTCCTACATGCATAGCCTTTTGCTATTCCTTATTAGCGATTCCTTATTTTTCGCTAATAAGGAATCGCAAATGGCATTGTTGATGCATAGGCCCCATCATCGGTAAGTGCTGACAAGTCCAACTGATGAGAAGTCTCTAAGCCATTTGTATTTATTAGTGCTATCTGATGAGGAGTGATGATCAAATTTGGCCCATACACCAACTCCGTGCGACATGGGGTAAGTTTTCAAAACTAAGCAGACAACACACAAGTGGTCATCCTGCTGACCTCTCCACCCAATGTTGTCTTGCAAAATGTTGCAAAGGTATTTAAGCAGAATTTGGGGGTTATAAGAGGGGGAATCAACATAGCCTGAGTTCATCCAAAGCCGAGTTCCTTTCCATGACATGGGATAAAAATCTCTGGGATTATTCGATTAGCGCTTTATTATAGACACTAACGTCACTCCGTGCATTCGGCCCTCTCACTCTTAACTCAATCCCTTAAGGAAGGTCGACATTCACTACTGCCAGATAATCAATTTATTGTTGCCTGAGCGGTTATACTTACTAGCCCTCAAAAGAAGGGGGTAAGACACTTTTCTGTGGTGGTCAGCTAATTGTGGACCTCCAGAACAGATAATTTTGGAATATCCAATGGGTCATGAATGTTTAAAACTTTAAAAATGCATTTAGTTGTGGACCTCTCTCTGGCGGTGGTAGAGCGGGTGGGTAGTCACTCTGGAATGGAGTATACAGCCTTCTATAATAATGGGTTCTTAGACATAATTCACATATATATATGTTAGAACAAGCATTATTAGGAGAAGGGTATTTACTAATGCCAGGTTGCATCAGAGTTCAGATTCATTGGGTCACGTCAGAGCCCTTGCTCAATCTGCTGTCCTACAGGGACACTTATAAGTGTCAATTCCAGAAATCTGCTCAGACCTCTCCTATGCAGAGGCCAGGTCACTCATGAACACAGAGGGCAACAGCTCTTAACTTGAGGTCTATCAAGCACTGGGGGAGAGCGATGCTTAGTCAGCGGGGTCCACAACGCTACTTTCTAAATACCAATGCAACCTCCTTTACTGTGGGATAGCGACACCCCACATAGGCAATAAAAAGGATAAGAAGGTGATGAGAAGAGGCTTGCAGCAGTGTTACATGTGGCTTAACGTGAAGTAGATACAGCGGATGCACATTACTAATGACATGTATTCTATACCCTATCAGGTTTCCATTAGGTCACATGGCTTACGCCAGTGCATGGATCCTCAGTCATTTTATATTTGTGTGGTGTGCAAGGTCAACTTGCCCAGAACCAGCTTAGCAGACAGGCAACAAAAGCGAGTCTTCAGTTTCGCTGGGGCGGCAAGAGGCAATCACAGCTTGGGTGATCTACGCCAGTTCATCAAGAAGGTTGCAGGCAAGGGGCTACAGCCGCTTGCAGTCATCATTCATCACATTGCTGCAACGATTGGCAATGTTGAAAGGAGAATATTATTTGAGAACTTTAGGAGGGAAATGTCATGATTGGCTAAGAGATGTCCGGGCTTGGCCATTGTGGGGTCCCATGTCCTCCTAGGGGATAGTCAGGAGGCCGTCTGGTCTCAACGAACTAAATTAGTCAGGCATCTTAAACAAGGAAAAGGTGCTTAACATCATACAGCCAAAGACAATTCCTTGTGGTTGCTCCCAGGTGAGTTGTTCTTCGCATAGATAGGGTTCAATTGTCAATCCATGGCAACAAATGGTCTGTAAAGAATTTGGTGGCATTTAATTTATGGAAACAGAATTTGAGGGGAGACCGGGTCAGTCGAGAAACCTTAATTAGTAGGTCAGGCGCCTCAATGGCTGGATGAAGCAGCTTCCTAGTACTCCACGGTTAAAAATGATCCCCCATGGGTGTATCAGGGGGGACACATTGTTCCACCAGGATGAAGTCCATCCCTCAGGCAGCAGCCACGTTCTTTGTGGAGAATCTTGTGGCATTTCTTTATCCCAACACTGATACATTGGTCTTGGGTGGGTGGAGGAGGCCTGGCTGGTCGGGGAACCAACCAGGCCTGTGGTGGGGAAGGAGTCATGTTTGGTCACAAAACAGGTGGACAACCTAGGCATCAGTAATTGAAGTGCAGGCGAATTCTGAATTAGGAAGTCTTGGGTTAAAACCAGGGCTGGGGTTGCCGTGGAGGTGGAGGGAAGGGTATGGGACTCTTGCTACAGCGATTGTCCCTAGCTTCTCACTGTACTCCATTACATGGCCTCAGGAGTATGTCGGGGGATGGCATCTGCGCCAGGGGACCAAGGTATGGCCCGGTTGCCCAGGCCCTTTCCAATGGGTGCCAGGGGGGATACCTTCTTGGGTTGGCTCTGGCACGGTATGTTGGGGGTCCAGTTTTCATGCTGGCCCCAGCTCCCTCTATTTTGAGGGGGCATGTGAGTTTGCCTTGTGATATGCATTTTGCGGTATGGGGACCACGATCCCAAATCATTTGGAATAGTGAATGCCATGGTGCCTGGGGGGTGGCCATCCATGACTCTTTTTGAGGATCTGTTGCTAGGAGATCACATGTATTGGTTGCTCTAGTCAAAGGATTCTTAATGTTAATATTGTAAATGTCATGTGAAAGTTTGGATATTTGAATAATTCTGTTGATATAAATGTCGTGTTTATGTTGATTGTAATAAATAAGGCCTGAGAATAGTATGTTCTCTAACGCAGTGATGGTGTCTGCGAGTCTCTGTCTCCATTAAGGTAATCCCCATTTGGGGGAAGGGATGATTTGGGTAATTCTTGGGCCAGTCCCCCACCTGTGCTTTCCGGTGCTGGCACCGGCACCTAATTGTCAACACCACTTTTAGGTCTGCCACAAGGTGGCGCTGCTCATGGAATTTAAAGGTGAGCAGTATAACAGTTCTTTAGTAAAACAATATACATTAAAAAATTGCTCATACCTGCCTCCTCCGCCATTCTTTTAGCTTTGGGGACCCGGAATAATCTGAACTGTCTCATTTACACCGAGAGAGATGGATAGTAGTCGTTTTTGCAGTGATGACAGGGGCGATGGGTGGTGCACGCTGCAGTGGTGTCCTGGTCAGAGCCCCGGCACTTAATATTTTACAAATTAAGCACTGATCCCAAGGTAAATTACAATAATTGTACCTAATGAGTTACTATTTGCTTTCAGAAAAACATGATAGGAAAATGAAGCGCGAGGATGAAAAAACCAAAATGAATTTATTAAAAAAAGGAAAATGTAATGTCATTTTATTGAGCTCAAACTGCTACTCAAAAAGGTGCCCTGGTGGATCTGTGGATGGGATTGCTGTGGTCACCGCCGATTAGAATAGGTGCCTTTCAAACAACTTCCTGAAACGGAGATGGCTGGAAGAAGGCCTCAGTCAGATTAAGGGGGCTTGCATTCCAATGCTTGGCTGCTAGATCTATAAAAACAAGCATTGGCATAGCCATTAGGTCTCTCCTTTGGGACTTTATAAGTGTTTAGCAATGCAACAGTTGATGTTGTTGCTTTAAGGATATTGTGCTGCATAACTAAATACTTGTAATGTCCCAAAAGTGAGACTTATTGGCGATGCTAATGTTTTTATAGCATACATATGTATGTTTCTAAACAGTGCTACAAAGTAATGAATTGCCTGCTACTACAAATTGCACCAGGTTAGTTTTTGTAGCGTCAAAGAGGTGTGCGCAGATGTATGTAAGCGCTTTGGTGCCAGGCGTTCCACAAGCTGCGAGCAAATACTTAATAAAGAGCCAGCCCTGCCAACCCTGCCAGCATTAGTGTTAATGTATTGGCAGTGTTTTGTATCATATAAACGAGCACAGTAATGAGTGCAGAGATTATTTGGAACAGCTGAGCTAATGCGCGCGCTCGCAAAAAGCATGAGGTTCGTTTTTGTAGCGCCAAAGAGGTGTGGTCAGATGTGTGTAAGCGCTTTGGTGCCGGGCGTTCCACAAGCTGCAAGCAAATACTTTAAAGAGCCAGCCCTGCCAGCATTAGCGTTAATGTATTGGCAGTGTGTGTCCTGTGTTCGCACTGCGGGCCTCAGCCCAATTGTGAGTCTTGTCAATGGCTTGAACAAAACGGTTGGGGTGTTGGGCAGGGTAAGGGTGGGAGTAGGTGAAGGAGCAGACATGGGGCGAGCAAAATGAAGCCGCAAGAGGAGCGAGAAAAAAATACCGGGATTTTAAAAGCAGCGATAGGAAAGCTGCAAACGAGCTAGTTTGTTAATGTATCGGCAGTGTGTGTCCTGTGTTCGCACAGCTGGCTTTAGCCCAATTTTGAGTCCTGTCAACGGCTGGAACAAAATGGTTGGGGTGTTGGGGGGTAAGGGTGGGAGTAGGTGAAGGAGCAGACATGGGGCGAGCGAAATTAGGCCGTAAGAGGAGAGAGAAAAAAATACGGATATTTTAAAAGCAGCGATAGGAAAGCTGCTAACGAGCTAGCTTGTTAATATATTGGCAGTGTGTCTCCTGTGTTCGCACTGCTGGCCTCAGCCCAATTGTGAGTCCTCTCAATGGCTGGAACAAAATGGTTGGGGTGTTGGGGGGGTAAGGGTGGGAGTAGGTGAAGTAGCACACATAGGGCGAGCGAAATGAAGCCGCAAGAGCAGCGAGAAAAAAATACGGGGATTTTAAAAGCAGCGATAGGAAAGCTGCTAACGAGCTAGCTGGCAAAAGCATAAGCACAAGCTAAGTGAGACGGACCTGCAGAGTGTAGGGGGCCGCCAGGAGCGAACGTTTGTAGACAGGACAAAAAAAACTATCTGGAGAAGAGGTGAGGTAGGGTGGGGGAGGGTAAGCTCTTTTCAAGCACTCGTGCTTGCGGGAGCAAGTAGCGGCACGCGCAGCCACTAATTGAAAACAAATGGCCCCGACACGCCGCTGCTCGCTCCCGCAAGGTGGATGCCAGCACAAGCGCTGGAAAAGAGCTGACCAATTTCTAAAGGTCCTTTCCTAGAGCAGCGCATGCGCGCTGCCTAGGCGAGACCTAAACAAGGGCACCAACTCCTCCACGCTTGTAGCGTGGGATATTTATATAATCTGGCAGTGAAATTTGAGCACAACATTCTATTACCTTTGTTATTGGGTGAAGTTAATTTCAAGATATCTCGGGCCAGTCTGATAAAAGCACCGACGCGCAAGCCTAAATGACCCTAAATAAGGCTGTATTGTCAATCGAGAAATCACCAGCTATTGCAATCACCGCATCTTCTTGTCAGACTACACAAATAGAGAGTCTGCAGTTTTCAAAGTTTCATGTCTTCGTTCTCAGAGGCATCAGTTAACTGAAAAAAAAGCAATGCCGTGCCACCACCAGTCATAGCAGCCACAGTTCTCGAACTGACAACCTATTTGTGGCTTTAAAGTTCATAATACAGGTTAGACTACCAAACCACAGGACATCGTGCAGGGAAAGAAATACCAAAGTGATTTCGAGTCACAAATGAACAGAAGCAGAACCAAGTTGCTCACCACGAGGTCTGCGTGTGTTTACCATTTTTCGTGCAATAATGATGTAGTTAATAATCTGGGGTCAGATGTACCAAGCCTTAGTGCATTGGTAAACCACCCGATTCATTGAAGTCATTTTATTTATGTAAGAAACCTAAACTACGAATCTGTAGCAAGTTACGGAATCACAAATTGGGAGTGTTTAATGCGTTCCTTCCAAATAAACGGCTGTAGAATGTGTTAATGCTTTAGACTCCTGGGGCCCTATTGTGTAATGGGCGCACTTTCCCTGTTTCTGTCCGGCACACCTTAAAACAGAAGCGCCAGGCACAAATAGGGAAAGTGTGCTCTATTACATGGAATGGGCTGACTCCATGTTTTCACAGTGCAGACGGCAGCCCGCCTGCACTTTCAAAGGGGATTAGAGATACCCATGCAAGCCTACGAGGGGATAACTATGGGGTCCATAGGACTCCCTTTACCCCTGCCAGAGGGCGGCTTTCAGGGGCGCACTGCCAGTGCGCCACCTTTTAGATGGCACACTGCCAGTCAGCCTTCCGAGAGCTTCTATGCCTTCTGTAGTATGGCCAGGCGCAGAGGCAAAGGGATTCCCTCATGCAAATGAGGGAACGCTCCCTGTAGATAGCGCTGGCACTTTATCTGCGCCAGCACTATCGGTATTACAGAAGGGGCAACAAAAGCGCCTGCAGCCCCTTTTGTGATACCAAAGCGGGCGCAAACACCTGTTGTGCCCTCTGAGGCACTTAAGTAATAGGGCCCCTTAAAGGAAGTGGAAAGGCATTTGGAAATGGGAAGAGATCGCAAGGTACCCCTTCCCCTTTGTGAATGTTGAAAAAAAAAATATATATGAGTATGCAGCGGTCCCATGAACCACTGCCTACCCTTAAAAATGTTAGTACAAGTTTATTTACTTTAAACTCTTCTTGTTTTCATTAGGGAAACAGTTTTCATTTACAAAAAAAAAACATTGCGTTATTTAAAAGCAATCACAGATAAGGCTATCTGGTGACGTCAGCAGGCCACCATCCTAGTGATGGCTGCGATTCATTGTGGGTTGCAATTTGTGACCTACCAAATTAGTATTCATCAGGCAATTCAGATTGTGACCCATTACGAATCAGGTTTTAAGAACCGATCTATTAGCACACCAGTTCACAAAAACAGAATGGATTTGGTCAAATTTAAAGTCTCATCGGGGGTAGTAAGCGCTTTACAAAGTTGGAGCGCAATTTGCGACTCATGTTCCCGAATCTTTTCTTAGGATGTCACATGGCTATGTTAGGCCCGGGAAGAAACACTGCCATTTTTACATGCACACGCTTAAGTTGCCTTCTTTCCTACCTGATGACTTTTGACACACATTTGCTTGCATGACAGTGCAGGTTTAGTTTCTCTGAAACCTCATTCCTTACAATTCCACTTCATAAGTACACTATCGCAACACCTTGAACATTTAGTACAAGGCCTGGACACACATTGAACAAGGCCCCAACACAGATTGTGCAAATATTGTTGTTTGTTATTCGTCCATGAGGTAACATGGCACACAAAACAATAGACAGTGTCAGCCTGGCAAAAGCCTCGACATGGAAGCTTGGATAAATACACACACATTTTCGTGTTCAAATCAGAGGCGTACTCTGCTCTCATTGCGAGGCCACTAGCTGGAGTCTCAGCCCAGCTGGTTTCTGTTTACACTCTGCGAGGAGGGATGTTCAAGACATGGCACTGCAAACACTTACCTTCAGGTATTGTGGAGTTAGATCATCCAGTAGGGGATTCTTGTCAGAGCACCAACCCACCTAGATATGGGAGCACATGTTACTAACAACTTCAAACATGCTGTACAAGCCTTACTGATTCCCAGGTTGGATTATGGTAGTACAACCCTATCTGCACTATTCAGATCCAAACTTGCTCCCATAAGGGCCTCGCTCAACTCTGCTGCTAGACTCATCACTGGCTCAAAAAGATACAACCACGTCACCCAAGATCTTAAATCCCTCAACTGGCTCCCATACAAAGCAAGAATTCAGCTAAATATTCCCTGCATGACCCATAAAGTCCTCCACCACAATACCCCTAACTATCTGGTCCAGAACCTCGAACTCTCTGGGGGTTCCAGAAGCATCTAGGAGCTCAAGCACCTTTCTTCTTAAAGATCAGAGCATCCACAAGAAGAAAACCTACAACCGTGCCCTCTCTGGGATTGCTCCAAGAATCTGGAACTCTTTACCTCCTGAAATCAGAACTAAACCCTTGATCATTTTAGTCAGGAAAGAAGTCAAAGAATTCCCAATGGACACATTTGTCCCGTAGATCACATGAGTCAAATCTAATCACTCGCCCACATGACTAATTATCTCTGGCTACTTAATGTGCTCTTCTGAGCAATACCGACTTTACCCCCCTGCTTCTCAACTCTGTCTGGTATTTGCATTGGATAAACTATGACATTATGTTGCTTTTAATGACGGAACCATGATAGTCGACTATTAGTGAAGCTGTAGTGAATCTGACATTACTGCTTTTACTACTCAGCATGCTGTAATTCTGTAAAGCGCTCTGATACCCACAAGGGTCATGTTTGCGCTATAAAAAAACTATTTAAATAAATACAATAAATAAAAATAGTAGGAGTACCCTATACATCAGTCTTCTCCAACGAGTAGCTTTTGAGCTACTGGTAGCTCTCCATCTACTTGGAGGTAGCTCTCTTGAACTAGTTTCTGCTGAGGTGAACTAATTTACGTACAGCAAAATTAAAAAGTGCGTGTTTGAGACAAAAATGTGTAAATTTACAAAACTCATAACTTGATGTTTGAGAAAAATGGTTGAATTTCTAAGATATCTTCAAAGCGGATAGTTGAGTGATAAATCATATGGCTTTTACTAGAATTAATATTAATATTATTAACCTGGTGCTGGGACATTGCAGCTATGGTTGCTATGCATTACAGCACCTTGACATTTCCAGGAGTAGCTGTGTGCTCTATAAATATCTTTCCATTCATTCATTTGTGAAGTATTCCACATTGTGGAAACCATACCACAAGTACATCTAGCCCTAAAACCTTTAACACATAGCCGTGGGTCTTATTTAGAATTTGGTGGATGGGATGATCCATCTGAAGAATGGCGGATGCTGAATTGGCGGTACATTATAACCTGTGGCTTGACGATGTATGCCATCCGCCAAGCTCTGAATAGGCCCTTTGTGATAAAGAAGAGTGTCATCTTACAGTATGAGCATCTGGTATGGAACTGAGCAACCAGTAAAGTAATGGTTCCTCCACCTGCAGGATCCTGCCTGCGCCTCATCCCTTATGGTTCAGTGGGAGAGCACTCTGCTCTTCTGCTGTTCTGCCTCTGCGTCTGCCTCTCTTGCCTCTTTCCTTTTGTGGACTCTTTTTCTCATTCCTTTACTTCTCTTTCTTTCTCTTTCCTTCGTTGCTCTTCTGTCACTTTTCTCTTCATTTCTCCCTCGTTTTACCCCGTAGCTGCTGCCTCCGTGGTCCCTCCCCCCTGCAGTGTGTGCTTCCAGGTCCCATCTCCCAGCTGATCTGCCCTCCCTGATCCCTACTTAATTGCGGCCGCTGAGCGGAGCGCCACTGGCACACCAAAGGCAAGCCCATCGGCGCCCTCTGCGACCCGACCGCGACCAGCACCAGGGACCCTGGCCTTCTGACCTGCCACCGCTACAACTCCAGACCCCTCCACAATCTCAACCCCAGACGCAACAACAACTACCAGCTCTCAATGCCAAACAACACCCACAGCCCCAACTCCTGTCTACACTACCGCCATACCTTCACCCACCTCCGTACCCCAGCAGCATCTCCCAATCTACCAGACATCAACGCTCACAAACCGCTCAACTGCATCATCCTCAACGTACGTTCCCTACACAAACCTGCCATAGGAATCTGGGACCTCCTCAACACCTACTCACCCGATGTTGCCTTCCTTGCGGAAACCTAGACCAACGCCAACTCTACACCCGACATCGCACCACCATTCCTGACAGATGCAAGATCTTGCGCAAGGATCACCCCATCCGTCCAGGAGGAGGCATCGCTGTCGTCCACAAAAACACCCTCCACATGACCACCCACCCAGACAACACAAAGACCCTCATGGAGCACCCCCACTTCCAGATCCAGACCAACACCAAAATGACTCTCGGCGGAACCCTCATCTACAGGCCCCTGCTCTCCCATTAAGGACCTCATGACACCCCACGCCCTCACATCCACAGAATATATTGTGCTCGGAGACCTAAACTACCACCTGGACAACCATGACGACTCAAACACTGCCTCCCTCCTAGAGAACCTCACCAACATAGGACTGAAACAACTAGTCACTGCCCCCATGCACACAGCGGGATGCACACTAAACACTGTCTGCACCGAAGGAAACAGTGTTTCTTACAGTCAGACCACGGAACTCCTCTGGACAGATCACCACTGCATCCACTTCTCCTTCATAAAATCCACCGTACACAAGCACGCCCACTGCCTCCCCCATAGAAGCTGGAATAAAATCACCAAAGACCAGATCACCTCTGCCCTCGTCAGCACCCCACAACCGACTACATCAGAGGCAAACAACGCAGCACGCAATCTCCACCACTGGTTCACAGACTGCACCGTCACACTTGCCCCCCCCATAAAAGCCACCACAAGACACAGCAAGAAAGCAAGCTGGTTCACCCCTGCACTCCAAGAATCCAGACACTCCTGCAGATGACTCGAAAAGACATGGAGGAAAACCAAAACCCCGGAAACAGGCACAGCCTACAAAGCAGCCACCACCGCACACCACCAATTCATCAAATCCACAAGGAAGAACTCCCTCCAAGACAGAATCCTCACCAATGCACAAAACACCAAAAAGCCTCATCACCATTATCGAGGAACTCGCCAAACCCTGCAGCAAAACAACAGACGTCCTACCCTCCCAAGACCTCGGCAACAGACTCAGCACCTTCTTCCGCCACAAGATTAAGATGATCTACGACAACTTCGATAACAAAGACCACCTCACCGCTCCAGCTACCCCCTCATACGACGCCACCCAACAGACCCTACTCATTGGATCCTGCTCACAACAGAAAACACCTTGAAGACCATGAAAAGCATCCACTCCAGAACACCTTCAGACCCCTGCCCACATCACATCTTCCACAGAGCAGCCTCAGCCATCGCACCCGAACTACGTTGGATGATCAATTGCTCCTTTGAGACCGCCACATTCCCTGACGACTGGAAACACCCCAAAGTCCACCCCCTCCTGAAGAAACCCTCCACAGACCCAACGGACCGAAGAACTTCAGGCCTATCTCCCTTCACAGCCAAGGTCATCAAAAAGGCTGTCAACACCCAGTTAACAAACTTAATCGAAGCTAACAATGTCCTGGACATTTCCCAATCCAGATTCCGAAGCAACCACAGCGCCGAGACTGCCCTACTCGCCCCCACCGATGACATCCGCTCCCTCCTTGACCAGGGTGAAATGGCAGCCCTCATCCTCCTGGACCTCTCAGCTGCATTCGACACCACACTCTAGCCACCAGATTCCATGACGCCGGCATCCACGGCAAGGCCCTCAACTGGATCTGCTCCTTCTTCACCGGCAGAACTCAGCGGGTCAGCCGACCTCTCGAAACCAACAGAGACCAACTGTGAAGTGCCCCAGGGGTCCACCCTCAGCCCCACCACCTTTAACGTTTACCTGCCCCCCCCCTGGCAACCATCGTCAGGAACCACAGGCTAGTCTAGATCATCTCCTATGCCGACGACACCCGGCTAATCCTCTTCCTCAACAACAAACCCAACATCACCAGATACAACTTCCAAGAATGGATGAAAGCCGTCGCCATCTGGTGAATAACAACTGCCTGAAACTTAACCCAGAAAAGACAGAAGTCCTCATCCTTGGCACCACTCCCTCCACAAAAAATTACTCCTGGTGGCTCTCGGCCCTCGGAAATTCCCCAACCTCAATGGACCACACACAAAACCTCCGTCCTACTAGACTCATCGCTCAAAATGAAATGCCAGATCAACGCAGTCTCCTCGACCTGCTTCAATACCCTCAGCATGCGTCGAAAGACTTTCAGATGGATCCCAACCAAAACCAGAAAAACTATCACACACACTCATCAGCAGCAGACTGGACTACGGCAACGCTTTCTATGCCGGATTCAACAAGAAACTCCTCCGCAAACTCCAGACTGTCCAAAATGCCGCAGCCAGACTGATCCTTGACATCCCCATTCGCAGCCACATCTCCCACCACCTTGGCAATCTCCACTGGCTTTCAGTCAAATGTAGAGTAACCTTCAAACTCCTCACCCACCCATAAAAGGCCCTTCACAAAATCAGGCCTGCATACCTGAACAGCCGTTTCTCCTTCCACCCACCAAAAAGACCCCTTCTATCAGCCCAGTTCTCTCTGACCACTGTCCCATGTATCAGCAAGACTAGAATAGGAGGAAAGTCCTTCTCCTACCTCGCAGACAAAGCCTGGAACACCCTCCCCCTCCACATCTGACAATCTCCTACACTGCCCCAGTTCAGGAAGGACCTCAAGACCTGACTTTTCGAATGACCCCAGCACACAATGGAGCCACCTCCCCTGCACCTTTTTACGCCCTAACTGGTGATTATTTGCTCTTTACCAGCCCCTGTTTGATTGAGTGAATGGAAGAAACAGAGAGATAAGTAATCACAAAACAGTGAATTTACTCAAATCTGTGGAAAAACTCAAAGAAACGGTTACAGGAATCGAAAAAACACAACAGCTTCCAAAGAAAATATAGGTAAAGAGAAGACGTGAGCTGTAAATAACCAGGGCATTTGAGACAAGCCCGCACAAACACACACCTCCAAGACACCTTCATGAATACATCAAAATGAGACATAATGCACAGTGACGCACATAGTAGCTTCACAAAGAGTGGTTTAAATGGCCAGGTACTGTCAGGAAAGGAGTACCTGTAGTTCTTTAATTCGAAAGGAAGAGTACCTATAATTTTGTGCAAAGAAAAGAGGGTAACTCAGTAGCAATGGTAACTCGGCTGCACTGCGATCAAAGAGCCAAATCTTGCATTGCCTGGTGGACCCAACCCCTACACCTCGCACCTTAATATATCAATGTGTACAGGATGCCTGTTTTTAGACTCGTAGGAGTGCATGAGAGCCTCCAAGAGCTCAGCTAAGCTGTTGTAAGGCAATTACCAGCAGAGAAGGTACATAGATATGAGGCAAACACGCAAGAAGCACCGTCTTAGGCACACCCTACCCTCCGAGAAGCATACGACACAGGGATGCTAGAACAGGCCCTGCAAACACAGAAGACAACTCCAGAGGCAAGTGGGCCACTAATTACCACCGCCAAGTTCAGCTTTACTGATGATATTACTAGTAACATTAGCAGAGACACGAATCTAGGAGCTCCACTATCCATGCAAAGGTGACAAAAGGAGTGCGCATGAGGAAGCAAGCTGCCATATTTAACCAATGAAGAAAGACGTATCCGAGAGAATGAAGTTCCGTCATACGTCAGTCTCTTCCACCATTCAAATAAGGCGTGAAAGAAATGTAGAAAGAAACTTGGTAGCTCTTGTACTGCAGTTTATACCCTCATGCACAACACCATAAAGATCAAACACATGCAAATGTAGATCCCTGCCAAGCAGAGAATGGCAGGTCCTTGTCAATGGAGTCAAGCAATTGGAACAGCCTTGTTGTCACTGAGGGACGAGACAGAACGGGAAGAGTTCCACACCGATATGATGTGGGAACTAAAATGAGGAGTTGCAGAAATTGGCATTTTCAGAAAAATGAACACAGTAAGCTGAGAAGGTTCTTGCTCAGCATCAGGTCCTGCTTGCACAAGAGGAGGTTGTTTTTTGTTAAAATCCATTGTCTAACTCAAGCCAGACTCTAAACCACTCATACTACAAAGGGTCCAAATATTTGTGCCCAAGGTGCGGAACCACAAAGGGCAAGAGGCAACACACTGTTTTTTTAAAGTATGGCAGAGTGCAATGACATGAAGGAGCATAGCTTGGAATGGGACCAGTGGTAATCAGATTCACAGTATGAATCTCACAGTGTTAAATGATTAAAAGGAAGGCAGACGGTAGCTATTAAATCAAAATCCACTACTGTTGCCTGTATAGTGTTATTTATCACTACTACAGTGTGCCTCTGACCTTGCACATCCAAAAACCACAATAAAAGTACACATAGACTTAAGTGTATCACACATCCACATACATGGACTTAACATTGTGTCCTCATAAACTTGCAGCCAATCATTATCTGAAGAGCAGAATAGATGGTACACTGGCACTTCCTTTAATGACTGGCCTGCAAGACAGCACGCTTGGTAAATGCATGCTCTTCAATCCCACCCAGACATAGGATTTCCTCACAGTGGTTGCATAAGTGAAGTTGTGGAATTGTAGTCCTTTAAATATATCCTTCATATAATGTAAGATTTTGAAGGTATTGCTTGTTGCCAAATCACTAAAGCTCATATAAATCAGTTGTATCCAAGTCCACAGATAGTCATGTTTATCTGCCAAACAAAAGGTGATGAGAAAAATGCTTGCAATAAGTCTAACCACTGGCAATGACTCGGGGTAGCATTCCAGCTAATGGTTCTTTTGCCCACCATGCCACCTCAGTTTGGACCAAGCCATATGCAAATCAATCTTGACACTGCTCCAATAAGAGCAATTTAGCCTGAGCTACCAGGTCAGGTCCTCTCTGAACCAGACCATAAACAACCCAAGACCAGTTTTGGCCTTCTCGGGGAATCTGCACTAATGATGCTGCAAGAAAAATATATGCAGGGGGTGGCGTGGATTTTATTGGAGTGGGCGAATTATTTTGGGTTGGAGAGGGACAGATTGGAGTGGGGCAGATTTATTTGGATTGAAGTGGGGTTGGCTGGAGTGGAGCACATTTTTTTGGAGTGGGGCAAATTGTTTTAGATTGGAATGGGGCATATTGGAGTGGGGCAGAATAGAGTGGGCAGACTGTTTTGGATTGGAGTGGGGTGGACTGGAGTGGGGTACATTATTTTGGATTGGGTTAGTGCAGATTAGAGTGGATCGAATTGGAGTAGGCAGCTTGTTTTAGATTGGAATCGGACAGACTGGACAGGGTAGATTAAAGTCGGGCAGATTGGAGAGGGGAAGATTGTTTTGCAGTGGAGTGGGGCAGATTTTTGGGTTGTAGTGGGGCATATTGTTTTGGATCGAGTGAGGGATATTGTTTTGGATTGGAATGGGACAGATCGGAGCGGGGCAGATTGTTTTGAATTGGAGTGGGGCAGATTGTTTTGAATTGGAGTGGGGAAGATTGTTTAGGATTGGCGTGGGGAAGATTGTTTTGGAGTGGGGTGGGGTGGGGAGGGTTGGGAGGATTGGAGTATGGGGGATTGGGTGAGTCGTTTGCATTGGAGTGAGGTGGATTGAATTGGATTGAGTGGGGTGGATTGGGGTGAGGTAGGGTGGATTGGAGTGGGCAGGATTGGAGTGGTGTAGACTGGGTTGTACTGCACGATTATGTGTTAAAGCATCATTTCAGAAATTACACATAACAAAGAAGCAATGTCACTTCGCAATAAGAGAAATACTCATCTTTCGAGAACAGTGCTCACGACCAAAAACAAAAGACAACATGAGTACAAAGTGAGAAAAGAAGACTTGGTGAAATAAAAGAAAGGTATCTATAGAAAACACATATTTGCAATTTTGTTTGTCTTGCTGGGCACGTTTTTGCCAGTCACACACACGCCTTCTGTTTGCAGGGCACTAAAAATTAAACAGAACCAGGGTGCCGCGGCCGGGCACTGATTAAGTTGAATCAATCAGTGTTTGGTCCCTGCTCCACAGAAAGGAACAGAAATGATGTTAGGCCTTCCTTGAAGAATTACGAGGATGTAAATAAGAGTGCCACGCAAGCCAACAGATGGTAAACAATGGGCGGGCTCTAAGCCCTTTTTGTTAAAGACAGTGTCTCTCGTAAGTGAGACGCAGAGAGGAATGGAATGATGTTAGGCTTGCCTTGATGAATTACGACGCTGTAAAGAATTCTAAGGTATATATAATTTTAAAGTGAAGTTATTATCCAGAACCCGCTAAAAAGTTGAGAGACTTATCTACACGCGACCCATTGTTGACAATGCAAATTTTGTTACTTGTTCATGGTAAAATTATAAATAAAGGTTAAAAAAGAAGTCGAGAGACGAAGATAGTTTTCTTAAATGACAGCTTTTTATTGAGATTAACGTTTATGTAGTAAACGGGAAAACATGCCCAATGGTGTCAACGTGGGTGTTTCCCCGAGAAACATGTACATGATGCTTGTGAGATGGAAGGCTGTACCTCATTGAAACAGTTGCCTGCAGTATCTGCCCCTGTGTCCTTGTAGGGAGCAAAACTACTTTAGACACACCTGGGTTGGAAAACGCGTAAAGCCTCATGTGTGAAGGTGCCTTTAGTCCAGGCTTGACAGCAGTTTTTGTGGAGCTTGAGTGAAAAAAAACGAATGTGTAAGTCCAAGTTCTTCAGTTTATGGCAGGTGCCAAGATCACCTAAAACAAGCATTGGCATAGCCAATAGGTCTCGCTTTTGGGACCTTATAAGTATTTAGTTATGAAGCACAATATCTTTGGTGCACCAACATTAACTGTTGCATTGTTAAACACTTATAAGGTCCCAAAGGCGAGACCTATTGGCTATGCCAATGCTTGTTTTGTTAACAACAGTGTCTTGCAAGCAAGATGAATGCGCTAGTGCATGCTTTCTCAGGCTTGACCCTAAAATGTATTATTCCTGTGTCCTGCAGCCCACTCCCATAGGCCTGGTTTGTTCCTACCCCGCCATAAAACACAACGTATGCAAAATATATCTGGCATCCTGACAGCCCACCGACCCAACCTCATTAAATACCCTTCCCTGCCGCAACCTCAGTTAAAAAAAGCATTGGCAAAGCTAAAAGGTCATGGCTATGTGAGGTCTATTGACTTTGGCAATGTTTTTTTGCCATGTTGTACACCAGTGTGGCTGCTATTTGGCATGGCTAAAAGTTGGTTGGTGGGGTACTTTGATGTGGAGTGGGGTAGATTGGAGTGGAGTTGGGTAGGTTAGGGGAGAGTGGAACAGATTGGGGCAGAGTGGAATAGAGTGGAGTGAGGTGGCTTGCTGTAGAGTGGAGTGTGGTGGATTGGGGTAGAATGGAGTGAGGTGGATTGGGGTAAAGTGGATTGCGATGGATTGGAATAGAGTGGATGGGGTAGAGTGGAGTAGATTGAAGTGGAGTGGGGTAGATTGGTGTGGAGTTGGGTACTGTGGATTGGAGTAGGGAAAATTAGGGCAGACTGGATAGGAGTGAGGTAGAGAGGAGTGATTGAGGTGGAGTGGAGTGGGGTGGAGTATGGTACATTAGAGTAGAGTGGAATAGATTGGAGTGGGATAAACTAGGGTGGAGTCTGTGGGGAGACTGGAGTGGGGTAGAGTTGAGCAGATAGGAATGGAGTGGGGTAGAGTGGAATATAGTGGAATAGATCGGAGTGGAGTGGGTTAGATTGGGGTGGAGTGGATTGGGGTGGAGTGGGGTCGGGAGGAGTTGAGTGGGGTATATAGGTGTGGAATGGATTACGGTTGACTGGGGTAGAGTGGATTGTGGTAGACTGAGGTGGACTGAAGTGGAGGGAGATAGATTGGGATAGATTTGAGTGGAGTAGGTTTGGTGTGGAATGGGTTAGACTGCAGTGGAGTGGGGTAGACTGGAGTAGAGTGGGGTATAGTAAGGTAGATAGGAGTGGATAGATTGGGGTAGAGTGGAGTGGGGAAGACTGGTAGAATGTAATGGGGTATATTGGAGTGGAGTGAGGTAGACTGGGTTCATTGGAGTGGGGTAGATTAAAGGCAAGTGGAATAGATTGGGGTGGAGTTGAGTGGTGTAGATTGGGGTGGAGTGGGGTAGATTGGGATGGAGTGGAGTGGGATAGATTGTGGTGGAGTGGGTAGATTGGAGTGGAGTAGATTGTAGTGAAGTGGAGTGGGGCATATTGGAGCGGGTGGGGTAGATTAGAGTGGAGTAGATTGGAGAGGAGTAGATTGGGATAGATTGTTTGGAGTGGGGTAGATTGGAATGGCGTGGGGTAGGTTGGAGTGGTATGAGGTAGACTAGAGTGGACTAGGGTAGATTGAGTGGAATGGGGCAGTATGGAGTGGAGTGGAATAGATTGAGTGGAGTAGATTGGGGTAGATTGTACTGGAGTGAGGCAGATTGCAGTGGAGTGGGGTATATTGAAGTGGGGTGGAGGGGCGTAGAGTGAAGTGGCAAAGAGTGAAGTGGAGGGGCATGTCATGGAGCAGATAGGGGTGTTGTAGAGTAGCATGGTGTAGAGTGTCTTAAAGTGGAGGGGCATGTCATAGTGTGGAGTGGTATGTAGTGGAGTGGTGTGTTGTGGACTGTTGTGCAGTGAAATGACATGGTGTGTTATAGAGAGGCGTGTCATAGAGTGGAGTGGCGTGGCATGGCATAGAGTGGCGTAGAGTTGAGTAGCATAGAGTGTTGTACAGTGGATTGGTGTAGAGAGGAGTGGCATAGTGTGGAGTGACGTAGTGTTGAGTATGCATGGAATGGTAGAGCACTGCTATTACAGACATCACATTTTCAATTGAAATGATCATTACTTTTGCACAGACATACAGTTTTACTGTGCACATATGATAATGCTTGAAAATGTCATCATCTAGTGTATTGTTGTGTTTTGATTGTATTCATATATTTGTTTCTACCACACTTCAGAACTAAAAAAATGTGCTTCATTTGTACATTCCAAATTCCAATATATTATGAAATATCGAAATAAAAGCACAGTTAACTTAAAGACATTTAATTTTTGTTGTGTGTTAGACGAAAGCTTTTCCTTTCACGGCAATATTGTCACATAAAGTCTCACACTTTGAAGTCAGAAAAATAGAAGTAAACACCAACTCCCTCGGAAGAGAAAGCCTGGCATTTGACCTCTGTCTTGGAATGCACTGCAAATGTGACAAGAAAAGAACAAGATTTAAAGGCCGGTTTACTGAAAGTGAGCATTCAGAAGAATACAGCAAATAGTTGATGCTCCAAGGAAGGGACAAACTCAAGCTGGTCAGCCTAATACATAAAAAAAGCAAATAGACATCAAGCAGCTGTGAGTTACAAACCACGAAGTTAATTGTAAGCAATGGGTGGAATGCATTCCCAGGGAAGCTTTTAGGATTCTCACAAGAAGTGTTTAGCAAACCAGACCGCTAGGCTGTCTGGTAGGCTTCGGCCTAAAAAACAGGGAGCATGTTGTGTTCAGTGGAGAATTCATGAATGGGATAGATCTGCATGACAGCCGACGTTAGATGTTTGATATTTCAGTGTTCGGATAGTGGTAGATGATGTAGTTACAGACACTGTTGCATTCTGAGAGTGTCCACTACATCTTAGTACTGGTACACATGTGCACATTGCAAATGGGTGTAAAGTTGTACTGTAGAGCTCTGTGGAGGTCCTAGTGCCACAATACAAGTACATATTGGTGTTTTATACACAGGTGCTTTGTGAGGACTTTATGGCTGCCTTAATATATAGACAAAGGTGCACTGGAATTTCACATATTGAACACTGTAGAGCAAGGACCTGTTCTCTGATATTGCCACTTTCTCGACGCATGAAGGTGGGTTCTGGAGTGCAGGCTGTTCAGTCTTTAAGCTATAACTCACAATACCTGAGGCAAGGATCGGTCTGCCCTATGGACATCTGTATGCTGTCCACCATTCACTGTCACATGGAGCCCTAAAGTCAGTGGTTACATTTAGTGACTCTGTGCCCTACCCCCATCTTTGTCTGTCCAGTGACGTGCACTGTTAAACAGATACTTTAACTAGGCAAGTATAAAGACGTTTGAAGAGGTCAGTCTATGTATATGTGTGTTATAGGTGAAGGCAAGAATATGTCTGGCGCACATGAAAAAAATCGCACCTTGTGGTTTTGTTAAAAGGAGCAATACTTTGTAAGTTGGTCAGCGACAAGTTTGCATGCCAGTAAGTGAGGGGCAGCATGGGTTTGTGGGTGGCTGAGCCACATATGATGGGGAAATAGATACAGCACGCACGGAAAGTCGTACATTTCTCACGAACACATTATGCAAACATTTCAGCAAAATTTATGATTTATGCTTGAGTAACCCTTTTGTGTAATTGTGACCATTTCTTTATTTGTCTTTTTTTCATTGATTAATTATGATTTTTTTTTTTAAATGAGGATTTTGCTCAAAGTAGCACTTTTAAGAGTGTCAGTAGGGTTGAGGTAGAGGTACTGTGTGGCAGAAGTGGCAAGGGGGCCTGAGGTTAGGAGGTACACACTCAATCATGCATGTCAGAGCGGCGCAGGGATTGGGGGCCTGACAATTGACTTCGTTAGCAGAAACACTTCCTAGGGTCGCTGTTTTATGGCTGTGAACATGGGAGGGTGAAATATGGACTGCAGGGGAAAGGTGGACACCTAGGGCCTGATTTAGAGGTGACGGAGTACCCTGTCCACCAAATCCTTGGTCCACCCGGGTCTATTGTGAGTCCATTTTCTGAGCGCAGTGCTCCCACGGGCTCCTGACGTCGGAAAACGCATTCCGATAGCCCAGTGGTGGAGGGGCTGTGAAAGTAGGGGCATCAAACCCTACTTAGCGCAGAAGGTCTGATGTCCTTTTTTTCGGAACTCCCAGATTGTGGGGAAGAGGCCATATTCTTTGGAGAAACAAACTCCTGCATTAGATTTCAGAATAACAAAAAATGCCGGTGCGCGACTTTCAGACGGTTTACAGGAGACAGCGTGGCGGTAGCTTTTGTACATATGCAGAGATCACCTCTGGGCTCTGCGCCTCTTTTATCTCTAAATACGACTGTCCTCTGTCAGTCAGGGTGCCGGACAAAATGTCCTTCATCACCCTAATTTGGCAATGGTAAAAATGCCATTCTCTAAATCATGCTTCACGTCCTCAAATACGTTTGCCAAAATAATTTGACAATGGGGCTTTGGGACGGGGGGCGGCCGACCGCAGGGTAGCTGCCTCCCCTCCCCCCCGGGGTTTTTGGGCCAGGCAGTGGTGCAGCCCTCTTTGGGCTACCTTTGTGGGTTGGGGGAGCGGGGGTTTATAACTGGACATTTTTTGCAGTGTCACCAATTTTGTAAGGTGACACAGCAGCCGGTTGAAGCTTGGGGTAGGCAGGGAGTTCATAAAATGTTTAATTGGTTGGCTCGGCGGTGTAATGTGGCCGAGGTCGTGGGTTTGATCAGTGGTCGAAGTGGGAGAAAAAAAGTAGGGGAACTCTGGGCGGGAATAACAGAGGATTTGTTCAGTGGGCGGAGTCAGAGGTGTGGCTAAAAATAGGAAAACATACCAATTTTTAGTATGTTTGGCATTTCACTGTCCAGTTACAGCTTATAACGTTATTTAATACAATCAATGGATACACGTTTATTTGAGGTTTAATATTTGAGTCAATGATATTAAAATACATTTACAATGTGGGATTCGTTTCCCATCACAGAATGTCCCAAATACGCTTAGATGTGGAACCAGACACCATTTGTCTACGAGCAATGCAGTTTCTTTCATCAGTACTCCTCCCTTTTTCTAACCATTTCTGAACATAAAATTTGGGTTTAAATTCTATGACAGGAGGCCTGACATGTTGCGAAGCACTGTTGATTACATCATTCTGAGCCCCTCGGTCAATGCAAAATTGTAGTCCTACATTTGTTATGTGCTTCACGCAATATGTCATGAAGCCAGCATTAGTTGCCTCCTGGTTTCCTGTTATTGTATCTAGAAATAGCACTCAACAATTAATATATACACCTAAAACAACCCAGACTTGTTGGTTTTGCAGATGCTTTTAGCAATATCAGATGAAAGAGAAACAATTATTATATTAGTAGTTTGTGAAATTACTACTCAAGTTAGTTAGCAATGAGACTTGCAAATGTATCAATTCTGAAATTATGAGACTCAAGCAGTTGTTGAGTCAGAAATAGGTAGTGGACCTCTGATTATCTCAATCAGTTATTTTCTCCCCTTCAGACTAATATCCTCTGCAGTCACTATTAGCCAACTTCATCTTTTGTCTCTCCACAAGCACTGTAGGTGTCTAGAAATACCACCCAACAGAGACTGCATGAGGAAGTTCAAACTAAAATGACAAAACATCCTAGTTTGCAAAAGTTTTACACATAATTATAGCTCTGCCATATTTGCCACATAATACATCATCCGTTGCATAATCTGATGTTTTTAGCAAAAAAATTGTTTGCAGCTCAAACGGATTAAAACACGTGACTTGTGATGCTGTGAAGTAGAAGGCCCTTTAGAAAGGTTGACTGGTCACCATTGTCACTGCTGCACTTGTATTTTAACCCCTCCCCTGCTCATGACGGAGCCATTCCGTCATGAGCCATGGTTGCCGTGTGCTCATGACGGAGTGGTTCCGTCATGCCGCGACCGTTGGCGGCCGCTCCGCCCACGCGGCGCTGTTTCCCCGCCTGTGCGGGGGGACAATGCAACTGGGCGGAGTCATGACGGAACCACTCCGTCATGAGCACAGCTCAACCGTGGCTCATGACGGAGTGGCTCCGTCATGAGCACAGCGCCACCGCGCTGCCCCCCAACCCCCCCCAGCGCTGCGGCGGAATTCCCGCCGCAGCGAAGGGGTTAAACTGGTATTAAATAGGCAAAAGCTTTGCAGAGACTGTTAGTATGTGTAAAATAGTCAGAATAATAAAGTATCCGAAAATGTACCACGCATTACGCTGCAGCCTTTCTTTGCTGCATAATTTAGTCAACACTGCAACATAATTTTGTACTCCATTGTCGCATAATTGCAGTGGCCCCAAAGCAGGCAGCACATGTTAAAGGTGATTGTGCAAGAAGCAGAGAGACCGTGAAGTTTGTGAACTTAGAGGCATATATACGGGAATGGTGGCGCAGGGCAGCGCAGCAATTTGTTTTGCTGTGCTGCCCTACGTCACAGGGAAAGGGCAGGAATGCACCGTATTTATCCAATACCGTCCATTTCTTTTCTGTCTTTTCCCCCTGCACTGGTGCTGTTTCTTAAGCCTAGAGCCAATGCAGGCACCCTGTTGCATGCAGGATTGTTTTTGTACAGGAAGCGGCACCTTCCTACACAAAAACAATGCTGAGAGGCTTTTTCCTCTTTCTATGTGTGCTGCACATATAGAAAGAGAAAAAAACAGGGAAAAATAAAGACATTTCTCCTTGTTGTGCCCCCCTTGGGGAGGCGTAAAATTTCGATACATTCCCAGGTTTACAAGCCCTTGTAAATCTAGGAATGCATCAAAATCCATGGGAGTTGCATGGGAACACCCACCACAACGCGTCCCTTGTGCAGAGGAAGGCAAAGCGGCGATTTGCGCTGTGTCGCATTACTCCATATTTATGAAACTATTCAAAGCCATGAAAAGTGGCTATGAGTGGCTTCATAATTATGACTTAGAGATATGCGTCGTGGATTTACCATGTCCCAAGGTGCAAACATGATGCAAAGTCCTCGTAAATATGCCCCTTGGTTTGGTGTGCGTGCATATCCTGCATTGTCCATCCCTGGTGAGTTTCACTACTACTGCTATAACAAAGCCAATGGAGGCACAACTGGGTGAGGAGGACTGGCCTCAAGGGTCCTTTGACCTCAGTGACAAAGTCTCTGTTTATCTAGGGTGTGCTGCTTTGTGGGCCGGTCTACAAGACTGGAGGTGAACTTCAGTATGGATTGTGGTGGACAGGGCTTCAAGGTTAACCCACACTGGCCACCGGATGGGTCCACCTGCTGGTGCTAAGAGACTAGGGCTTCTAAGGCCTAGCGAGGCCTTCTATGGTCTAGTAGGGGAATGTGAAACTATTTGTAATTAATAGAAGTGCAGTGAAGCAGTTCAGTTCAATAACCGCTGATCACGTGTCTGTGATTGTTTTTTCAGGGCAGATTTTGTACATTGCTTCATGAGTAGGTTTATAAGGGTCGGTGCAGTGGGATAGAGATCATAATAATTTGCATGGGAACACCTCGTGTTCTCTGTACATTGTAAGTTCTTGCTTTGTTTGCTGTTTTTACTTGTATACTGTGATTTTCTTTGTATGTGCTTTTTTAACTGCAAATTTACTAAACAGCGCTCGGTATACAAGTTTGTCAAAGTTTGCTCTTCACAAACATAAACAAGCATTTACAGTGGAAAAGCTATTGGCATTGTAAATGACAAACCTTTTATCTGTGTTGGTTTTGAAAACAGACAAATAAAAGGCATTGGCATTTACAATGCCAATAGCTTAAAATTTTGCAAATGTGAGACCTATTGCGTTGCAAATGCTTATTTTTAAAAGCGTCAAGGTTTGGGCACAGTCTGCCAGGAATTCTACACTGGAGTGCTCTTCCTTGTGGCGTTGTCAGTCTGGGTGAGCCCCAAAATAAAGGGCAGATGAGGTCAAGGGTGGGGCTGCCTATGCATCCTATGTGACCATTGTATTGGTCACAGTGGGGGCAGGCAGGGGGGCTAGTCACGAAATGAGTTGTAAATCACACTGTAGCACCAGGGGCACCAGAGGATACCGTTTTCGCTGCTGATTGATTGTTCCTACAGTGAAACCCTTCTCCTACAGTGTTGTTGGGCAGGCTCCTGGCCTCAGACACAGAGGGGAAGGGGAGGAGGTCGTGGCGACTTGAGAGGCCTTCCTCAATGTGCATCACACAGGGCTGAACGATCACGCAATACTTTTTAGATGCGGACCATTCCTGCCGTAGGGGAACGGACTGGGTTAAATCTAAAAAGTAGGGTCACGCCGTGCAGTTCCGATCCCGCCTACTTCTACCACTGGCTTTGATCCTTATACCGACCTTTATAAATTACAATATCCCGGCTTGGCTCAGCGGTCCAGATCCGGGAGCCCCCTGTTCCAGAGGGCGTATCCCGTTCACTCCGTGTTCCAGGGGAGGAAGGTGCCGGCAAATCGGTGAGTACGTGTGGCCGCTCTGCAAAGTGGCCATGCGTGTGTCGTACAGCCTATTAAAGCGTAATTGCTGAGGCAATGTGGGGCGGTGAAGAGGGGTGAGCGGTGCGGCCGCATGCGTAAATACCGCGTAGTGGGGCGCGGGGTGCCGCACGGCGTCCCTAGCTCAATTCCGTGAAGGGAGCGGGTTGGGGGGTATAGAGAAGGCAGCTGGTGGAGGACCCCCCCACCCTGCTGGCGCCAAAGCTTCAGCTGAGGGGGGGAGACACCGGAAAAATCCCTGATGGGTGGGGGGAGAGGCCCCACAGCGTTAGCTGGGTCAGGAGGGTCCCCAGAAGCAATGAGGGGGGGGAGCACAGCCGGCATTAGAGCAGGAAGGCTGGGGGGGACAGGTGGGTTCGCAAGTGAGGGGGTAAGGTAAGTCCCTGGGAGACAGGGAGGGATAAAGAGCAGGTTTGGTAGGGGGGGCGTGGGGGCACAATGATGGGGCGGTGGAGCGCCTGAGGCCACGGGGGGTTAAACCCATAGGATATGGGTGGGGGTGTGAGTGGTCAGGGGGGATCGGCCACTGTGGGGCTGAGGCGTGGGGGAGGGGTGCAAGGGGATCGACCACAGCCCATGAGAGTAGGCAGCGGGGGAAAGACAGTGAGATGGCGCACAGGGGGGTGGTGTAGAAAGGGGTGGGGTCAATAACCCTGGTTTGCCAGACCTTCCGTTTAAATTACAGGACAGCAGGCGTGGGAAGTAAGGGTCTCGGGTAAGTCCACGGGACCGAGAGGAAGAGATGGCAATGTGAGAAGCGGACAGCCGGAACATCGAGGGATGGGCAGGACGTAATGAAATGGCGAGCAGAGGAGTTGAGGTGGCAAATCAACTTCGAAAGGATCGATGCGGACACGGGGACAGCGGCAGGAGATGCTGGGCAAGAGCCCAGGATCAGAAGGGCGGTTTTACCAGAGATATACAAATTAAAAATTGGAGGAGCACTTTAGCTGCAGGAGGAAGGGGAAAGGAAAGAGGGGGCATAGTAACAATTTGCGTAGTCCATTTCAGGTGGAAAAGAAAGAAAGTGGCTGGCGCAGGACAGCGTGATGGAATCCAGGGACGACTGGTTAGGTGGCGCGATCCAGGGTGGACGCCGACCTTGACGCCAGGTAAGGGCAAGAAAGGGAATGTTATTGTAAGGCTTCGCAACGGTCAGCGGTGACAGAAGGAGTCACTGGGGCCTAGTAGTTAGGGTCTCTGGCTCTTACTAAAGGTTATTTGTTCAAATCCTGGTGTTTCAATGGTTGTGGTTCTGAGGTAAAATTATCAGGGGCAGGTACTGGAATGCAAATGAGGACGGGAGGGAACAAAAAGGAGGGGGTAAAATGTCGACAGGACGAGGGGAGAGCGACAGCGGCTGGTAAGGTCCAGACGAAAACACAAAGAGAGACACGGGGTAGAGCACTGAGGACCTTAAACCAGGGGGGAGGAGAAAGGAAAGATTTGGAGAAGTGAGTTTGTAGCGACGTTGAGGTTGCACTACAGGGAGCTTAGGAGGAAAGAGGGTGCAGAGGTGGGAGAAGTGGAATTGTCAAAGACCTAAGGTAGCCAGGACCATAGGGAAGGGGTCGGCGGGCGTCTTGAGTTGGCAAGCTAGGAATGCGGAAAGTAGCCAGAAGATAGACATGGACTGGTATCAGCAAGTAAAGGGGGGAATTCAGGTTGGGGGGTATACCGCCCCCCTTGTTTGTTTTCAGAAGCACCCGCCAGAGGGGTATGGGGAGGTTACGCTGACGGAACCCAGGGGGGAGTACAGGGGCCCTTTGGCAATTTTAATAAAGGGATCATGCACAAGGGAGTACAAAGGACTCAGCATAAAGAAGGGGGCATAAAACAGGGGATGGGGGGAAGAGGAGCACAGGGCACTATAGGGAAAAGACTCGTGCAACCATCAAACAGCCATGCGTAGAGCAATGGCTGGCATACTATCTCTAACAGGAAGATGCTGCCTTTTTAGGCGTAGGGTTAAAGGAGGGGTCCAGCTGGGTACAAGGGGCCTCAGTAAGACAGGGGGTGGACAACTTACAGTCAGTGAGTACACGCAAGACGAAGGATGTAAGGAAGTACAGAGGGGCATGGGGAATGCCCAGCCCCGGAGGCGCATACAAGTTTGGGATAATCTCGCCAATAGGAGTTAAGCCCCAAAAAGGAACCGGGGCAATTTCGATGGAAGCAACAATAGTCATGGCCGAAGGGGGCAGCAATTAGGGTTGATAGCGGAAGAAAAGACATCAGGATCATATTGGTCAGTAGACGTAACCAGAGGACTGGGGTAGAGGGTAGGATCAGGGGCCTTGAGGGCAAAGGACATAAAGTCTGCTTACCTTGTACTACCGGTACACTCTGAGGAATGTTCAGTGGCTCAGTATTCAGTGAAAGTCGAATAAGTGCAGACAAAGTGCTACCAATGGGATGTTACATATCTTGTGCAGATGTGAGAGTTTCAGCTTTGTTTTGCAACGGGCCTTTCGAGGCAGACGAGAGAGAGACGGTGACACACTACCTTACTACTGGGGCTTCCTAGGATACTATTGAACATTACAAGGTATCCTAGGAAGCTCTAGGTGGGGGGGTCAGAGAAGTCAGAGGCAGGTAAGTACGTTTCTGAGTGGCATGTGGAAAATAGTTTTAAAATGTTTACAGGTTAAGTTTATGGTTGGGAACAAGTTACTCCACGAGCAGGCAATAAGGGGAAGTTGACACAGGAAATGCTTAGTTAGGTAGATGTTTTGGGAGGTAAGTGAGGTCACAGGGTTAAAGTGCAACAGTTAAGGACTGAGTGGGGGTTTGTAAATTGTTGCAAGGAAAGGAAAAAGGGGAAACCTTAGGGGTGGGGGCAGAAGGCATGGTAGCTGAACAAATGTATAGCGAGGTTTAGTTTTGTACAGCAAAGGCCAAGGAACATGTTTGTGAAGTGCACCTGTCTTCAAAAATGCGGCCTTTTTCACATATATAGAGCGTTTTAATGTCTGTGCTGTGTCCACCCCCCGGCCCAAAGCACAGTTGTTTCAATGTCTGTTTGCATTCCTCTTGAAAAAATACAAAAGACACCATCTGCAAACTCTCAGAGACCCTTTACGTCTCCCTTATAGACAGCTTTAGCTGTCTTTTGTTTTAGTCCTATTATTTCTAGTACATTAAAATGTACACATATAAGTACATGCAAAGTCAAAGTGAGTTTTGGGTCAGCCCCTTGATCAGGATTCTTGGCTTACCAATCACTCTTGTTACCCTGCTTCTATTTCAATAGCTTTTCTTCCTCTTCAGGTATTTGTTATTCACCTGGAACATCGCTCCTTTACCTTCCTTTTGAATCGACGACTCGTACCGTTCTACAGATCTCATTTAGAAAAACGATGTTTTGATTTTTTTTGTTGCTTTTAGCACTCCATTGAGGTGCATGCGTTTTCTTGCTCTCTCCCTCATGTGCTCCTTTCCTGCTCTTCATGTTGCTCATTGTTCACCTTGGCTTCAAGGAATAATCCTCTCTTGCACCTCTTGTTGACAAAGAGGGACAGCCTGTAAATGTACTAACTGATTAACGTGAACAGGAATCAACAGAACTGCTGCATCAAGTGTGTTCTTAATGCCATGTTTGACAGGAACAGAAAAGGAGGGTAACTGTTTCTCACATTCATTGATCAACCGTATCCTAAGCCTTATTGATTAAACTGATTTTGCTACCAATGCAGAGGGGGTTCCTTCCTGAGCTTGCTCACGATTTCTGCCTTTCATTTGGTGACTCTCATTCCCTCTCCTTTACCTTTTTTTTCCTCCCTCCCAATCAGTTTCAGGAGCCACTGAATTTTTTTAAACATATTTTTATTAGCATTTTGCGTTATGCTGTCACAATATTGTCAATGGATATCACAACAATATGTACCATTAGTCAGGTTCTGGTCCACTGAGCGACATATCACCATACCTGTATCCTATTAGCATCATATGGCCGTAGTTTTGCTTAGTGCCATAGAGTGGCTTCCTGGGGAAGTAGGGTTTAAAAAAGAAAAATAAATAAACTTACACAAGGAGAAATGTCCACTTTGATCCTACCCGTCCCATACCAACAGCCGTCTGGGAGAATTGGGAGCATGACTCATGCACGCGTATTTAATGAATTTATAACACCTGCTGACTAGACGGCTGTTGGTACAGGACGGGTTGGATCAAAGCGACATTACACCTTGATGAAGTAATTTTTTTTTTATAAATCCTACTTCCCTGTGAAGCCCCTCTATGGCATTCAGCAAAACTACAGCCATATGATTCTAACAGGATACAGGTATCATGATATGTCTAAATTGTGTCAAAACCTGTCTTTAATATTAATTTACAATGTTTCAGTATGTGACTATAGGAGTTGCCACCCTCAACCGACCATGAGGCAAAGTGCCTGCAAGCATTAAGTAGAGGTCCACAGGGATAAACAAGCATGTGTCCCTTGTACTTTCTCAATTGTGTCTTTGTCACGTGTGTGTATGTGTGTGTGTGTGTTTGTGTGTGTGTGTGTGTATGCGCGTGTTTTTATCTCACGAGTAATCGAGTAAGTTAATACGTGCACTACTGAAATGGTTGTATCAAAATGTCGTCAAAATTGTTTTTAGGTTTTATTACCGTGCTCCTGGGTGTCACTTCTCTGAACGTGAAGCGTGGGAATTAGATACGTTTGGTTGCACACCCTATATTGCAGATATATACGCCAAACGAAGGCAAAATAAACCATATAACCCTAACACCGACACATCTTCATCAGAAAGTGACATCTCAAATCAGCGAAGTAACCCACCACCAAAAAACACCTCAACAACCGTCTCAGAAGAAACGAATACATCGGTTTCTTTTTTAGAAGTAGGTACCATCGACGGAGAAGACCCAGGAGGAGCCAAAGAACAAGAAAAAACTAAAGAACTTCCTCAAACACGCACGACGACAGCAAAACAGAACAAACAGAAGAAAGGGGGTCACAGAACGACCTAGTTATTAACATCTCTGATTACCATCTATCCGATGTAGAAACAAAGATACTACAAAAAGGTACATCCTTTGTACCGACATCACATACCAACAGCTTGGAACTAGACATTAGTTTCTTCAAATTGATGAGAAAACTCCGATTGAGGAACTATTTTGAAAATATCGTGGAACCCACCACCTCAACATCAGAAGATCCCTTAAGAGGCTTAAAAACAAAAAGCACCTATATGGCACCCATTAGTCATAAAAGCTTGGATACATTTGAAACTTTAGTGAAACAAGATCTTCAAAAACTAAATTGTCAAAAACAACACAAATTCAAGAACCTTACACAAAAGGAATGGGGAATATTAAGATCTATAGCTAACAGAACAAGCATTACCTGCCAAAAAGCCGACAAGGGAGGAGCATTAGTAATCCTTTCAACTAGCTACTATGAAAAACAAGTAGAAATTCACTTATCGGATGAATACACCTACATGAAATTGGATTTCAACCCTACAGAACAAATTCATGAAGTTCTTAAAAACATCGTCCAAAAAGCATATGAGTTAGGCACTATCAATGACAAAGTTAAAAAATACCTAATTCAACCGAACCTAAAAAGTCCCACCATATACATGGAGCCAAAAATACACAAAAGCTTGGAACAACCGCCTTTCCGGCCGATAGTGTCTACCAGAAACAGCCTCCATGAACCAGTGGGGAAATTTTTGGACAAATATCTTCAACCGAGTGTTGTCAAACTACCAACATACATCAAGGACACTACGGATTTTCTCAATAAATTTAACAAAATCATGAAAAACGAAAATGAAACCATCCTGATGTGCACGATCGACGTGAAATCTCTATATACATCTATCCCACACCTTATGGGCTTGGAAGCGGTAGAACAATCACTCCTACTAAGTGAATACAATTCGGATCTACAAATCTTTTTGATGGTACTAATGTTTTTTACACTACAACACAGTTATTTCAAATGGAAGAACAACTGGTTTTTGCAGAAGACGGGTACTTCTATGGGCAATTGTGCCGCGCCCACGTACGCGAACATCTTCATGGGAATGTTTGAAAACAAACACATTCTAACCAATCCAGAATGGCAAACACATCTCAAAATGTTTGTAAGGTTCATAGACGACATTTTCATCCTATGGAATGGACCGACATCCACTCTTTCCAAACTTGTGGATGAACTGAACTCAATAGATCAAAGAATTCAATTCACTTCAGAGATACAATCAAACATAATCAATTTCTTGGACATGAAAATCATACAAACCAATGAAGGATTCCAAACAGACCTTTTCAGAAAACCAACGGATAAAAATAACATGCTGTCCTACGACAGCTTTCACCTCAACTCTTTGAAAAACAACATGCCATTCACACAAATACTGAGAATTACAAGAATTGTATCAGATCCTAATGTAAGGACAACACGCATTAATGAAATGTTGAAACGCTTCCGATCAAGAGGATACCCAGAAACCATTTTGCAGCAAGCAGAAAGCAAAAGTAACAAGATCAGCAGAAGCACAGCACTGTTACCCACAAAAAAACCCACTGACAATCGTACCACGATAGTATCTAAATATTCCACCATGAGCAGAAGCTTTAAACACATCATCAAAAGGCACTGGCCCATATTAAAATTGGAACCAGACTTTAACAGAATCTTTGATCAAGAACCGATCTTTGCATATACCAGAGCCAAAAATTTGGGTGAAATCATAAAAACTCCCACGGATCAAAACCCTAACATCCAATACAAAGGTACCATAGCCTGCTGGAATTGCAACAACTGCCACAATATCATCCCTGGTTCTTCCATCACACATCCCATGAAAGGATACATCATTAAACTCAAAGTAACTGCCCCCTGCGACACGTCCAACATCATATATCAACTCAAATGCCCATGTGGCAAAATATACGTGGGGCAAACCGAAAGAAAAATCAAAACACGTATAAATGAACACAAAAGCAACATTAGAACTCGGAATCTCAAACCAACAGTTCCAAGTCACTTCATAGAAGCTGGACATCAAATCAGCCAACTCAAGTTTAACATTTTGGAAATTATCGTAAAAACTGAAGGCAGAGACAACCACAAAACTTTATTACAGCGCGAAAATCACTGGATTCGGACACTACATTCAATGAAACCTGATGGGATGAATGACCGCATGGAATTTACATGTTACCTCTGATTGTACAATTTTTCTTGTATTGATTTAATTTGCATTGATTATATCACCCATATAAATGTTTTTGTTCGTGTTGACTGAGAATCACGTAGCAGGCATAGTCTGTTCTCACTATCTATGCACTAACAATTAGTCCCATGTTTATTTTCATGACCCTAACCCACAAACACACCGGCACTCCACGGAGCGTTTACACATCGGCAGACACCCGACAATGATGGCGCACCGAACACAGTAGACACCACGAGACACCTAAGTAAGTACATCCAGATAACTAGCATCGACTTTTAAATACCCGGGGAGGCATGATACAACTAACACACAACCTGGTGCCCCCACATTAAGAGCTTAAAACTACCGAGCGAGCAGAGTTTTCCCGCCTATTTACTATAGAAACACATTCACCGTTCAGTCTTAACTCAGCTCACAACAAACGCATGAATGCTTCTCGTTTTTATTTGCTAATACATTTTCACCCTTTTAGCACCACCATCGAACCCGATACATTTAGCTTTTTCTGCTATCATCCACCGTCACTGTATAACAACCACTAAGAAATCACCCGTGACGAACAATATAAACCGTTTAAGGAACGTTACGAACTGTTTATATGTATATATGTTTCTTTATTTCTTCCAATGACACCATATTTATAGCCTCATTATATATTAATTCCTTAGATATTCCCCAGAAGAAGGCATATTGCCGAAATGCATTGGGAAAAGAAATGTTCGATGCATCACCGGAATGAAATATAAATTTCGTGATTAAATGGATTATAAGCACTTGAAAAAAAATATTGTGTACAACTTTATTGAATTTTGATTGAAGGACAAAGATCTCACGAGTGCCACGTTGGTGATGTGTTAATATACAGCATAGCAGTGGCAGCCGCTCCACCACCACCAAAAATAAAGCGGGTTTTAAACCTGTATTATTATCATTTTATTTTAATCCCCTGGACCTGCAATGAGTCTTAGGGGTGGGTCCAGGGAATGACACTGCTGGTGGGGGAGGGGTGGGCACTCCTTTCACTGCGCATGAGGTGTTTTGCTGGCCACTTCAGGCCGGCCAAACCCCTCATGCACGGTGAAGCTCTCTCCATCCCCAGCTGCGTTGCTGGGGCTGGAGAGACAGGCACAGGCTCCCAGTCTGCCTGGGAGCACAAGTTGCCAGCGCTCAGGCCAATCCCGACGCTGCTTTCATGCAGCATCTGGATAGGCCGCAATGTATTCTGGGAGCCTGTGCCAAGAATGAGGAAGAGCGCGATGCAGAGGAAGACAGCGGCATTGGTGTTAAGGTAAGTTTTTGTATTTATTATTATTTTTGTTTTGTCCCCCGATCTCCCCGCCACCCCACAGCCCTCCTCCATCCTGGCCCACCGCTCCACTTTGACAGGGGACGGGCCGCTACTGCAATATAGATGCTTTTTATTTTAAACGCTGTTACTATTTGGATGCCAAACCACAAATAGGAGGTGCGGTAATCATAAAAGAACAATAAAAGATCCAGATGTAAATGCCAGTTACATGCCAGGTAGACCAAAAGCTGATGTAATATCTCCTTCTTATTTTTATTTTGATAGATAAAAATCAGGTGCTTACTTTCAGAGAGGTAGGTCCCCTCTGCTTTTACTAACAAAATTCCTTACCCTCACTTAGATGCAACGTCAGGGCCCAACCCTGATGAATGCCCAAGACCGTTGAAGGGTCTTAAAAGGGCAGAAACATGTTGGTTTAATCCAAGGAACATAGTATCCACCTACATACCCTGCCAATACCTTACGGCATATTATTTAATCATGCCAAGGGTACCACCTTAATGAAAGAATACTTTTGTGGCATAACCTGAGGTATTTTAATGGAATAACTAGACCAAAGTTTTCCAGAAAAAAGATTAGTATCTAAGAACTCCCTCGGGATATTCCAGGTCGAGGTCAAGTCCACCCTGGTAGTACCATCTTACCAGGTCGGGACGAGGTGGCCTATGATGAAGCATGTCACATCATGTGAGTGAGCCCACCTCGTCCAATTCTTGGAATAGCCAGGTTCAGTAAAAGATAAATCAGCAGTATCCAACTAGGAGCAGTGGAATAGCGACTGGTAATTCCCCCCCCATATACTCTTACCATAAGGACACCTCTCCATTTTTGGTGTTGTAGAGTTAATTTAGAGGCAGGCATGGGTCCTTCTCAGCCCCTCATTTCCCTCAAAATGTTATATATAATATGTGGCAGTTGTCACATAATCCATACTTTGCTGCATAATCTACAGATGATTTTGATTTAAAAAAATCTGTTTCTAGCTCAAATGGATAAAAAGTTACTAAAGACGAGACAACACATGTTGATGCAAAGTGGAAGACTGTCCTTTACGTGATTGTACCATTGGAATAAATAATTAAAACGGCATACTTGGCTTACAAAGCACAAAAATATCTTTGAATCTAAGGAATTATTACTTTTTATTGCAATTGATCAACAGGCACGGACCTCTTTTCCATATTTCAAATAATCCTCTACAATCAATGGCTTTTGGGTGTAGCCATTTGTCAGGCACGTGCCTATCAAAATATTGGGTCTTGCCTACATTAGCGTGAATCCTAGATGTATCCACCCAGTGGCAAATAAACCCATGCAAAATGGAAGACACCTGGCAAGTGTTGAATGCCCATCTTTCTGTTGCTTTTTGCTGTATTTGGGTGTCAGACAGGTACTAATGAGGTCAATAATTTGCCCACATAGTCTTAACATGTATACAAATGATATAATATTACGGTAATACTATCACAAAATGTGTAGTATTACGCTGCATAATTCGCCTTTTCTTGGTGCATAATTTAGTAAACCCTGTCACATAACTTGGTCCTCCCTGCAACACAATTCCAGTGACTCTAAGTATCACTTGGATGTAGCAATCACAAAATGGATCCCAGTGACTATGGCCATATGCGTCACATCACACATCTTCTATAGACCTAAAAAGGTGTACATATGCAACGATCTATGTACCACATGGACGGGGGAAGGGCCTGGTTGCAGGGGACTTACAGACCAATTTATAAAAATGAGGTAGAGGTTAGTAGACATCTCCCAGGTACAGACAGTTAAAAGGGCGATCCTTGTCAAGTTAAATGGTTTCACTAGCACTCCTCCACAGCCCAACAGGACGACGGTAGTCACACTCAGTAAAAGGTGGTTGCAGATAGTGCCCCTTTACAGACAAAATAGCCCATTATTACTGGGCCCATAAGTTTTAACAGATAAAAAGGTCAAAAAATTATCTTCATGAATAGTATTCTTTGAAAGTGGGTCTCCTGCCCATTCTTCTGTAAGACTCTTTAGGAAACATTACTGGCAAGTATATTCAAATCACCAGTGAGGGAGCAATGACTGGACTGAAATGACCAAAAGGAAAATCTTCGCAAAAACAAGCCAGATCCACAGGTTGGTTGCTTGTCAGTGGTGAGCCCAAAAAAGAATAACTGATACTATTGACTATTTTTAAACCATCTGCCTTATTGGCACTGTTGCCTTATTTTCCTTTAACAATTCATAAGCGGAAATATACATAATGAGAAGATGCCCGTTGTCAGCGAAACTTCTACCACCCACATTAAGTCTTGTGTTATTGAATGGAAACCAAAATGCGCTGCGGCACACATTTTCAAACTAGCCGACACTGCCGGAGACCACAACTAGAACGGGCCATAGGAGCATGGTTGGGTCATGGCAGCCTAACTGAAAGCAGTCCCCTTAATTTGCAGCCAATTGAGGAAATGCCAGGATGACAAAATGACCAACATGGCCCTGGGTATTGTTCCCTACTGGCACTTGTATATAAACATGGATATTTAATCAAACTGATATGTATCTGCGAAACAACCAGAAACAAAAAATATGAAATGATTTTATTTATAAGTTCAAATTAAGTGAATTGAGTTTTCAGCAAACATAGCAAAGTAAATAGGAAGAAACTGTTCATTATAATTTGCCAGCTCTTCATATCAGGAGTAGCTGATAGTAGCCAGATTTCCATTATGAAGATCACATAGCACATTCAAGAACCAGGGAAAATTTGTCGGATCTGCAAGATGGTATTTATTAAATAAAAGCAGTAGACACAAAAGAACAACATAAAGCAATAACAAACAAAAGAGAGAAGAACGCATACTCTGAATGAAAGGAAAGTATTAGGGAAGAGGGGGAGCCGGACAGACCACTGACACCAGGTTTGTGTGAAAAAGGCTGCTTTATTGAAACAGGTGCACATTACAAACAACTTGCCCCTTTGCCTAACAAAACTATAACCTCACTATACAAGGCTGATCACCTATGTTAATCTCTAGATATCCCTCCCCCCATAACAACCTAACTTAGTAAAAATGAAGTTGCTCCAGAGCTGCTTAGCTGCAACCTTTAAACTCCTCTCCCTCTTTAGTACCACTATTAACCTCTAACTAACTAAACTTCCTACAGAACCTTTGAGGTCCTTGCTCGTCCAGGAGTGAACCTGTCTACCCCTTTCAGCCTGAATTGCAGCTGTCAACAACGCAAAAGTTCAGTAAACCATGGCAACGTCTCAGCCAAATGCCACCCAGAACAAGCATTGGCATAGCCAATAGGTCTTGCCTTTGGGACCTTATAAGTGTTTAGCCATGCAACAGTTGATGTTGTTGCACCAAGGATATTGTGCTGCATAACTAAATACTTATAAGGCCCCAAAGGCGAGACCTATTGGCTATGCCAAATGCTTGTTTTTGTAGTCCCAGTGCCTGTTGGAGGCTTAGCTGTGTTTACTTTTTAGACTGAATAGCGGCTGAGGAAACAATAAAGGAGAGGAAGGGATTAAACAACAGAAGAGGGTGAAAGAACGTGGAGGAGGTCAGGAAAAGGTGACAAAAATGGAGAAGGTGCAGTGACACCGGGGTACAGGGGTGTGTTGGGTGCTGCACCTCATTTATGGCAGCATTTTAATAGCAGCTGGGGGCTTAGATTCATTACTTGCACTAGGGCCCATGACCCCCAGGCTGCCACACTGCCAGTCTTAGGTGGCTGTTCGGGTCCAATTTCACTTCCACTTGCTGTGTACCAAGCTCATCAACCATAGTACTGCGCCCACAAAGCCACTGAAACCCCAAGGCAAGGAGGGAGAGAGAAAGAGAGGCGGGAGGGAGAGGAGGAGAGGGAGAGAGGCGGAGAGGGAGAGAGAGAGAGGCAGAGAGGTAGAAAGAGAAGGAGCGAGAGACGGGGAGAGAGGGGAGAGAGCGGAGAGAGAGGGAGCGAGAGAGAGAAGTGGAGAGAAACAGAGAGGGAGACAGAGAGAGAGAGAGGAAAAGAGGGGAGAGAGAGAGGGGTAGAGAGAGAGAGAGACAGAGTGATAGAGAGGGGAGAGCGAGAAGGAGGGGGAAAGAGAAAGAGAAGGAGATCGAGAGAGAAAGGGCGAGAGAGGTAGAGAGAGAGAGAGAGAAACAGAGTCGGCGAGAGAGGGGGAGAGAGAGAGGCAGAGAGGTAGAAAGAGAGGGAAAGAGAGAGGGGGAGAGAGAGGGGAGAGAGAAAGGGGGAGAAGGAGAAAGAGCGAACGGGGAGAGACAGAGAAAGAAAGGGGAGAGAGAGAAACAGAGAGCGAGAGGTGGTGAGAGAGAGGCAGAGAGGTAGAGACAGAGTGAAAGTGGGAGAGAGAGGGGAAGAGAGAGAGAGAGAGAAGCTTCCAGAAGTCTCCGCGTCTCAAACAAGTGTGGCGCTCTTCCAGCGCAGCTCGGATCTGGCTTTAATGTGCTAATGCGTGCTTGCGCATGTTGCAGTCCCTAAGCTTGTAGTGCTACAAAAACATGGCACAGGGGTATGAGACAAAGTACAAATAGCCTCCACATATTGGTGCATTTGTGTGTCTGTGAATGTTTGCACATCAAAACTAACCAATTGGCGGGTTTAAGTGAGGAAAAATATTTTCAATCAGCCACTTGCAAAGAGAGGCTTAAAAATCATGCATGCAGCATACAATTCAACAGATTTACGGTTCTGTCGAATTATCCAAAAACCGTGTGCCTGAATGTTCTTACATTTTCGAAATCCCGCTGTCGCTCAGGTAGCTTTAACTCAATTAGTCCAGGTGCAGCAGTCATAAAGCGGAATGTTGCGGATTTATCGTAGAGCGTGTGTGTAGCCCGCATCACCACCGCAATTTGTGCTTCAGTAAGAGTTACACTGCGAGTTTAGTTAAGGCAAGAAAGGAGAGGTCTTGAAAGAGTCAGCTGCTGTGTTCTGTGGAGAGTTTTTATTCAGCTATGCTTATGCATCTTTGAAATCTCGCCAGATGCATAAATCAATTATACAACAAATTTTCAAACACTGGGCAAGTCTGCATAACCCCTTTTAACTGAATATGTCTGCGGGAAATACGTTGACGGTGCTGTTTTGCCACCTACTGGATGCAGTTTTGAGACAATGCCGAATAGTTTTCTTTTTGACCTGCTGCATTTTTGAGCAAGCAAAAGTGACGCGGCCGCCCCTGAAAGCGAAACTGATCGCGATCATGTAAAAGAGAAGGGGGGCTAGGAATAGGGAGGCAGAAGCAAAATCAAGTCGGAAGAGGGTGGGGGCGGATAAGGAAGAGAAAGACGGGGAGGTAGAGAGCGAGGGCTCTCTGTAAACATACTGAGGAAACCACACGTGTGTGTGGCCACGAAAGTGAAAGTAATTAGGCCAGCGATGCGGAGGAAGAGATAAGAAAGGCGGATGGCGGCTTGCACGCAAATGTGCACGCAAGCTTTATGCCAGGAAAAGCTTGTGGGTAGCACTTTGAAAAGCCCCTTACTAAAAGTCGAGCAATAGCTCACGCGCTGCTCTAGGCTCGACCTAAAAAACAGTAAATCAGCCAACGGTAATCCTAGCCCTCCCAAGAGATGTGCGCGTTCAGAGAGCCAGTTCCAGCAGTGAGAGCTGGTGGGAGGAGACAGAGCTCATGAATGCATGAGCAAAACAAGAATTACAGGCCTATTTACAATAGTTAAATCTAAAGGCAGGGGGAGCAGCATTGTGGACGTAGAGCCTTCCCATGCCGCTGAAGACACCTCGCAACAACACTACAAAGGAAGTGCCAAAAACAAAAACCCATCGGATGAGCGTGTTTAAATCCGAATACAACAACAAACTTTACCGTTTTGGCATAAACCCCCCCCCCATAATTGCACGAAAAAAAGAAAGCCTAAACAAAGGACATTACAATACCACTTTCTATTTTTTTTAAAAGAGCTCCCGTCGATTGATCGCGTTTTGGCCAGAAAGCAAAAAACGAAATCTTGACAAAAGCTACAAACTGGAAGGTTTACCAGTACAAAGCAAGGCGAACAGCAAGATGTACTGTATGCGCTTTCACAAAAGTTTATTTTAGGTGACAAAGTGCCCTTTTACTTTCAACAGCACACCAGAATCAAATGCAAACATCAAAAGCTTAGCACGCAGACTTAATAAACAAAAGTTATTATAATCCGAATTTAAACAAGCATTGGCATAGCCAATAGGTCTCGCTTTTGGGACCTTATAAGTGTTTAACTATGCAACAGTTGCATAACTAAATACTTATAAGGTCCCAAAAGCGAGACCTATTGGCTATGCCAATGCTTGTTATAAATGTCCACTGAATTACTTTGTTTGTTATAAATCGTACAATTTTTTTAATCTGACTTATTCATGTTCTAAATGAGATTTTAAAAATATTTTTATAGAAAAATGTTGTGTAAATTGATGGAATTTTGTGCAATTGCTGATCTGGTAAGAGATCTAAATAAATAAAATTAAATGTCATTGAATCTTACAACATCGTCACTATTACTCAAAGTAGGCAACCTGACATGTAGTTCAACGTTGTGGCCAACGTTGTGGTCAAGGTTGTGGGCAATTTTCCAGTGAATTGTCCATTAGAAGATAAAAATGTCTAATTGCAGCCTTCACTGATACTGCCCCCAAAAAAAAAACATTCCTTTGCCTTTGTATTTCTGTTATGGTCAGACGATTTTCTTAATCTGTCAAATTATTTACTAACCATATTCATATTTGTGGGGCCTGTTTTTCATGAATATTTTGGTACTATAAATACTTACAAATCACACAATCTGCAATACATAGAACATCATTAATGGTTAGTGATGAATACTAGGCATGACCACACACAGAGATGACACAGATTTGACTGGGCAGTGCCAAGTGAACTGCAAATACCTAATATCACAACAGTGCGTAACCTGATGCCTGGCCTATGACATCATAGTTTCTCTTTAGTCAGCGTTTCGTGCAACTGTGTCAAGCGAGGTCATCAACTCGGCTCCCTATTTGTCTATTCATATTCCAATTTGCAGAAAGCAATACATATCCACCTTCATGATTTTTTTTTAATAACGACTGACAACGTATTTAATTCAACCAGTATTAAAACTGAATTCTTTCATTCCACCGGGTCAAAAGTAAAGTCAGTGTTTTTGATGAGCTCTGACTACAAAAGCCCATTGCCTGACCAGAAAAGGGATGCATGACCACAGGAGCAGCGTAGACTCTTTCCACCCAATAAACTAGTACAGTAGTAAGAACAGAACCAAGGTCAAATTCCAATTTTTGGTCCAATGAACTTATCATTCTTGAAGAAATAAAGGACGAATTGTGAAGGATTTTCTTGGTTTAAGTTCATTTATTACTTAAAGTGGTGAAATACTTGTACTTATCTTACTGTATGGTAAGCAAGTATGTGTTAGTGTGCGCACATGTGTTTGAAATTATGTCCTCATATGTTTAGGCCTAAAATATAATCGTGGGCACCCACAAGCATTTGTCAGAGGAGTGGTCAAGGGAATAACATGAAAAAGTGACAATCACTCAGATGTAATCTCGTGACTATTCAAAATGCATATCTCATAAGTTCATTTATCGCATATCTCATTAGTTTATTTCTGAACATTTGCAGAACACCTAAATAGACCAACAAAAAAGTTCTCTAAATTCTCCAATTTTCATAGATTGACGAGGTCATAGGGCGAGAGAACATAATAAAGTGAAATATATCAAAGTTCAAATAAAAAGTATTTGTAAAGTTAAATACATGTGCAATAAAAACAAATAAAAATACTTTACAGTTGAAAATAAACATTTCCTAAATTAAATAAAAATATTTGCCTTATATCTTAATCCTTAACATGCTTCTTTCACATCATGTGTTAAGAAAACGCACACAGTGCGAGGAGACAAATGTTCATTTTTTTAAATAGCACACATTTACATCTGTCGTTTCTGACAGTCGTAGTCGTTTGTTAACACCTGTTTGGGCAGGAAAGCTGACAAAATACCATGGGAAAATACCATTAAAGGTTTAATCACTGTCAGACAGATCGTATGACTGCCGTACATTATTGTCTTTTAAATCGACTAGATTTAATAAAGTTATGAATTTTGGGAATTTAAAAAGATCCCTAAGCCTGCATATGGATGTGAACAGGACCTCTGGAATTATGAGATTCTACAGTTGCAACGTTTTCGCATAGTTGTAGATTTGCTGCACATTCCACATACCACCATCTGCTCCATAACTTGCAAATTTTAACAAAAAACTAGCTGCAGATCAAAAAGAGCAATATGTACTAAAAACTCTGCAGTGTGAGTTGCTGAGTAGTAGCAGGCATTTTGCAAATATTAACAGGTCACCTTACAGTGGCTTGCTGAATTTACATCTCTACCTGAGACTAATGAGGTGAAGTCTTTGCCCTTTGTGAACATGTATACAAATGACAAAATAATTAATTGATACTGTCCCAAAATGTACAATATAACTCCAAACCATTCTGTTTTGCCACATAATTTAGTCAACTGTCCTACACAATTGTACCTTCCCTGCAGCACAAACTCATAGGCTATGGATATATACATAAAATGTAGCTGACCGTGTGGGAAAATAATCCCTGTGTAAATTAAATTTAATCTTCACTGCACACTATTTTGAAAGCCATATGACTGTTTTTATGCCTTTGTAAATACAATGTAACCTACACATGTGTAAATGCCACAGTTTTAGAGCCATACATCAATCAGGGAATAGCCCTAGTTAAGGAATTGGACCCTCTTCCGTTTATACAGAACTATTAACTTATCTTAGTGGCCTATGACCCGTTAACGTTTTTTGTTTTTAAAATTTTTAAATAAAAAGATTATGTTTCACCCAAAAACACACACTAATCCTAAATAATCACCTCTAAACGTGCACTCATCCCTCCCCAAACATGGCTAAACATTTCCATGGTGAAGCAATAGACAAATAGGTCATCTGCCAATAAACCTCCTCTTCGCGGCTGCGCGAGACCCAACATGTTGTGCCATTTTCCTGCCTCTGCAGGTGCCTAAAGTTTTCTTTCATAACAACCGCAGCACTAATGGAATGAAAAACTGTGCAGAGCTGTTTCCCCCTCCAAGATCTGGGTGTGCCTGCTTTATAAACACATTATGGTTTTGAAATATCAAAGCTCTTCTGGAAGGCAGGAGACAGAGCTGCCGGTTGCTGCAGAGGCCAAATATGAAGTACATTTGGTTAAAATACAGACCTGCCCTAGCCTGCTTTAGAATTGAATATGATTCGCCTGAACTGGCTCCTGATATGTTCAGAAATGTATATAAAGAAAAGCACCTACACGGATCCTCAGATTCAGAAAAAGTTCTACTAGACACTCTTCAAATTGCCCCGCATGTTTTGATTCTTGTGCAATCACAACTGCAGGGGGCAAGTAACACAAAGAAGCATCTCAAAATACCTGTCTGTTCGGTCAATGCTGGCTACGAAACTAACGGAGGGAGCCCTCTGATCAGTGTAAATTGAAGTCTCAAAAAAGATACCGGTGCACATGGCATTCACACCCGGTGCACTTTTGCACGCGATTGTATTGTATTGTGCTTACTATCCCCGGGTAGGCGCTGAAGCACTTTGAGCTGGGGAAGCATGCTGCTCCGAAGCCTAAGGTTAGTGGTGTCTTTTTCAGTAGTTATTGTTGGTCAGTGGAATTAGTCTTGTGCTCATAAGGACACCATTCCATGCATTTAATGCAGTTTCTACGAGGTAAAATAAAGTTATTAGGAGTTATGTGAATCTGCTGAAATCCTTGGCAGTATTGATAGATGAGCTAAAGGAGCTTAGGCTGTAAGGTCTCAGGGGTATGACTCTTTAAGGAGAGGTTGTGATCTTTGAAAATGAGGTGTGGCCAATGTGCAGAAATACAATAGGGATTAAGGCAAGCATGCAAAGGAATGAGTGTAGATATACACTTCTGTGTAAAAACATGCGAAGCAAACATCACTAAAAGTTGTTGCCCCCATTTTATGTGATTGCTACATTTTACACAAGCGGTTTGGTAAAGGCCTCGGAAAAGTGGGCAAAAGTGCAAACTAATAATTGCCATTGGAAAAATAAACAGCACTGGGGGTCAAGAAAAGAGCTTAATAGCACGGCCTGATGCAGGTCTGCAGCTGGAACCTGTTCCAAAGTCGAAACTGTTTGGTAGTTCCTTTTTCATCATTTAGGGTTCTGGGAATTTGCATTTCAGTTCTCAGTATTGAAGACCCAGTTTCTGGGATGAATATTCAATTTTTTAACGAGGCCAACAAGTAAATTAAGTAATTGCGTTGGAAAAGTGTGTTTTATTTTAAAAGCAGCTCTAGAGTCTGAAATATCTAGTCAAGTTAAAGACAGAGAAGAGGTCTGGCTTTCTTTTGGGACCGAACCCGAGTGACATACTAAGTGATAGTTGAATACGGTACTTAAATAATGAATGTGGGTCGAACAACATTCGCAGCTGTGTCCTTGGCACTAAATGAGTCTTATTTTAGGTCACAAAACAACAAAACACTTTCTAAAACCTTGACGGTTTAGTGCACTGCGAGTGTTGTGAACTCAAGAGCGGGCTGACATTAAGACATTTCTTGGAGAAAAGAAAAATGGTATTCTTAGTTTTGAAATTCATGGAGCAGCGACACCACACGAGAAAATGTTAATGCAGTGAAATGCCTGAGGTATGCACATGATAACAAAATCCCTGGGAGGATTACTCAAATAAACAAAAATATGCCGGGGTTTTGTGCAGATTTTAACTGGGGGATGGAAAACGCATTTTTTATGACACACCCTAGGTCAGCAGTTTGAAAGGGGTCAAGCAGAGCAACTGAGAAAACCCTGCTAAAGTTCACAGAGAGTGCAGTCCACAAAGGAAGAAAGGGCAGCTCCCACGGACGGGGAGGGGGCACCGGAGCACTCAGCCGAGATCTTTTCTCCAAAGAAAACATGTCTGCGGGATGCATTTCCAGTTTGTCTCTGTCAACATTCCTCGTGTATGCCCAGGGGACAGAGAGAGCTGTCACCCGCCGAGGGCACAGCAGGCCGTCGACAATAACAGCAAAACAAACTAATTCACAGCAGACACTAAAAAGAATAAATGCTTCAGTGACTTCTTACGTAGTGGATGGCCACAGTCACAATGCTTACTCATCAAAATGTTGCCAGTTTAGCGCTACAAATGTGTGATTACACGCAGAGCGCTAGAGTCTTTTGCAGGGCTCACAATGCAACAGTCTCAAGGCCCCACCTTGGTGTGAATGGAGACCGGCGCCTGGGAAGCACCATTATCACAGATCACAAGATATCCCGAGGCAGGCCAGCATTTTCAACAAGCATTCGGCCACGCGGCCGTAAAAGTAACAGCCACGCGGCCGTGAAAACGAAAGTAATAGCGATCGCGATCAAAGCAAAAGTGATCGCGATCGCTTGGACGGGAGCGCTGTGTGGCAAGCACGCGAGTGGTGCGCACGCAGCAGTGATTGCCGGCTGCGCGCGTGCACGCTCACGTGCACTCAAGCTTTAGGCCACAGGTAGCTCTTTAAAAATCCCAACTACAAAATGTCTCTCCGAGCCAGCGCATGCACTGGCCTCAGCGAGACCTAAAAACAAAACCCGTCAAATGAGCATGTTTAAATCCGAATGCAACAAAAAGGTTTTGTGTATTGAAAAAAAAACACATGTAATGTCTTGCTAGCTGTGGTAAAGCATGAGTGTAGAGAGCCTACGATAATTCAGGTGGTGTAAGTAAAATTGACAAGTAGGCACGTTAGTGCAAATTGCTTGCATGCATTAGTTTATGAGAATGTGTTACCGGTTATACAAGAAAATGATGTATTTAAGAAAAAACACATGTAATGTCTTGCTAGCTGTGGTAACTGAGGGGTGTATGGGTAGAATTTCACAAAGCTTACACCGGGAGACAACCTAATAAAACATTTATTTGATACACGTGCTTTAGCTTTTGGGAAGACTATGCCACCCCCACCAGCCCTCCGGCTCTACCTAGACAAGTAATCTGGACTAGAGGAGGATGAGAGTACTTGTGACAGATACTCACACACTTCAGGGTTATAAATCTAGCGGAAGGGCGGATGATGTTCCATGGAAGATGCCGTTGTAGAAAAAGGTTCAATAGAAGATTTTTCGATTGAGGCAGAACTTAATCTGAGCAGATGATTTGTGTGCCATGCTAAATGGAAAGTGCTCAGTCTGAGGTAACACTTTAGGGAAGGGTTCGATTTCATTAATGCTGTTAGTGGGTCCCAAAAAGCTTACGCCTACATTAAAAGCAAATCACACAAAGCAGAGCGTCCCTGAACTGAGTTCCGTGCTAATAATGCATGAACAAAGGGCCGTCCGTTCCGCCGCGGCTGACGTGCCGATTGTGCGGAGCGCGGACCCTTCAGTTTCCAGTCACGTCCAGTATACACTTCCGGGGAGGACACTGTCTAGTTGTCCGCCAGATATATATTATTTAAATACCCCGATGGTGCAGGCGCGCAGCGGACTTAAATAAGCCCTGCTAGCGCCCTGCACCTTTACAGCTCTACTCATGCCAGTTTTGATGTCAACTTTTTAAAGAACTTGTCTTTTTATTGCGCACATGTTTTTTAGCTTAATGTAGTTCTTGTATTGTTTCAATCTTACTTGTTTCGCTGCTATTACCGCCTTTTGCACATTCTGCTCGTTTGTTTCTGCTTCAGGGCCGCCCCGGTCCGCCGTGGCTGACATGCCGATTGTGCGGAGGGCGGACCCTTCAGTTTACAGTCACGTCCATTATACACTTTCGGGGAGGACACTGTCTAGTTGTCCGCCAGATATATCTTATTTAAATACCCCGATGGTGCGACAAGCCCGTCTGCTCCCGTCCGCGCCTGGACCGCACCTGGTGCCCAAAAGCTTGGTCAATTGCGCTCCCAAACCATCAGATACTCTATTAGAGAGCTACATTCTCTTCACAAAACGAGGGAAAATTGTTGTGTGGTAGGTCCTGGGGTTAGCACTGCTAGCTGCGCATGCGGTTTTTCACTTCCACAAGTGCAAAAGAGCTCTGCCTTGCAATCGCCCCAGAGTTCAAAGAATCATGTCTTCCATGATAGATCCTTGCTTTATGGTGGTCTTGTTAATGCTAGATCACTGGTGAAGCATAGATACGAAATAGCTCACACTATAGAAAACTTGGGTTTGGACATTCTTTTCATTACAGAAACTTGGGCCGATGCTGCTTCAGATCCTGATTTTATCACTGCCACTCCTGCGGGTTTCAGAGCGATTAGAGTGGACAGGCCATTAAAACGAGGTAGTGGAGTGACTATTATTTTTAGAGAACATTTTTTAGCCACCTACTATCCTGTGTCTACTCCTTTCTATGAGGCTCTCCAATTTACATTTGTACTTAGTCCTAAATTGACCTTCAAAGGCATCTTATTGTAACGACCACCAGGTACGAGAAGTGCCTTTTTAACCAATCTTGACACCCTGCTTGAACCTATTTTCTTAAATAAGGACTTTACCATCCTTGGGGACTTTAACTTCCATCTGGAAGATTTTGATAATAGAGAGACGGTGATGCTTTCAGATGCCTTAGGAGCGCTAGGGCTAATCCAACTAGTGCAATCATCCACTCATGAGGCCGGTCACACGCTGGATGGTGTTTTTTCCTCAGCCCATGGGCTTACAGTGAAAGAAATCCTCCCTCTGTTATGGTCTGACCACTTACTTATCAAGTTTAGTCTTCCATGCATCATGAGCGGACAGGCTAGCATTAATAAGCCACCCGTCTCTACCTGTAAAGTATGGAATAAAGTGGACAAAATAATCCTTCGTACCCACTTAGAAGCCTCGTGTCCTCAATTTCAAGGCCATGTGGACTCAGCTGTTACCAATTACACGAATTGGATTTCTGAGGCAGTTAATGCCTCGGTACCTACTAAAATAATGTCCGGAAATAGGACCACCCCATCTGCCCCTTGGTTTTCTGAATCACTTCGGAAGGAAAAACAGAACTGTCGCCGATTGGAACGGCTTTGGCGAATAAACTATTGTGAGTCGGGAAAGCAAGCTTATAAGACAGCCTTAATGAATTACAAAAAATACTAGAAAAGAGTAATTATTTCACTAAACAGATTGAGTCAGCTAATAGTTCCTCAAAGGAACTATTTTCGGATATCAATAAACTTACCATTCCCAATAATACAGGAAAGAAGGTCATTCAAAAATTCTGTAATGACATTGCGGCAACTTTTAAATCCAAGGTTTTGGATATCTTCAAAATCTTTAAGGATGGATCCGGCCCTTGTCTTTCACAGGTGCTTGGTCCAGACCTTAACAATTGCACTTTTTTCTGATTTTCTCCGGTCTCTGCAGAAGTAGTAGGAAAACATATAAATGAAGCCAGGTCAGGATCTCCTTTGGACCCATGCTCACCAGCACTTCTCAAAGGATTAGTAGATCTGGTGAATTCTGGGCTTGCGGAAATTTTTAACTCGATATTAGATTCTGGCATCTTTCCAACTAAGTGGAAGGAAACGTCTATCCTTCCTTTATTAAAAAAGCCTACTTTAGATGCCACCAACCCCATTAATTATCGATCTATCGCCAGACTACCCATGCCAGCTAAGATAGTGGATACAATTATGTACATTCAACTGTCTCAATTTATTAATGAGAATTATTTGCTGGACCATTCCCAGTTCGGTTTTCGTAAGGAACACAGTACGGAAACAGCGCTTATTAAAGCAACCGTAGAGATCAGAGCGGTGATGGATGGAGGAGGCACAGCTGCTCTTGTGCTCCTTGATCTATCTGCCGCTTTTGATACAGTTGATCACACTCTTCTGGAACATCAGTTGGAGAAGCTGGGAGTGGGTGAAGCAGCCCTGGCACTGCTGTCCTCATTCTTAAAGGACCGGAGATCTACGGTGTCTCTTGACGGATTCAACTCGGCCTCTTACATTTTGCCTTGTGGGGTCCCTCAGGGCAGTTCGTTGAGGCCCTCTTTGTTTAACATCTATGTCTCTGAACTGGCCCCATTGATCCGGGAATTCGGATTTAGTCTGACGGCATATGCCGATGACACCCAGATTGTGGTAGCTGCATACAAACATCAAATCTCCCCTTTTCAGCAGTTTCAAAACTGCATGAGTACTATTAACAAATGGATGAGTACACATTGCCTCAAACTTAATTCCGATAAAACGGAAGTCTTGATTTTTGGCAACATGCAGCCAACCTGGAGCAATCTGTGGTGGCCGGCGGAGATGGGTATACCTCCCAAACCAACTGCGAAAGTAAAGAATCTGGGTGTACTGATCGACAATAGATTAACACTCTGTCAACAGACTAATGCCGTAGTCTCCGCATCATATTTTCTTCTAAAGAAAATAAGGAAGATATTTTCGTACATCCCGGTGGATACTAGGAAAACAATAGTCACATCACTTATTCAATCTAAACTAGACAACTGCAATGGGCTATACCTGAATGCCCAGAAACAGTGCCTAAAGAAGCTCAATATTCCTATGCATACAACGGTATCTAATGAAATCCGCAATTTGCACTGGCTCCCTGTACTTCAGCGCATCAAATTCAAGGCACTATGTCTTGTCTATAAAGCCTTGAATCATACAGGCCCTTCTTTTCTTCAGAATCTTTTCGTATGGTACAAACCGACCAGGCATCTTCGGTCGATGGGGGAAAGACTGCTGTAGGTGCCTAGAATTCGTACTGCCCATTGGGGTGGCCGTAGTTTCCATTACGGCACATCTAAACTCTGGAATTCTATTCCACTGGAACTTAGGAATGCAATTCTTTAACTGGTTTTAGGAAAAAATTAAAAACTTGGGGGCATATTATCAAGCCAGGCGATAAAATTATTGCCGCTTTAGCGGCCGAAAACTGCCGCTAAAACGGCGATAATGGGCTTGATAATATGCTCTATGGAATTCCAATTGAAGCCCATGTTAAATGTGAAGGACATCTAACATGGGTTTCAATTAGAAATCCATAGAGCATATTATCAAGCCCATTATTGCCGTTTTGGCGGCAGTTTTCTGCCGCTAAAGCGGCGATAATTTTATCGCCTGGCTTGTTAATATGCCCCCTGGCTTTTTCAGTATTAGGTGCAGAGTATGTTGATTGGAGTTCCCAGCGCCAAGACACTAATGGGTATTCGTGCGCTTTTATAAATCTCATTAACATAACATAACAAACAAACCCTTGAATGAAGTGGTGTCGGTGAACCCTAAAAGCATACACATACATGAAATGCTGAGGGAACCACACGTGTGTGTGGCCGCGAAAGTGAAAGTAATTAGGCCAGTGATGCGGAGGAAGAGATAAGAAAGGCAGATGGTGGAATGCAAGAGAACGTGCACGCAAGCTTTATGCCAGGAAAAGCTTGTGGGTAGCACTTTGAAAAGCCCCTTACTAAAAGTCGAGCAGCAGCGCATGTGCTGCTCTAAGCTCGACCTAAAAAGGGAGAGTGGCCCTCACCAACCCTTTTTCTGCTCCCCCCCACTCTTGATGCTTAATGTATATTCAAAGGCTTGGCCAACTCAAGTTTCGTCCAAAGTAAATACAGTTCTATGTCCCTGAAGGACAATTAAACTCCGCCCCCCGAAAAAACTCTGTGTCTTCATACGCAAATCCAAATGTGCCACTCTACCCATACCAAGTTACCTACAGAGGAATGCATCAGCTTATTCAGCTGCCTCATAACGCCATCTATCGCTGTTGGTTTGAGGGCTCTGCACCAGGGCCTTTCGGAAACAAACTCAGTCCAAAGCACATGGCAACTGGACTATTAACACAGTGGCGGCTCGCAGAGAGTGCTGAGGGGCAGTGAGGCGGGGCAGGGAGGGGCAGGGTGGGGGGGTAGTGGAATTGGACATACGAGGGCCAGGAGTAAAGTAAGTAAATTACTAAATAAAACTATTTACCTTGCGCTCGCTGCATCGCCGAGTTGGCGATGCAGCAAGCGCAAGGTAAATAGTTTTATTTAATTAGCAACTGAAAGATGGCCAGTCGACCTTTGCAAAAAGCCTTCAGATGCAAGGAAACCTGAGTAGCCATATTTGTTGTAACTTTTGATCCGTTTGAGCTAGAAACAATTTTTTTTTGTTAAAGCTGTTTCTTGTTGTTTGCCTGCCTCTGCTTGTTTGTGCACCGCTTCATCTTTCTTTACGGCCGCTGGCCGTCATGCATAACTATAATTTTCTGTGATCAGGCAAAAGCAGACTCTACCATTTATCTTCATGCAGGGTAAGAGTCTCCCCAGCGGCAGAATGTTGCTTTTTGAAATGCACACATTAAAAGGCTAATACAGCTACTGCTTGTCTTTTATATCCTCTCTCTGGGCTTGTTCACCATTTAAGAAAACAAAAAGGTGATGGGTGCTGTGGTTGAATTAATCTCAGTCACTGTTAATAACCTGGGACAAAGTCCAGTTCCAGGGCATCATTATTTTGCCCACAATGACACAGAGATCAAGCCATATTCAAATTAACACTAGTCTTGCTTCAATAGGAACAGTCGAGAACGCATTGCTAAGCCAGGTCGCCTCCAGAGGGAACACAAACAAGCCCAGACTAGTTTTAGCATGTTTTCTATGGCACCGTGTGCACAGGACCCACCTCTTGAAATACCTGCCGTACTGGAGAAAATAAAAAGATGATGTGTGGAAAGCTTACATTAATCTAGGCCACAGCATGCCAGGCCATCATTTTTTAGCTGACTATGCTACTCTAGACTGGGAGCAGCCATATGCAAATCTGTAATATCTGTGCCCCAATAGGAACGCTCCAGCCTGAATTTCCTCGAGACAGAAACATAAGCAACCCCAGACTGCTTATGCCCTTCTTTAGCATCTCTCTGGGTTTTTCCTTCAAGTGTTCTCTTCTGCGGCTCTCTCCTAATTTATGTCGGGTGCCACCATCCCTCAATGCCTAGAGGCCTTTCTTCACCCTATCTCTCTCTGTCTCACTTAGGTGTTCTAACACTTGTTCTGGGGCACCATACCCCTCAACGACATCTAGCATGCGGCTGGCTACACGTTTTTTTATCCTTGCCCTAGGTTAAGGCCCTTTTGGTTTCAGTTAGCGTCTGTCTTGAATTTGGCTACGGGGGCACCAATTGATTTAGATCCATCCATGGACCTTTTTTTTTTTTTTGTAAATAATGGGCAATCTCTGAATGTACCGAAATCAGGACATAGGTTCTTGGCAATTGTTTTTATTAATGCCCGCTCTCTGATTTTGCAAATGTGGCGAACCTGTAGGGTTCCAGTTTATCAAGAATGGCTGAGTAAAATGATTAGGATGAATATTTGCAATTAATCATTGTAATGTATTTTATCTAATTTATATGCACTTTATTATGTTAATGGATTTTTTAGCGATGAATTTCCATCTTCTTAGTATTTTTTTTATTTTGCACTGTACTCTACCTGCAAGAAGTAATAGAAATGAAATGAAATGTTTCTATTCTAATTTATATGCACATTTTTAGGGAATCTGAGTAATGAATTTCTGGTTTTTTTTAATTCCTGCATTTTACCTATAACAAAAGCTGCCCTGTCTTGAAGGAAAGTATAACTTTTAATGTTTGCTATTTATGTATAACTATTTATTTCCCATTGTACATTCATATGAATTATGATTGTAATGTTTCTGATCTAGTCAAATGAAAAAAATGAAAAACAACATCTAGCATCTTTAGTTTCTGTCGTTTTTTCCGAAGGACATAGGCTGATAATTCACAGCACCAGAAAACACTATTATATATCAGTGCACTTTATAATACTTTTTTTTTCATTCTATCTGTGTCTCCGGGTCTTATTTCCACTTCCTCTCACTCTCTCCTTCACTCTTTTAGGGATTCTCTCACTTCTTCCCTTGGTCGCTGGTGCTCCCTTTCACATTGTCAAGCCATTTATAGGTCTCGCCTACGCAGCGCGCATGCGTTGCGTAGGAGAGGACCTCTTGAAATCGATTCACTTTTTTGCCCAAAAACGTGCACGCTTTGCATTGCTTTGAATTGCTACGCGTGTTCGTTTAGCGATTCCCTTGCAGGAGCGAGTGGCGCCATCTGTTAACAATTATCGCGCTCGCTCCCGCAAGGTAAACGCTGCGCGTCCCTGCTCTCGGCCGCACTCCCCTCACCCCTCCCACTTGTTTAACTTCCACAAAGGCAGATGCGGTTTCGCTTTCGTTTAAATAGTCACCCCGTTTCAAGTTGCTCACACCTTTGTACACGGGTGCCACACGCCGCCTGCTTTGAGGTTCGGTCGAAATTGCTTAACTTTATAATGAAAGAAGTCAGTCAGGCGACTGATGCAACGTGCGCCCTTCTGTGAGCTGCATTGGTGTACAGTCTCAGAGCACAATGTTCCTAAATGTGTACTCTGCGAGTGTGTTGATTTCACTGCCGCTGGCCCGGGAGAGTGAGAGCGCCTGGTGGGCTGCCCGGAGGCTTCGTGTCAACCTCACCGCGCTGAGAGAGGAGAGCCTTCGAGGCGTTGCCTAGTAACGTGGGAGCTCTTCTACCAGGAGCCGCGCTGGGATCCCTGAGCGCGACGAGAGAGGGTGTGGTTGCTTGTCAGTGGTGAGCCCAAAAACAGAATAACTGATACTATTGACTATTTTTAAACCATCTGCCTTATTGGCACTGTTGCCTTATTTTCCTTTAACAATTCATAAGCGGAAATATACATAATGAGAAGATGCCCGTTGTCAGCGAAACTTCTACCACCCACATTAAGTCTTGTGTTATTGAATGGAAACCAAAATGCGCTGCGGCACACATTTTCAAACTAGCCGACACTGCCGGAGACCACAACTAGAACGGGCCATAGGAGCATGGTTGGGTCATGGCAGCCTAACTGAAAGCAGTCCCCTTAATTTGCAGCCAATTGAGGAAATGCCAGGATGACAAAATGACCAACATGGCCCTGGGTATTGTTCCCTACTGGCACTTGTATATAAACATGGATATTTAATCAAACTGATATGTATCTGCGAAACAACCAGAAACAAAAAATATGAAATGATTTTATTTATAAGTTCAAATTAAGTGAATTGAGTTTTCAGCAAACATAGCAAAGTAAATAGGAAGAAACTGTTCATTATAATTTGCCAGCTCTTCATATCAGGAGTAGCTGATAGTAGCCAGATTTCCATTATGAAGATCACATAGCACATTCAAGAACCAGGGAAAATTTGTCGGATCTGCAAGATGGTATTTATTAAATAAAAGCAGTAGACACAAAAGAACAACATAAAGCAATAACAAACAAAAGAGAGAAGAACGCATACTCTGAATGAAAGGAAAGTATTGGGGAAGAGGGGGAGCCGGACAGACCACTGACACCAGGTTTGTGTGAAAAAGGCTGCTTTATTGAAACAGGTGCACATTACAAACAACTTGCCCCTTTGCCTAACAAAACTATAACCTCACTATACAAGGTTGATCACCTATGTTAATCTCTAGATATCCCTCCCCCCATAACAACCTAACTTAGTAAAAATGAAGTTGCTCCAGAGCTGCTTAGCTGCAACCTTTAAACTCCTCTCCCTCTTTAGTACCACTATTAACCTCTAACTAACTAAACTTCCTACAGAACCTTTGAGGTCCTTGCTCGTCCAGGAGTGAACCTGTCTACCCCTTTCAGCCTGAATTGCAGCTGTCAACAACGCAAAAGTTCAGTAAACCATGGCAACGTCTCAGCCAAATGCCACCCAGAACAAGCATTGGCATAGCCAATAGGTCTTGCCTTTGGGACCTTATAAGTGTTTAGCCATGCAACAGTTGATGTTGTTGCACCAAGGATATTGTGCTGCATAACTAAATACTTATAAGGCCCCAAAGGCGAGACCTATTGGCTATGCCAAATGCTTGTTTTTGTAGTCCCAGTGCCTGTTGGAGGCTTAGCTGTGTTTACTTTTTAGACTGAATAGCGGCTGAGGAAACAATAAAGGAGAGGAAGGGATTAAACAACAGAAGAGGGTGAAAGAACGGGGAGGAGGTCAGGAAAAGGTGACAAAAATGGAGAAGGTGCAGTGACACCGGGGTACAGGGGTGTGTTGGGTGCTGCACCTCATTTATGGCAGCATTTTAATAGCAGCTGGGGGCTTAGATTCATTACTTGCACTAGGGCCCATGACCCCCAGGCTGCCACACTGCCAGTCTTAGGTGGCTGTTCGGGTCCAATTTCACTTCCACTTGCTGTGTACCAAGCTCATCAACCATAGTACTGCGCCCACAAAGCCACTGAAACCCCAAGGAGGGAGAGAGAAAGAGAGGCGGGAGGGAGAGGAGGAGAGGGAGAGAGGCGGAGAGGGAGAGAGAGAGAGGCAGAGAGGTAGAAAGAGAAGGAGCGAGAGACGGGGAGAGAGGGGAGAGAGCGGAGAGAGAGGGAGCGAGAGAGAGAAGTGGAGAGAAACAGAGAGGGAGACAGAGAGAGAGAGAGGAAAAGAGGGGAGAGAGAGAGGGGTAGAGAGAGAGAGAGACAGAGTGATAGAGAGGGGAGAGCGAGAAGGAGGGGGAAAGAGAAAGAGAAGGAGATCGAGAGAGAAAGGGCGAGAGAGGTAGAGAGAGAGAGAGAGAAACAGAGTCGGCGAGAGAGGGGGAGAGAGAGAGGCAGAGAGGTAGAAAGAGAGGGAAAGAGAGAGGGGGAGAGAGAGGGGAGAGAGAAAGGGGGAGAAGGAGAAAGAGCGAACGGGGAGAGACAGAGAAAGAAAGGGGAGAGAGAGAAACAGAGAGCGAGAGGTGGTGAGAGAGAGGCAGAGAGGTAGAGACAGAGTGAAAGTGGGAGAGAGAGGGGAAGAGAGAGAGAGAGAGAAGCTTTCAGAAGTCTCCGCGTCTCAAACAAGTGTGGCGCTCTTCCAGCGCAGCTCGGATCTGGCTTTAATGTGCTAATGCGTGCTTGCGCATGTTGCAGTCCCTAAGCTTGTAGTGCTACAAAAACATGGCACAGGGGTATGAGACAAAGTACAAATAGCCTCCACATATTGGTGCATTTGTGTGTCTGTGAATGTTTGCACATCAAAACTAACCAATTGGCGGGTTTAAGTGAGGAAAAATATTTTCAATCAGCCACTTGCAAAGAGAGGCTTAAAAATCATGCATGCAGCATACAATTCAACAGATTTACGGTTCTGTCGAATTATCCAAAAACCGTGTGCCTGAATGTTCTTACATTTTCGAAATCCCGCTGTCGCTCAGGTAGCTTTAACTCAATTAGTCCAGGTGCAGCAGTCATAAAGCGGAATGTTGCGGATTTATCGTAGAGCGTGTGTGTAGCCCGCATCACCACCGCAATTTGTGCTTCAGTAAGAGTTACACTGCGAGTTTAGTTAAGGCAAGAAAGGAGAGGTCTTGAAAGAGTCAGCTGCTGTGTTCTGTGAAGAGTTTTTATTCAGCTATGCTTATGCATCTTTGAAATCTCGCCAGATGCATAAATCAATTATACAACAAATTTTCAAACACTGGGCAAGTCTGCATAACCCCTTTTAACTGAATATGTCTGCGGGAAATACGTTGACGGTGCTGTTTTGCCACCTACTGGATGCAGTTTTGAGACAATGCCGAATAGTTTTCTTTTTGACCTGCTGCATTTTTGAGCAAGCAAAAGTGACGCGGCCGCCCCTGAAAGCGAAACTGATCGCGATCATGTAAAAGAGAAGGGGGGCTAGGAATAGGGAGGCAGAAGCAAAATCAAGTCGGAAGAGGGTGGGGGCGGATAAGGAAGAGAAAGACGGGGAGGTAGAGAGCGAGGGCTCTCTGTAAACATACTGAGGAAACCACACGTGTGTGTGGCCACGAAAGTGAAAGTAATTAGGCCAGCGATGCGGAGGAAGAGATAAGAAAGGCGGATGGCGGCTTGCACGCAAATGTGCACGCAAGCTTTATGCCAGGAAAAGCTTGTGGGTAGCACTTTGAAAAGCCCCTTACTAAAAGTCGAGCAATAGCTCACGCGCTGCTCTAGGCTCGACCTAAAAAACAGTAAATCAGCCAACGGTAATCCTAGCCCTCCCAAGAGATGTGCGCGTTCAGAGAGCCAGTTCCAGCAGTGAGAGCTGGTGGGAGGAGACAGAGCTCATGAATGCATGAGCAAAACAAGAATTACAGGCCTATTTACAATAGTTAAATCTAAAGGCAGGGGGAGCAGCATTGTGGACGTAGAGCCTTCCCATGCCGCTGAAGACACCTCGCAACAACACTACAAAGGAAGTGCCAAAAACAAAAACCCATCGGATGAGCGTGTTTAAATCCGAATACAACAACAAACTTTACCGTTTTGGCATAAACCCCCCCCCCATAATTGCACGAAAAAAAGAAACCCTAAACAAAGGACATTACAATACCACTTTCTATTTTTTTTAAAAGAGCTCCCGTCGATTGATCGCGTTTTGGCCAGAAAGCAAAAAACGAAATCTTGACAAAAGCTACAAACTGGAAGGTTTACCAGTACAAAGCAAGGCGAACAGCAAGATGTACTGTATGCGCTTTCACAAAAGTTTATTTTAGGTGACAAAGTGCCCTTTTACTTTCAACAGCACACCAGAATCAAATGCAAACATCAAAAGCTTAGCACGCAGACTTAATAAACAAAAGTTATTATAATCCGAATTTAAACAAGCATTGGCATAGCCAATAGGTCTCGCTTTTGGGACCTTATAAGTGTTTAACTATGCAACAGTTGCATAACTAAATACTTATAAGGTCCCAAAAGCGAGACCTATTGGCTATGCCAATGCTTGTTATAAATGTCCACTGAATTACTTTGTTTGTTATAAATCGTACAATTTTTTTAATCTGACTTATTCATGTTCTAAATGAGATTTTAAAAATATTTTTATAGAAAAATGTTGTGTAAATTGATGGAATTTTGTGCAATTGCTGATCTGGTAAGAGATCTAAATAAATAAAATTAAATGTCATTGAATCTTACAACATCGTCACTATTACTCAAAGTAGGCAACCTGACATGTAGTTCAACGTTGTGGCCAACGTTGTGGTCAAGGTTGTGGGCAATTTTCCAGTGAATTGTCCATTAGAAGATAAAAATGTCTAATTGCAGCCTTCACTGATACTGCCCCCAAAAAAAAAACATTCCTTTGCCTTTGTATTTCTGTTATGGTCAGACGATTTTCTTAATCTGTCAAATTATTTACTAACCATATTCATATTTGTGGGGCCTGTTTTTCATGAATATTTTGGTACTATAAATACTTACAAATCACACAATCTGCAATACATAGAACATCATTAATGGTTAGTGATGAATACTAGGCATGACCACACACAGAGATGACACAGATTTGACTGGGCAGTGCCAAGTGAACTGCAAATACCTAATATCACAACAGTGCGTAACCTGATGCCTGGCCTATGACATCATAGTTTCTCTTTAGTCAGCGTTTCGTGCAACTGTGTCAAGCGAGGTCATCAACTCGGCTCCCTATTTGTCTATTCATATTCCAATTTGCAGAAAGCAATACATATCCACCTTCATGATTTTTTTTTAATAACGACTGACAACGTATTTAATTCAACCAGTATTAAAACTGAATTCTTTCATTCCACCGGGTCAAAAGTAAAGTCAGTGTTTTTGATGAGCTCTGACTACAAAAGCCCATTGCCTGACCAGAAAAGGGATGCATGACCACAGGAGCAGCGTAGACTCTTTCCACCCAATAAACTAGTACAGTAGTAAGAACAGAACCAAGGTCAAATTCCAATTTTTGGTCCAATGAACTTATCATTCTTGAAGAAATAAAGGACGAATTGTGAAGGATTTTCTTGGTTTAAGTTCATTTATTACTTAAAGTGGTGAAATACTTGTACTTATCTTACTGTATGGTAAGCAAGTATGTGTTAGTGTGCGCACATGTGTTTGAAATTATGTCCTCATATGTTTAGGCCTAAAATATAATCGTGGGCACCCACAAGCATTTGTCAGAGGAGTGGTCAAGGGAATAACATGAAAAAGTGACAATCACTCAGATGTAATCTCGTGACTATTCAAAATGCATATCTCATAAGTTCATTTATCGCATATCTCATTAGTTTATTTCTGAACATTTGCAGAACACCTAAATAGACCAACAAAAAAGTTCTCTAAATTCTCCAATTTTCATAGATTGACGAGGTCATAGGGCGAGAGAACATAATAAAGTGAAATATATCAAAGTTCAAATAAAAAGTATTTGTAAAGTTAAATACATGTGCAATAAAAACAAATAAAAATACTTTACAGTTGAAAATAAACATTTCCTAAATTAAATAAAAATATTTGCCTTATATCTTAATCCTTAACATGCTTCTTTCACATCATGTGTTAAGAAAACGCACACAGTGCGAGGAGACAAATGTTCATTTTATTAAATAGCACACATTTACATCTGTCGTTTCTGACAGTCGTAGTCGTTTGTTAACACCTGTTTGGGCAGGAAAGCTGACAAAATACCATGGGAAAATACCATTAAAGGTTTAATCACTGTCAGACAGATCGTATGACTGCCGTACATTATTGTCTTTTAAATCGACTAGATTTAATAAAGTTATGAATTTTGGGAATTTAAAAAGATCCCTAAGCCTGCATATGGATGTGAACAGGACCTCTGGAATTATGAGATTCTACAGTTGCAACGTTTTCGCATAGTTGTAGATTTGCTGCACATTCCACATACCACCATCTGCTCCATAACTTGCAAATTTTAACAAAAAACTAGCTGCAGATCAAAAAGAGCAATATGTACTAAAAACTCTGCAGTGTGAGTTGCTGAGTAGTAGCAGGCATTTTGCAAATATTAACAGGTCACCTTACAGTGGCTTGCTGAATTTACATCTCTACCTGAGACTAATGAGGTGAAGTCTTTGCCCTTTGTGAACATGTATACAAATGACAAAATAATTAATTGATACTGTCCCAAAATGTACAATATAACTCCAAACCATTCTGTTTTGCCACATAATTTAGTCAACTGTCCTACACAATTGTACCTTCCCTGCAGCACAAACTCATAGGCTATGGATATATACATAAAATGTAGCTGACCGTGTGGGAAAATAATCCCTGTGTAAATTAAATTTAATCTTCACTGCACACTATTTTGAAAGCCATATGACTGTTTTTATGCCTTTGTAAATACAATGTAACCTACACATGTGTAAATGCCACAGTTTTAGAGCCATACATCAATCAGGGAATAGCCCTAGTTAAGGAATTGGACCCTCTTCCGTTTATACAGAACTATTAACTTATCTTAGTGGCCTATGACCCGTTAACGTTTTTTGTTTTTAAAATTTTTAAATAAAAAGATTATGTTTCACCCAAAAACACACACTAATCCTAAATAATCACCTCTAAACGTGCACTCATCCCTCCCCAAACATGGCTAAACATTTCCATGGTGAAGCAATAGACAAATAGGTCATCTGCCAATAAACCTCCTCTTCGCGGCTGCGCGAGACCCAACATGTTGTGCCATTTTCCTGCCTCTGCAGGTGCCTAAAGTTTTCTTTCATAACAACCGCAGCACTAATGGAATGAAAAACTGTGCAGAGCTGTTTCCCCCTCCAAGATCTGGGTGTGCCTGCTTTATAAACACATTATGGTTTTGAAATATCAAAGCTCTTCTGGAAGGCAGGAGACAGAGCTGCCGGTTGCTGCACAGGCCAAATATGAAGCACATTTGGTTAAAATACAGACCTGCCCTAGCCTGCTTTAGAATTGAATATGATTCGCCTGAACTGGCTCCTGATATGTTCAGAAATGTATATAAAGAAAAGCACCTACACGGATCCTCAGATTCAGAAAAAGTTCTACTAGACACTCTTCAAATTGCCCCGCATGTTTTGATTCTTGTGCAATCACAACTGCAGGGGGCAAGTAACACAAAGAAGCATCTCAAAATACCTGTCTGTTCGGTCAATGCTGGCTACGAAACTAACGGAGGGAGCCCTCTGATCAGTGTAAATTGAAGTCTCAAAAAAGATACCGGTGCACATGGCATTCACACCCGGTGCACTTTTGCACGCGATTGTATTGTATTGTGCTTACTATCCCCGGGTAGGCGCTGAAGCACTTTGAGCTGGGGAAGCATGCTGCTCCGAAGCCTAAGGTTAGTGGTGTCTTTTTCAGTAGTTATTGTTGGTCAGTGGAATTAGTCTTGTGCTCATAAGGACACCATTCCATGCATTTAATGCAGTTTCTACGAGGTAAAATAAAGTTATTAGGAGTTATGTGAATCTGCTGAAATCCTTGGCAGTATTGATAGATGAGCTAAAGGAGCTTAGGCTGTAAGGTCTCAGGGGTATGACTCTTTAAGGAGAGGTTGTGATCTTTGAAAATGAGGTGTGGCCAATGTGCAGAAATACAATAGGGATTAAGGCAAGCATGCAAAGGAATGAGTGTAGATATACACTTCTGTGTAAAAACATGCGAAGCAAACATCACTAAAAGTTGTTGCCCCCATTTTATGTGATTGCTACATTTTACACAAGCGGTTTGGTAAAGGCCTCGGAAAAGTGGGCAAAAGTGCAAACTAATAATTGCCATTGGAAAAATAAACAGCACTGGGGGTCAAGAAAAGAGCTTAATAGCACGGCCTGATGCAGGTCTGCAGCTGGAACCTGTTCCAAAGTCGAAACTGTTTGGTAGTTCCTTTTTCATCATTTAGGGTTCTGGGAATTTGCATTTCAGTTCTCAGTATTGAAGACCCAGTTTCTGGGATGAATATTCAATTTTTTAACGAGGCCAACAAGTAAATTAAGTAATTGCGTTGGAAAAGTGTGTTTTATTTTAAAAGCAGCTCTAGAGTCTGAAATATCTAGTCAAGTTAAAGACAGAGAAGAGGTCTGGCTTTCTTTTGGGACCGAACCCGAGTGACATACTAAGTGATAGTTGAATACGGTACTTAAATAATGAATGTGGGTCGAACAACATTCGCAGCTGTGTCCTTGGCACTAAATGAGTCTTATTTTAGGTCACAAAACAACAAAACACTTTCTAAAACCTTGACGGTTTAGTGCACTGCGAGTGTTGTGAACTCAAGAGCGGGCTGACATTAAGACATTTCTTGGAGAAAAGAAAAATGGTATTCTTAGTTTTGAAATTCATGGAGCAGCGACACCACACGAGAAAATGTTAATGCAGTGAAATGCCTGAGGTATGCACATGATAACAAAATCCCTGGGAGGATTACTCAAATAAACAAAAATATGCCGGGGTTTTGTGCAGATTTTAACTGGGGGATGGAAAACGCATTTTTTATGACACACCCTAGGTCAGCAGTTTGAAAGGGGTCAAGCAGAGCAACTGAGAAAACCCTGCTAAAGTTCACAGAGAGTGCAGTCCACAAAGGAAGAAAGGGCAGCTCCCACGGACGGGGAGGGGGCACCGGAGCACTCAGCCGAGATCTTTTCTCCAAAGAAAACATGTCTGCGGGATGCATTTCCAGTTTGTCTCTGTCAACATTCCTCGTGTATGCCCAGGGGACAGAGAGAGCTGTCACCCGCCGAGGGCACAGCAGGCCGTCGACAATAACAGCAAAACAAACTAATTCACAGCAGACACTAAAAAGAATAAATGCTTCAGTGACTTCTTACGTAGTGGATGGCCACAGTCACAATGCTTACTCATCAAAATGTTGCCAGTTTAGCGCTACAAATGTGTGATTACACGCAGAGCGCTAGAGTCTTTTGCAGGGCTCACAATGCAACAGTCTCAAGGCCCCACCTTGGTGTGAATGGAGACCGGCGCCTGGGAAGCACCATTATCACAGATCACAAGATATCCCGAGGCAGGCCAGCATTTTCAACAAGCATTCGGCCACGCGGCCGTAAAAGTAACAGCCACGCGGCCGTGAAAACGAAAGTAATAGCGATCGCGATCAAAGCAAAAGTGATCGCGATCGCTTGGACGGGAGCGCTGTGTGGCAAGCACGCGAGTGGTGCGCACGCAGCAGTGATTGCCGGCTGCGCGCGTGCACGCTCACGTGCACTCAAGCTTTAGGCCACAGGTAGCACTTTAAAAATCCCAACTACAAAATGTCTCTCCGAGCCAGCGCATGCACTGGCCTCAGCGAGACCTAAAAACAAAACCCGTCAAATGAGCATGTTTAAATCCGAATGCAACAAAAAGGTTTTGTGTATTGAAAAAAAAACACATGTAATGTCTTGCTAGCTGTGGTAAAGCATGAGTGTAGAGAGCCTACGATAATTCAGGTGGTGTAAGTAAAATTGACAAGTAGGCACGTTAGTGCAAATTGCTTGCATGCATTAGTTTATGAGAATGTGTTACTGGTTATACAAGAAAATGATGTATTTAAGAAAAAACACATGTAATGTCTTGCTAGCTGTGGTAACTGAGGGGTGTATGGGTAGAATTTCACAAAGCTTACACCGGGAGACAACCTAATAAAACATTTATTTGATACACGTGCTTTAGCTTTTGGGAAGACTATGCCACCCCCACCAGCCCTCCGGCTCTACCTAGACAAGTAATCTGGACTAGAGGAGGATGAGAGTACTTGTGACAGATACTCACACACTTCAGGGTTATAAATCTAGCGGAAGGGCGGATGATGTTCCATGGAAGATGCCGTTGTAGAAAAAGGTTCAATAGAAGATTTTTCGATTGAGGCAGAACTTAATCTGAGCAGATGATTTGTGTGCCATGCTAAATGGAAAGTGCTCAGTCTGAGGTAACACTTTAGGGAAGGGTTCGATTTCATTAATGCTGTTAGTGGGTCCCAAAAAGCTTACGCCTACATTAAAAGCAAATCACACAAAGCAGAGCGTCCCTGAACTGAGTTCCGTGCTAAAAATGCATGAACAAAGGGCCGTCCGTTCCGCCGCGGCTGACGTGCCGATTGTGCGGAGCGCGGACCCTTCAGTTTCCAGTCACGTCCAGTATACACTTCCGGGGAGGACACTGTCTAGTTGTCCGCCAGATATATATTATTTAAATACCCCGATGGTGCAGGCGCGCAGCGGACTTAAATAAGCCCTGCTAGCGCCCTGCACCTTTACAGCTCTACTCATGCCAGTTTTGATGTCAACTTTTTAAAGAACTTGTCTTTTTATTGCGCACATGTTTTTTAGCTTAATGTAGTTCTTGTATTGTTTCAATCTTACTTGTTTCGCTGCTATTACCGCCTTTTGCACATTCTGCTCGTTTGTTTCTGCTTCAGGGCCGCCCCGGTCCGCCGTGGCTGACATGCCGATTGTGCGGAGGGCGGACCCTTCAGTTTACAGTCACGTCCATTATACACTTTCGGGGAGGACACTGTCTAGTTGTCCGCCAGATATATCTTATTTAAATACCCCGATGGTGCGACAAGCCCGTCTGCTCCCGTCCGCGCCTGGACCGCACCTGGTGCCCAAAAGCTTGGTCAATTGCGCTCCCAAACCATCAGATACTCTATTAGAGAGCTACATTCTCTTCACAAAACGAGGGAAAATTGTTGTGTGGTAGGTCCTGGGGTTAGCACTGCTAGCTGCGCATGCGGTTTTTCACTTCCGCAAGTGCAAAAGAGCTCTGCCTTGCAATCGCCCCAGAGTTCAAAGAATCATGTCTTCCATGATAGATCCTTGCTTTATGGTGGTCTTGTTAATGCTAGATCACTGGTGAAGCATAGATACGAAATAGCTCACACTATAGAAAACTTGGGTTTGGACATTCTTTTCATTACAGAAACTTGGGCTGATGCTGCTTCAGATCCTGATTTTATCACTGCCACTCCTGCGGGTTTCAGAGCGATTAGAGTGGACAGGCCATTAAAACGAGGTGGTGGAGTGACTATTATTTTTAGAGAACATTTTTTAGTCACCTACTATCCTGTGTCTACTCCTTTCTATGAGGCTCTCCAATTTACATTTGTACCTAGTCCTAAATTGACCTTCAAAGGCATCTTATTGTACCGACCACCAGGTACGAGAAGTGCCTTTTTAACCAATCTTGACACCCTGCTTGAACCTATTTTCTTAAATAAGGACTTTACCATCCTTGGGGACTTTAACTTCCATCTGGAAGATTTTGATAATAGAGAGACAGTGATGCTTTCAGATGCCTTAGGAGCGCTAGGGCTAATCCAACTAGTGCAATCATCCACTCATGAGGCCGGTCACATGCTGGATGGTGTTTTTTTCCTCAGCCCATGGGCTTACAGTGAAAGAAATCCTCCCTCTGTTATGGTCTGACCACTTACTTATCAAGTTTAGTCTTCCATGCATCATGAGCGGACAGGCTAGCATTAATAAGCCACCCGTCTCTACCTGTAAAGTATGGAATAAAGTGGACAAAATAATCCTTCGTACCCACTTAGAAGCCTCGTGTCCTCAATTTCAAGGCCATGTGGACATAGCTGTTACCAATTACACGAATTGGATTTCTGAGGCAGTTAATGCCTCGGTACATACTAAAATAATGTCCGGAAATAGGACCACCCCATCTGCTCCTTGGTTTTCTGAATCACTTCGGAAGGAAAAACAGAACTGTCGCCGATTGGAACGGCTTTGGCGAATAAACTATTGTGAGTCGGGAAAGCAAGCTTATAAGACAGCCTTAATGAATTACAAAAAATACTAGAAAAGAGTAATTATTTCACTAAACAGATTGAGTCAGCTAATAGTTCCTCAAAGGAACTATTTTCGGTTATCAATAAACTTACCATTTCCAATAATACAGGAAAGAAGGTCAATCAAAAATTCTGTAATGACATTGCGGCAACTTTTAAATCCAAGGTTTTGGATATCTTCAAAATCTTTAAGGATGGATCCGGCCCTTGTCTTTCACAGGTGCTTGGTCCAGACCTTAACAATTGCACTTTTTTCAGATCTTCTCCGGTCTCTGCAGAAGTAGTAGGAAAACATATAAATGAAGCCAGGTCAGGATCTCCTTTGGACCCATGCTCACCAGCACTTCTCAAAGGATTAGTAGATCTGGTGAATTCTGGGCTTGCGGAAATTTTTAACTCGATATTAGATTCTGGCATCTTTCCAACTAAGTGGAAGGAAACGTCTATCCTTCCTTTATTAAAAAAGCCTATTTTAGATGCCACCAACCCCATTAATTATCGACCTATCGCCAGACTACCCATGCCAGCTAAGATAGTGGATACAATTATGAACATTCAACTGTCTCAATTTATTAATGAGAATTATTTGCTGGACCATTCCCAGTTCGGTTTTCGTAAGGAACACAGTACGGAAACAGCGCTTATTAAAGCAACCGAAGAGATCAGAGCGGTGATGGATGGAGGAGGCACAGCTGCTCTTGTGCTCCTTGATCTATCTGCCGCTTTTGATACAGTTGATCACACTCTTCTGGAACATCAGTTGGAGAAGCTGGGAGTGGGTGAAGCGGCCCTGGCACTGCTGTCCTCATTCTTAAAGGACCGGAGATCCACGGTGTCTCTTGACGGATTCAACTCGGCCTCTTACATTTTGCCTTGTGGGGTCCCTCAGGGCAGTTCGTTGAGCCTCTCTTTGTTTAACATCTATGTCTCTGAACTGGCCCCATTGATCCGGGAATTCGGATTTAGTCTGACGGCATATGCCGATGACACCCAGATTGTGGTAGCTGCATACAAACATCAAATCTCCCCTTTTCAGCAGTTTCAAAACTGCATGAGTACTATTAACAAATGGATGAGTACACATTGCCTCAAACTTAATTCCGATAAAACGGAAGTCTTGATTTTTGGCAACATGCAGCCAACCTGGAGCAATCTGTGGTGGCCGGCGGAGATGGGTATACCTCCCAAACCAGCTGCGAAGGTAAAGAATCTGGGTGTACTGATCGACAATAGATTAACACTCTGTCAACAGACTAATGCCGTAGTCTCCGCATCATATTTTCTTCTAAAGAAAATAAGGAAGATATTTTCGTACATCCCGGTGGATACTAGGAAAACAATAGTCACATCACTTATTCAATCTAAACTAGACAACTGCAATGGGCTATACCTGAATGCCCAGAAACAGTGCCTAAAGAAGCTTCAAAGGATTCAAAATTCTGCCGCACGTTTATTGCTCAATATTCCTATGCATATAACGGTATCTAATGAAATCCGCAATTTGCACTGGCTCCCTGTACTTCAGCGCATCAAATTCAAGGCACTATGTCTTGTCTATAAAGCCTTGAATCATACAGGCCCTTCTTTTCTTCAGAATCTTTTCGTATGGTACCAACCGACCAGGCATCTTCGGTCGATGGGGGAAAGACTGCTGTAGGTGCCTAGAATTCGTACTGCCCATTGGGGTGGCCGTAGTTTCCATTACGGCACATCTAAACTCTGGAATTCTATTCCACTGGAACTTAGGAATGCAGTTCTTTAACTGGTTTTAGGAAAAAATTAAAAACTTGGGGGCATATTATCAAGCCAGGCGATAAAATTATCGCCGCTTTAGCGGCAGAAAACTGCCGCTAAAACGGCGATAATGGGCTTGATAATATGCTCTATGGAATTCCAATTGAAGCCCATGTTAAATGTGAAGGACATCTAACATGGGCTTCAATCGGAATATTATCAAGCCCATTATCGCCGTTTTAGCGGCAGTTTTCTGCTGCTAAAGCGGCGATAATTTTATCGCCTGGCTTGTTAATATGCCCCCTGGCTTTTTCAGTATTAGGTGCAGAGCATGTTGATTGGAGTTCCCAGCGCCAAGACACTCGTGGGTATTCGTGCGCTTTTATAAATCTCATTAACATAACATAACAAACAAACCCTTGAGTGAAGTGGTGTCGGTGAACCCTAAAAGCATACACATACATGAAATGCTGAGGGAACCACACGTGTGTGTGGCCGCGAAAGTGAAAGTAATTAGGCCAGTGATGCGGAGGAAGAGATGAGAAAGGCAGATGGTGGCATGCAAGAGAACGTGCACGCAAGCTTTATGCCAGGAAAAGCTTGTGGGTAGCACTTTGAAAAGCCCCTTACTAAAAGTCGAGCAGCAGCGCATGTGCTGCTCTAAGCTCGACCTAAAAAGGGAGAGTGGCCCTCACCAACCCTTTTTCTGCTCCCCCCCCACTCTTGATGCTTAATGTATATTCAAAGGCTTGGCCAACTCAAGTTTCGTCCAAAGTAAATACAGTTCTATGTCCCTGAAGGACAATTAAACTCCGTCCCCCGAAAAAACTCTGTGTCTTCATACGCAAATCCAAATGTGCCACTCTACCCATACCAAGTTACCTACAGAGGAATGCACCAACTTATTCAGCTGCCTCATAACGCCATCTATCGCTGTTGGTTTGATGGCTCTGCACCAGGGCCTTTCAGAAACAAACTCAGTCCAAAGCACATGGCAACTGGACTATTAACACAGTGGCGGCTCGCAGAGAGTGCTGAGGGGCAGTGAGGCGAGGCAGGGAGGGGCAGGGTGGGGGGGTAGTGGAGTTGGACATACGAGGGCCAGGAGTAAAGTAAGTAAATAACTAAATAAAACTATTTACCTTGCGCTCGCTGCATCGCCGAGTTGGCGATGCAGCAAGCGCAAGGTAAATAGTTTTATTTAATTAGCAACTGAAAGATGGCCAGTCGACCTTTGCAAAAAGCCTTCAGATGCAAGGAAACCTGAGTAGCCATATTTGTTGTAACTTTTGATCCGTTTGAGCTAGAAACAATTTTTTTTTGTTAAAGCTGTTTCTTGTTGTTTGCCTGCCTCTGCTTGTTTGTGCACCGCTTCATCTTTCCTTACGGCCGCTGGCCGTCATGCATAACTATAATTGTCTGTGATCAGGCTAAAGCAGACTCTACCATTTATCTTCATGCAGGGTAAGAGTCTCACCAGCGGCAGAGTGTTGCTTTTTGAAATGCACACATTAAAAGGCTAATACAGCTACTGCTTGTCTTTTATATCCTCTCTCTGGGCTTGTTCACCATTTAAGAAAACAAAAAGGTGATGGGAGCTGTGGTTGAATTAATCTCAGTCACTGTTAATAACCTGGGACAAAGTCCAGTTCCAGGGCATGATTATTTTGCCCACAATGACACAGAGACCAAGCCATATTCAAGTTAACACTAGTCTTGCTTCAACAGGAACAGTCGAGAACGCATTGCTAAACCAGGTCGCCTCCAGAGGGAACACAAACAAGCCCAGACTAGTTTTAGCATGTTTTCTATGGCACAGTGTGCACAGGACCCACCTCTTGAAATACCTGCCGTACTGGAGAAAATAAAAAGATGATGTGTGGAAAGCTTACATTAATCTAGGCCACAGCATGCCAGACCATCATTTTTTAGCTGACTATGCTACTCTAGACTGGGAGCAGCCATATGCAAATCTGTAATATCTGTGCCCCAATAGGAACGTTCCAGCCTGAATTTCCTCGAGACAGAAGCATAAGCAACCCCAGACTGCTTATGCCCTTCTTTAGCATCTCTCTGGGTTTTTCATTCAAGTGTTCTCTTCTGAGGCTCTCTCCTAATTTATTTCGGGTGCCACCATCCCTCAATGCCTAGAGGCCTTTCTTCACCCTATCTCTCTCTGTCTCACTTAGGTGTTCTAACACTTGTTCTGGGGCACCATACCCCTCAACAACATCTAGCATGCGGCTGGCTACACGTTTTTTTTATCCTTGCCCTAGGTTAAGGCCCTTTTGGTTTCAGTTAGCGTCTGTCTTGAATTTGGCTACGGGGGCACCAATTGATTTAGATCCAGCCATGGTACTTTTTTTTTTTTTTTTGTAAATAATGGGCAATCTCTGAATGTACCGAAATCAGGACATAGGTTCTTGGCAATTGTTTTTTATTAATGCCCGCTCTCTGATTTTGAAAATGTGGCGAACCTGTAGGGTTTCAGTTTATCAAGAATGGCTGAGTAAAATGATTAGGATGAATATTTGCAATTAATCATTGTAATTTATCTTATCTAATTTATATGCACTTTATTATGATAATGGCTTTTTTAGCGATGAATTTCCATCTTCTTAGTATTTTTTTTATTTTGCACTGTACTCTACCTGAAAGAAGTAATAGAAATGAAATGAAAATGTTTCTATTCTAATTTATATGCACATTTTTAGGGAATCTGAGTAATGAATTTCTGTTTTTTTTTAATTCCTGCATTTTACCGATAACTAAATCTGCCCTGTCTTGAAGGAAAGTATAACTTTTAATGTTCGCTATTTATGTATAACTATTTATTTCCCATTGTACATTCTTATGAATTATGATTGATGATTGTAATGTTTCTGATCTAGTCAAATAAAAAAAATGAAAAACAACATCTAGCATCTTTAGTTTCTGTCGTTTTTTCCGAAGGACATAGGCTGATAATTCACAGCACCAGAAAACACTATTATATATCAGTGCACTTTATAATACTTTTTTTTTCATTCTATCTGTGTCTCCGGGTCTTATTTCCACTTCCTCTCACTCTCTCCTTCACTCTTTGAGTGATTCTCTCATTTCTTCCCTTGGTCGCTGGTGCTCCCTTTCACATTGTCAAGCCATTTTGCGTAGGAGGGGACCTCTTGAAATCGATTCACTTTTTTGCCCAAAAACGTGCATGCTTTACATTGCTTTGAATTGCTACGCGGGTTCGTTTGGCGATTCCCTTGCGGGAGCGAGCGGCGCCATCTGTTAGCAATTATCGCGCTCGCTCCCGCAAGGTAAACGCTGCGCGTCCCTGATCTCGGCCGCACTCCCCTCACCCCTCCCACTTGTTTAACTTCCACAAAGGCAGATGCGGTTTCGCTTTCGTTTAAATAGTCACCCCGTTTCAAGTTGCTCACACCTTTGTACACGGGTGCCACACGCCGCTTGCTTTGAGGTTCGGTCGAAATTGCTTAACTTTATAATGAAAGAAGTCAGTCAGGCGACTGATGCAACGTGCGCCCTTCTGTGAGCTGCATTGGTGTATAGTCTCAGAGCACAATGTTCCTAAATGTGTACTCTGTGAGTGTGTTGATTTCACTGCCACTGGCCCGGGAGAGTGAGTGCGCCTGGTGGGCTGCCCGGAGGCTTTGTGTCAACTTCACCGCGCTGAGAGAGGAGAGCCTTCGAGGCGTTGCCTAGTAACGTGGGAGCTCTTCTACCAGGAGCCGCGCTGGGATCCCTGAGCGCGACGAGAGCCTCCCAGCTGACAGAGGAACCACCTGCAGGCTGCCGCCAAACGCAGGAGAGGAAACAACCCCCCAGGTAACGCTCGGGCTGATGTGCTGATGTGCCGAGTGCAGCATGCGTGTTAGCCTGGGGGGTTGTAAACCTGCGAGGACCTGGCGGCTGGGGAGTCAGAGAGGCAGCGCCCTCTTTGTGGTTAGCGTACACGCTCGCATCGTGAAGGGCGAGATTCAAGAGGCAACGGTCGGGACAATCGTCCATCCGGTGATTCCAAAGTGCAGCTGCAGTGGGGGCATTTAAAAGAACGGTGCCCCGTGTGAATTAAGGTGCAGTCTCGGCCGTACTCCCCTCACCCCTCCCACTTGTTTAAATTCCACAAAGGCAGACGCGGTTTCGCTTTCGTTTAAATAGTCACCCAGTTCCGAGTTGCTCACACCTTTGTACACGGGTGCCACATGCCGTCTGCTTTGAGGCTCGGTCTAAATTGCTTAACTTTATAATGAAAGAAGACAGTCAGGCGACTGATGCAACGTGCGCCCTTCTGTGAGCTGCATTGGTGTATAGTCTCAGAGCACAATGTTCCTAAATGTGTACTCTGTAACCTCCCTCCCCACGGTGCCAGTAAAAATCTCGTACACCTGGCAGCATGCCCGTATTGTCTGAAGCTTTACCACATATACCTGTTTTCACTGTCACAATTCCAAGAAAGTGGTTCATTGCTGATCTCATGCTATCTGCCGGGCTGCGTCAACACATCATGGTTTCGCATTCGTTTAAATAGTCACCCCGTTCTGAGTTGCTCACACCTTTGTTACAGATCAAAGCGCTTTTACCCTCGTGCAGCCTTAAACCCCCCTCTTTCTAGAGATCAAGACACAAGAAATGTCTGTGCTGAAGTCCGCCATCCTGGCTACTGAGTGCCTTTTCTCTTTTCAGATATGTCCGCTATGAGAATATGCTGGCCAGCCTCAGCGGGGGCTTGGTGTCCACACTGGTACTGCACCCCTTGGACCTCGTCAAGATCCGCTTTGCAGGTAACGTCTCTTACCTATCCCTCTTTCACCATTCTCAATCCTCTGGTTTATTGTATGTGACGTCCCTGGTTGAGTGCCCATGCTCACCATCGGGATATGCCTCCACGGTGCCCTGTAAGAACTGTAGTGGTTAAAGTTGTGATGTTTGTGGCCCAACAATAGTAACCGGGGAAAAAATTAATGCGGAACATGTTTGAAGCTTGCAGGATTGTAAACGTTTTTTTGTCAAATAAGGGGGATTAAAAAGAGTTGCCACTAAACGCGAGAGTTGCAGCAGATTTTCCATATAACCTATATGGGAATTGTTTTGGTGTTGCTCGAGTGACCACGCAGCCACATACATATATGTGAGTAAATCATATCACAAATGTACCTCCACATTTTGTGAGCCCAAAGAGGGGATTTAGACGTCTAAAACTGGCCATTTGGTACTTGAGTTCAAATAAGATGTGCAAATGGCTTTGAAAACGTAGTCCAGAGATTGTAAATGTTTTATTTCAAATTACAGAATCCAAGTCTGTCGATCTTTATGTCAGCTGATAGAATTTAAAATCACTGGAAATCTGCCAATTTAGGGGAGGAAACATAGTTATATATCAGGGGGTGGACAGAGGTTGTCATTGGAAAGGTGTGAACGGTCACAAAGTTGTACCTATGCATTTGCACAACGATACCCAGTAGTTTTTCACACCCAGCTGGTACACCTCCTCCTAGTGCAAACAAGCATTGGCATAGCCAATCGGTCTAGCCTTTGGGACCTTATAAGTATTTAATTATGCAGCACAATATCTTGGTGCAACATCAACTGTTGCATGGCTAAACACTTATAATGTCCCAAAGGCGAGACCTATTGGCTATGCCAATGCTTGTTTATTTTCCTAATAACTTTGTCTGTTTGACGAATCTGCACAAAACTTTACAATACAGAAGTTCATGTTATGTTATGTGCATTTGAAAGGCACACGTGCCGTCCGGGAGGTGATCCTATTGCCATAAGAAGGGGATAGCTGCCCTCACTGTGGCCTATAGATTTTCAGTTTCTTGCCAAATTCCAAGATTGAGCTGGCAGCACTGATGTGTAGGGGGAGGTTGTTCCAGGAATTTGAAGCCATGTAAGAAAAGGTACGGCCACCAGTTCTGGCTCTATGGATGCAGGGGACATGGGCAAGCATGAGATGGGCTGAGTGGAGGAGTATTGTGGGCTTGTGGAAGCTAATGCGGTTGTTCAGGTATGCAGAATCCTGTAGGTGTAGTGCTTTACATGTATGTGTGCGATGTTTGAAGAGGGCACATTTGTGTATGGGGAACCACATAAGGTATTTGAGGTGTTTATATATGTGAGTGTGGCAGTGGCATAGCAAGGGGAGGCAGTCTGCCTCGGGCAGCACAAGTTTTGGGGGCGGCAGACTCCTCCCGCTCTTCTCTGCTGTTTTGGGGCGGCAATCGCCAGCACCCCCACTCTACATCCGTCGTGGTTGGTAATTGTGGGATCTCACTAGCCCCTGCCCCTGTAAGCCATGCAGCCACGAACGGCAAACGCAGGGACCGCCACAGGAGGCCAAAGGACTAGCTAAGCCACTGGAGTGTGGAGTCAAGGCTTGAGAGTGAGTCTGGCTTCTATATTCTGAATGATCAATATCTTCCGAGCCATATAGATAGATTGGACTCCTCACAACACGATCTGTCAGGCTTTCTAGTATCAATGTTAGCACTACATATTACCGTCCTATCGATAAATACACACGCTGGGAGTTAATTGCTGAATACGAAAACATGTATTCCTTGAACTACAACTCCCATGAGCCTACGGGCCCGCAAGTAGTCTTTACGGGCCCGCGAGCAGTTCCTGACTCGTGAGGTCATCAAAATGGGCCAAGAAATTAGGATAATTACCAACACCGGTTATGCCAAGGCTGCCCGGGGGGCCACGTAGGGGACCCTCCAACAGGGCGGCCGCCTTAGTGCCACAGGAAGGCACAGGAGTCTGCCGACTACGCTCCCTGGGCGTGGGACCAGGGGGACTTCCGGCTGGCCATTTCCGGTAGTGGGAGGGGGACAGGGGTACATATACTATCCCCCGCCCACTGGGCAGTCTCTTGACCGCTGCCCGTCTCGCCTGCGACTCCTGCCCTGACATCGACTTTGAGGACCACGAGGTTAGTTCGCCCCTGATAACAATTGAATTGAGGTGGTGACTCGCTCCTCGCATCTGTGCCCTGGTCTCCGTGGGGTTAGCGGATTTGACTCCGGGTGACTGGGGGCCAGAAAAGGCGTACGGGGGCCTGGAGTGGTTCCGAAAGCGGCAGTCACGCTGGCCTCACCGCAGCGGGCGTGCATGCCCTCGTGTAGGGGGAGGGAGGGGGATTCTTCGGGAGCTCGACTGCCTCACTTGCAGGTCTTTGTAATCTGAGGCAATGTCTGGGCTCTAGTCGGAGGGGCCGGCCCTGCACGTGTAAGCGGGCGCGGGCAGGCCTTACTTGCATGGAGGCGAGCCTTGGGCCAGGGCTGGTAGTGACCCGCCTGTCGCCATCGCCCCCCACTTCCTCCGGGGCAGGGAATTTAGCGGGGCCTCAAGTTCCAGGCGGACCGACTGACTGAATGTGGACACACTGAATGCGTAATGTAAATACGGTGCTATGTAAAGCGCTCCAATACCTTCGGGTCGAGTTAGCGCTATATAAATATGCAACAACATCTGTCCCTTGGGAGTGCATGGCTCGCTATGGGTCTCGGGGGGGTGGGGGGAGGAGGGGTAGCGGCGACATCATCTGCATGTTCGCGCCCCCCCTCCTTGAACAGGCATGCCGGCGATGCCATCCGGTCAGATCCATGCCGTCTCCTTATGCGTCTCTGGGTCCCCTCGGACTGGGCAGGGCAACTCCTCCACCTCAATGGCCTTCCGCGGCCAGGGTGGTTGACACGGTTCGAGTCCCGGTGTTGGCGGTAGGTTGGCATTACCTTGAGGGGCAATGGCGTACTTAATTTACCAAGGCCCCCTTCGTCTTGTTCCCGGGGGGTTGTCTATTTGGTCTTCAATTGTAACAGGCTTTATTTATAAGTGTACTACAAGCCATTGGAGCGGCAGCTTGGAGCACCTTCCCCGGTTTGGTGCCTCCAGCCTCGCGAGGTCGACGCAGGCGTGGTGCGGCTGGGTGTGTCTGGCGAAGCCAAGGGGTGAGGAGTGGTGTGCCCTGTGGCGGCATCTGTGGGTCAGGCCTCGGAGTGCGGGGTGGCTCCCGCGGCACAGCTCGGGCAGTTAACAGGGCTCTTGAGTATTGTTTCTCCTATCTGGGCATCCTGCATGCTTGGGGTATGGTTGTTCGAGGGGGGGCATGAGTTAGGTGTGCCAGCTGTCTGGTGGCGCGAGAGGACCGCTGCGCGGCTTGTACAGAGACAGGGTTTGGGCCCCCCCACCCCTGCCGCGATGTTAGTCCTTCATTGCGTTTTTTACCACAGCCATGGGGCATGTCGTAGCTATACGCTGAACTGGGATAGGGCACAGTCGGGGGTAGCTTGGTGTGTTTTGCGCGTTGTTGTTAGCGTGTTTCTGCTGTTGTACCAGGGGCAGATACTTTACACCGGGCCTAGCGGGTTGTAATGTCCAGTGACCTTGCGTTGTGTGGGTTCTGGGCAGCACTTATCTCTTGTGCCAGGTACAAGGGAGGTGGGGCACAGGCCAGTGCTAATGACCTTGGGGGAAGCAAAAAAAAAAACATCTACGCGTCTTTACTCAGCTGCCGCATGCAGGGGCTAGTAGCAAGGAGGCTACGGGATCTGCGGCTGCTTAACCTATTATTTGTCTTACAGGATCGCGAGGAATTACAACATGACAACCAGTCTACAGGGACACGCGGCCCGCTTTCTCAGGTAGGGTTGCGTGGTAAGCAAAGGCACGAGGGCAGATTGGGGCACGGGCAACAGCAGGCCAACAAGATGGTCGCAGCAGACAGAGTGCGGGGGGAAGAGTTTCAAACGGACGCCGCTGTACCGGGCTTAGCCTGCCGTGGGTTTACACACACAGGGTCCCGTTCCTAACTAATTTTGTCTCCCTAGCAGGTCAAGAACAGAAGGGTGACTTGGACAAACGTTTGATCAACCTCGCCCCCTTAACCCCTACTCCCCCGACAGGGAACAAGCTCAGGACATAGGTATGGGATATCCTGGTAACATAAGCTGCGCCTTAATCAGGGCATGACGGGTTGGGGGAGAGAGGAGTTCCCTCGCCCAGGCTATGTGAAATGAGTTGGCCAGGGGCAGCCCACCCTCCACGCCTCCCGTGATGGGAGGCAGATGTGCAGGGGCAGCCCAGGGTGTGGGGGGTGAAAATTAATTTAATTTTACTTCTGTTCCACCACAGATCTCACCAAGGACCCAGTGAGCTGCTGCGATTAAACTCGCTAGCGACATTAGGGAGGTTTGCAAGAGCATAAGGGACAACAGGGGTAATTGTGCACGGCGAATGACAGGGTCCAAGAAAACGGTGTGGGGGGCAAGCTAACCTAACTTCTGCTTCATCTCCACTACAGAATTCATTGAAGTACCCTGCGAACAACATCTTTCAAGCACATTAGCTCAGATTCACGCATAGTAAGTACAGGCGCAGGTCAGAGTGTCGCAGAAGGGACAACTGGAGGATATAGGTATATAGGGATATAGGGAGTGCCTGTTCTCGATGGTCTAGGTTGTAGCTCACAGCTGTTTTTCTTCCAGATTGAGTCGGCCAGATCAGGAGTGATGAATAGCCAGGGATCCCCTTCGCTTTTCACGCTGACGTCCCAAGTAGAGGAAACACAGCAAGGCACTCCCCAAGACGCACAGCTAGCAGCCATCATCGAACTCGCCAAGACCAAGGGATTGGCCTGGGCTGCTGACCTATTGAAGGCGAGCAACCCGGAAGACTCTGGGGTCATCTGTGGGGGGTCAAACACAGAGCAGGAGCCTAGCGAAGAAGCAGGCCCTTCCCGGTCCAAGCGGATTCGCAGGGCAACAGTTAAAGATTACCCGGCGGATGTGCCGCCACCGAAGAGCCGAGCAGTGGCCACTCCCCGAAGTGCCCCGCTGCCCGTTCCCCTGCCTGTGACTCAAGGACTAGCCCCCCCCTGGCCGGTGGCACGCCTCAAGTGAACTTCGCAACTACTGAGTATTTGGGTAAGCTCACTGACACTTTAAGGAGCTTCATGGAAGAGGTCAGATCTGGTCTCGCGGGGGCGGGCGCAACTGCTGGAGCCGCCACTGCAAACAATCTGGGGGGAGGGTTAGCAGCGGCAGCGAATGTGTGGGCTCTCCAAGGGAAAAGCACTCATGTACAAGAATTGTCCCCCCCGGGGGGGCACCCGTGTTAGGAATTCAGACTGGGACTGATTTACAAGGTACTAGGAAAGAGGCGGTAGCTGCTGGGTCAGTTGGTGTCCTTGGGCTAGTTAACCAGACTCTGACTGCCCCAAATGTAGGACCGGCAGCGGGGATTAGTGGGAGCCAACATGTCGAGGTGGGGGCTCGTCGGCAGCGGGGCCAGTGGCCACCAACACCCAGGCCGTACACAGCATTCCCCCAGTTGCTCCTTCCACGGCATCCCAGCCGGGTGCAACAGCTAATGCACTGGCAGTACAGTCTCCGCCGTCGCTAACAGGGCACAAGCCGGTCTCTCACGCGCCACTCTTGTCAGGCCACAGCTCCTTGTCCTGGGAAGTGTCACTTGCTGTTAAAGAATTCATATGGAGGCGTGAATTCCTAGACATTTTTTCCCTGCTCCTGCTTGGCCAACATGGCCAAGACGCCTGGAGGGTTGGGGGAAAGATGAGGACAAGAAAATCAGGTTCCAGGCATGGCCGGAGAAGTCTATTGACAGCTGGTTATCTGCCTTCTCCATTTTCCAGTCAGTGATCCTGGAAAAATTCCCAGAGCAAGAGCAGGCGCTTGTGCTATACCAAAGACTGATACATACAGAAGCACAGAAGTGGGGAGGGGTCAGGGTGGCTGAATTACGACTGCGAATTTAGGAAGAAGATGGCAGTATGCCCGGAGATGGAGTGGGACCAAAAAGAGGTTCAGTTGTGGATGGACCATATGGGATCCCGCAGGGCGCAGACCACAGTTATACAGCCTAAGGCACAAGGGGGGGCACATACAGGTCAAGGGTACTCACAGACAAGCACAAGGCCTTTCAAGCAGCCCTTTTGAGGGGCGCATAGGGGGGCCACAGAGGGGGGTTTAAGAGGGTGTCTCCGGGGACTTGCAATCTCTTTAACTGTGGGGCATGCTCATGGGGGATCAAGTGTAAGTTCCAGCATGTGTGCAGCAAATGCGGGGGCCGACACCCCTCGACTTCATGTCTGTCCAAGCAGGATAAGAAACCCTCAGACATTGGTAAACAGGACAGTTGAGGTAGTACTGACTGAAGCAGAAACACCTACCCTTCCAACACATGACCCGCCCCGCAGCATCCCAACCGCTCTTGCCATTTCTCTTAAACGTAGTCATCCCCTGGCATTACCCAGCACGCCAGCTCCCCCCACATGCAAAGGGCTGTCACCAGTGATCTTGAGCAACATCCTCCCCTTTCTCAGACGGTATCCCAACAAAGTAGACGGGGCGCTATTGCTGGGTGGGTTCTCAGAAGGTTTCGTGATCCCTTATGTGGGCCCCATGTCTTGCACGGAGGCGGACAACCTCAAGTCAGCCAGGGACCTTCCGTCAGTAGTGCAGGCTAAAGTCAGGAAGGAGCTAGAACTGGGGAGGGTAGCGGGGCCATTCAGGGAGCCACCACTGGACAACTTTGTTGTTTCCCCGCTGGGGTTGGTACCTAAGAAGGAACCGGGGGCCTACAGACATATTCATCAGCTATCCTACCCGGAGGGGGACTCAGTCAACCATGGGCTCCAAGAGGGTGCTTGCTCAGTGTCATACTGTACTCTGGATGTGGCTCTGGACCTAGTCAGGAGGGCTGCAAGGGGGCCTGGTTAGCAAAGGCGGACATTGAGTCGGCGTTCCGCTTGCTACCAGTGCACCCAAGCAGCCAACACCTGCTGGGTTTTAGGCTAGATGGCTGGTAATTTTTTGACAAATGCATGCCCATGGGGTACGCGGTGTCCTGTGCCTTCTTTGAGGCATTCAGTTCCTTCTTGCAGTGGGCGCTACAGGAAACCTTTGGGGTGGCAGGGGTTTCCCACTACTTGGATGGTTTCCTTTTCATTGGGCGGGATGGCACGCAGGAATCCAAGGCGGCACTCTCTGATTTTCAGACCCTCGCGAAGTATCTCGGGGTCCCCCTAGCTCCAGGGAAGACCGAGGGCCCTGCGCAGGTACTTACGTTCCTAGGGATTGAACTGAACATGGTTTTAGGCAAATCCAGGCTGCCGCCAGACAAAGTTCGGGATCTAGGACAGCAGATTCGCTCCGCTGGCTTTCATTCAGAGCCTCCTTGGGAAATTCAACTTTGCTGCCAGGGTAATTCCTGCTGGGAGGGTCTTTGTGCGCAGGATAGCCAGAGCCACGGCTTCGGTAAAAAAGAAGCACCACATGGTGAAACTGAGCAGAGGCATGAGAGAGGATCTACTAATGTGGGCGGACTTCTTGGACAACTTTAATGGGTCTGTCATCTGGCGCACACCCTGGGGCAACAGCGCGGAGCTGTCGTTGTTCACTGACGCGTCCGGAAGGAAGGGGTTCGGTGCGATCCTGGACAGGGAATGGTGTGCTGAGAGGTGGCCGAACGCTTGGCACAAGAGAAAGATAACTTCCAAGATCACTGTGTTGGAACTCTTCCCCATAGTAATTGCTTTCCACCTTTGGCCGGGGGTGCTGGCAGGGAAGAGGGTCCTGTTCTGGTCCGACAACCTAGCGGTTGTCCAAGCTATCAACTCACAGTCAGCTAGCTGCCCCTTGGTGTTGTGCTTGTTGAGAGAGCTGGTGAGGGCATGCCTAAAGAACAATGTTGACTGCAGGGCTCTGCACATTCAAGGGGTGCAGAACGTGGCTGTTGACGCTCTCTCTCGTTTTCAGTGGCGCCGTTTCCAGGAGGTGTGGCCAAGAGCGAGAGAAGGAATGACCCCTTTCCCACAACACTTATGGCTCCTTCTGAAGTGGAGCAACGGATGAGAGATTTGGGGGAGCGGTCTCTGGCACCAAGGACGGTGACGCGATACAGGACTTGTGTGGAAAAATTTTGTGCAATCATGGGAGCATGGGAGGATGAAGGGTCTTCTCTGGAGCTCAGAGTACAAAAATTCATACTATGTCTTGTCTCGGGATAGTGGTGAGGCAGTCTAAAACTGATCAAGCAGGGCAAGGGAGAGTGGTCCTGTTACAGGGGTTGGGAGATGCCAGGTATTGTCCTTTGCTATGGGTCAAGGCTTATTTGCCTGGGGTTTGCGGGGTACCTCCTTGTGCACGAGGACGGGTCTCCGGTTACAAAGTTCCAAGTTCCAAGTAGACCACATTATGCAGGCATGCTTACGATTGTCTGGGCAGACAGAGGGGGGCAAGAGGTTCAGTAGCCACGCCTTCAGGATCGGGGCAGCAACCACAGCCTTCCTTTCAGGGAAGCCACCAGAGAGAATAAAGCAAGTAGGGCGCTGGGAGTCTCAATGCTACAAGCGATATATAAGGCCTTAGCCGGGAGGGTGTGGCGAGAGGGCTTTCAGGCCCACTGCCCCAACGTGCATTGATGTGTATAAAGACATACAGCTTTGGCCCGAGTTGCCACGTGATGTTGCAGTGATGTGTTGTGATGTGCAATTGTAGACTAGCAGTGTGTTTTTCATTTACAATAAATGTTTTTCAAACACAGCATCTCTTTATGGCGGCATGGCTTCTCCGCCACTGAGATAACGTGGTTGGGTTACCCAGGGATGTGTTGGAGCGAACTGATGAGGAAGCTGCAGCAGAGACTTGGGGGTGGGGTTGCTCCACCTCACATGCTGGTCATACATTTGGGAGGGAATGACCCGACTGCACTGGGTAGGAGAGTACTGCTCCAAGATATGAGAGACACCATGTGTCAATTGAGTAATCAACTGGGGCCATGTGAACTGTGGTGGTCAGAAATTACACCATGGGCAGTTTGGCAAGGAGCTCGATCTGAGGACGCCATTGAGATATCATGTAGGAAAGTAAACAGTGCCATGCGTAAATTCACGGAGCAAAGGGGATTTGGCTTTCTCAGACATGGTTTACTCCATGCTAAGTCCACGGGATGCTGGGAGGTGGATGGGGTGCACCTCTCAGGGTTGGACATGGACTTATTCTTACTAGACCTGGGGGAGGCCTTGGAAGCATCAGGATGTAAGTAGGAATATCTGCCTTGGTGGGGGGGCCATGGTTGTGACGGTGGCCACTCCCAGAGCTGTGGAGGAGTTACAGGGCGATCCAGACTCTGCAAGATACCGATTGGTACTATATGCAGCAGCACAACAAGGGTGCTAAGCCAAGGATACCCAGGGATGTCTTAGCGTTGTCACCTGGAAGAACTACTGCGCCCCGTTAGTCCTACGGGCGGTTGTGGGTCTGAGCAACCGGGGGCTTCCTGGAACGCTCCGCCCACCTTTTGGGGCGTGAGTAAGGGGGTGGCCCCTCCCAATAAGTGGTAAGCACCGATTGGCGATGGCCAAGGTGTAATTTGGCTCATCAGGCGGGCAGGCGGCATAAGGGTTGGCCTGCCCTGGGATCGCCCGTAAGATAACCCACCATGTTGGCATATTTGTTATGCAAATAAACCTGCAGCAATTTTCTCCACTAACAAGGTGTTGTGTGGTTTATTGATGTATTTTGCTGCATGATAGCTGAGTACTGTTGCCGATATTGGCACTAAGAGCGGTAATGGCAATCTGTATATAAGACCATCCCTTACCTACCGCTGGCTACCTCCGGTCGCAGCTTTCACCAGCCCAGGATAGGTGAGTGAACCACACAGGTATGAGATCTTTGTATTTTTGCAAATCAGTGTGTCAAACTGAAAGTTGCGCTATAGACTTGACTAAAGAGTTTAATATCGCCACACAATGAAAGAGCAATACTGTCAAGTTTTTCCAAGCATAGCGTTAAGACCATAAGCGTGTTTACACTCACGACGCATTGCAGTAATAAAGCGTAAGACTGATTTGCATATGGCCATGTCTGAACTGGGGTGGCAGAGTGGGCTAAAGAACGGTGATGGATCAAACCCAGATCTGTTGACTGGGTGTGAGTGTTTGATTGGTTCTGATGCTCCGTCCATCACCACCCCCTTTTGTACCGCTTTGTTCGCCATAAGTTGGCAGGGTATGCTCAGACGTGAGTCCCTTGCTCACTTTGCCACTGGATTCAAGTAAGCCTGGCTGAAGACGGCTGAAATGCCAGAAACTGGTCCTAGGAAGCTTGTTTCCGGTCCAGGGAGGGCATGGCTTGGCAGTTCGGGCTGGACTGTTCCAATGAGGCACAGGGTCAGACTGATTTGCATATGGCCATGTCTGAACTGGGGTGGCAGAGTGGGCTAAAGAACGGTGATGGATCAAACCCAGATCTGTTGACTGGGTGTGAGTGTTTGATTGGTTCTGATGCTTCATCCATCACCACCCCCTTTTGTACCGCATTGTAGTAATAGAGCATATGCCGCGTGCGGCGGACTGAGGTATTTTATGTATTCACATTCAGCTCTGGACTACCGAGATGTATTTAATCATCACACGTCTCTGTAGAAGCTGTTACGTACACCTTTAAGAATTAGACTTTCACTACTCTGACCCTCTGAGAACATAACAGTGACTCGTTCGTAAGCAGTATGCTAGACTCTCCACTTGCGAGTTCATCAGTTACCCAGTACTTTCCTTAATTTGAATACTGGGCCGTGCTTCACACTAGTGAGAGTATTCTAGTGAATGACAGTATACAGTTAATAAAAACGCAGTAGCATTTAACATCAAGGTCCTGAGGAAGGCCACGACACCTTTGTGGTCATATTGGCCGAAACATGTAGACCTGTTTTTGGACAGATGCAGTTATTATTTTCAAACTGCACATGCACTGTTTTTAAGCCTGACCCCAAGAGTTAACTATTAACCTTCCTTTTTTCTCTTGGTAGTTAGTTTTATTACACACTTCACCTTTTTGCACTGCGCCCATCACTCTTGTACCACTATACTTTACATCTGCTGGATTTTAGTACATCCTATACAAGAGTAGTATCTGAAAACATCCCTGAGCTCCCCCCTCATAGTGAGGGGGTTGTAAGCCCTTGGCTACACTAGGTGTTGTAGCCAAGAGGAGAAATCCCAGATGATGAAGCATGCCACCTTGGTGGGTGATGGGATTCCGTCCTTATTTAAGGATTCTCACTAGGCACGATTAAGAGTGCTTTGCTTGTGTTCTAATTTCTCTGCGCTTTTTAAAGCCAGTCAGACCCGCGGATAACCAGGTGTTTTTTTAAAGTTGATCTCTAGCCACCAGGGACAGTTTCAGTAGGCCTCGTTGCCTACAAAGAGGGGTAACTTGCAGGGAGTTGATTCTACTGGCACCCTGTTCCAGCTTTCCACCTGGTCTTTGTCTCTGGGTGCAGACATCCAGATCTTTTTCCCAACTGGCCCTCCGAGGGTGGAAGGGGGCAGGCTCACTGGGCCTTGGGAGACAAATGGGACAGAGTCCTTTTGGGCATCATGGGGTTTGCCTTTCCAGATGTCCATGGCTCTCGCAGTCTCAGGATCCAGCCGAAAAAACACTAACAGTCCTTATTCTCCCTTGTGCAAGAGTAGCTAAAATAGGGTCAAAAGTTCTAGAAGCCATACCCCCTGGCCCATCCTAGGATGCCACATCACCTCTCTACCCATGTCTTAACTGTCCTGCACAGCATGGTGGGACAGTTCAAGTTGGTGTCATCCAGAAGTTATTGGTCAGATCTGCTCTCAGGGCATCAGCTCCACCCCTCGCTCAGATCACGGCCAGGGCCTTTCCCACCTAAACGTCAATGGAAAACACTCATGTTGGCTCCAGTTGTCTGGGCTTCCTCCTTTGTTCAGTGGGCCTGAGTTGGTATTGTGTGACAGGTAATTAAGAGGCCATCAAGGTATATAAAGAAGGGATTAGAGCAGCCCAGGCTACCTACTTTTCAGAGAAAATAATGGAAGCGAAGTCCAAACCTAAGGAAATCTTCCAAATTATAAAACAATGCTCTAGCGCCACCACGGCTCCCCCCCCTATCAAATCCCAGAAGCAATGTAACGAGCTTGCAGATTTTTTCCATAACAAAGTTTCAAAAATTTATTCCACCTTTCCACCTGCAGCTACCCCCCCGGAAGCATTCAAACCATCTCGCCTCAGACCACCCCCCCGTCCAGGCCAGCCGTCGCTCGAGCACTTTCTCCCCCTTGACCTCGACACTTTAGGCAAAGTGGCCCGTGCGGTCAAGTCGGGATCTCCCCGTGACCCTGCCCCTCCAGATATCCTGATGCAGGCAAGTAAAACCATCCTGCCTGTAATCTTGGATCTCTTGAACTCGTCCATCTCTGCATGCTCTGTCCCCACTGCCTGGAAGCAGGCCATGGTACGGGCACTGCTAAAGAAACCGAGCCTAGACCCAAACGATCTGTCAAGTTACCGTCCCATCTCACTCCTTCCTTGGACGAGCAAGGTGCTAGAGAAGCACATAAATGCCCAGCTGGTGCAGTACCTGGAGGATCACTCGCTGTTACACACATCTCAGACAGGTTTTAGACCTCAACACGGGACAGAAACCGCCTTGTTAGCAGTCACCGAAGATACTAGAAGGATTCTGGACCAAGGAGGATCAGTGGCAGTGATCCTCCTTGATCTAAGCGCCGCATTCGATACGGTCAGCTACTCCACCTTGCTGGACCGTCTCCATAACATCGGAGTTTCAGGTGACGCTTTAAGGTGGCTGGAATCCTTTCTGTCTGGGAGGTCGTTTCAGATCTTCGACGGTGTAACAGTATCCTCAAGCAAACCCCTGAGCTGCGGAGTACCACAGGGCTCTTCCCTGAGCCCTGTGCTGTTCAACGTCTACATGAGGCCGCTGGCAAGTGTCGTCGAACCACATGGCATCAAAATCGTGTCATACGCCGACGACACCCAGCTGGTGGTCTCGCTGGCCACCGAGAACAGTAAGTGCTCCCCTGCCGATCTGCTACACTGCCTAGAGGACATAAAGGGTTGGATGACCAACTCCTCCCTTAAATTAAATGGAGATAAGACGGAACTCATGCTCCTAGGCCCACCTTCTCCAGTTCCATTCACCTCCCTGTGGCCTAATGCACTGGGTCCCCCCCCCACCCCAAAGGAAAGCGTGAAGAGCCTGGGAGTATGGTTGGACAGCAAACTCTCCTTCTCCACCCAGGCCACTAAACTATCTGCCACATGCTTTGGCCTTCTAAGAACCTTGAGGAAGGTTCTTCCACTGCTGCCACTAGAAGCCAAAAAGGTTGCGGTCCAAGGGCTAATCCAGTCTCGCCTTGACTCGAACAATGCCCTATACATGGGGGCACCTGAGTTTACACTTCGAAAACTGCAGGTTGTCCAGAACTGTGCAGCTCGTTCCTTGCTAGAAATCCCGCGCACTCAGTCTGCTAAACCTGCCCTAAAAATTCTCCACTGGCTGCCAGTGAGGCAGAGGATAGCCTTCAAAGCACTGTGCCTGGCGCACCGCACTTTCTGGAACACAAGCCCAGCGATCAACAGAAATCTTGTTAACCCCTACCATCCCAACCGGAACCTACGATCAAAGGAGGCCTTCCTTGCCGTCATTCCCAGAGTAAAGCGAGCCAGAGCAGGGGGAAGAATGTTCTCGCTGAATACCGCCAGGCTCTGGAACGACCTTCCCCTCCCACTCCGGTCCAACTCAAATCTTCTATCATTCCGCAAAAACTTAAAAACATGGCTGTTTGACAAACCCACTGTACCATAGCACCTCCTCCGTCACTTCTGGTCAGCTTAGCGCTTGGACGCCCATGGGCAGCAATCGCGCTCTACAAATACCATTACAATTACAATTACAATTAACAGATGCAGAAATTCTTCCACACCCCTTCCTCCTCAGGAGGTGAGGGAAGCACTGTTAATTGCTCCTTGTGTGTGACGGCCTTTGCTTCCTCTGCTGGGGAGAAATGTAATTAACTTAGCCCAGCGGGGTGACAAAAGGCCTGGGCTCTGATTCTGAGCAGAGCCACAGAAATATGACAATTCTGGATAACTCATAAAGTGTTTATGTAAACTAAGTGCACGCTTTCAACCCCAGTTTCATACCTCATTGGATTTTGTAGGCCTAAGGGAAGCAAAACTACACTCTAATGCAGATTACTCCTATATGTATAATACAGTGTCACTGCAGACAAAACGGTAAAACTTTCACCAAGGAGTGGCAACTAACATTAAAAGGCCTACCCCAGGTCAATATATAACCCTGTAGAGTCCTCTCTGCACCAGGCTACCTGGCTGCCCGTGATGGTAGTCTCACATGTGTGGCCCACACATGTGTGCACATGTGTGTATACACGTGTGCACATGTAACCAACCAAGTGTCCCTTACCATAGCATCATCACAACGACTTTATTTTAAAAGGAGTGCACTGGCAGTTGGTGAGATACATGTAGTGAGACACACCTACAGCAAAATATCCAAAATCGGTTCATCAAAAAAAAAAAGCAAAAAATGGGGGTGTAATAAATGTGCAGAATCCATTTTGCAATAGTCCTCATCCATTTAGCGACGTCGGACATGTAGTTGATGGATTTTGTCTGGGTGTTGGAGGTTTCTTCAGAGAGGGAGAAGATGAGCTGAACATCATTTGTGAAAGATGATGCTGAGTTTGTGGGTTCAGATTCTGGTGGTGAGCGGGAGCATGTAAACATTAAAGAGCACGGGCTATGCGAGGAGCCATGGGGAATGACACAGATCAGGTTGAAGGCAGAGGGAGAATATGGCGTGAGGCAAACTAATTCAGTGAGTCCTGAGAGGAAGGAGCTGAATCAAGGAGTGACGGTCCATGAATTCCAGTTTCGTAGAGGCATTGGATGAGTATGTGGTAGGAGATGGTGTGGTAGGTGGCGAAGAGGTCAAGGAGGAACAGCGATGTTGTATCCCCCTTGTCGATAATTAGGCAAATTTCATCAGAGGAGGCCATGAGGGATGTCTCGGTGCTGTGGTTAGGCCTGAAATCAGACAGGAAGGGGTCCAAGAAGTGGTAGTCAGCCTTTCACTTGTTGACAGATTTCTCAAGAATGTTTGCAGAGTATGGGAGGATTGAGATGTGTTGGTAGTTTGCCAGAGTCTTCTGGTCCACTCAAGGTTTCTTCAGGAGTGTTTTAAAGCAAACATTTTATTTCATTTGTAGGGGTGCATCATAATCATGGGTTTTCTGCACCTACATATAATCCTTTTTTGTATTCACTTAGGCCATAGAACGTGAACTGTAATAACGCGAAAGGTGATGTGCTAGGGATATTTTCAATGTAAATGTGGAGAAATTAACATTGCAACTACGTGTGGTTAGTCGGAAACATTAATGTGCAGAATTCATACATGTCACTGACAAGTACTCACACGATTGATATGCTTAGGTAACGTGATAATTTAGATGTGCTCAGTAATGAAGTTTATTTTATGTGTAACTTCGTGAGGCTTTCTGCTATTTCTTATGTTGATCGATTTCTCTAGGTCTGAAATATATCTTTCCCCTTGAAGCTCTCGCATTAGACGTACGAGTGAATTCATGTGCATGCTGGATTTGTTCTTTCTCACGTTTCTGTTGCAGGTGAAGAATTCATACTTGTTAGCTAGAATAATGTATTTTTTTAGGATGTAGGCTTCGGGAGGAGAGAATACATTGAACGTTGATACTGATCATAAAGAACTATTGTACTTTTTCATTGGGGTAAGCCTAGGAATCAAGGTAATCTCCCAGAGGCCTGGTAGCATCACTGCCATATATAAAGTTACCTACACGGAGGTGGCTTGAGTGGATGGTGTGATGCCGCAATGCATCTTGAGATACTACCTGCAAAGGGAAGTATCAAAGTTAGGGACAGCGTCCAGGGACTTCTGCCTCGCCTTGAGAGAGAGTATCTTAGAACGAGCTCTGTAGCTTTATACTGCTTGACCCATCTAAATGTGAAGATACTTCTTAGGAAGACTTCACGCACTGACAGCTTTATGGATCTTGCCTTGGGAAATGCTAAGTTGTGATGTCACGCTAGTGGTAGTGTAGGGACAGACTAATGCTTTATATCCATAAACCTCCAATGAAGAGGAATCTCGACATTGGTGCGATTATTTTCTGTATCCTGATTCTTGAACTGATTATTCTGTGCATGTTGCACTGACTTAACTTCACCCGTAGGTTTGGCTTTGTATAAGTTCCAATGTATTTCTACAACCTCATCTTGAGGTGCTTGTATGTCCAACTGTTCTTGGCTTTGTAATAAACTAACTAGATCTAATTGGAAGTCCATGATTCTTTGGATCCATTGTCCATTGGAACTGTAATGATTGTTGGCTAATGATTTTCCTCCCCTTCACGCTTTCATTCTGACAAAAAGAGTAATCGGCCTGGGGTTCCAGAGTAGATCTAGAACATGTAACCCGGCTCCTTCGAGTGATAAGAATGTCTTGTTTCTGAATACCTGGGAAGTTGGCTGTGGTGAGGCAGTCGAGGGGTGGAGGGATGGACTTGCAGATGGAGTTGAGACCTTTGGTGAAGATGAAGCAGGGAATTGAGGGGTCGTCTTAGGTGGATGGGGCAAATGTTAGTTGCATGTTCCAGAGGGGTGATGATGGGCCTGCTGGTCAGGGCGGCATCCAGTGTGTTATTTTTGTCAGAATGGAGGGTGCAGAGAGTGGGTAGGTCCAGTTGGAGTGTGAAATAGTTGTAGATGATGCTGTTTTTGTTGCAGTATTGGAAGAGGTGGGCGCAGAGTTCCTGTTAAGAGGTGACGGTTATGGAGTGGCAGCACGGGATGTGAATTCCTTCACAGTCGCAATGATTTTGTTGGAGTGTTTGGAGCTGTTTTGAATCTGCTCAGTGAGTACTGACCATTTTGTGAATCTAATTCTCTTCTGGAAGTCCTCTAGGCTTATTAGTAGGTGTTCCTGTTGTTGGTGTCGAGAGTGTCCTCATCAGCGTTCTAGATGTTTGCTGTAGCGTATGGAGAGCCATTGGTCATCCATGTACCAGCTTGCCTGTCTCCACTTTGTGTTCGCAAAGGAAAGATTTGTGCAGATATGTTAAGCAGGTGTCTTGACTTAGAGGTTTCATGCTCACACTGTCTCTTGATCCAAATTTAATTCTCTGGGATTCTCTACTACCCTTCTCTCACATATGGCCATCAATTATAGTAACTTTTTTAGATAGTCCTTCATTTTACACTTTCTATGTTGACTGTGTTATTATTGCACATGTTACTGACCTTAGAATTATGGGAGGCTGTGTTTACTGAGCTGGGATTCAAATTTGTGACCTGGAGATCACAATATGTTTTCTCTTTTGGTGACACAATCAGTGTACCTTATCTGTGTCAATCTTGCACTATCTTTTCACCTCTCTCTGAGAATCATATGTATTTTTTGTCTCCTCTGTTCTCTTATTTCCCTGTCTCTTTCTCCACCACATTAAGATGCAAATGCTTCTTTCCTTACTCCTTTCTCATTTGTCCCTTTTTCGTTGTCTAATTATCTAGGTTCTCCCTTTCACTTTCTCCTTTTACTCCCCTCTCATTCTCTGTCCCTTGGTAGTCTTTTTGCCTTTTCTCCTACAACTCTCTTTACTCTTTGATCCCCCACTTGTTTCCTCTCACTTTCTTGCACTTCCCAATCAACGGGTATCCCTTCCTCTCTCTTTGTCCTGCTCTGATTTACTTTCAATCTCTTATCCAATCTTCTACTGTGTACCTTTCAATTCCGCTTGAGGGTTCAGACTCTTTTAAATGTACAGGTCACACTTTTCTCCTGAGAATGAAACGTTCGGACCAACACCACACTACAAAATCGAGGTGTAGTCCCTTTACTAAGTAAAATATGACATCTCTGCACTAGCAGCTCCCTACTATATCAATGCATACAGTTTATAAACATCATAATATCTGAGTAAAACAACTGCAGTGTCAGCCTAAATTTAACCACTGCATTCTTGTCTCTCAATTCAAATAAGCACAGACAAGGGCTTTATCTCTTTAGGCCTGGGCACTATATCTGACGAGACTGTCATGCACCGTGAGGGTGTACACAGGATAGAGGACCTGAACAGTGGGGAAGGTCTGAAAGTTACCACATCTTTCTTCTGCACAAACGCTCCCACCAAACAGAAAGATGCAAATCTCCAAGCAGAAGTGTAGATTCTGTCATTTGTCTTACTGACTACTGGCATCGCCATCAAAACTGGACAAGAATCTGCACCTGAGGTGCACTGGTCAAACTCCAAGAAAAGAAGGACTCACTTCTGTTCATCCTGGGCAAACCACTTTGCCTATCTTGGCCTTTACCCCTCTGGTTTAGTTATTAAGGTTTTCTGAAACTTCAGTAAAAACTATGTAGTCACGGACTGCTGGAGTGCTGCGTGTGCTGGGAGTGCTCAAATCGGGCTCTTGGCATATCTACACTTGTGACGTAAGGCTGAGATGCTTGGTAATTAGATAACGCTGCCAGCATCAGGAGCCCCTTCAACCAGGCCAGAAGGTTCTTACTATCAATATGGGATTCTGGAACTAAAGTGTACATGCATTGATGTCATTATAATGACAGCAAAAGAGAAAATGGGCTGCTGCTCCCAGATGTCTGCCTCACAAAGCTAACTCAAGGGAAAATTAATTTAGTTATATTTTAATAAAATTCTTGTTACATAAATGTTTACATTTAAATTAGGGTATTAAGATATTTTGTAATTAAAAAATGAATGTGTACAATATTTCTATATTTTCTAACATAAAATTATATTTATTTATATTTTTAACAATTGTATGTAATTTAATTTAATATTAACATGAGGTTTTACTTTAGTTTTGTACCTCCATTATTTTCTAGGAAGATCGCTGAGGTGCCAGTGGTTGGCAATGTAAGGTGCGGGACTTATGACTGTTTTTTATTAGTAACTTACATTCAGCTACTGTGAATAGCTAAAAGTAGTAATCTTACTCAAAAGTGTAATTTACTCAAAAAAGTGTGAGTTACCTTTGGGAATCAGGCCATAAGCTATTAAAGTATACTCCCAGTAAATGCGTGTGTTTATAGGCTGAGCTCCTAAACGTTATAGTTGTGAAAGAAGAGATTGGGTAGAGAGGGAGTTACAAGCACTAATAGGTAAATATGTTTTTCAATGGTGCTGGAGGTAGCACAACATTTAGCGATGTCACAACTGGGCACAGGCAGATAAAGGTGAGTTACTGAAGGACGATGAGCATGACTGGAGGCCAAGTGAGGTATGTATGAAGATGTGTCATTCATGGATGTCAATTCACCAAAATGCCTGGGGCAGTGAAAGTGACATCACATGCCCTTTGACCTTAATGACATCACTGGTAGAGACATCATATGACCTTTGACCCTGAATCTTCCAAGGGGGTCATGCCACATGACCTTAACCATGATGTCATCAAAATAAGCTCCACAATAACGCACAATTTATATAACACCACAAGTACACATGTCTAGTTTAGATTTGACCTATATTATGGTGCTAATATGACGTTTCAACCTTATGAGATGTAATACTAGCTTTATATTGTAACAAGCGTGTGGAGAAAGTGAGTCAGACGTCTCCTAATAAGGTTCGGAGTATCCTGCCCCAGAGGAACTTTTGAAAGAAATGGGATCAAATAGTGAATTTTGAAGCTCAAATTTCATATACATTTGTTGAAAATCCATTGCCTCTGAAGGAACTCTCCATAAATATTCATATCCTTTTGGGTGTGCCAAGCCAATGAAACCAGACACCTCAGAGGAGTAGACCCAATTTTTTCAAAATATGATGAGGGTGGCCTCCATATGTCAAAAACGACCTTCATTGTGCCAGTCCTAGGATGCTTGTTTCCAGTCCAGGGAGGACCTGGCCTGGCAGTTCGGGCTGGACTGTTCCCATAGGGCACAGGGTCAAGACTGATTTGCATATGGCTGGGTCCAAACTGAAATAGCATGGTGAACAAAAAAATGATTAATTTAGGCCCAGATCTCTGTACTGGGGTGAATGTATGACATTGTTCTGCATTCTGTCCATCAATAGTTCTTTTTGCAGGGGCCGGCATTTTGTCATCGGTGCCTTCGTAGGCCAAAAATGATATACAATGTACCAGAGCCAGAACTTTGGCATTAATGCCATCCGTATACCATGGTTGACCCTTATGTCAAAACTTAACTCAGTATGTCAGGGCCAGCCTTTTTTCATGAGTCATGGTTGTCCCGCTCTCATATGCACATAATTACCCGCCAATGTCCCAGTGCTAGCATTTTGCCATGGTTGCTCCCATGCCAAGTATTTCCTCAAGTATGCGAGCTCCAGCATATTTCCACACGAGCCCTATATGCTAAAAATAACTTCTTGTATGCCTGTACCAGCATTTCACCATTATACCGGGAACTACCTCTGTTCTAAATACCTCCAGTAGGCCAGTACCAGTATTTAAACATTCTGCTAAGAATAACTTCCAGTCTGACAGAATAATGTCATAGGTGCCTGTCATGCTAAGGATTGTCAGCGCTAGTATTTTGTCATGGGTGCCTATAAGATAGAAATTACTTTCATGATGCCAGGGCAATCAGCAGACTCACAAGCATAACACCATATCCTCACTTACACTCACACATTCACTCTCACCTATTTATTTTCCCTAACTTGCACTTGATGCAGCGCGGCTAAAACAAACCCTTTACAAACGTCACCCAACCCAGGAAAACTCTCACACCACTTATTCATTGGTGGTGCCCATAACACCGAAAACACACATTCACTCAGTTTTCTGGATAAGTGACAAGCTGGCGAGCTGCAAGACACCCGGGGTACCTTAATATTAATTTCCCCTAAATATTAACTATATACATTATATACATTTAACTCTAGAATTTTCTGGATTAAACATCAAGGTACTCCGTTAAATTTGGGTAGATGGACCAATTAGTAAGAATCACTTGAAAGCGATTAAGTCCAGCTCAATCACAATTAGACCTTTAACTTTTATAGATCATAACTTTAATTCTAATAACCACAGACTCAGTTTGAGTTAACATGACATTTTATCTAGATTCATTGAATAAATTGAATAAGTAAAATTTATTAGACAACATTATAATCATTAGTTTCATAAGTGTTTCAAGAAAAGATTCAAATAGAAACAGAAAATACTCATTACCCTTGGCCTTAGGGTGATGATGAGAATGGTTCACCAGAGCATGAACCGCAGATAACAGAATAGGTACCCAAACTGACTGACTGTACCTCTAACCTCCTCGGACGTATTCCCTCCCAGGATAGAATCCCGCGACGGTCTCGTTCCTTTTCCCCATCAAAGTTCAAAGTTCAGAATCTGTCAAAGTCTTTTCAGCATCTGGGAGAAAAATCGTCTCAACAGACAGCGTGTCGTGCTGAATAGAAAAAATAAGCAAGTGGCACAACGTCATCATAAGCACCAATTTTATACCCTTTCACTAACTTGCTATACCCAGAATTGAAACTTTTTAGGGGCTGTATTCATTTCTATTGGTCCATTGGAGGGGTGGTAACGGTCACTTCCTTGTCCTCCTAGCCTAAACCGGTTCTGCAAATTACATATTCATGCATATCCTCGTGACTTGTCATTTTCCAACATTTGTAACAACTGCTATTATTAATAAATGCTGCAGTCCAAGTTTTTCATCCGTTCCCATGCTTTTGTACAGAGAATCTTGGCATCCACTCTTGCCCTAGGCCAGTGCGGCTTCGACATCTCTCACTCCAGGCATAGGCCACACTCGTGACTGTAACTTCCATTCTGCTCGTGCGCAGAGGCCATCTTGGTTACACGTGATCACATCTCTCGGCAGCGGCCATTTTCTCAGGGAGGCCTAGCAGGCCTGAACGGAACTAATGTGAAAATAACATAGCAGAAATTAGACATAGAAAATAAGCCCTTCTGTTTACCACCCACCATTCTAATGACCCCTGTTAGGTGTTACCTAGCATAGGCGACATTTAAAGCCGTTTTACATACCATCTGCATTCTTTGCCACAATATTTAACTACAAATAAAATACATGCAATTTTACTTCTATTTTCTACATGAAACACAAACCTATGTTAATTTAATTTCACATCTGTAAGTAAATTAGATTTTGCATATGCCAGTTAGTTTTCCCGCGTGTAGTGTCTAATTAAAGGTGCATTGATTGATTAGTACATTCATTCAAACAATTTGTAATTTTAAGGTTATGAGGTCATTAACTTTGAAGGGGGTACAAAAATTTTACATTTTCCCCTGCTCCATCACACTCACTAATTGATTGTCACTCACTCTCTTGAACTCACTCTTACTCTCACTCCCTACTTCTCAATCCTCTCACCTATTATCAATAACTCTGACTCACACAATCTCACTCATTAACATTCACTCTCCCTCAAATTGACTCTTACACTAATTCACTCTCTAACTCAATCATACTCTGACTCAATCATACGTTCTTACTCACACAACAGTTGCACTTAGTCTTTCCCTCACTAATTTTTGTTCCCACTTTGTCACTCTCACTCATTCTTACTCACATTGATTCTCACAATTTCTACCACTCATTTATTCTAACTCACTCACTTGCAGTCACTCTTACTCTCACTGAGTCTGGCTCGATCTGACTTACTCATACTGTACAATTAAAACGTATATGTATGTGTGTGTGCATGTTAGTGGGGTGGCTAAAGTAATACTTACATGTGAAAGAAAGGCTCCTGGTGAGAAATACAGCAATGCAAAACTTCCCGATGTACTTACCGCGATGCAATGACTTCCGAAGAAAAAGTTGCTGAAGTAACGACTGATAGATATTCCCTGACAAGGCCTGTCTCTCCCTCCTTTTTTCCTTCATTGTCCTCACAAACTCCAGCTCCTGTGTGATGCACAGGAACAATAAGGTGAACTTATCCAAGAGGCTGTTTTGGATTGCGTTGAACCCAGATGGGACCTGTGTGTCTTTGCTATGCTCATATTGGTTGGTCAATTTGATGGATCCAGTGTCTGATGTTGATTCCCTACTTTTCTCACGCTCTGCAAAAAAATACCATGTCCAATCTGCATGTATTTCCAATATAAATATAAGTATTTGTGTACAAAAGATATAGGTTTTTTTATAAGAAATTATGAGTTAACCAAAAAGAATTGTAACATATTACTGAATACCTCATAAAGTTGACAGATGCATTTCAAATATAAAAAGTGCAATTTATCATTATGCCAATTTCAAATGCACATGAAGCTAAGACAATTACAGCAAGGCACGTTCCATGAATGCAGGTTTAAACAAAAGTGAGGACAGTAGGTATATGCCAGATCTTCCAACATCAACCTTGAGGAACCACTTGCTTGCCTTGTCAAAGCAGACACCTTAAGAAGAACTATGTATGGAGAGAAGTCACCCACACTCACAGAAGATTCCTTGCCCTGATACATGATTCAAAATGCTCCTGGGTGAGAAAAACAGAAGCTCCTCAACACCTGCCCCATTATTCCACAGCACTGTTACCTACATCTGTCGTCTCTTTGGTTTAGCACATTAGCACATCAGGTTTTACTGGGTGTCAGTGTGTTATTAGCAGAACAAGCGTGCAATACCATAAACTGACACAAGAAGCCCTACAGCAACAGGTGCAGTTGCATCCACTGGATGTTACCACAGTGTAATACAGCCCACTTAAGTGGTATGCCTAAGTGTACAGTTATTGCCACTCTTGGTTGTTTAGAATATATCTTCTGTGTACCTTTGAGACAGAATGTATAACCTATATATGCACAAAAGAAGGAGGGGTACCCGATTTTTATTTCTATAGTATTTAAAGGTGAGTTTTGTCTCTATTAGGCTTTTTGCGTGCCACCGGTCTTCTGCACAATAAATGGTATACGTATTGGGACAACAAATAGTATTGTCTTTACTGTGCTAACTCATGCAAACACAGGCATGCCCAAATGCTCATAGACCATATGTGCAATGTATCTATGTAATGTTTGTGCCTCCTATGTCTGTGGCCTATTTTTTTTATTCCCGTACGTTGTGGTGCTGCATGGCACCAGCACCTCAAGCTTAAAAAAATAAAAAGTGAAGAACAACAGAAGAAGAGGGAGATTTATGGAGAGGTGGGAGGGATGTCTAGAGAGGGAGAAAACACCAATATCAATGAATATGTTCTGGAAAGATATATAGAAGATCAACATTGTGATATAATCAAATAACCACCACTAACAGCCATGATAGGGTTGTTTCTAATTAAACTGGGAAAAACTATTTAATTTAATGAAACTACATAAAATATTCCTGGAGTTAACTGACATGTGTTGGATGGGATGCTGGAAGGACAGTCAGCCCTGCATATATGGTTTTCATGCCTAGTATTGGAAACATATTGGAGGAATTTCAAGCATCAGTAAACGCATGGTGGGGTTTCCAATTCTTGCAAAACCAACTGTAACCACACTAGATACAATAATTGACGAGTGGGATAAAATCATTCTCTCGGATATGAAATTGATATTTCAACTGGTACTGGTAGCCAGAATGGTTAATCCAAGCCAGTGGCAACAGCAAACTGGGGGTGACCTTTTGGCCCATTGTGTCCTGGTCGCAAATGGGGGAAATGCAGAGAGGACACATGCCTAGCCAAACTGATAGCACTAAGGCTGTATGATTGATATGAGGAAGTGCACTCTTTAAGAGATCTATAGAGGAAACAGATTAAGAAGAGGCAAGGGGAAGATTTGTGAAATGTTTCTTGGCTATAATACCTTGCCAGTACCTTGCCTATTTTGTACTCTTGAGGAGGCAATTGAGAAGTTTGCGGCATTCTTGATTGTTTTGCTGGTTTGATAGCATGAAAAGTACATTATGTAGAGAAACAGGTGGAAGCCTGTCTTTGATTTATTAAAAAAATAGGCAGCACAAGCTGGAGAAACACACACAGGACAGAGAGTGAAGAGATAAAAAAAGAAAAAGATGCATAGAGACACAGCCCAAATACCTTGTGTGCATTTGTGCATGCCTTTATTTTCAGGTGGCAGTACATTTAACGTAAACATATTAACCTTGCCAATGTGTGCTAAAGAATGTGGTGAAATAATATTTCTGATGGTGCTAATTCACTTGTGTTGACTATCAGTTTATTGCAAATCTGAACAATGAGTTTATTTCAATTTTTTGTCGAATGAAATACAAATAATTGTAAAAAAAAAGTTTACAGAATCATGTGGGATTGATAATTACTTGATACATATTTTTAAAAATGTTTTATATTTTGATATTACAGCAGAAGCAAAAATGGGTGATTGTGTCCTATGTATCATTGAATGTAATCTTACCTTAAGAAGGAGCCGAATTCTATTCAGCCTGTGCCTCAAGACCAAATTATTTTCTTGGGTTACTCGGCCCAGTTGTCCGTCCACTTCAAGCAGTAAATTCTGTAGCAAAATTGCTGCTTTCGATTCACTATTGGAAGCTGCATCCCTTTTGAAAGTGAAGTTATGGCTGGTTGGTTATATTGCATTGGAAACTTATTTTAAAATATGGTAATTCAATCTTCAATAGGTGTAATACAATATGAAATTAAGCAAAATACCTGAGCTAACCTCTTTTAAAAATGATCAACCCATACCTGGCACATGCTGACCAACACCAATTACATAATACTTTTTATAACACTTTTAGTGGTACAGATGCACACATAATGTTGATATATGTGCAAATGTTGTAGATCACATAGGTTCAAATAACAAAGCTTTTCCTTTAAGTTTTGTGTTGTTCTGTTCCTTACTTACTCAATTACTCTGGAATTTTTTAGCTGACAGAAAAAATGTTTGGTGAAGCAGACTCCAATCTCCCCATCAGCAGTACTGTACTGTAAATAATGGCTCTTCTTTTTGTGAAAGCTTTACTATTGTGGATAATATGATGGAGAGAGGTGCTGCAAGTGCTGAGGTTACAGTCATCAACAATGCTTCCGGGGCTACTCCTAAAATAGATACGATAGGCCCTGCCAAATGGCCTAAAAGGAATCACTTTCAAAGTCTCCTATACTGTTAACTTTGAAAGACTTACTGGGGAAAATAAAAACCCTAAAACCTTTTATTGTTGATACAAACAACATTTTACAGAGAGTGGAAGAAAAGTGGTCTAATCTAGATGCCAGACTGTATGAGGCACAGCATAGAATAATCGACTGAAGACAATATAGAAACGTTTAAAGATATGGCTATACAAAAAGATTCTCTGAAATAACTCATGGAAAATTGAGGGAATAGGAAAAATAACGAACAATTTGTGCATATATGGTATCCCGAAAAGCTCTTAGGGTTTTGATATATTATATTTTCTCACGTCCAACAATGTTAGGGATCTCAAGCTCATTGTGAATCAACATCCAATGAGCTCATATGGTTGAGTTTAGTATGATCGAGTTCAATGTCAAGCCTAGAGACGCAACATATTTTCTACAGCTCACTGATTTTATGACAATACTATTGGCAGTTAGAGAAGAAACAGATACAAAGTAGAAGCCATAAAGTATTCTTCTCACAAGATGTTTCAAAGGCAACTGCCAGCACAGACAAGGAGTGCCTAGATCTTCACACCTATCTACAAGACATGAATGCTACATTTGGTTTAATAGGGGGAGAAGGTAATTAAAATATGGATCGAGTTATGGATAGAATTTTCTTTATTACAGATATGTTTTAACTTTGGTCAAAAACCTTTAAAAAAAATATTTGCAAAGGGCTCTATTGGTTGCTTGGATAATATTTAAACTTGATTGCAGGGAGTTTATGTTTTTCTCCACAGTATGGATCAGGTTATGACATTAGTACATGGGGAGCTTGGATGAATATTTATATCGGATCATGTTCCGGCTATATTCGTGTAACATATTTTACCAACTATGTGGAAACTCAATATATGGCATTTTAACAACTCTTTGCTGTTCAAATTTGAAAATTTCAGTACAGAGTATTTTGATTTGACCTCCAAGGGAAATCCCACAGTCACTGCTATATGGGATTCTTTTAGGGCTGCAGTTTTAACATTTGATTATGAAAAGGCTTTTGATCGAGTCAATTGGGTTGTCATGCAAAGGGAACTTGAGTGGTATGGTCAATTGGGTTTTCATGCAGAGGGTACTTGAGTGGTGTGGTATGGTGGTCCTAGTATACTTGCTTATATATCATTATTATATTTATCCCCTCTAACATCTGTTAATGGAGTGATACCTCCATTCTTTCTATCAAAAAGAGGAAAATTTCAAGGCTGCCCTTTATCTCCTTTGGTATTTATACTTTCTTTGTAGCCCTTTCTTGAAAATCTATAGGACAAAAAACATTTGGTCTATGGATATTCTTCTAAAACTAACCAGATTAAATTCACAGCTGATATTTTATTATATATTTCTAAAGCACTAACATCCCTGACAGCCTTCTTACTGGAGTTATCTACATTTTCTGAAGTTTCAGGTTATAATATGAATGTTAACTAATTGGAGGGGTAACTACTCAACAAATTCTGTTTTTAACAAACTTTTCAAAAGCAGGACTAAGTTAGAATGGAAATAAAAGCAAATGTTAGGGTATTTGGTTCACCAGTTGCATCCATAGCACTATGCAATTTAATTGAGCGGAGTTAAGATCTAGAATTTATGGTCTAGTGGAGAGATGGATTCCTTTATGTATTACTTGGTGGGGTTGCTCAGACACAATAAAGATGATGTATCTTCCCATTTTTTACTTTTTTCTGGTTATTTTACCGATTAGGATTGCCCTTCTTTTTCAAAATGGATGGTATATTGTCTAGGATTGTGTGGAAAAATAAAAAGACCTGGATTTTCTTAAATTTTCTAAAGAAAGCCTAAATTTAATGGGGGTTTATTTTGATTTTGGAGAGTTTTATATAGTGCGAACTTGACCCGAACTGGGTATCAGGGCGCTTTACATAGCACCAGTTGCATTACATTAAGATACATCCATTTTTTTTTTGTTAGTCACGAGGAGATTAAGTGATTTGCCCAGAATCACAGGATGTTCAGCGTCATTGCCGAGACTCGAACCCAGTTCCCCAGATTCAAGGTCGACCGCCCTAGCCGTTAGGCCAACTCCTCTCCCCTTGTTAGAATTGGGGTTTCTGGTTGGCTGGGGTATACACCTAAGCCAGGCAGAACCCACCACTCTAGTCAGGGTAAGGTAGTTACACACATAAAATAACCCCTGCTTACCCTCTTGGTAGCTTAGAAGAGCAGTCAGGCTTATCCCAAAGGCAATGTGTAAAGCGTTTGCGCAACACACACACACCAGTGACACACTAGGCACACAAAGAGACTCCACATAAAGTTATATAAACATATCCTTTGCATTGTACATAAAACACATTAGACCATAATTACATAAATCACTTTGTCAACTAGGCAATTGTCATGATGTCACATAGATTATAAAATCACTTTGCCATCCAGGCATTTGCCATAACATTAAAAGTTAGGGCAATACAGTAAAATCTTATAGGTTGCACATGTTACAAAACCCCCATCACTGAGCATATATCCTGCAGTTCCTGAAATAGTACTTGTTATTCTGGACAGTAGAAGGCAGCAAAAACGTCATACATCCATATCAGGGCACTAAATGCAGCAGGTAAGTCAGGAAGAAAAAACACATGGGTTGCCACACATCATGGTACATACACATAACATATAGTGCCCTGAGTGATTACTCATAGGTAGCACAGGTCACAACTCACTTGGCCCCTAGACAATTGACCAAACATTCCATGAACGGTTTGTGTATGCACGTGACCTTACAAGGTCACAACCTGTCATCATAATGAATAGAGCACAGCACTTCCGTGCTTTTAATACACATCGCCCACACTGTGGGGAGGGTGGGAGACCTCACTCGGTCTCCCGCATTTGTAAACTTTAGGGAGGAGCAGCTGCCAAAGATCAGGTGGTGCAGCTGCTGCCAGCCAAGGGGGGCTTGATAATCCCCAAGCAAAGGGGTAAGACCTCACCCGGTCCACCCCCCGAGATCAAGAGATCGAGGCAGCTGCCCACATTCGGGCAGTGCAGCTGTCACCCAGCCACCACTCCTTCCAGAAATGCGGATAGTGAGGGAAAAGTAACTAGATTACCACTCTCTCAACAGCCACCCCCAAGCACACCATTGTGGGGCAATGCTGCTCCAGCAAGTTATCAGGCCACCTGCTGCTTTTACACAGCAAGTGCGGCAACTACCAAGTGCCCCAACCGAACTCCACAATGGGGGAGGGGGGCAGATGAGCTCACATGCCCCTCTGCAGCTGCTGACAATCTTGCTGAACCCTCAACAAGGCCCCCAGCAAACTCACACCTGCCACACGGGGAACTTCTCACCGGGTCTAGGGGTGGGAGTCAACCGGGTGTCGGCCTGCCGGGCCTGGGTAGTTAGTGCGGTGAGGGCTCGGCTCCTTCCCAGTCACATGTGGAGCGCCTTACACCTCCCCACACCAGGCACTCCTCTTGGCATTTCTGGGTTGTTGCTGGGACAACGGCCGGTTGAAGCTGCTTCCAGGTTTTGCTGGGGACCTCGCTGCAGTGTGGGTTGCCTGGCAACGCCTGGGGACATGTGGTGTTAGGACAGCTGGCAGGTGGCTGCGCTCTGGGGGCGTCATTTTTACAAGTATATTATCATTTTAAAAGCAGTTGCTGCTGTGTTTCTGGCCTTCAGCAATTTTTAGGCTTCAATTAAATGTCAAGATAACTTTGGTGATTAATCTTATCCCTGGAAAGAGAACAAAGGTTTGTCTAGTGGAAGTTTTGACTCGTCCTAAGGTAGTGCAGATGGTTAAAATGCCTGCTGCTAAGACCATGTACTATGAAGATAACAAAGTGCATATAATGTAAATAGGTCAGTAGGTTACTACTTCTGTGTTAGAAATGGGGGTCTCTAGTTGGCAAGGGTTTGCACCTTTGTCCAAGTAGGGACCCTTCCTTCTAGTCAGGATAAGGGAGTTACACTCCTAAAATAACCCCTGCTCACCCCCTTGGTAGCTTGGCACAAGCAGTCAGGCTTATCTTAGAGGCAGTGTGTAAAGCATTTGCACATAACCAACAGTAATACAATGAAGACACTTCGAAAGGACACCACCCCAGTTTAGAAAAATATCCAATATTTGTATATATCCAAAACAAGACCAAAAACGATAAAAAGAAATCCACCACACAGTTCTCAGAAATCTTCAGTAATCAAAATAGACTTGAAATACAGTTCCTTGAGGTCAATAGCTCCATCTGGGGCTATCATGGCATCGTGAATAACAAATCCAAACAGTTATGGCTGACCGTGGCGTCGCTGGCCAGCTACGGTGTCGGGAAGACCCGCAAAACAGTACCTTTAGAATTGTAGGGCATTGGCGACCCCTCAATGAGCACCGAAGGGCAGTAGTCCGTAGGCATCGGTTCCGGAGGTCGGTGCAGGAGTTGTTGGGCCCTTGAAGTTACACGCATTGTAGATCAAACTCCATGCGGTTGAAGTCGGGAGCGACGGCGTCGGCATGCGTCAGGGCTGCAGTGAAAAGTGCAGTGGTGCGGCGTGCGGTGCCCTCAGGTCGCGGTGCAGGCAGCGGCTCTGTGACGGGTGTCCAGCGACATTGGTGAGACCAGGGCTGTGGTGCAAAGTGATGCGGTGCTGGTAACAGATGAACTTGAAGTCTTTGCTGTTCATGAGACTTCTTGAACAGGGGGCAAGCTCTACCTCAAGCTCTTGGAGAAACTCACAAAGAGTAAGTTGCAGAAAGTTCAGTCCAGTCCTTTCACTGCCCAAGACAGAAGCAGCCACTGCAGGTCAACACATCAAAGCACACAGCAAAGTGTTAGTCCTGCCTCACAGCTTCTCCATCTCTTCTTGGCAGTCTACTTGGTTCCAAAAGAGTTCTAAAGTTCTGGGGTCTGGGCCTCAATATTTATACTCCAAATTCCTTTGTCCACTTAGGCAGAAAGTGTCTGTGCTTAGTCCAAACCAGTTTGGTCCTCTCTGGCCCAGCTTCCCAGCAGGAGGCGTAGACAGCATTGTCTGCAGCAGACCAGGTCCATTCAGGTGCAAGTAAATCTCCTCCCACCACTCTAAATGCAGCCCAGGTCTATTTAGCCCAGCCCTGACTCACCAGACTCTCTGGAGCCACTGCACATCCCCAGCCTGTCACTCCAAAGGTAGACAGTCAAAACACATCTTAGCAGAGGCACACAGGCTGGCTAAGCAAGAAAATACCTACTTTCTAAAAGTGATATGTTCAAACACAGAATGTAAAGATCACCATTACTAAAATATGCCTCTTTACATTCTGAGTTCAGGCATACTAAACTTTACTTTCCTATCTGGTCCCAATGGGAAGTTACATTTATAAGAAGTTATAAATTAAATCGAAGGGGATGGGAGCACACTGCTTCACCTCCCAGCACAGTTTACCCCTTAGCATCCTGGTAAATGCAGTTCAGTTTAAATGCTTACTTGAATTTGTGTAGAAGTGTTTCACCAACGTTGGTGCAGGTTAGTGCTGTCAATCTCTAGACACATGTGTTTCTGGATATTATCCTTCATCAGTAGAGATAAAAAACGAAATTCTGGTGTTCCTGAGAAAGCTGCCACAATCCTCTCAGGTCTCTGTACCTCTCCCTGGTGCACAGGTGCATCTCCAAGAGCTTGTCAGCTCAGTGGCTCAAGGGAGCCTTTTTAAACAGAAGGGAGATGGGAGCACACTGCTTCACCTCCTAGCGCAGTTCACCCCTTAGGATCCTGGTAAATGCAGTTCAGTTTAAATGCTTACTTGAATTTTTGTTGAAGTGTTTCACCAAAGTTGCTGCAGGTTAGTGCATTCAATCTCTAGATCTATGTGTTTCTGGCTATTATCCTTCATCAGTAGAGATAAAAAACTAAATTCTGGGGTTGCTGTGAAAGCTGCCACAATCCTCTCAGGTCTCAGTACTTCTCTGTGGCGCACAGGTACATCTCCAAGAGCTCATCAGTGCGTGGGGATGGCAGTGGAAGTTTATTATGGGGGCACTTCAACCACTTTTTAGAAGTGCACAACAGCCCCATTCAATCCCACGCCATGGCTCCAGACACACCACAGGGGGGTGGAAACAGCATTGTGAAAGTCAAGCATAGCCCTATTCAGGCGCAAATGCAACTCCTCCCGCTACTCTAAATTCAAACCAGGCGTCTTCAGGTGCAAGGAAAACTCCTCCCACCACTCTAAATGCAGACTCCCTTGTGACTGTCTACAGTGAATACACAACCAGGCAGGGCACAAAGAGGGATAAGCACACAGAAATGTCCACTTCTAAAATAGTAATAAGAAATCCGCTTTCACCAATAATCAGGATTTATTACTACTATTCCAAACATACCAAACAGGGCCACGCTACCCCTATCATATCAGAAATTACCACTGAAGCACATATCAGGGAATTCCCAATGCAAACCTATGAGAGGGCAGCCTCACAGCAGTGAGAAACCAAATAGGCTGTTTGTCACTACCAGGACATGCCACACAGTAAAGGCACATGTCCTACCTTTTACATACACAGCACCCTGCCCATAGGGCTAGCTAGGGCCTACTTTAGGGGTGACTGATATACAGTAAAAGGGGAGTTTCAGACGTGGCAACCACTTTAAATGCTACGTAACTGCAGCAGTAAACTGCACAGGCAGGCAATGCAGAGGCCTGAGATAGGTTTGAAAGGCTACTTCGGTGGGTGGCACAAGCAGCGCTGCAGGCCCACAGATAGCATTTAATTTACAGGCCCTAGGTATATGAGATACCACTGTACAAGGGACTTACAGGTATTTAAATAATGGCAAACAGGTGTAGACCAATTTTACCAAGTTTACAAGAGAGAGCACATGCACTTTAGCACTGATCAAGTAACAAAATGTTTGTTGGTAATAGGTCATGAAGTATTTATAAACTTTTGATGTTGACTGCCTACACAAGGGAGAAATCTAAAATCGGAATAAAATTAGAAAATGGTTTAGGTTGTGGTTTGTCCCTAGAATTGCGGAATAGGATTTGGTCCAAAGTTCCACAAGAACAACTCAGACATTGGTTTTTTTCTTGAACAGCTATATTTCCTGCTCTGTCAACTTTTAGGATGAAAGGTCTTCAATAAGACATACGTTTGTCATGTCAGACGTCGATTGGTACTTTTATGAATATGTTGTTTATTTTTCTACAGTACATTAGTTTTGGGCACAGGTTTGGCAAATAGTTTTAGATATTTTTGGTTTGAATATTCCTTTATCATATACAAACATAATTTTAGGTGGCTGTCATGATTATTGTAAACATCAAAGATTCTTCACGAAATTAATAGAAGTTTAGTTCACTAAAGCCATTCAAGTTATTGCATCAAATTCGAAATCAGCAGATAACATTTCATATAAAGCCTGGTGGAATACAATTTGCAACAATCATAGATTGGATACACAAAACATTAAAGCATTGCAGCTTGATATTAAAAGAGACAGAATTTGGCAACCTGTGACTGATTATCTGAATAAATCACCCCAGTTGGCATTTATATAAAAAGAAAAGTGGAGGTCACCATAGGTTTTGTTGGGAATATTTTGGTGGAATTTAGTCATTTAGATATATTGCATTACAAATAATGAGCTGTTATCCTTGTAAGTATTTATGGATTCATTATTTTGCAACGGATTTAAACATTATAATTATCTTTTGTAATTTATGAATTCAATATTTGTTATTTATACCCTTCTTTTGTAGACTACTAACCAATTCAATTGATATATTATCACATGTTGATATTTTTTTTTCTTTTATAGATGAATGCTACATGAACTTGTTCCGTACTTTGACATCGGGTCATATATACTTTGTTTATATGAATGCTTTTCTTTAAAAAACAAATATATAAAGAAATAACTAAAAAAGAAGAAGATATTTAAAGGAAGAAGAGTGCGCATAGAAAACAGAAGAATGCATGCAATTATCCTTTAGAGGAATCATGGGTAAGGCGATAGCTTACATTTTTGTACTGAAAGTACATATACAACCCTGTGGGAGGCATACAAATCTATAATGAGAGGTCATTTGATAGCCCATATAACTGGAAAACAGAAAGAAGGTGAGAAAGTCCTGTGGGAATTGGAAGAGCACCGGTATGCGAGGAGGCAGACTACATAGCCACCCCCACCGAAGATAGTGCAAGACATATGGACATCCTCCGGCAGAAAAATAGGGTCCTGGCCACTCACGAGGTGAGAAAATTCTTCCGGATTGAGCAGGTTTACTTTTATGAAGTGGGCAACAAGGTTGGGAAACTGCTGGCCTGGTTGGCCCACAGAGGTGAAGAACAGAGGAGGGTACATAGAGTTAGGGGTGGGCGGAATTTGCGTTACGCAAAGCTCCGCAAAACAGTAAAAATCTCCGCGAGCACACAGAAATTCCGTGAACACGCGGAATTGCTTGATTGCGTTGCTTTTTTCCTGTTCGTGACCGCTGTTTGCGTGCTCGGGGGAAATATTTTGCGAACATGTATTTTGAGAACGCGAACAAGCAAAAAATTCCATGAAGCCCCGGAACGCAGAAATTTGGGCATTTCCGCGTTCTCTGCGGAACGTGAAATTACCCAAATTCCACAAATTCCGCAAGTGGAACGGAATTTACCGCCCAGGCCTACATAGTGTATAGACCAGATGGGACCTGTAAACCACAGCGAATGGCATAGCTCAAGCATTAGCCACCCATCTGAATAGACTGAAAAGACTGTGTGGATCAAAGACTTAGCAGGACACCAACTGGGAGCTGAGGCGAGACTTACCTTGGAGGCAAAGATCACAGAAATGGAGATCTCCTAGACGATAACCTAATTGCATAGTCGGAAAACCCAGGGTCCTCGTGGATTCGGGGTTGAGTATTATAAATATGTGATATCTAAACTTATGGGGCCACTTAAGGAGGCACTGGCAATGAAAGAAAGGGTACTACCCAGGGGCTGGGAGCATGCCACAATAGCGCTCATTTATTAGGAGGGGAAACCAAGGGATGAGTGTGCCTCATATAGGCTGACTTCCTAAACGTTGAAACTAAGGTCATGACCAAAGCGGCCGCAGCCTGTCCATTGGGGCTGAGGGGCCATGCCCCTCACCTTTTGCCTCTCACAAACAGTGTTTGTCAGGGTGAGCAAAGGTCGGCCAGGCAGACACTATTCATTTTCAGGTCAGGCAGCCAGGAGCTAGACATGAGCTAAATGTGCAAGCTCCTAGCTGCCTGAGCTGAACTTTGCTGGGCTGGGAATGTCACAGCTCCTGTGGGCGTAACCTCCTCAGCTCAGCAAAGGTCCTTGCCTTGAGGTCCTTCCCCTCAGTGACAAGGGGTAGCGTCACCCATTGCCTCACACATGGGTGCTTCAGTTTTAAGCCCTGAAGCGCCCAGAGTCGGGAGTCAATCAATGACACTTCATCACAGAGTGGGGTGGGATCAGTAGTCTAATTGACCCCATCCCACTCTATGACAATGTAGGGTCGGCCATTGAGGGAAGGCAGCAATCCCAAGCCTCCTGGGATCTCCAAAGCAGAGTAAGTGTGATTTTATTTTTAATTAATGTTTGGTGCGTGTGTTTGAATATTTAGTAATTAGTGTTGTGAATGGATGGGTGTGTGTGCATGTTTGAATGCATGGTTGTGAGTGTGTCCCACCCACCTACAATTACCGGCACTGGGCCAAAGTCATGGCTAACCACCTAATAGGGGTGGTGGACATGCTGATTGAACCCAATCAATCCGGTTTCATGCCGCACAGAGCAACAAGGCACAATCTGAGGAGACTCTTAGAATATCTGACACACCTAAATTGTAGGAGCCGGCTGTACTCCTAACCCTAGATCTCGAGAAGGCCTATGATTGTGTAGAATGGCCAAAGCTATGGGCGGTCCTGAGCTTTGCCCCGTCCTTCATGGCATGAATAAAGTTAATGTATGAATAGCTGTTGGCTAGGGTTTGGTTTAATGGAGCGACGTCATATGAATTACACCCGGGCAGAGGCACCCGACAGGGTTGCTCGCTGTTCAACTTGCTTTTGGAAGTGGCAATCGAGCCACTGGCTAGGTGGTTCCGGACAGACGCTTTAATTTGGAGGCTGAGATGGGATCTGGATTGGGAGGATGTGATCTCGCTTTATGTGGATAACATACTCCTCTCTATGGCGAACACCAAAACCTCCATAAGGCAAGATTTGCAGATCCGCTGAGTAGGGGCGGAACTCGGGGCGGGGACAGGAGATTTAAGCAACTGTAGCGCGGGAAACTTCCCTTAGGCATTACTCGCTACCACTAGAACGCTGCGCAGGCACGCTCATTGCAAAGACTGGAAAATTGTTTTAAAGCCTTTTTAAAAATTGTGTGTGAATTGATGTACGAATTTACCTGTATTTTTTTAATTTCACGCGGCGCACAGGGCGGCTGCTCCGAGTCCCCAGCTAATCCCGCTCACTCCCCTCCTTGCAGCCAATCACGCTGAGTGGGGGCGGAACTCGGGGCGGGGACAGGAGATTTATGCAGCACGCAGAGCGGAAGCGCGCAGCGGGCATGTCAGCGGCGCACCAAAGGCGCGCCAAAGGCAAGCTCATCCGCGCCCTTCCGGGACCAGGGGCCAGCCACTATGCTCGTCCCCTCATTTACTCCTCTGATTCCCTCAATAAGCTGCACTCCACCCATCCCAGCCTCCCCCCCGAAATATGTAGTCTTACCACTAAGTTGGAAATCTACACTGCACGTAGCTCATTTCCAGAACTACGACGACAACTTAACCCTACCACGCAAACCCCACTAAGCCTGGTCCAACCCAGCCTCCCTCCCCTAGTTATCTTTTACCTCAATACCCGCTCCCTTGTCAAGCACCAATTATACATCTTTCTTCTTCTAGTCACGGACAAACCAGATAGTCTACTACTGACTGAAACCTGGTTGACAATTGACTCCTCCCCTGACATACTGGCAGCGCTTCCCCCAGACTAATACATCATTCATTTGAACACAAGTTGGTCGCACACTGCTCGTCACACCAGCAAGTTGCCCCAAAGGACTGTGGTGAATGTAGTGGCGACGGCGGGTACGCCTATGCCACGATGTGTAAAAAGAAAACAGTATGTGTTGCATTTAGCCATCCCTGGACACGTGTTTCGAGGTAGTTGCCTCTCGTCAGCAGGGAGCAGGACAATGTAAAGGGGTGCCGAGTGGACTACCTCGAAACACGTGTCCAGGGATGGCTAAATGCAACACATACTTTTTTCTTTTTACACATCGTGGCATAGGCGTACCCGCCGTCGCCACTACATTCACCACAGTCCTTTGGGGCAACTTGCTGGTGTGACGAGCAGTGTGCGACCAACTTGTGTGCATATATTACGGCTCCCGTGAGCTATCGGGCTGACGAGCCCAGGTTCTGCACCTGCGCGCCATGAGAGGTATTTGACCTGTTTTAATTACATTTTGGCAGTCCACTCGGCACCCCTTTACATTGTCCTGCTCCCTGCTGACGAGAGGCAACTACCTCGAAACACGTGTCCAGGGATGGCTAAATGCAACACATACTTTTTTCTTTTTACACATCGTGGCATAGGCGTACCCGCCGTCGCCACTACATTCACCACAGTCCTTTGGGGCAACTTGCTGGTGTGACGAGCAGTGTGCGACCAACTTGTGTGCATATATTACGGCTCCCGTGAGCTATCGGGCTGACGAGCCCTGGTTCTGCACCTGCGCGCCATGAGAGGTATTTGACCTGTTTTAATTACATTTTGGCAGTCCACTCGGCACCCCTTTACATTGTCCTGCTCCCTGCTGACGAGAGGCAACTACCTCGAAACACGTGTCCAGGGATGGCTAAATGCAACACATACTTTTTTCTTTTTACACATCGTGGCATAGGCGTACCCGCCGTCGCCACTACATTCACCACAGTCCTTTGGGGCAACTTGCTGGTGTGACGAGCAGTGTGCGACCAACTTGTGTGCATATATTACGGCTCCCGTGAGCTATCGGGCTGACGAGCCCTGGTTCTGCACCTGCGCGCCATGAGAGGTATTTGACCTGTTTTAATTACATTTTGGCAGTCCACTCGGCACCCCTTTACATTGTCCTGCTCCCTGCTGACGAGAGGCAACTACCTCGAAACACGTGTCCAGGGATGGCTAAATGCAACACATACTTTTTTCTTTTTACACATCGTGGCATAGGCGTACCCGCCGTCGCCACTACATTCACCACAGTCCTTTGGGGCAACTTGCTGGTGTGACGAGCAGTGTGCGACCAACTTGTGTGCATATAATACATCATTCATGCCAACCGCCTCCCCGGCAAACCTGGAGGGGGGGTCGCAGCAATTATACACGCCAAATTCAAAGTCAATGCCCTGACCTGTCTTAACCTCCCTGAGTCAGAGAACCTAGTAATCAAATTGGAATCTTCCTGCGACACCTTTGTCTGTGCACTAGTCTATAGGCCCCCGCACCATATGCCATAATTTCCCCTATCTTTGAGTGATCAGATCGCCTTGTCGTTGACCACGCCAAAGTACTTCTCGTGGGCGACTTCAATTACTGGTTCAATGACCCTCATGAAGGTCCACACACTACTGAACTGACCGACCTCCTCACCAACCTGAACTTCACTCAACTGGTCTCCTCGCCCACCCATCAAAAAGGGCACATCCTTGATCAAATCTGGACTAACAGCTTGACTATAACTGCCCCCATCACGCCCCCCTGCTTATGGTCTGACCATTACTTAATTAAATTTACGTTAGCTCTCACTACCATCAGGAAATCTCCAACGGTCGCTTGTGGACTGGCCAGGAAATGGGAATGTCTTAGATAGGAAAGAATTTCTTGACATACTGACTAACACAGCTCCATCACCTCACCCTGACATCAACATATCTGAAGCGAATCTCTCTAGCTGGCTGCTTGAAGCCATTAATACGCATGCCCCCCTTAAGAAAGTTAAACTTGCCCGGCGTGTAGACACCCAGAGATGGTTCCCTACAGAACTTAAGTCTCACAAATTGACCCTACACCAGCTAGAGCGGCAGTGGCGACGAACTATGCCCCAGAAATGAAGCTCTAGTATGTCACAGCGCGGAAAGAATACATCAAGGCCATTCATTCGGCCAAAGCTACCCACTTTTCCTCACGCATCCTCAATTCGAACAAAAGCTCCAAAGAAATCTTCACTATCATGAACGAATTGACTAACCCAGCCAGAGTCCTCCCCAAGGCTACCCCCACTCAAACTTTGTGCGACTCACTTAATGATTATTTCATTGACAAAATTCTCGACCATTAAAGCTAGTATCCCCAAACACTTCAACACGATTCCTCCCGCTCTTTATAAAAACAAATGTACAATTGATAGTTTTCCTACCATTAGCATAGAGACCTTCCAGGAGCTCATAGCCAAGGTTAAATTAGGAGCCCCCACTGACAGCTGTCCTCCTAACATGCAAAAAAATTGCCTCTCTGTTCTCCCAGATCCTGCCCTCACCCTCCTCAATGACTCTCTTTCATCTGGCCATGTCCCTACAGCTTTTAAAGAAACCACCTTGGTCCCTCTTCTGAAAAAACCTGGAGCCGACCCCACCTGTATGTCTAATTACCGCCCCATTTCCTTGCTCTCCTTTTTAGCGAAAGTTTTACCGAAATACCGCTGGATAGCGTTTAAAAGTCACAAATAACAAAATGCTGCTCCAGAGCCGTTTTGGGTCCCGTGGTCCCCATGCCACGGGGCCCAACTTAATAATTATCGGGAGGGATGCACTGCCCCCATCCTACAGCCATTTTTGGCCCCGGGCCACATCCCCAGGGGGCCAATTCAATAATTATTGGAAGGGGCACATAGTCCCCCTTCCTGAGCAGTTTTTGGCCCCGGGACCCCATCCATCAGGGCCCAAATTCATTATTATGTGGGGGCACGCAATGTATTTGGTCCTGTGGACCTCTTCCCCCGGGGACCAAAGTATATTTTAAGGGGAGGGGGGCCACGTGCCCCCTCTCTGAGCCTTTAATAGCCCCTGGGGACCCTAATCCCCAGGGTTGCTAATGATGGAGTAGGGGAGAATACAAAAAATGTTGTACCCCCTTCAAAGTCAATGACCTCATAACTCTAATTTACTAATTGTTTGAATGATTGTACTAATCAATAAATGCACCTTTATTTAGACACTACACGTGGGATAACTAACTGGCATATGCAAAAATCTAATTTACTAACAGATGTGAACTTAAATTAACATAGCTTTGTGTTTCGTGTAGAAAATAGAAGTAAAATTGCTATATATATAGAGGATAGGGATACCCTGACCACCTCAGATACATGGGGGGGGTGGGACACAGACGTAGGCCACAGCCAAAATAAATCAGCAAAAATGGCAGTGATCCTGTAGCACTTCAGAGGGATCATGAAAAAATATTAGTAGATGGGGCTGCTTTATTATTTTGTTTTATTAATGGAAGGGGGCGCACAGGCCCCTCCCAAGCATTTAGGGGCCCAGGGGAGCCCACTCCAAGAGCCAAAATTATTGAATAAGGAGAGACCGGGTGCGCGCCCTCCTCCTTGAGCCATATAATTATTATATATTTTTTACATGTTCAGGACAGAGTACTAAGTTCCTGAGTCCTGTAATGACTGCCAGCAGCATTTTTCTCATGCTGCTGGCAGTCAATCAGAGCGCTCGCTCCTGCATGAGTATCAATCCCACATGAGCGAGTTGGCACAAGGAAAAAAAACTCCCAGGGTCAATCAGAATGCTTTATTTTTTTTATTGGAGAAAGTCCCTCGAACAAAACTGTCCAGATATCCATATTTTTTTTTACTTTAATTTCTCAAAAAGTACTGATCGGTTTTCGTCAAACCACAAAAAGCACAATCTGTGTGCCAAGCCAAGATCTAGCTTCCTGCCAGATTTGGTGTAAATGCATTTAGCAGTTTTTGCTATAACTACACAGTAGGCAACCACCACTGGTAATCCATGAATTCTTCAATATGAGCCAGGAAGCCAGGTAAAGTTTCATTCCAAATATACCAGCTTTTGTGATCATCAGGGGTGACTTCAAAATTCTCCTCAGTCAGAACTATGAATGAATAATAGCTGACTTGCAAAGTGTAATGACCCTGTGGGACAATCCTGCCCTGGTGGAAGAATCAAGACGGAAAATAAAGGAAAGATCAAACACAACAGGGAGGAAGTAAATCATGGAGTAAAGTAAATCATGAACTGCGAGAGTCAGGTAACAGTTTTATTTACACTGAGGATCTACACATAGTTTAAGAAGTTCCTAAATGTTGTATAATTTGCTTCTTCCTTTACCTGGAACTGAAAGTGAATCTAAGATTTGGCTGTGTTAATAGAAAAAGATTTTCCTCCAGTACTAGTCTTATAAATATCGAGAATTTCCAGATAAATTGCTGCTTTGGATCTTTAACAGGGAATGTGTTTTGTAAAATTATTTTTCAAGTAGATAGATGGGGATTGACTCATAGAATGCACAGAGTGTCAGGCAAAGACATTGGAAAATCACCTGTTCCCGGACTCGTCAACAATGTAATTTTGTGTGATGTTGACTAACTGATTCTTCCCTGATGGTTAGTCTTATTCATATTCTGAACCATTTGAAACGTTGCCACAATGGGCCGAAGAGGCATCGGGGGGCCTTGTTGGACTACCAACCCTGCCACAGGTTAACTAATGAGGTGTCGGCCTTGTCACATGGATATAAACCCAATTAGACTCATTGCTACAGAACCTCTCTTGTTTCCTCCTTTCACCCCTTTCTCTCCTGCTTCTTTCTTTCTATCATCCTTTGCCTAATTCCCCAGCAAGTCAATGTAGAGGGAATTAGCTAAACATATATCTCAAGTACCTGTAATCACTCCAATGCAAACTACGTTTGGCTAACCTCGTGACAGAAATGCTAATGTATCTGTTTATAAAAAAAAAAATAAGAAAATACTCTGAAATTAAGAAGAAAAAAAAGAAAGAAATCAAGCTAAAAGATATTTAGGTGGTCCCACATTGAGAGAATTTCTGTAGTTTAACCAGTACAAAATGATGGCTAGCACTGCTGTTTTCATACAATTAGATGGCTACAGATATAGGATTTTCTCATGGGATTTAAAACCACAAAGCAAGTTGCTGCAAGTGGTGATCTGGGGAGCAAAGTGAGGTGAGAGTAAAGAGAAACTCCCAGGTTTCTCACTGTTTCCGCTGGAGAGGGCGCCTGCTGTTGGTCCTGTTGGTGAGCTTATTGCCCACGACTAACTCCTCAGTTTGATCAGAGTTCAGTTCAAATGTATTCAACTTTATCCACTCAGCCACAGCCATCATGCTTTTTAGGAATTTGCATTAATGTGGTCAATCATACTATCCAGCCTGACTATTAGGTGCACATCATTAGCGTAATCAAAAAAAGCGAAACTATAAGAACGAATTAAAGATGCTAAAGATTTCTTCACGCATCCACTGTAAATTTTGGGCTAAGCAGCGAGGGATGCCAAAGTACAGGTTTTTCAGACTTTCAGAAAATAATAGTCTTGCAGGGCTTCCAGCTCCACATCAATGAGAAGCTTCATGCTGTTCGTTCTCTTTCAGAGTAGCCAGGGTTTTCAAAAACAGCAGACTATCCTCTCCATCCTCGTCTTCTTCTCTGGGAAAGGGGCTCTGGATCAGGAGGAACAAGAGGAGGAATGATCCAGGTCCCCACTTTGCAAGAATAGCCTGCTACAAGCCTGTCGAGCAACACACAGCATAAGCTGGAAATCGCAGAGGGCGAGCAGGGGTGGTGTAAGACGGGTTAATAATAATCATTTTAAAAACATACCTGATGGCGCCGGCCGCCTCCGGCGTCGCGTCTGCCAGCCTCTTCCTAGACACAGCAGCCCCTGGAACAGACTCCCATCCAATCCCCTTACTGCAGAGCAGCGCGGGGATTGGCCTGAGCCGGCAGGAAACACACTGCGCTCAGGTCAGGTAGTCTGTGGGGTTTCTCCAGCCTAACTGCTGAATGAAGCTGGGCTGGAGAAAACTAAGTGCGCATGTGTGTTTTGGTCGGCCTGAGACAGCCGGCCAAACACATGCGTACTTAGGGAGTGCACAAGCACTACTCCTCCCCATGCCCTGCCCCTCCCTGTGCAAGCTGGCTCAGAGCCAGCAAAATAAAAATAAAACGATCATTGTTTTAGTTTTCGTTTGCTGGCTCTGTGCCAGAGAGTGGGGCGATGCTCCTCGCCATTGTGAAGGAGCTGCCACTGGCTACTGGTGCGTTTCTTCCCTTGGGGACCAAATATGAATTTTTCATCTTGTGTTCTTTCAGAGTTAAGAGGTTCTGATTTCTAGAAGTGTCCATCTAATCACATATAATGGAAACCCAGAACACAAATTAAACTGCTGATCTGAATTGTCGGCTGAACAGAACTGTTTAATGCTCCTTCAACACATGTCCGTCTGTTGAGTAACTTTGACAAGAAAATCCACAAGAATGTACACCTTTCTTCCGTTCTTATAATATCATGAGAGTCTACATACAGAGGTCCCCAGTTCTACGTGAGACACCAGAAAACTGAAAGGTGAAAACTCAAAAAACAAGCATTGGTGAAAACGCAGGTATGCACACATGCTGCTTGTACATGTTGGCACGTTGATATAACACCTATTGGTCTTCCTAGAGTGTGATTATTTAGCACTTGGTGAAGTGTTCAGGCATTTTTCTTTAGCATTTTTTATTTTGGCATACCTGCAAGGGAAGTGAAAGGATAGCGGATGGAAATTAACAGATTTGCCAAGGATTATGCATTTTTCTCAAATGGGAATCTTGAATTAGAATCCCAGATCTGCAGCCTGTAACTGCTAATGGGACATATATCATAACCGCGGGATTTCAACCTGAATGAAAGATTATTATTTTGATGGAAAAGGTACTCCTGATAATATTTTTATGCAAAAATGACTCATAAATCTGCTTGGCCTTCTCTTCGCTCTAGACCGACCCGTATTCACAGAGAGACCCATGGGACGTATTTGGCATCCTCCCCGATCCCATGATGTCGAAGTCAAAAAGAGTCCTTCAATGAAGAGACAGAAGGAAACTCATTTATCTCGTTCCTAAAATATTGAAAAGGCACGCACGGCTGATGTTGAATTTACATGCTTTAAATAAGTGATAGTGTATGCGCAAAGCTAACGTTCAGATGTGTCATTGTGTGTGGTCTTCCAGATCTGAACCATCATCCGATTATGGAGGGTGGGCAAATCAGGTTAAATATTTTTCAGGATTATCTTGCCTGGCAGGACATACCATCTTACCAGCCATATGAAGAGTCTTTGCTTTTTTGTCAGTAAAGGAAATTTTAAAATCAGCAAAATGTATAGCACCATTATTATTTAGCAATGTCACTGTTGAATCAGCCAATTGAATGGAAAATGTCTGTACAGGAAAACATTCCGGAGTCTGGCATTTCCTCTTCACCAAACCACCTATAAACTGTGAAGAATGTGTATTTCACAAAGCAGAGGAATGTGTCTGTTGGTCAGAAGTTTGGAAGGCACTGAAGGAATAAAAGTGGATAACACATCTTTTCTCTCTTTGACCGTGAGAGGAGGTCTAACAGAACCAGAAGGTCTGCTGATCTGTGATTTGACTATGCAGGATAATCCTGACAGATGAGTCACGTTGTGACCTGGGTCTTGGTCCACAAGATAAGTAAAATTGTTATTTTTCCTGTAAGTCTTTATGCTGGGTTCTTCGGCATGCATGTGTGCAAGTGACACATCTTGAAAGGATGAATAAAGGAGTTAAGTTCTACGACTGGAGAACTTTTTCAGTGGACTGCAAAACAAAATTGGTTTCATCCTATAGTCCTCACTACATTAAAACATCCTGATAATTAGACTCATCCATGAAGATTCTCATAAATAAGTACAACAAGCAGTTTGAACACAGCAGGGACCTGAGCTTGGTGAGGGGTCTATGCAGCAGAAGACATGCCAATGAATGCTCTTCAGCTGTTTAGACTGTGGTTGGTGGCTCTTTAAAAGAAGAAGTTCAGAACTCCATCTTACGGGGGGGCGTGGCTAGCGCCCGGAGAGAATGGCAGCGCCGGTGTGAGGGCTCCGATCGAGACGGAGTGCACTGGCGGTTCGCGTGTCCGACGCAAACCTTGCAGGGAAGCCATCGTTATTTAAAGATGTCAGGAGTGCCCTGAGTCCATTCCAGCCGCTGAGGCGGTATTGTTTCTAGCGCTGCTGATCCTTGCAGTTTCGGTCGCGGCTCGGCAACGGCCGCGGCCGCCATTTTGTTTTTTGCATGATTAGATTCTCTTCAGGAGCGCGCTTCACCGCGCATTGGCGCTCCGGTGCCTGGATGAATGCATAATCCTCCAGCTTTGCTAACGACGCGGATGACATACTCTGGCATGTTTTTCAGGTGACTCTTTTATCAAATTATGGCTCTTATGTGACTAAATGGTTATTTCCTACCCTCCTCAAGCTTGGCAGCCATTTTAAGAACTCATTTTGCTCTTTTCAAGTTCCTGTATCTTTTGGTCCTTGGCCTGGCATTTCTACCCGTCAATTCCTTTTATCTGCCTCCTCCTTACTTTTGCGCTCTTGGAATCCTGCGAAAGGCCTGCTCTGCTTCCAGCTGTATTGTTGCTCCTAGTGACCTGGTACTTTATACTCGCTTTGATGGCTGAGTGTCCCACCAAAATCCATAAACGTAATTATATTAAGAACTCCAAGCTCTTTACAGAACTGGCCCATCTGGAGGCTTCTCAGTCCCTTTCCGCCACTGAGATGACGACGCATATGGATTCCTCCTCACAGCCTTCCGCGAAAATCATGCCTATGAGGCTGAAAAAAGACCCACCTTCGCCTCCCAAGTCTTCCTCTACTATCTCGATGGAGTTACTCCTTGATGAGATACGGGCCCTGCGTCCTTTCATGGAGGAAACCAACGCCAAACTGCAGGTTCTTACTGACAGTTGGACTATGATGGATGAAAGGGTGTCGTCAGTGGAGCGTGATGTGTCCTCCCTTCGAGACTCTGCTGCCAAGGTTACCCATCTACATGCGCAAGTCTCCTCTCTCCAGAAACAGGTGGAGGACTTGGAAAACCGAAACAGACGCAACAATCTTCGCCTTTATGGCCTGGTGGAAGGTTGCGAAGGGAATGACTCTATCAATTTTTTCAAGTCCTTTCTCCCCAAGCTTTTGCACTTGCCAGAGGACACCACACTAAATATTCAGCGTGCCCACAGGCTTGGCCGAGTTCCTTCTTCTCCTTCTGCACAAGCAAAGCCCAGAGGCGTAATAATGTATTTCCTGGAATACATAGATCTACTGAAAGTTCTCTCCGCAGCTAGAGCCTTTCCTCGTCTCACATGGTCGGGCTCCACCTTATTTTTTGCGCAAGATTATGCCAGAGCCACTGCAACTCGCCGTAAGGCCTTCTTGGACATGAGACCTGAGCTTCGTTCCATTGGTGCCAGGTATGGTCTCTTCCATCCCTGCTTATTCAAAGTCACCTATAATAATAAAACTACGACGTATGAAGAACCTACACGACTCCGGAGTTTCCTGAATTCTTGTGGCCAGACCAATATGGAGCTCTCTGAACTTCCCTCTTCTCACCCACCGTGACTTTCTCTGAAGTTGTATCACATCACAGATGTGCTTGCTTGTTGATTTTTTCTAAACTCAAATGTTCTCAGGCGCATGCATTCTCCTGATGACTTGTTGCTGTTTATTGAATTATTTGTTGTTCGCGTTACTGTTTCTTGTTCCATTCTATCCATTGATTATTTTGTGTTTCTGTAGTCTGTTCTCGCCTAACTTTGCTATCTTTCCTTCCCCATAGCTTATTGTCCTGCGTTCCGCCTTGTTCCTCCGCTCGGACGTCCCATCGACCCCGAGTGCCTTGCCTTCTCCAGTTGGCTCTACCTCCCTTCTCTCATCTTCACGTCCATCTTGTTTTGTTCCTGTTCCTGACTGTATCTCCCCTGATCTATCCTTTGTAAGTATTCCTTTTACCTTTTTGGGAATGTTTGTTTTTGTAGGTTTATTGGTGTCAATACCTTTTTTACGACCTCTTTTCTCTTCTCTCTTACTTTACTTTTTTCTCCTCATCTTCTATTGGCTCCCTCGGTCGTGCTTCCTTCTCATCATACACTCTGCTCCCTTGTCATCTCACTTCCTCTCTGACTTATATTTACTTTTTTCTCCCTTTGACCGTTCCCTCTCTTATCCTGTTTCTTTATTGGTCTTTTTGTGCAGGCTCTTTTCTCTCTTTCACTGGACCTTTACTCATATTATCTCCGGACTTCATCTTATCAGCTCATTGATCTTCGTAACACCTTGGTTTTCCTTCATCTTTATGGTATCTCTCAGTCTTCTCTTACTTTTCTTGTTCCCGTCCACCCTATTTTTTCTTTACTCTTTTTCTCTCTTTCTTTCTTCTGCGTTTTTTGTCTTTCACGAGGCTTTCTCTCAGTGTTCTATTCCTTCTCTGCACTATTCTTTTAATAATCTTTAATGTCAGTACGCATTTTATCCTGGAACGTTAAAGGTCTTCACTCTCCCATCAAGAGGCAAAAAATTCTTTCTCATTTAGCCAAGTTGAATGTAGACATTGCCTTTCTGCAAGAAACGCATTTATCTGACGTGGAAGCTGCTAAGCTTAAGAGAGGTTGGGTTGGTGATGTTTTCTCTGCTCCTGGGGATGGTAAAAGGAATGGTGTGGCTGTGCTAGTTCGTAAATCTCTCCCACAATCTCTCCTGTCTTCCGAGTCAGATCCCGAAGGTAGATGGGTGTATGTTAAACTTTCCTCGAAGGGTATTCCCATTTCCCTTTTCAACATTTATGCACCTACTGGTGGTGACCCCGCATTTTGGCGCACAATGGCTTCTCGTACTTCCGAGTACGTTGATGACAATTTCATTATGGCGGGAGATTGCAACTTACCTCATGACCCCTTTTTAGATCGGCATTCCAAAGCCTCCTATGTCCCTAATAAGTCTCACAAATTGTTTGTTCAGGCAGTATCCCAGCACAAACTTGTTGATGCTTGGCGTCTGTGCAATCCTACTGCTAAAGAATTCACCTTTTACTCCCCTTCTCACCATTCACAATCCCGTATTGATTACATTTTTCTTTCCCATCATATATCTCAGTCCCTCACTCACGCTGATATTGGCCCCATTCTACTTTCTGATCATGCCCCTGTTTTAGCCAACATTGATGTCCTACCCAAGTCCACTGGGCCAAAGCGTTGGCGCTTTAACAACACTCTCCTTCTTGATCCCATTTTCACATCCTCCTTTGTTGAATTTACCACAGAATTTTTTGCCATCAATGATACCCCCAATTTGCCCAAGCATGTTATTTGGGACGCTTATAAAGCTGCAGCTAGAGGTTTCATCATTGATTTTGTGGCTAAAAAGCGTAAAATCGCTCGCAAGCGTACTTGCGATCTCCTCCTTACAATCAAAAAATTGGAGCACGCTTTTTATACCTCTCACTCGCAGGAAAGTTTGACTAACCTTGTTGAAGCTAAGGTGCAATTTAACAAACAATCCACTGAAGATGCTTCGTTATTCCTGTTGAAATCTAGCTCAAAATTTTATGGGGGTAAGAACAGAGCGGGCAAGGTTTTAGCCAATTATTTAAAAGTTAAGCAACATAAATTGAATATTGAATCTGTTTTTGATGACAATTCTGTTCTAAGGCACACGGATATTGATATTTTAGAAGAATTTTCCCGCTTTTATGCCAAGCTTTATTCATCTGAAACTCACCCCAATCCCCAATCCCTCGCTACCTTCTTCTCCAGCATTCAGACTCCCCCCAATTTTCCTGTGGACCTATCCACTCTTGAAATGCCCATTTCCAGTTCTGAACTACACATTGCACTTCAGTCACTTAAGAAGGATAAAGCCCCGGGTTCGGACGGATTTACAGTTGAATTTTATTTGCAATTTTCTAAAGTATTACTTCCCAGATTACATTCCCTTATTGATTCTTTTGTCCTTAGCGGCACTTCCTCTGGTACTTTTTCAGACGCCCACATATGCATAATACCCAAAGAGGGAAAAGACACCCAATATTGCAAAAATGACAGACCAATTTCTCTAGTTAACATTGATTATAAGATATACGCTAAGTCCCTTGCTATAAGACTAGACCCCTTTCTTCCCGAATTATTGGGCCCGGAACAATCCGGATTTGTTAAGGGCCGTTTCATCACAGACAATACTAGACTTTTGTTCAATGTCCTGTCCAAGTCCTCACGTTTTCAGGATTCGTTATCAGCAATTGCTCTGGACGCAGAAAAAGCGTTTGACAGGGTAGAGTGGACTTTTCTTTTTTCCGCCCTCAGATGGTTTGGGTTTGGCCCCAACTTTATTTCCTTGGTTTCTTTCCTTTATTCAAATCCCAGAGCGGCGATCTGTGCTAATGGCCTGGTTTCTTCTTTCTTCACCCTAGGTAGAGGAGTTCGCCAGGGCTGTCCCCTTTCCCCTTTCCTATTCAATCTGGCCTTAGAACCCTTCCTCTCAAAACTCCGTCAAAATCCTAGTTTGCACGGTTTCCAATTTTCTCAAACGAATATTAAACTTGCTGCCTATGCCGATGACATCCTCCTCTTTGTCTCTAACCCTGCCACCTCCATTCCTGCATTTCTAGTTGAAGTCCATGAATACTCCCAAATTTCTGGTTATAAGTTGAATAACGACAAATGCGAAATTTTACCTCTTACAAAATTTACTTTCAAACCCGATTTTGCTGTGTCCAACTTCACTTGGAGTACCTCACACATCAAATATCTTGGTTTGCACATTACCCCCTCCCTTCCCGACACTGTCTCGTTATGCCTTAGCAAATGCATCCAGAGATTGTCTGACCTTACTTCCCGGTGGCACCCGCTTTATCTTTCCTGGTGGGGTCGCCTTGACATGATTAAAATGATGCTTTCCCCGATAGTTCTATACACTATTTCCAATATCCCAGTCCCTATTCCAGACAAATTTTTTAGGAAAATCAACACTATTCTTTCTTCCTTCCTCTGGTCTGGCAAAAAAGCACGTATGTCCCTGTATAGATTGCGACTCTCCAAATCAGAGGGTGGGGTCAATTTTCCAGACTTTCCCATCTATCACAAAGCTTTCCTTCTACGACAAGCTTCCCTTTGGCTGCGAGACCCTGCTGAATCCTCCCCTTTATGGCTTGTTGTTGAGCGCCTTTCTCTGTCCCCCTTTACTTTCGCTGAGTATCTTTTATTTTCCCGTAAACCCCAGCTCACTTCCACTCCCATCCACAAATTTACCACCAAGCTTCTTCTTTCTACTTCCCCGAGCCCTCCTTCCTCTGTAGCCGACTTTCTCAACACCACTATTTGGTATAATAATAGCATCCTCATTAATCACAAGCCTTTCTATTGGAAATCCTGGAGACAAAAAGGATTGATCTGGGTATCACACCTCTTCTCTGGATCTGACTTCTTATCTTTCTCCGTTCTTTGCCATACTTTCAATCTCCCCCCCACCTTTGCCCGTAAGTACCTCGCGCTTAAGAGTGCAGTAATGTCTACCTATACCAAACTTTCCAATTCCCCTATCCAACCCGATCCTCCCAACCCTACTCTGCGCCTTCACTCCTTACTTCACACTCATAATACTGCTTCCTTCATTTACCACTCACTTCACAAGACTCTCACCCCCAGGCCAAAATCCATGGTCGAGGAGCAATGGGAGTCTGATCTTGATGTCTCTTGGCCCACCTCTCTTTGGGATAGGGTGTGGACCAAACTTCGCAAATCTTCCAGGGCTGCATCCCTTACGCAAACCCTCTTTTTTATCTATAATAGACTTCTTTTTTCACCCCATATGTTGAATAAGAGATTTCCTTTAACCCCTGATCATTGTTGGTCCTGCTCGACACCTAAGGGCACTCTTTTTCACATGCTTTTTTTATGTACTGCGGTGAACAATTTTGGAAACAAGTATGGGCTCAGATCAATGCCATCTTCCACACTACATTTCCCTTTTCCTTTGTTAATGTCTTTTTAGGGAGCCTCTCTTCTTGCTGGGCAGATGTTGATTTTAAAGTACAGATTGTTGACTTGTTGCTTGCTGTTGCATTCCAGCAAATCACTGTAAATTGGAAAAACTTTGCTAATATCTCTTTTAAAGCATGGTGGTATAATGTATGCCACAATCACAGGTTAGATACCGTTTTTATCCATCCTCTCAGTTTGGCTAAAAAGCGGCATGATCTTTGGCAACCTGTGACTTTGTACCTTGACGCTTGTGCTAAACGCCCATCTCATTTGCCTCCCTCTCAGCAGGAGGTTTCCAAGCCTCCCTGATTGACCTTTTTTTTGTTCCTTTGCATTCTCTAAAATCCGGTTTATTGTTTATTATTTCCAGTACTGCTTTTTGTTCTATAGCCTCAATTATTTGTTATCTTTCAATTTCATGTTTATCTCCATAGAAATGTTTACTTGCCCCGCTATATTGGTGTTATGTTTTGGTTTTTTTCTTATGTAATGACACCTTTATTTCTCTAATAAAGATCTTTTAAACTCAAAAGAACTCCATCTTACCAGTCTTGTTTCTCTATCCATTCGGCAAGAAGGTCTCGAACATCCATGGGAAAGCTGTCATCATAAAACTGATCTACCTGCTCCAGAAACTTGGGGTCCAACTGTTGAACCTGACTCCATTGAGCCATATTCTAAAAAGACAGAGATAAAGCCACTGGTTAATTGATGACAAAATAATGCTGCTAATACCTTTGCAGGATATTGCCTCTGAAGCTTATCATTAAAATGCCAGACAACGTCTACCAATCAGACATAATTGGGCTACAAGTTCTTAAGCCAATAACAGGGTATTAAAAGTAAAGTTGTAACCGCATTTTATGACCATGAATGTAAGTAAGTTGATTACTTTCCTGGCTATGTGAATTGGAATATAAGTATATTGGTAGTTTTTTGGCCAGGGTGCCCATAACCGCAGAAAAATTCAAAGTAAGTGCCTTTGAAAATATTTTAAAATGAAGACGACGAAAATATACTTACTTAGTACTTCGAAGTTTGATATCCAACTTATTTTTAAGTGACAAGTAATCACTACGGTAGGTGCGCACAACATTTGTCCAATTTCTTGATATAATAAATGAAACACACACACAAAAAAATTGCATTTCTTTTTCCGGTTGCGTTATTCCCATAAACCGATTAAAAATATTTGCAAAGATTCCTCTGAATTGTCTTTTTTTTTTTTTAACCAAAAAAATGATCGAAAAAAGCTAACTTTTGATCCTTTTGCCCCAAGGTTGGGTCCATTCAGTAGATTCTAACTGCATAAAACTAATATAATTGCCAGGATTGCTGAATACCACTCTTCTTTAATTTACCCTCGAGTTTTCCTCCCAAGTTTAGTCACCGTGTGCTATGTCATGATTTCCTGAAATTCAATAATTATGTTACAGGAAATACACAGACTTCACCCGAATTAAGGTAATGGGAAGAGTGAACAGTGACAATAATACCTTCCAAGGCTTAGAGGTGTGCCAGCCAACAATTTAACAGGGAGAGCCGAACCAAGGGTCTGGCTCGGATCTTCGAGCCCGTGCAAGAACCGAGTCCTGAAAAAAAAATTCTATGCAAATCATACAACAAACATCACGTAAAATATGATAAACTCTCTTCCAAATTCAAAAAAGTGCATTTCTTTAACACATGAAAGCTTTGACATCAATAGGGCACATTAAAGCACTCCAGTGAGAAGTACTTATTAAAAGTGAAAGTTTTGTAAAACTGGTAGGCTGAGCGCACATACTTTAAAGTGCTTTCATATACGATAATGAAGAAAAAAGAGTTTTGGTGAAATATTTTTTTTTGCCTCAGATCATACAATTTAAGCGGGAAGATGAGATTTATCCAAGTTTTCTGGTTTCATTTTAGACAAACCAGCCATGAAATGGGTATTTATCTTTCTTTATGTTAAGTCTCAGTGTATTTTTCTGCAGCTTTTGAAATATAGCACAAACTCGACCTAAAGGTACTGGAGTACTTTACATGAGCACCAGTTACATTAGGTCATATGCAATGTTTACAGGAAGGGGGTGATTAAGTGATTTGCCCAGATTGATCCAATCCAGAGACTCAAACCTGATTCCGTAGTTCCACAGTCTGCAGCTCTGGCCGAAACACCACATCCTGGGCAGAAGGAGGAAGACAGGCAGAAGCCACAGAAAAGCTCGGTTCGTTATGGGCCCGAGGTTCCAACAGAACCTCGAGCTGAGCCAGGCTTCAGGTTCGAGCCTGGCTATAGATTTCAGTGGCTTGCCCATCTCTACCAAGGCTACGATAACACAACAGGGGAACCCCAAAAGTACCCCTTGTAAACCCTGCCAAACACAGAATCTATCCTGTCTGAAATGTGACAGCAGGAGGCGACAACTATTCAGCAATACAGTTAAGATACAGAAATCAAAAATCAAAAATAAGGTTTAATGTAGAGAATATAAATATCAGTACTAGATAGCAGAATAATTGAAAAAATCAAAAGAAGAAATCAAAAGATAAAAAATAAAAGGTCTATTCACGAAGCTATTATCAACGATCAATGTATGTTTACAGCTGCAAATGCCTCATTCACACGTGCCACAATTTCACAGCAGGATTTTTGGCAGGGGTGAATGGATTTACTCACTACAGATTTATCCACCACAAGTGTGGAGAAATCTGCAATATTAAATCCCATGCAAAGAGGGGCACGTGGAGGTTTCAAGTCCTGATATGTTTGTGAACATCCTTAAGCAGGTACGTTTGCAGGCATTTACTATTTAAAATCAGACCCTTTTTCACCATGGTGAAACAAAACATGCCCAGGATCGCTCCCAGATTTTCTGGGATTGTAGGGGAAGGGCTTTCTTATTACACTATGTACAAGGCCCACTCGAAATGTGACATGACAGTCACAGTAGTATGCCTGGAAACCTTCGGCGGGTACAGTTTTCCAGCTATAGTACTAGGTACATTTGTGAACTCCCAGTAGTAGTAGTATATTGGCACCCATAAGTAGACCTCTTAATTCCGAAGGATGCGGCCACAGCAGTTACTGACCCCTTGTGAATTGGAAGTTTTTTAATTTCACGCGGAGATTTTGGATGCTGAAAACAACTGAAATCTCTGTGTGAAAGTCTGTGGAAAATTACGAATTACTGGGGAAATATCAGTTTAAGGGTTCCCAGTCAAATACAATGGGGGTGGTCAGCTATTAACATGATATGCAGTGGAAATGACGGCCGTTGATGTCTAATAGTAAAATATCAGAAAATGTATATTCCTTCATATGCTGATTTACAAATGAAGTAGAGCCCATGTATGGCTGGGCCAAATGTAAACTTCATTACTTCATTCATTCATTCAGTGGTGGACGGGTCCAGGGCAGGCACGAGTTAGCGGAATGAAAAACAAAAATAATTACACACTTACAATGCCGCTGGTCTTGCCACCGCGTCTCTGCTCCTTGCTCCTGCTCTCCTCGTGGGACAGGAAGCCAGGCTCCCCTGACCAATCACATCACTGCAATGCAGCAATGTGATTGGTAAACGCCCAGGCAACCCTGACCAATCACATCACTGCAATGCAGCATAGTGTTTGGTTCTGAGCGTCCTGGTTCGACGCTCAACCAGGGAATAGGGGCCTGGGCTTGTTCTCCGTGCAGGCTGTAATGCAGCCTGCATGGAGAACGGGAAAGTGCTCATGACTGGTTTGGGTAGTCCGAGAGGGTCGACCAAACAGTCATTGCACACTTAGCAGTGGGCAAACCCCTCCTCTTCAGCCCTGCTCCGTGAGCAGAGCAGCCCCGCCCACCCGCCCGCCCGCAAGGGAAGGAAACATTAAATGGTAATAACTGGAAGTTATTATCATTTTATATTTCATTTCCTTTACACTGCTCAAAGCAGTGGGGCAACGCTCCTCCACCATAGCGGAGGAGCCGCCACTGCATTCATTCATTCAGTACTTTATGTTTGGATGCTCTAGTTTAACCTTAAAGAAATTAGTGTTGCATTCCTGTCCACTGCATTGGAGATCACTGTGATTGAAATTGACAATTTCATTAATTTGATGAGTTGGAAAGGTTTCTGAAAGCATTACCTGAAGTTAAATAATACAAATCTGTCTTGTAAGGACAATTTTACTCAAGTTGTTTACATCAAACATGCCATTATTATTCAGTCTAAACTATTTTATTAACAGCATAATTAGGATTTTGGAGAATCCCAGATTTTACTTACTGATGTCACCCGAGTTCCATCAGTGTGTGTGTTATGAACAGTCCCACTGGGGAGTGGTCCAAAAGGAAGAGCAACCTTACAGCCGTCTACCAAAACCAAATGTTTGAAAAGAGTGTAAAGGAATCTGGTAGCCTATACATGTCCAATTATTACGAGTTTGCATGTTTTTCCTGGTAGATTGCATACTGTAAGCAATCAAAATGGGTTGTTCTCTAAAGAGCAGCTTTCACACATTGAAAATACATTGTGGAATCAAAATCCGGTCTTAATCGACAACTCTAAAATTGGCCCCAAATAGGTTAGATGTGTAGCACCAGATCCAATGAGGAGGCAAGCTATCCAACGCAATGACTTAACAAGGCTTGTAGCATATAGTAGTATGCACAGGAAACAAGACTAGGGTCCAATAACCAATGACGTCTGTCAGATACTACAATTTATTACATAGGATGGAGTTAATAGCAGAACATCAGAGCAGTTGATGAAATCGACAGTGAACTACCTTATCCAGAGGAGTGTAAGGGAGCATGTTAACCTCACCAGCCTGGCCTCCAAAATGCTCTGAGGCAAAAGTCATACAACTACAACAGTCAATAATCCTTTAGCATTGATTTGGTACCATTCACATTTTTAGGTCCGACGTTAGCCAACACCTTTTGATTTTACTAAAATTATGTTTGTAAAATACTCAATTATAGTGGCTTTCAGCCAGCCCTCTTCAGTCATTGGTCTGCTATTGTGTCATTTACATTTTTCTTACATCCTCTTCAACATACAGAATGAGGCTGGGGGTCAGTTCGCTTCAGCCACTGGGTAACTTCACTTGAGAGACAATATTATGCTCTTTAACAAAGCACATTAACACACAAAGAAGTAGTTCCTTTACCTTGCAGAGACTAGTATAGTAATGTGTGCATTGACACTAAAATATGTCTGCTTTTATGCAATGCTTTTTTTAGATTGATGAGGGCCCGCTAGCTTCCCCAACAATAAAGTTTTGCAAAAACCATAACAAACTAAACATTAGAATGCCAAAAGTCTAGCGACCAACGCCAGAACTATTGGCTTTGTCAATGCTTGCTTACTGTTGCCAATAGGTCCACAAAGCTAAAACAGTTTCAGGAAATCATTCACTTGCATAGCAATGGCTGCACTCATTCACAGGATAGAGTGAATGGCACGCCAGAGATTTTCTTTAGATGAAAAATGCTCCCCAGATAAAAGCATGTTTGGGATCCGTCAGGTAGTGCTGATATGAAATAAAGAAATGGACAACTTCAAACATAGAAGGAGCTGTAAGAGACGATTGCACTGTGTTGATTTTACTGTACGCTTTGTTTTGGGACCATAGGTTAAGGATAACTATGTCTGCGCAAACAGGATAACTCTTTGGATTGTTCGGGGTTTAGTGCCGCTCAGCACTAGAGCCGTGTCAGTGGTGACTGATTCAACTCACCACAGGAGGAGTTTCGTTTCCCAAGTGTTTTAAGACGCTCTGTTTGATAACCAGGCCAGTTTGCGCACTATCTCAGCCAAAGCACATTTTAGACCAGAGCACAATGGGTTAAAACCACGCAATGAACAATGAACCCTTTCTCAGGGGCAAGTCACTTTCAGTGTCATGGTGCGCCGCCTTGGAGTGCGGCACGCGTTACCGCAGCATATATCCGGGTCTAATCTGCAAGCGCATTTACAGCCGAACTAAACCACCGTCTGAAATATCCGAATGAAACAATGAGCAGGACAGCGCCGAGAACGCGGCCAGAAGCGAAACGATGTGTAGCAAAGAAATCATGCAAATCAGGGCACAGCCTCGCAGCCTGTCTCATTCCATCCCTGTCTCATTCCATCTTTATTGAGATGCGTGCCTTGTCGCGTTGCAACTGCGACGGTCCACGGATAACAGACAACTTTAAAAGTAATAAACTTACTTGCTTCTGAAAAACGTGTGTGCTGAAATCGCTGTTGTAATCAGCTAAGATGTGACCCTACTTGCGCCCTGGCTTCATTCCCTCCTCGGCTCTTGTCAAATGCACAGTCATTGGCTCGGTGCATGTGTAGATGTTTACACCCACTCATAACTTTCCTATACGTAGGCAAGAGGAAGCAAATACGATCCCTCTCTCTTCTGACATCACCGCAGCCTACAGACCTCGCACTCTCTGCGGTACCTGCCTGCCAGGTTCTCCTGTGTGGGAGAGGCTCATGTAAGCACTGACAATGCCAGCAGGTTTGTTTTTGTGTGGTTCAAGCAGAGACAAAACATAACTATTATTACGAGGACCGGCCATTAACTGTGATCAGTGCTTAATTTGTAAAATATTAAGTGCCGGGGCTCTGACCAGGACACCACTGCAGCGTGCACCACCCATCGCCCCTGTCATCACTGCAAAAACTACTACTATCCATCTCTCTCGGTGTAAATGAGACAGTTCAGATTATTCCAGGTCCCCAAAGCTAAAGGAATGGCTGGGGAGGCAGGTATGAGCAATTTTTTAATGTATATTGTTTTACTAAAGAACTGTTATACTGCTCACCTTTAAATTCCATGAGCAGCGCCACCTTGTGGCAGACTGCCCTAAGTGTGGTGTTGACAATTAGGTGCCGGTGCCAGCACCGGAAAGCACAGGTGGGGGACTGGCCCAAGAATTACCCAAATCATCCCTCCCCCCAGATGGGGATTACCTTAAGGGAGACAGAGACTCGCAGACACCATCACTGCGTTAGAGAACATACTATTCTCAGGCCTTATTTATTACAATCAACATAAACACGACATTTATATCAACAGAATTATTCAAATATCCAAACTTTCACATGACATTTACAATATTTACATTAAGAATCCTTTGACTAGAGCAACCAATACATGTGATCTCCTAGCGACAGATCCTCAAAAAGAGTCATGGATGGCCACCCCCCAGGCACCATGGCATTGACTATTCCAAATGATTTGGGATCGTGGTCCCCATACCACAAAATGCATATCACAAGGCAAACTCACCTGCCCCCTCAAAATAGAGGGAGCGTGGGCCAGCATGAAAACTGGACCCCAACATACCGTGCCAGAGCCAACCCAAGAAGGTATCCCCCCTGGCACCCATTGGGAAGGGCCTGGGCAACCGGGCCATACCTTGGTCCCCTGGCGCAGATGCCATCCCCCGACATACTCCTGAGGCCATGTAATGGAGTACAGTGAGAAGCTAGGGACAATCGCTGTAGCAAGAGTCCCATACCCTTCCCTCCACCTCCACGGCAACCCCAGCCCTGGTTTTAACCCAAGGCTTCCTAATTCAGAATTCGCCTGCACTTCAATTACTGATGCCTAGGTTGTCCACCTGTTTTGTGACCAAACATGACTCCTTCCCCACCACAGGCCTGGTTGGTTCCCCGACCAGCCAGGCCTCCTCCACCCACCCAAGACCGATGTATTAGTGTTGGGATAAAAAAAATGCCACAAGATTCTCCACAAAGAACGTGGCTGCTGCCTGAGGGATGGACTTCATCCTGGTGGAACAATGTGTCCCCCCTGATACACCCATGGGGGATCGTTTTTAACCGTGGAGTACTAGGAAGCTGCTTCATCCGGCCATTGAGGTGCCTGACCTACTAATTAAGGTTTCTCGACTGACCCGGTCTCCCCTCAAATTCTGTTGCCATAAATTAAATGCCACCAAATTCTTTACAGACCATTTGTTGCCATGGATTGACAATTGAACCCTATCTATGCGAAGAACAACTCACCTGGGAGCAACCACAAGGAATTGTCTTTGGCTGTATGATGTTAAGCACCTTTTCGTTGTTTAAGATGCCTGACTAATTTAGTCCGTTGAGACCAGACGGCCTCCTGACTATCCCCTAGGAGGACATGGGACCCCACAATGGCCAAGCCAGGACATCTCTTAGCCAATCATGACATTTCCCTCCTAAAGTTCTCAAATAATATTCTCCTTTCAACATTGCCAATCGTTGCAGCAATGTGATGAATGATGACTGCAAGCAGCTGTAGCCCCTTGCCTGCAACCTTCTTGATGAACTGGCGTAGATCACCCAAACTGTGATTGCCTCTTGCCTCCCCAGCGAAACTGAAGACTCGCTTTTGTTGCCCGTCTGCTAAGCTGGTTCTGGGCATGTTGACCTTGCACACCACACAAATATAAAATTACTGAGGATCCATGCACAGGCGTAAGCCATGTGACCTAATGGAAACCTGATAGGGGATAGAATACATGTCATTAGTAATGTGCATCCGCTGTATCTACTTCACGTTAAGCCACATGCAACACTGCTGCAAGCCTCTTCTCATCACCTTCTTATCCTTTTTATTGCCTATGTGGGGTGTCGCTATCCCACAGTAAAGGAGGTTGCATTGCTATTTAGAAAGTAGCGTTGTGGACCCCGCTGACTAAGCATCACTCTCCCCCAGTGCTTGACAGACCTCAAGTTAAGAGCTGTTGCCCTCTGTGTTCATGAGTGACCTGGCCTCTGCATAGGAGAGGTCTGAGCAGATTTCTGGAATTGACACTTATAAGTGTCCCTGTAGGACAGCAGATTGAGCAAGGGCTCTGACGTGACCCAATGAATCTGAACTCTGATGCAACCTGGCATTAGTAAATACCCTTCTCCTAATAATGCTTGTTCTAACATATATATATGTGAATTATGTCTAAGAACCCATTATTATAGAAGGCTGTATACTCCATTCCAGAGTGACTACCCACCCGCTCTACAACCGCCAGAGAGAGGTCCACAACTAAATGCATTTTTAAAGTTTTAAACATTCATGACCCATTGGATATTCCAAAATTATCTGTTCTGGTGGTCCACAATTGGCTGACCACCACAGAAAAGTGTCTTACCCCCTTCTTTTGAGGGCTAGTAAGTATAACCGCTCAGGCAACAATAAATTGATTATCTGGCAGTAGTGAATGTCGACCTTCCTTAAGGGATTGAGTTAAGAGTGAGAGGGCCGAATGCACGGAGTGATGTTAGTGTCTATAATAAAGCGCTAATCGAATAATCCCAGAGATTTTTATCCCATGTCATGGAAAGGAACTCGGCTTTGGATGAACTCAGACTATGTTGATTCCCCCTCTGATAGCCCCCAAATTCTGCTTAAAAACCTTTGCAACTTTTTGCAAGACAACATTGGGTGCAGAGGTCAGCAGGATGACCACTTGTGTGTTGTCTGCTTAGTTTTAAAAACGTACCCCATGTCGCACGGAGTTGGTGTATGGGCCAAATGTGATCATCACTCCTCATCAGATAGCACTAATAAATACAAATGGCTTAGAGACTTCTCATCAGTTGGACTTGTCAGCACTTACCGATGATGTTCCAAATTAGAATATGCTCAGTGATTTACAATGATTAGTCCTAAAAATTAAACATAACCATGTGATAATTGGTAAGTAAATAAACATTCTTATGTTAACCTGAAATTACACACCCGATCTTATACTGATTTATGGGAAATTACCACCATAGGTTACTTTGACAGCATTGGCAGGATTCAAATCCTTGTCCTGTGAAACCTTGTGCCACCAGAGGCAAAAGACACACCATTGTGCTATAGCTCCTCTAAGTATCCAACGTCTTGCCATGTGTGATGCCCATATAACTCTTTGCACTGTGTGGCCCATTCCTCTGAGAGTTCGTTTATTTGAGGGAGCGGCTGTTTAAGCCCAGTAGTGGTACAAGGTATATGGCAAATAATGTTTGACTCTAATCCTAGTTATGAACTATCTGCTATGTCCAGGGCCCCTAGAATTATGTGGTAGGGGGGCACCAAATTATGCGGCAGCGCTGACTAAACTATGCAGCAAGAAAAGCACATTATGATGCATAATGTTGCACAATTTGGGATACTATTACTTCGTCATTTTGTACTTTTCCGCATGGAAACACTGGGCAAAGATTTCCCCTCCTTAGCACCTGTTTAACAACTAAATAAGTACTGGGAAAGGGAACAAAAACATGACCAGTAAACCTTTGCAAAGGGCCTCCCACTGCACGTGAACCCATGTCATTGCATATTTAGTAACTTTTGATCTGTTTGAGCTAGAAACAACTATTTCTTTAGTTACTTAAATCTGCAGAATATGCCGGCGATGATGGATTATGTGGCAAATCCATGGTTATAAGAAAATAGGTGCGGCATTGTATAGTTCCAGTGAACTGGCCATGACAAAACGCCTCACAAATGTCTTTGACTCATGCAGTGCAAGTTTCGACCACCGCTGAATTAAAAAATTAACTGACAACACATAAAGCTAAGATTCTTTATGTGTAAATATGCAATGCTGATAGACTGACAGTGGAGCAGGATTTTCTTAGTGGTAAGAAATTACATTGAATAGTTGCTGAGCTGTTATGTAAAGGAGTTAACCATAAATCACTCTAAATGGTATCAACTATATGGTCTCGTAGTTGTTTAATAACCACCAGGCCTCAATCGACTCTGCATTTTCCAAGATAAAGAAATATGTGTTTCTGTTCTAAAAATTTCCTGACACCTATAAGTGGCGTGGCAAACCAAGGTTTTCCATGTTTTTTCCAGAGAAATTCATGGTGGCCAGCCTGCCTTCAGAGGTGGTCTCGCAAAATGAAAATCTTATTCCTACTTTTTTTCCTAAAAACAAGTAGTTCGAAAATATGCTTTTCTACAGACTTAAAAACAGTCTAGGGTATTCTACGTTACAAAAACACCTCAACAAGCGAATCCTTTGTTCTGAAAATTCCACAGGCTTGCAATTTAAGTTTCAGTAGTAGTTGTAGAAACAATTTAGGGATTTCAGTAATCTGCTAAATTACTCTTAAGAGAGGAAGTCGTTTTCTTTGATAAGTAACCATTTAGTTTGAAATGTTCATAAAATGCTTTGAACTCATGACCTTTAGAGTAAGAGTCAGAGACCTTAACTTAACTAACATGGACATTGCAATAAAGGCGAGAAAACCGACCACAGGCTCAAACCAGCACAACATTGACGACGCCGGCTCCACTAATCCCAACTGGTGGCCAGTGCCACCGGACTGGATGCAAAAATTACTGACTATGGTACTTGTGCATGAGAAGAGGGTGCACACTTCTAATCCTGCAAAGCCTGCAGCTAGAAAAACAGGAGCCTGTTATCGGAACTATAAGTGAAGCCTGCTTTCTTGAGATATCAAAATATCGAACTGACGGTGCCTTCGACATCCCATTAAGGGCGAGCTTCACACCCATTTAAGAAAATAGCTCTTAGTAGGTAATTTACTGCAGAGGGACACATCAATGAGCAGCCAAAAGAGAACATTTCGATTCTGCGCTCCTCAGTAAGGGGACTACAAACGAGCCCGCGTTTTTCAATAAATAGAGAACTTGCGAAAACTCCTTAAAATATTTTCCAACATTTATCAGAGAAAGAACAAGGGTCTGTCATTTTACCTAAGATACCTCAAAACATTGATACACCAGGATTCCACCACATAACCTTTGGAGCAAGAGTCGGGGACCTTAACCACGGGCCACAGTGACTCATACTGTTTGTTTTGTCTAGTAATCTGGCTGCCTACTCTCCCAAACTACCTCAGCTTGGTCAACCAAAAATCATGCAGTTTTTTTAGGCAAAGCAGAACGTCGCGATTTTCTTACTCTAGGAGGCTGTAGGGGAAACCGCCTCCTGGAACAGCTCTTTTAACGTGCGGCAACACTCGGCCACGGAATGCAAATGTGCAACTTTGCGCTACTGGGGATTATACTGGCTTTCAGAAGAATTACACTGGCACTTTAAGATACTGCACTGGAAAGCATCATTGGAAAATAAAACCACAAATATTGGTGGGAGGGTAATGTCACGGATCTGCAGATTACCAGCCAAAAGTGTTATCAACAACACTGTGTGAAACCGGGGTTTCATGTTATGCCAATACTCAGCAGTTGGCGAAACTCGACAATGATTTATTACATTAGTTGGTTTCCCTTCCTGTTTATATAGTTGGTTGGGGTCTGTTAGGCAATCTTCTTCTATTCATTTCTTTTGCAGTGTATAGCGCAAACTTGACCAGAAGGTTTCGGAGCGCTTTACACGAGAATCAGTTGCATTACAGATGGCCTGGAAAAGCGGAGACTGGCGGCACGGCCTACTTTGCAAACTGCTAATAGAGACACTTACTCAGCCAGTTGCAAGAAATCCCAGCACCGTCCGATCTGAGCAGCGCTGCGACCGCAGTCCAGGACTCAGACTGCATTCACGACTGCACCAGAAGTGAGGGGACTGCAGTGCAGGGCGGCTGGCCAGGCTGCACACACCACCACATCGGCCGCGCACGTCAGAATCAAACACAATTCAAAGCGTGCCACCCGCTCTGTCTAGGACAATGCAACCAGACTGGTACATTCACACACATAATCTGGGACTGCCCCCACATTTAAAAATATTGGACGGATGTCACCCGGCAACTCACCAGGGCTTGTGGCAAACCCATTCAACCTTCCCCCAAACTATGCCTCCTTAATACTAGGGAGGCAACAGATCTTACACTGACGGAACAATCATGGGCGACCATGGGGTGGACCATAGCCAAACGCAACATTGACCAGAAGTGGGGGGCTGACGTACTGCCACGGGTAAGGGATTGAGCAACTGACATTGAGTATGCCATGGTGGCCGAAAAATCGGTGTTCAGGGGGCGAGGCTGCCCCAAAACGTGGGACCACAAATGGGGAAAGTGGAATAAATATAGGGGTGATATTTGCATTTCTCCCACAATGGAATTGAGGAGGGAGAGGCGAATATTGATGGACACACTGGATGGGACTGTGGGAACCCTCTCACCGGGCAGTCACCACTAGTACGACTCAGTACATGTACCACACATCTGTTTTCAAATGTTTATTGACCATGTAAAGATGTAATCACTGTAGTAGCTGCTATGGTATCCGGTGAGAGAAGTACTATGTATCCTTTGACTTTGCATAAGTTGCGAAGCATTATATTGATTTTGTACTGCCTTGCCACTGATTTCTGTGTAATACCTGAACCAATGCTTTTTGTTATTAATAAAAATTATTTAAAAAAAAAACAAAGAATTAAGAAGAATTCAAAGCGTGCCACACCCGGGCCCTAGTTCAGTGCGCCAGTCAGCTGACTGTTGATTGAACAAATTAAATCATGAGACCCAGTCTCGACGTCATGTGGCTTTAGTGACTGCGCGGTGAGTGAAGAAATTTGTAGCTAGCCCTGCCTGAGCCAGCAGTGAGGACTCATGAGGCGAACAATACAGTCTGCGTCAGGTGCGCTGCAGGGAATGAGGTGATTATATTTCGTTTGTCATGGAAGTGCCGACGCGTGGTGTAGACCCGACCCTGATAGATAAGTGCCGGTGCTAAGCACCAGAAAGCACCGGCACAAGTTAAGCCCTGGGCTGCCAGCATATGTGTCAGGTGCATTTAGTTCGATACCGTCTCTAGTTTGACCTTTGGGTATCAACGAATTTCTCATTTCTGTTCCCTTCAACAAAGTACACTGTTTGTGTTGTGATTAACAGTCTAAACAGGGTGAAGATAATCACCACAATCATTAAATATAGCCCATGCTTGGGCCGAGCTTCTATCCCCTTCAATAAAGGACAGACACCAATCTAACGTTCCGAGAGAAAATAATTCACGGCTCTCTCGAGGATACAGAATGGCAATCTGCTGTTGCCTGAAAAGAGTTTCAATATTTATAAAATAGCACCACCTACTGCCCTTTCAAAGTAAATTGTCCATACAATTATTCTTAGTAATACAAAAGAATGAAGCGTTCCAAAGCACAGCCAAACAAGCAAAAACATTGCTCTGCCCCCGAGAAAGCCATGTATCAATTCCGCACTCAGCTGTAGAGCTGCGCGCACACCTCCCGGACCCTCCCCACTTCTGTTCCTGCACCAGCCGCCTCTGTCAAGGTCTACGACGGCGGCAACCGGTGATACCTCCAAACGATGAGGGTGTGAAAGGTTTTCTTCGTTTTTGGCAGTCGCCGCTGCTGAAGCCCTCCAGAGAGGCCTTTTCAGCAGTGACTGAGCATGTAAAACTATGTTGTGTCCTGCGAGACACGTTCTAGTGTCTTGACAGGCACTGTTTTAGTAGCCACTCCCCTATGGGAGTGGACACACACACACCCCACACCCATCCATCACCGGCGTCACGAGTGACGTGACCCGGCTAATAAAGGGGCCCGAGTGCACGTGCTCGTGGCCAGTTGCCAGTACCCTACTATTGTGTTAGTGTGCCATCATTGCTCAGCATGTGGGCCTAGGGCCCACGACACAACAATGGCGACGAGGATGGGATCGACCCCGCGTGTATACCGGTTGGCTCTCTGTCATGTCCTGAGGAGAAATGTTGCACAAGGCACCCTGCACCGGTATGCCTGTAAGGCATGCCCCTACTGTCGCCGGTGTGCACACGCTAGGCCTGCGAGAGAAGCAGAGGGAAAGTGCTGCCATACCAAGGAGTGACTCCCCCCACAGCCACTGCCCCACATGTCCAGCCACCACGAAAACACGGATGCTGGGTGCGATGAAAGACGGCAGAAGAGGACGAGGCATGTAAGGCGAGCCGGACCTGCAGCCACAGACACAGTAAGCAGCAGCGCTTCCTCACCCCATGTGGCGGGTCAACCCGGGGTAGTGAGGGGAGAAGAGTATCATAGCTGCAGCGAAAACCCCTGCCCCTCCCGCAAGCAATCTGCTCTAACACACTAGCGCGACACAGACAGTGAGTGAGGCCCAGATGCCATGCACGCCGGCAGTGGAAGAACTCTTATAACAAGCATTGGCATAGCCAATAGGTCTCGCCTTTGGGACCTTATAAGTGCTTAGCCATGCAACAGTTGATGTAGCTGCACCAAGGATATTGTGCTGCATAACTAAACACTCATAAGGTCCCAAAAGCGAGACCTATTGGCTATGCCAATGCTTTATGCATGCCATGATGCATTTCACGATAAAATAGTGCCAAATGCCAGGTTTTCATTTTGCATGATAAGGCATAATTTTTCTGAACTCTTGTGTAATTGCACAAATTAGGAAATTGTGCACACCCCTAGACAAATTGACGAAACTGACAAATACTGCAATAGAAAAATGATCAAATGGCGATTCTGTATTATGCTTAGTACCATGTTCACCAACAGGTCTCATTCTTGCTATCCTGGCCTAAGCATGTAGCAAATGGGATAAACCTAGCACCCCTTATTCAGATCTGCACCTGATTCACCAGACCATAGGCAATAGGTCTCGCATTTGGGACCTTATAAGTATTTAGTTATGTAGCACAATTTCCTTGGTGCAACAACATCAAGTGTTGCATGGCTAAACACTTATAAGGTCCCAAAGGCGAGACCTATTGGCTATGCCTATGCTTGTCTTCATTATCGCGTATGAAAGCACTTCCAGTTGTACAAAACAAACACTTTAATAAGTACTTCTCTGAGTGCTATAATGTGCCTATTCGTGTCAAAGCATCTTTATTAAAGAATTTTAAAGAGACGTTATTATATTTCATTAAATAGCACGGAATCCTATCCTTGGCTGGGTGTGGCTGTACACCAGCGGCAAGTAAAATAACATTATATGTTGTACGCCCATGATTGTGTGCTGCATGGCGAAATACTCATAAGGTCCCAAAGGAGAGACCTATTGGCTATGCCAATGCTTTTTTTTGATAAGAAGGCTGCACATACCCATGTATTTGATGCGGTTGTAAAGTAGTGGTTGCTCTCTGTGCTATATTGGGGGGGCTACTGTGTCGAGCCTGGGGCTGCTACTGGCGCCAAATTGTGTGCTATTTCAACACAGTGGTTTGTCCTTGCATTATACTGGAGACTGATTCAAGGCACTGGCTGCTCCTGGCGCTGCGCTGGGAACTGTTTTAAGGTAGTAGTTACTCTTGGCTCTACACAGAGCACTCTATCGAGCCAGTAGCTGCGATTTGCGCCGTGTTGGGTGCTGTATAATTCAGTGGCAGCTGTTGGCGCCGCTTCTAATGGAGATGCCGTGATCTGTTTTTGATGAAGATGATCTGGCCTGTGGAGGAAAAGAAAAGGTCGGCCTCCGCTCCAATTTTGATCCAGCATAAAGACCAGATCATGTGCCACGAGCTCTGTGCCTAAATTTTAATTGGTTGTGACTTCCTCTTGTATAGTAAAGGCACTCTTCGGCGGAGCAGCGCTCTACTGCTGTGCACTTTTTAAATAATGCATTTATAGTTTTGTTTACACGTTTTTAAATGGTTACGTTTCTAGATTTTCATATTACTATTCTTTCCCGTGCATGAGAATATACACAGATTTTTAATGTTTAAGGAACATGCCGGTGTAACTGGGAATGGGTATGAAAATAATAGATGTGGTATGTCAGACTGCTAGGCCAAAGGATAGCTCAGTGAGCTGAGTGCTCGCCTCTGCCAAATGTTAGGTTCTTGACATCATCCTCAGCCTTCCACCCTTCTGTGGTTGTAACCACTATAAAATAACTAATGTTTGTCATTTAAATTACAGTGCCTAGAATAGGATGAAGTACAGTTTCTAGTGCTATAGTCGCAACTTGTAGGGAATTTGGGTATAGTGCCTAACTTTGTATGGTGTACTGTGGGGAAAACACCTCCTAAATATATGCAACAAAAACATCATAACCAGAGTATCCTTGTGACACGTAACTTCAATTATAGGTACCATACCAACACATACCTACAAGGTCCATGGGTTTGGAGATAAGAATAGTAAATCTTTACTTCGCTTCACCATATCTGGCACTTCATATTGCACCTACGATATTTTTGTAGTTCACATCCTGACACACAATGTTAGTGTTTTAAGGAAATGTGGTTGTTCATGTAGGAGACACACTGCACAGATACCGACCTAATGTGTTTACAGCCAACTCGTGATGGTCTCCTGAAAATCTTGAATACATGATCTGGCCCTGTTGCGGATCATTTCCTACAAATGAAACATTAGCGCACAGATTGTGTTAATTTTGTACCTGAATTAAACCAATAGGAAGCTTTACAATCTGGTTGACAGTAGCACGATATTTTTCAATAAGAAATACAATAACATCCTATGTCCCTAGACCGCAGTAGCCACCCACCTGTAAAATGTTTATTTGAGAGAAAATGGCTAAAGTGCTCGCCAGCCCTGGAGCTTTGGTTATGCAGTGCAGTGGGCTGATCCGGTCTTCCGAAACTGGTGCAGTATTCGCGACCCGCAAGGTTCGGTGGGTTTCACGACCTCACCCGTCCTGCGGCAGAGCACAGTAGGGGGCTGCCAGCATGCATTAAGTGACACCAGTAACACTTCAGGCCCCAACCCCCGAAGCAACTAAGCACAAATGGAACAAGCATTGGCAGGGTGCGTGCAGGGGCGCAGTGTGGCTGGTGAGGAGGCTTCGTTTGAGGGAGAAGAAAAAAGAAAAGTTAAAGAAAATGGTGGATGAAATGTCGCGGCACACGCGCTTTACCTTAAACATGGTTAAATGTAAAGCGCCGGTGCCGCGATTGCACAAAAGTAATGAAATAGGAAAAAAATCAATTTCTTTACTTTTACTACAATTGCGGCACACGCGCTTTACTTTTAACATAGTTAAAGTAAAGCGCGGGTGCCGCGATTGTAGCAAATGTAAAGAAATAGATGTTTTTTTCTATTTCTTTACTATTGCAGCAATCGCGGCACCGGTGCTTTACATTTAACCATGTTAAAGTAAAGCGCGGGTGCCGCGATTGAGCACGGCTCTGCAAAAGTAAACAAAGCTGGCAGCTGGGGCCGCGCCCACTGCCTGCTACAGCATAGTGAGGCATGAGACTAACGAGGAAGTAGGTCGGAGAAGGGAGGGGGTAAGGGAGGGGGTAGGGGAGGGGATGAGCACGGTTCAGCAAATGTAAACAAACCTGGCGGCCGATCGCGAGTTGGCCGTGATCGCGATCAAAGCGGCCGTGCGGTCGCAAAAGTGAAAGTAAGCGCGGCGCGCGCGCCCGCGCACATGCACTGTACCTCTAGGCTGGCTTGGTAGCACTTTTTGGAGCCCACATACAAAATGTCTCTTCGAGCCAGCGCAAGCGCTGGGGCTCAGCGAGACCTAATAAATGCCCAGCACCTCAATGCTTAGAGCAGCCACAATGGGACCCGAATGATGCGGCCCGGCCATGTACGCGAACCGCATGAGAGCAACCCCTGAGCACAAAGTGGGGAAGCGGGAGGCCTAACCAGAGGGGAAAAAGCAGTGTTACCAGCGTGAGGAGCCTGAAACAAAGCAAATGCAACACAGTCTTCAACCTTTCATGCCCTAGTACAAATCTGCTACCCTGAAGACGTATTGTGGCCTTGCAAGAGGTGTCCCGCCGCATGGCCCTTCTGACGACAAGGCTGCCCCACTAGCTGCAACGGGGCACGGTGAGTGCCACAGCGCCACCACACTATTGACTGCCGCACTGCACTGAGGCCGGAAGACTGGCGTGAGAGCAACATGGCTTGCTGAAAAGCTGATGCGCGTGAGAAGTGCCTACTGGGCAAGAGCAGCACATCGCGCTATAGCTGCAGCACTCTGCCACCCAAAACGGAAAATAAAGAGTGCAAACTACAGACCCCATCCCTATACCCTCTTACCTTGTGAGGAGACATCGGCCAGTTTTGGGAAGTGCTGCGGCCTGAGAAGACTGTCCCACAGAGACAGTGAAGCGGCCGTGGCACCAGGAAAGTGATTGCAGCATCACCTAGCTGCTGGGTCGCACCAACACACCACAAGGACCAGTACCAGCATCTTCTGTGTCAGCAGTGGCCTGCAGTTCAAGCAAAGACTGCCGGGGTCTGTAATGCGAAACGTTACACTACCACCTAGTGGCGATCGGTGGTACTGTAGCCGAACATAGTAACCATGTCACAGATTCGAAAATGAAGGACTGCCTGGTGACGTGTGCTCTGCACAAGCATCGAAGGTGAATGTGAAAAGAGCACTGCTAGTGCCACCTCAACTCTGCCACACAAATAGGTTAGCTGCATGAGTCCCGCAGCCACACTAAGCAGGAGAAAGACAGGCAGTCAAGGGCTTAATCCGGCAATGCCTCAATCAATAAGACACATTCACAACGAATAGGGCCCCACTCAGCAGTCACTCTGCCCACAGCAGAATGAATAATAAACACAAATGAAGGCCATGTCCCCTGGCATGAACAGTGTATGCAGCCCCTTACAAGCTAGAATTTCAGAAGTTAACCTGCACTGCAAGGAGGAGAGAATATTATGGCCTGCAGTGCCCCTTCATTGAACTGAGAGGCTCCAAATGAAGGGGAGAGACTGTAAGTTCTCAGCAAAGAGACCCAAGAAGCCCCACGCACAAGAGCACAAGGATCGGACAACCAATTGAGGTCAGAAGGGGAAGTCGTGATTGGCAGGGCTGTACGATGAAGAAACCCAAGCTACAACAGGAGTGAGTCCTGATACAGCGATAACAAGGGAAGAGGGGGACAACCCGAAAAGGAACTGGCAACCGCACCGCGGGAGGCCGAGGGTAAGCCGCACAGCCTGCGCGAACCGAGTCTCATGCCTCATGTTTCACAACGTGTTCATCACCCTCCGTCATCAAGGTCCCGACAGCCCAAGAAGCCCAAGTACACAAATGCAAGTGCTTCCCAGAGAACGTGGAGGCACCTGGCCGCCCCTGCCTCAGGTGATCGACTTCAGACTGAAAGCCTGCAATCATCAAAGCAAGTCATCACCAGCCATCGTCCAGATTCACCACATGACTGGCCATGCCATCACGCCAGTCCTCAATCAAGTGCGTCACACAAAACCATCTTGAATACACATGGAGTGGAGTCCTACACCAGCACCAACTTAGACAGCAAGAAGACTCAGAGGTTGTCTGCTAACCTGGTCTGCACCTGAAGACGGCAGCGAGAGCATGTCCTGACCAAGATCCATACACCCTTGAGGTTTGTGCGAGAGACTGGCTACTGGCTCCCCGGTGGTTTGCCGCTGCCCCCAGCCGGCACATACGCAGCCCCAATTGCAGCCTATCAGCGGTCCCGTGGCAAGCCCGAAAAAGGGCCTCCCCAGGCGGGAGAGCTGGAAACGAAATTGTTTCCCCCCGACAGGTCACCGGACACAGCAAGATAGCCTTATAGAGACTTACGGGTATACAGAAATAATCCCGTGAACTTTCACCATGGACTCCAACCATGATCTTGACGCACCCAGTTAATGAACAGTCGTTCATCACCACATACCATCCTCAAGGGCAGCGAAAGGAAGCCAGCTGGGGCCAAAGGGCATGATTCCACAGACACGTCACTAGAGTGCCGCGGACATCTTCGAGCAAGCATTCGTGTCCTGAATCACACAGGTTAAATGATGAAGGCCTGCCGAGATTGTCCTGCTACCTTTGGAGTCACCAACCCTGGTCTGTTGTCTTCGGGATGCCCGACCCGAGAAGCTGATGGATCCTGTGGTGTATATTTTCTTGTTATTTCTCTCTGCAGGTTGGACTAGGGAACTTTTGTTTTTATTAAAATTTGGGAGGAATGTTGTGTCCTGCGAGACACGTTCTAGTGTCTTGACAGGCACTGATTTAGTAGCCACTCCCCTATGGGAGTGGACACACACACATCCCACACCCATCCATCACCGGCGTCACGAGTGACGTGACCCGGCTAATAAAGGGGCCCGATTGCACGTGCTCGTGGCCAGTTGCCAGTACCCTACTATTGTGTTAGTGTGCCATCATTGCTCAGCATGTGGGCCTAGGGCCCACGACACAACAAACTAGATCACGTCATGGTACAGATAGATACTGCTTCCCAGTAGGCCGATAGAGGAATCCAAAGAAAAAGGCAGCTTCACCACCGCGTTCCCCCGCAGCAGCAGCAAGGTCCAGGGCGCGAGCACAGCGACAAGGTCGTCGTGGGCAGCCAGGTGAGGGAAAAAACAGATAACTGTGTAGTATGCACTCCCCCTTTATCCTCACCAGGCTGCCCCCGCGACTGCCCAGGCGCCCCCCCCCCTCAACCCCACGGCCTACCGGACAATCATCTATCGTGGGCATGCCGCCCATGGAAATTCACTGGTCCGAACCGGCCCGTACCTGTCTTGGGGACCCACCATCGATTGGCGTTGCCCCCTGGGCCACCAGCTCAAATTAAGCACTGACTGTAATGAGGTGTGTAATTACTAGAAATGCTTTGATAGTAGGGTAGGTTATAAAGCAGACTGAGGCAAATTGAACTGCACCTTTACTTTTTTGATACACTCACTTGAAAATACCGAAACACACTATGGAAAAGGGTCCTCAAAATGCACCGGTCTTCACAAAGATAGTGTTTGTCTGGTTCTAACAAGGTTAACTAACCCATGCTATGAGGACTGAGCTGATCACCACAGAGACAGACAGACACACACACGCAAACACACACAAACCCACACGCGCAGAGGCACACAGGCACACACCCCCTCCACCCCCTTCCATTCACAAAAAAGGAAAGAAAAAATAATCAGTAGGTGTGGTGATTTCCGCTTCAACTACCTTTGTGCATTTTAGGAGTTCGGAATGCTCTTTACGCATGAAGGGCCCGTTTTAAGATAATTATCTCTGCCTTCGCTTGAATTCATTGAGCTCTGGGTGTTTCCCAGTGACAGTTAATTTATTTCTTCAAAGATGTATATAGATCTTGCAAGCGCCTTGATTCTGGGGTGAAATCTTCAAATAAGTGGCTGCAAACGGGGTTGTGCCACTGCTATTAAGTGGTTTTCAACGAGAATGCATGCATCTTTTCCGAACAAGAAATGTGTGACTAAAAAACATAACTGAGCATAAAGATTAATTGAATATGTAATTCTGTTTGTGGTGTGGCTGACGAAATTTTCTACATTATTACTTTAACGTTTTGACTTTCGACTTCAGACGAGGTATAAATATGTGTTTTTAAAATGGATGGGGGTGGGTAGGAGGGGGATGTTCAGTTGAAAGTTCGTATGATTGTTACTGATAGTGTTCATGCATATTGCCGGTTCGGTACACACTTCAAAGGTAACCTTAATTGGACTAACTGTTGCTGGACAGAGACTGTGAGGATTCTTATGCAGAATTGTTTGTAAAATAGAACTGTTTTACTATGTGTTGTGAACCTCAAAATCGCAATAAAGAAAATAAAAAAAAATGTGTTTTTAAAATGGATGATAATCCTGTATGGCATTGCTCTGAATCATTATTGGCCAGCGGAGGAGAATACAAACTAACGATCACTTACCTTCTGACAGCCTCCTGTCCCAACTCCCGGCAGTCCATGGCGGTGCACAGTCAGGTGCCAAGACTCCCAAGCGCCAATCCAGAAGCTTTTTTTGTGCTGGTTATATTCTTACCAGCATGAGAGAATGTAGCGAACACCTGCCTGAGGACAGTCAAACAGGCTATTCTCCGCAACATTTATAAACCAGCTCCCAGGCTTAGATTAAGAAAAGGCCCTCTGAACTACAGTTCCCAGCAGACAGTGGGGCGAGTCAAAAAGAGGCAAAGGGCAGGCCATATATAAGCACCTCCTCCGCATGAGGAAGGTGCTTGACAATCGTTGTGATAGAAAATCAAGATGGCAGATGGTGCTCCCCGCCGGATTCCAGCGTGAAGCCTTTTCAGCGTTTCCTGACCTTTCCGAGGACCGTTTTTTGCCTGCTCGACTTAACCGATCTTTGGATTTCCCTGGAACAGTTTGTCGGTGGTACAGGTATTTCAGAAGGAAAGCCGGTGCGCTTCCTTCCTGTACCAGGGAAGACATGGCTTGGCAGTTCGGGCTGGACTGTTCCCATGAGGCACAGGGTCAGACTGATTTGCATATGGCCATGTCTGAACTGGGGTGGCAGAGTGGGCTAAAGAACGGTGATGGATTAAACCCAGATCAGTTGACTGGGGGTGAGTGCTTGCAATGTTCAACACTCCGTCCATCATTTCCTTTGGTTTTTGCTTTGTTCGCCATAAGTTGGCAGGGTATGCTCAGACGTGAGTTCCTTGCTCACTTTGCCACTGGATTCAAGCAAGCCTGGCTGAAGACGGCTGAAATGCCAGAAACCGGTCCTAGGAAGCTTGTTTCCGGTCCAGGGAAGACATGGCTTGGCAGTTCGGGCTGGACTGTTCCCATGAGGCACAGGGTCAGACTGATTTGCATATGGCCATGTCTGAACTGGGGTGGCAGAGTGGGCTAAAGAACGGTGATGGATTAAACCCAGATCAGTTGACTGGGGGTGAGTGCTTGCAATGTTCAACACTCTGTCCATCATTTCCTTTGGTTTTTGCTTTGTTCGCCATAAGTTGGCAGGGTATGCTCAGACGTGAGTCCCTTGCTCACTTTGCCACTGGATTCAAGCAAGCCTGGCTGAAGACGGCTGAAATGCCAGAAACCGGTCCTAGGAAGCTTGTTTCCGGTCCAGGGAAGACATGGCTTGGCAGTTCGGGCTGGACTGTTCCCATGAGGCACAGGGTCAGACTGATTTGCATATGGCCATGTCTGAACTGGGGTGGCAGAGTGGGCTAAAGAACGGTGATGGATTAAACCCAGATCAGTTGACTAGGGGTGAGTGCTTGCAATGTTCAACACTCCGTCCATCATTTCCTTTGGTTTTTGCTATATTCTTACCAGCATGAGAGAATGTAGCGAACACCTGCCTGAGGACAGTCAAACAGGCTATTCTCCGCAACATTTATAAGCCAGCTCCCGGGCTTAGATTAAGAAAAGGCCCTCTGAACTACAGTTCCCAGCAGACAGTGGGGCGAGTCAAAAAGAGGCAAAGGGCAGGCCATATATAAGCACCTCCTCCGCATGAGGAAGGTGCTTGACAATCGTTGTGATAGAAAATCAAGATGGCGGATGGTGCTCCCCGCCGGATTCCAGCGTGAAGCCTTTTCAGCGTTTCCTGACCTTTCCGAGGACTGTTTTTTGCCTGCTCGACTTAACCGATCTTTGGATTTCCCTGGAACAGTTTGTCGGTGGTACAGGTATTTCAGAAGGAAAGCCGGTGCGCTTCCTTCCTGTGCCCTTTATTGTTTCCTGTTTGTCTGTGCCGCGGTACTCACAAAAGAAATGCCGGAGCGCTTTCTTTGTTACCGTGACTCTGTGTTTCATTTCTTCCTTTACCCTGCAAATTGCTGAAGACGCGCCGGTGCACGTTTCTTCAGCACCGCGACATTTGCCTGTTCTTTGGCTTTAGTACTGTTGGCCGCCCCGATCTTCCTGGGCAGACTAAAGTATTTCAAGTAGTTTTGCCTTAATTTTTTAACTGAAATTTCCCTTTCAGCACAGGCATGCAGTGTGTTGCTACGTATTGTGGTTGGAACTTGTTATTTTTCTTGACACTTACTCCGCAATGCCAGAGTATAAAATTGCAGGAGTATACACCGTGGATTTTTACAAATAGAGCTTGCAGAATAGGAACTCTAGGCGGTTTGATCGTGGAACTATTTATGTTGCTTTACTTACCATATTTTTAGTTCACCACATTTGGATTAGAGAAGTTCATTCTTCCAGTTTCTGATTTCATTTACTACTGGTGATCTATTTTAGTATCATAGCTGCTGAGATTCTGGTGAGTGGGTGCAGAGGTTATTAGTTAAAACCTGTCTGACATTAGTGTGAGCTCCCATATATTTGTTGTGCTTTTCTTTCTCTTGTTCTGCAGTGTCACATCCATACGGGTGCCGTACAGTTGCCTAGACCAGACCTTGAGGAAACAAGAGCGCTTGCAGCAAGTTTGTTATTTTGTCCCTTTCCCTTCTTCCCCTGGGCACAATCTCACGCAGCAGGATTACTTCCTCTGCTGGGGGTTGCATTCAAGGGAATTGGGGGGATTATCAACTACCATCGTCTCTGCTGGTCACAAGAGAAAGGTTAGTGGCGTTACTTATATTCTTGTGCTACTGACAACCTGACAGATTGTCAAGCCCAAGTTTTACGCCTAGCCCGGACGATGGATACCAACGTGGTGTTAGCCTCATTGTTGGAGAGCCTGACTGCTCTACAACAGGAGGCTCAAACCTCTCGTTTAGAAAACCAGAATTTACAGAGGGAGATGGGCACATTGCATAGAGAGGTCGCAGGCCTCTCCCGCACGGGTCATGGGGAGGGTTCTTACATCAGACCAGCTACCTTACCTCCTCCTGCACATATTACACACCCCTTACCCCTGTCACTCAAGGAGGTGGTTTTTTTGCTGCTACTCCTTTTCCCCCTACGACAACAGACGCTGTTCCCACAGTTCATGTGATACAGAACACAGGCATACCCTTGGCACACCCAGAACGTTTCTATGGGGATCCAAAAAAGTTTGAGACCTTCATGAACCAATGCCGGCTTCATTTTTTATGTAAACCAGCTGTGTTTCAAGATGAAGCAGCTAAGAGGCTTTCATGATGTCTTACATGGGTGGTAACGCAGCCAGCTGGACCATCCCACTGATGGAAAGGAGCGATCCCGTTTTGCACCATTTTGCGGATTTTTGACTAGAAATGAGGAAACTATTCGATAGAAAATCACACATGATGACTTTGGACCGGGAACTACTCACCTTACGACAAGGGTCCCAAGATCTGTTGACGTACATCATGACGTTTAACCGACTGGTGGTTGAAACCGATTGGCCCTCCAAAAAAAGAATCACCCTGTTTTACCAGGGACTACGAGGAGAACTTAAAGACGTCCTTTCCCAGGTCATTCAGTTACCACAGACATGCGAGGAGTTAATAGATTTAACTGTTCAACTTAACCACAGACTCCAGGAAAGAAAAGGGGATAAGAACAGAGGAGACGCCCGATTTTTATATACAAGACCAAAAAGCTCAGTAGAGAAACACCCCAAATCCATAGAAGGACCCGAACCTATGCAAATTGGAGGGATTCGGGGTCCCCTTACCCCTGAGGAGAAGGACAAACGAAGGAAGATGAAACTGTGTTTGTAATGTGGGATAGGAGGTCATTTCATTAGAGAATGCCGTGCTCGAACTCCTCTCCCAGGAAGAACCTCCGTTCCACGGGTACAAGCAACCATGAGACAAGGAGAACCGGCGAAAAACTGAGGAGCCCGAGTCTGGATGAGGTCTCTGATTTGGGTAAACAACGTACAACGATCTCGTCGGTTCTTGCAAACACCTTGCAACCTGCCATAGCACACTTGAACGTCAGTGTATCCCTGTGGATCACATCAAAGGACATATTGGAGGTGGGTGCCCTGCTAGATTTCGGAGCAACAGGTAATTACATCCACCAAGAGTTCGCCCTGAAGATAGGGATCGCTTGCGAAAAGAAAGAAACCCCTGAACTTGTGAAAGCAGTGGATGGGACTGCCCTGTCTTCTGCTCCTGTGACGTACCGCACTCTTTCCCTTCTGATGAAGTTTGGCCTTGATCACCATGAGTATATCCAATTTGACCTTATCGATGCTCCACAGTTCTGTCTCATCCTTGGAATGCCTTGGCTAACACTACATAATCCCGTGGTCAGTTGGGCGGCCCGCACAGTTACCATGGTTTCTGACTACTGCAAAGAACATTGCAAAAAAGGGGATAAACATCATGTGGACAGCGAAAGAACACCCTCTATGTATCTGGCAACGGCCTGTGTCCAAGAACGTTATTGCTGTTCTACAGTCCTGCCTGACACCTACAGGGAATACCAACCCCTTTTTGACAAACAAAAGGCAAATCAGTTACCACCCCATCGGGTGTATGATTGTCATATCGAGTTGATGCCAGGAGCTAACATACCATGCAGCAGGGTGTATGCCTTGACGGAACCAGAGACGCAATACTTGAAGACATACCTCGAAGAAAATCTTGTATCCGGGTTCATTAGACACGCCTCTTCGCCAGCGTCCTCCCCTCTTTTCTTCATTCCAAAGAAAGATTGTGAAGAACTGAGAAAGTGTGTTGACTATCGAGCCATAAACCGGGTGACCATAAAAAACCGCTACCAGCTACCATTGATACCAGTGCTTCTGGACCAATTAAAGGGTGCTCGATATTTCACCAAGCTCGACCTCAGAGGAGCCTATCATTTAGTACGAGTTCAGAAGGGCGATGAATAGAAGACTGCCTTCAGAACAAAGTTCGGTCTCTTTGAGTATAGTGTAATGCCTTTTGGGCTTTGCAACGCCCCAGCGGCCTTTCAGTTTTTTATGGACGAGGAACTGCGCGGCTACTTGGAAACTTTCTGTGTAGACTATATTGATGATATTTTAATTTCTTCATCTACACTCATGGAACACGTAGCTCACGTAAAAGCAGTTTTGGATAGGCTCCAACAGCATTCGTTATATGCCAAGCTCGAGAAATGCCTTTTCCATGTCCAAGAAGTTGCCTTTTTAGGTTATATCATTAATGCCCAGGGTTTTCAGATGGACACGAGCAAGGTCGATGCGATCACCCAATGGAATACCCCCCAGAACATTAAATCAGTACAAAGCTTCCTCGGCTTTGCCAATTACTATCGGCGATTTATCAAGGATTTATCAAAAATGATACATCCCATCTCCAGTTTACTACGAAAGAATGTCCCTTTCGTGTGGGGAGAAGAGGTTGCTCGGTCTTTTCAACTGTTAAAAGGTAAGTTCACTCAGGGTCCCATCCTGCGCCATCCTGATCCGCAACTCCCTTTTGTCCCAGAAACAGATGCCTCGCAATATGCTGTGGGAGGAGTGTTATCCCAACGACATCCCGAAAATGGACAACTACACCCTGTAGCATATTACTCAAGGAAACTCACCCCCAGTGAAGTCAATTACACCATCTCCGACAAGGAGTTACTGGCGATAAAGAGGGCTTGCGAAGAATGGCAACACTATCTTTTGGGAGCATTGCATACTGTGAAGATCTACACGGACCATAGAAACCTGCTGTTCCTAAAAACCGCGAAAGCCCTGACACCCCGTCAATTGCGTTGGACTCCGTTCTTTTCCGATTATGACTTTGTAATAAAGTACTGACCAGGACCACAAAACGGGAAAGCAGACGCCCTTTCCCGTATGAAAGAATCGGAAAATGAAACCTCGATAAACCAACCAGAACCGCCTTTTATCCTAACTGAAGCAGACCTTCCGAAGCAAACCATAGCTCTACTCACCTCCCAGGACTTTCTGGAGGATGTGCGAGTGTCTCTGGCGAACCTGGATATACAAGCCTGAATTCAAGAAGAACCAGAACACCGCTCAGAAGCAGAGGACTTAGCCTACCATTATCACGCGCTGTATATTCCACACGAGACACTGCAACAACAAGTACTGACATGGGCTCATGACTCAGTATTGGGAGGATACATGGGAATATACAAGACTATTGCTTGTGTGGAACGCTCGTTTTGGTGGACCGTTTTACGAAATGGCGTCCAGGAATATATCAAGAACTGTTCAGTATGCATACAGGGGAAGGCCTGTCATGCTAAACCTACGGATCTACTCCGATCCTTGCCTACTCCTTCATGACCTTGGCATACCATATCGATGAATTTCATTGTGGAAATGACCCCCTGTGAAGGAAAGACCGTAGTATTGATGATAGTTGATCATCTAACAAAGATGGGACATTTTATTCCTTTAGTAGGTCTACCCACGTCCTCGGAGCTAGCCTTGGTTTTTCTCCAGCACGTAGTCAGAGCCCATGGAATTCCTTGCGTTCTGATCACCGATCGGGGTACTCAATTCACTTCTCGCTTTTGGAAAGCCTTCTGCAAAACTATGAATATTGAGGCTCGACTCTCCTCTAGCTACCATCCGCAAATGGATGGTAAAATGGAATGTCTGAATCAGACATTAGAACAGTACCTTCGCTGTTTCATCATGCAAAACACCCTAAACTGGTCTACATTGTTATGGATGGCAGAGTTCGCCTATAACAATGCTACACATGCCACACTAGGCTCTTCTCCTCTTTTTTGTATCTATGGTCATCATCCTAACATGCTCCCATTTGAATGGCCTGTCCAATCCCCATTACCCAGCATACACGAACATCATGCTCATCTCAGGGCTGTGGTGATAGATGCCAAACTAAGTCTTTCCACGGCTCAATCTGCACAAAAACACTTTGCAGATAAGAAAAGAAAAAATGAACCCAATTACCAAGTGGGAGATAAGGTATGGCTTTCCACAAAAAACCTGCATCTGAGGGGTATCAATAAACTAAAACCAAAATACGTAGGCCCCTACAGTATCGAGGAGGTTATCAACCCTGTAGCCATGAGGTTATCACAACTTCATTCGTGGCAGATCCATCCTGTCTTCCACGTGTCCCTACTCCAACCTTGTCCTGCCAGCATAAGACTACCAGAGAGACCTCTCCCCATAGACATAGATGGTCAGGAAGAGTATGCGGTACAGGAAATCCTTGATTCCCGGCTGGTAAGGGGTCAGATTCAATACCTAGTGGACTGGAAAGGGTTTGGGGTAGAAGACAGAACCTGGTAACCTGAAGACAATCGCCATTGCCCTGAGTTAGTCGAACAATTCCATGTAGTACACCCTGGTAAACCTGGACCACCGCCGAGTCGACAGTCCTTGAGAGGGGGTACTGTAGCGATCACCTGCCTGAGGACAGTCAAACAGGCTATACACCGCAACATTTATAAGCCAGCTCCCGGGCTTAGATGAAGAAAAGGCCCTCTGAACTACAGTTCCCTGCGGACAATGGGACGAGTCAAAAAGAGGCGAAGGGCAGGCCGTATATAAGCACCTCCTCTGCATGAGGAAGGTGCTTGACAATCGTTGTGGTAGAAAATCAAGATGGCGGATGGTGCTCCCCGCCGGATTCCAGCGTGAAGCCTTTTCAGCGTTTCCTGACCTTTCCGAGGACCGTTTTTTGCCTGCTCGACTTAACCGATCTTTGGATTTCCCTGGAACAGTTCGTCGGTGGTACAGGTATTTCGGAAGGAAAGCCAGTGTGCTTCCTTCCTGTACCCTTTATTGTTTCCTGTTTGTCTGAGCCGAGGTACTCACAAAAGTAACGCCGGAGCGCTTTCTTTGTTCCCACAACTCGGTGTTTCATTTCTTCCTTTACCCTGCAAATTGCTGAAGACGCGCCGGTGAGCGTTTCTTCAGCACCGCGACATTTGCCTGTTCTTTGGCGTTAGTAATGTTGGCTGCCCCGATCTTCCTGTATTTTGATTACGAGGGCAGACTAAAGTTCTGCAAGCATTACCGGATGGTTGTGCTATTTATTTCAAGTAGTTTTGCCTTTATTTTTTAACTGAAATCTCCTTTTCAGCACAAGCGTGCAGTGTGTTGCTACGTATTGTGGTTGGAACTTGTTATTTTTCTTGACACTTACTCCGCAATGCCAGAGTATAAAATTGCAGGAGTATACACCATGGATTTAGAGCTTGCAGAATAGGAGCTCTAGGCGGTGTGATCGTGGAACTATTTATGTTGCTTTACTTACCATATTTTTAGTTCACCACAATTGGATTAGAGAAGTTTATTCTTCCAGTTCCTGATTTCATTTACTACTGGTGATCTATTTTAGTATCCTCTGCTGGGGGTTGCGTTCAAGGGAATTGGGGGGATTATCAACTAACATCGTCTCTGCTGATCACAAGAGAAAGGTTAGTGGCGTTACTTATATTCTTGTGCTACTGACAACCTGACAGAGAAGCACAGGGATTGGAGTGAGCGGGCCGATTTACTGCTCAGACAGGGACTGGGAGTCTGTGTCTACACTCCATCCGGCTGTGCAGCGCAGCTATGGTTGGAGGCTGCTAAGTGCACATGTCAGTTTGGCCAGGCTGGGACAGCCTTCAAACCCACATGTACACTTGCAGTGCCCACCACTCCTTCCCCCTGCTGCAGCTGGGAGCTGTTGTCATCAGGATTGCTCCGCCCCACCCTACTGGCTCAGACGCTCAGTCATTTTGTCTGACAGCCTCAAGAACAAAACATAAAATGATAGCAATTTTGTGTTATTTTATTTTTCATGCTTGAATTTCCTAGCTCTTTCCATTGGGGCGATGCTCCTCTGCTCCAACGGAGGAGCTGCCGCTGGTGTCTAGTTGGGGACCGCAGGTAGTTTCTGCTTGGTCGGGGGCATTAAACAGGACTCCACTGAGCAACTGGGGCAGAATGACCCTTTTCTCGTGGCTTGCAACTGTTATCAGTCTTCCACCCCTCACACACCTCTCCTGACCCATACTCACCGCTGGCCACAGCCCCCAACCTATCTTGGAATGTGAAAGGTTTTCTTAACCTTATAAAGTTGCAGACAATACAATCCCATTTAGCCTCATACAATCCTGACTTAGTTTTTTTGCAAGATACCCACTTGACGGAGACAGAGGCTTTGAAACTCAAACGGAATTGGGTTGGTTTAGTCTTAGTGTCTCCTACGACCACTAAGAAAAATTGGGGTAATTATTTTATGTCATAAACGCTTGAAATGCTCTGTTATATCTCAGGAAACTGATTTGGAAGGTAGATGGTTATTAGTTATGCTGTTCATTAACAATATATCTTTAACATTGTTTAACTTTTATGTTCCAACTCAACTGGATTATTCTTTCTGGCCCAATATTACAAAAAAGTGTATTCAATATAATAACAAATTTGTTATACTCGGAGATGATTGTAACCAAGTTATTGATCGACAATCCCAAGTTTGTTTCATCCCTCACAAGACTCATAAACAATTCCAAAGCACAATATCTCAGACACATCTTGTTTATGCTTGGAGACTCTGTAACCCAGATACTACAGAATTGTCTTTTTTCTCTCCACCACATGGCACCCTGACCTGATTAGATTACATCTTCCTTCCTAAAGCCTTGACACAGAACCTTATTTCCTCCTCAATCAAACCAATTGTCATTTGTGATCATGTACCGGTTGTTGCTGATTTTGATTTGCTCCGCTCACCTCCAAAGTCCTCTAGGTAGAAGTTTAATAATTCTCTTTTGCAGGATCCACTGGTTTCTTCCTCTTTCATTTCCTTCGCGGAGGAATTCTTTTCTCTAAATGCAGCTCCAGATGCTTCACCTTCATTGATATGAGATGCTTTTAAGGCTACTGCAAGTGGCTTTATTATAGACTTTGTTTTCAGGAAAAAGAAACACTTACTAAATCAGCATAAAATTTTGCTAGCGATATCAAACGCCTAGAACACCAATTTTATACTTCGTCTGATTCTGCCATACAGGAGCTTGTTTGTGCAAAGCTCGACTTTAACAGAACAACTACGGATAATGATTCATCTATTCTTCTTCATACTAGTGCTCGGTATTATGGTGGACGAAATAAAGGTGACAAACTTCTGGCTAACTATCTCAAATTTTGGAAGTAACATATTTTGGTAGAGTCTATTCACTCATTGGATGGAAAACTTCTATTAAAAGATCAGAACATTTTAGATGAATTTATGAAATTTTATAAAACTCTATATACTCCAGAGTCCCCTTCACCTACCTCTTTCATTGACACCTATCTTAGTCATGTTCCACCCCTTCTCATGTAGACCTAGACTTCGCACGTCTAGAATCTGATCTATCCACCCAAGACCTATCTCAGTCTTTAAGTCTTCCAAAACTCCTACAGCTCTTTCAATACTTTCATACTACTGGTAAGGCAGATGGCACCTTTTAGAAGCTACAATATGTCTAATTTATAAAGATGGTCAATTATTATTATAAGAATTATCGTCCTATTTCCCTACTAAGGTGCCGATTCCAATCCTGTAAAACCCGGGTACGATTCGTCGTATGGAGCGTATTCTCCGTACTACTCGTACACGGGAAATCCACCGTACAATCCAGCAAGTATGATTCGTACAGAAATAGCATTTCCGTATGATTCATACAAAACACCGTACGGCTAAAAAATACCTACGAGTCTGATCCTGGACAGCGCGTACGCGAAGTCCGTACGGAGTCAGGCAGCGTTTTACTGACCAGCAAGTACGATTCGTCCCTACGTCACTCCGCACAGCTATTTTTTTACGGCAGCCAAAAAATGCCGGAAAACTGAGTCCGACGCGACAACGAAGCCCCGGTACGCGACGGACATCCATGGACCCCATCCTACGTGTCATCCCAGCCCTCTTAGCCTACGACCTGGTGCACCGAACCCGACGCACATGCCGCAGAAGGTGAGACCAAGGGGGGGGTGAGGGGCAGGAAACATACCCCCTACCCAAATTAAAACCTACAATATTGAGGACATACATTACCTCCAGGGTCTGGTCTCTCCGGGGGGCGTGTCCACCAATCCCTGCGTCCCGCAACAACGGAAGTGGACGTGTACGCGTACCCCTACAGCAACACTACAATAGTGATACGCACCGTACTCACACATCCATAGTGTGGGTATGGTCCGTAGCACTATATTAGTGGTGCCGTGGGGGTACGCATGGTACAGACGGTACACACGCTGTCAGAGCGTGTGTACGGCCCGTATCACTATAGTAGTGGTGCCGTAGGGGTACGCGTGGTACGGACCGTACACATGCTCTCAGAGCGTGTGTACGGTCCGTATCCCTATTGTAGTGGTGCCGTAGGGGTACGCGTGTTACGGACCGTGCACACACTCTCAGAGCGTGTGTACGGTCCGTATCACCATTGTAGTGGTGCCGTAGGGGTACGCGTGGTACGATCCGTATCACCATTGTAGTGGTGCCGTAGGGGTACGTGTGGTACGGACCATACACACGCTCTGAGGGCGTGTGTAGGTCCGTACCACGCGTACCCCTACGGCACCACTACTATAGTGATACGGACCGCACCCACACATACATAGCGTGGGTACGGGCCGTATCACTATTGGATTGGGGCCATAGGGGTACGCGTGGTACGGACCGTACACACCCTATGAATGCGGGGGTACGGTCTGTATCACACGTACCCCTACGCCACCAGTACATTTGGGATACAAGGCGTACACACGCCACGAATGTTGGCCTACGGCCTGGTGCAGCATATTACCTTTATATTGGTGTGTGTGTAGGCCCAGGACAGCAGTGTACTGCACCAAGGGGGTGGGTGGGTGGCTGGGTGGCTGCATAGGATTCCCAGCAGTGGGCAGATATATTTGGGTGGGTGCAGAGGACTCCCAGCAGTGGACAGAGACATGGAGGTGGGTGCAGAGGACTCCCAGTAGTGGACAGAGACATGGGGGTGGGTGCATATCCCTACCAGCAGTGGACAGAGACATGGGGGTGGGTGCAGAGGACTCCCAGCAGTGGACAGAGACATGGGGGTGGGTGCATATCACTCCCAGCAGTGGACAGACATGTGAGGGGTGGGTGTATATGACTCCCAGCAGTGGACAGACATATATGGGTGGGTGCAGAGGACTCCCAGCAGTGGACAGAGACATGAGGGTGGGTGCAGAGGACTCCCAGCAGTGGACAGAGACATGGGGGTGGGTGCATATCACTCCCAGCAGTGGACAGACATGTGAGGGGTGGGTGTATATGACTACCAGCAGTGGACAGACATATATGGGTGGGTGCAGAGAACTCCCAGCAGTGGACAGAGACATGGGGGTGGGTGCAGAGGACTCCCAGCAGTGGACAGAGACATGGGGGTGGGTGCATATCACTCCCAGCAGTGGACAGACATGTGAGGGGTGGGTGTATATGACTACCAGCAGTGGCCTGCAATATGAGGAGTGGGTGCATATCACTTCCAGCAGTGGACAGACATGTGAGGGGTGGGTGCAGAGGACTCCCAGCAGTGGACAGACATATATGGGTGGGTGCAGAGGACTCCCAGCAGTGGACAGAGACATGGGGGTGGGTGCATATCACTACCAGCAGTGGACAGGCATGTGAGGGGTGGGTGTAAATGACTACCAGCAGTGGCCTGCAATAATAGGGTGGATGCAGACGACTCCCAGCAGTGAACAGAGACATGGGGGGTGTACATTATTATCAGATGACCACAACTCCATGGGTGTATGTACGCATCCCTAACTTTGGACAATGATGATAGTGCCATAACAACACATCACTGACAGCAGTGTCCCACTCCCAGGAGGATGGATGTCTTTCCCCCACTGCATGACACACCACATGTGGGTGTGAGGACAAATAACACATGCATACCCACCCCTGGCGGATGCAGAACAATACACACACTGAGATCATGCCACAAGACTGTATAGTCATGTCACTGCCTACTAAACTAAGAGAGCCAAAGGGAACACACACAGTCACACACATCCCAGGACTGATAGGAATGTACAGGTGCTGGGCCAGCCACCAAGACGTTGTCTCTCATGGAAGGAATAGGGTGGAGTTCCCACAGATACAATGCCCACAATTGTGAGTCAGGTGCCCAAATACCCTGCAGAACAAGTACCATATGTGTGCTAGGCCGGGAGTACACACATGCATAGTGCTGAAAAGGGAGAATTTCTCCATGAAGGCATTTCAACATACTCAATACACAAGTACAGTGACTAGCAAGGATGGCACAGACGATGCAGCCGGAGACATTGCTGAGCAGGCATGGCCATAGTTGAAGGGATCCGTCACCAACAAATGAAATGTAGACACAGGTCAGCACAACAATTGTGCAACTCTTTGCAGGGAAGATGTCAGGTGCCACAGAGGAAGGAACACTCCTTGGGACAATGTCTCCAAACCAAAATAACACACACTACCAATGATTATTTGCAGAGACCTTGTGATGGCATGCAGATACCATGGTCCACCTCATGACCATCAGACTAGAACATTTCTCAGAACCATAACACATAAAATAATTACCACAACACCAACTCCTGGAGCCTCAGCACCAACATCAGTACCTGAATTGCAATACTGTTCAAAGTAAAAATAAAATGCTTTATTCAGCATAAAAAAGAAATTATGAAATCACAATATATACAAAGGCCAATGGCCAGTCCATAATAGAAGTCCTTGGGGGGACACATGGGCACGCGTCTCCCCTAGCTTGCCTGCACAGTGGAACCCTCAGTTTCGTTGACCGGGGGGGGGGGCATCATGTGGGGAAGGACCAGGCACCACAGGGACAGGAGGGGGAAGGGTAGGTGTGGTGGGTGCAGGGGTGGACGTCTCCACCACAGGGGGTGGGGCAGCGCCAAAGGTGGAGGTGAGCTCGATGCTGCACACTGCTGCCAGGGAGTCCAGGGTAACCCCTGCACCGGAAGAAACCCCAGGGCCAAAGGAGGGGGGGTGGCCGAGGGATGGGGTCTCAACTACCCTGCGCTCTTGGGGGAGGGGGTGGACAGGGAGGGACTCAACTACCCTGCCCGGGGACTTCCTTGCCCGCTTGCGGGGTTGTGTCACAGTGGGGGTGATGGGCAGCTCACCCATGTCGACCTCTTTGGGTGTCAGTTTGGCAGGGGAGCCAATGGGAGTGCTTTTGGAGGGACTGGGTTGTGAGGCATGCGGACTCAGACTGTGGCTGTGTGTATGTCTTTTTGCCCCAGACCCAGCGGGTGTGCCTACATCCCCCTGAGTGTGCGTGCCAGGAGGTGTGCGCTTGCCCTTACTTGGTGGTGTGCTGCCTGTGTCTGGCGGGGTGCGTGCTTGGGTAATGTCTGGGTGTGCATGGGACAGGTATCGGAGAGAAAGTGTGGAGGGGGCTGGGGTAGGGGGGGACAAAGCGCTGCAGGAGAGTCACTGCTGCTGTCAGGGAAGAGTCCATGGACCGCAGAAACCTGCGTTGTTCAGACATCGTTGCTGACATGCCCTCCATGAAAGACACCATCTGTGTCAGCAGTGTGGTGTGGCCATGGAGGACAGTCAGCACCGATGCCTGCCCAACCTGCAACTGCCGCAGTATGTCCACAGACTCTGCACTGAGGGTAGCAGGGGTGACGGGGCAGGGGGTGCGGTGCCTGTTCCGAAGGAGACATGGTGGGGCCCGGCACGGACAGAAGGGACCGGAGCAACTGGGAGGACGGTGATGGGAATGGAGGAGGCGGGGACAGATGTTGGGCTGCTGCCAGGTGTTGTAGCAGCCTCCGCCCCCTCAATGAGGTCAGCCTCGGACCCGTCTGCATCGTAGTTGGAATCGCCACCAGACAGGTCCTCCGACTGACTCCCCTCGCCCTCCGTGCCACTGGCTCCCGCAGACTCGCCAGCACTGGTGGCACTGGTGTTAGGTCCCTTATCCAGGTCCGTGCAGGTGTCTCCCTCGGTTTCCAATGATGATGCTGTGGGCAAGGTGAAGATACAGAAAAACATCAGTCACCTGTATACATCTGACACATGAGTACAAAACCAATAGGTCACAGTGCATATCAGGCAATGCATCATGAGTAACAGCTAGATTACTCCGCACATATGTAAGCCCTGTACTCCCCAGTTGGTAGACCCACCATGCCACTTGGACACAAGGAAAAATAGGACACACCAGCCCAAAACTTGAATGAGAAATACACTGAGGAGCTAGTGTCTGGGAACAGGTGAGCACAGCAATACAATGAAGTCATGCCACCTCTTGTTTACCCTGAAACAAACAGTAGTGGTGCACTCAAGTCAAAGTAACACACCTCAATACCAAAGGTGTCCCCACACTCCGAGACCTGTAAGTACTTTGGAACACAAAACGAAAAAATGTCGGTCCCTTGGGAATCACAATACTTTACACAATCGACATGGTCAGAATGTTGGAATGTGCCATTTTGTGAACAGAACACACATGTGCCTCCATAAAAGATGGCTCCCAAGGAGGTGCACGCAAAACTACATTTACCCAGTCATTGAAGAAGCTGGTAGCCTTCTTTAAAGAAGCCACTGTTAGAAAGAAATGGTGTTGCAGAAAGTACATATACATGGGCCCACGGAGGTCTTGATGACTTGACACTCGTAAGTTGGTATCACCAACAACCAAGGACTTACCCAAATTCCACAACACTGGGGGAACATATATATGTATAATCTGAAAAACAGTGCCTTCTTTTAAAATGTGCCAGCGTGTTCACTGAAAGTGTAAAGGTGGTTTGTTGTGCCCTTCCTTGGGAGACATCTGTCATGCAGGCACATTATTGTTCTTAACAACAAAACATCAAACTAAAGCATTAAAAACATGAAGACCTGTTGACAAGTGTTGTGAGTGCCAAGGTACAATACCTTTTGACTAACAACTTGAATTATGTCAGTTGTCACATGGCCATCCGTTACCTGATAACACAGTTGGCAACACATCTGACCCACTGCCTGTCATGTGGAGTGGCACACATGTCCAAACCCAGGACAATGCATAAGCTAATGGGCCTGCAATTGTGTCATAAAAAGGCATACCTGCACTGAGGAGACACCCTCATGGCAAGCCAGAATGTCCACACACATGTCAGCACACAAACACCAAACTACGTAGCATCTGGACCACACACTGGTGCAAAAAATGTATGAGCAGGAATCATGTATTTAAACAATTGACACATGCTGCAAAGTACAAACATTAAACCCTGCACAACATCACTGGGTCACTGCTCGTTGAGTGTCTGTCCAGCCAATTATCACACAAGGAGACATATGGTTTGGCCATGTAGGCCTCGCCCGCACAAATCCCCCATATCTGAGACAATGTGATTGAGACAGATCAAGAAGTGACACCTCTTAATCAGGGTTTACATAAATGTGCTGCAAGAATTCCCAAATGTACTCCACATCACCTCGTGAGGCTGCCAACACATATTTGTGACAAACAACCATCGACAGATAGTTGTGAATAGACACACAGGCACTGCCCAGTGTGAGTATGCACAAGCCAAATGGGGTCTCCCTGTCCAGTGGACACATGTAGCACACTTTGGATAAATACAAATGAGGCCAGGGAACAATGCCACAGAGGCAAACATATGCTGAACACACTGAGAATGGACACAGTGTTGGATGACACACATGATTACGAGGAAAGGGTGTCTCAGGGGACTGTAGTGGGCACACTGCTCCTTGTATGATCTGACTGTAACATGAGCAACCATCCTGGCACTATGCATATCTCCCACTCATGCACATCATGTCTGAGGCCACAACATTGACATGCATGCTGCAAGTGTGTTCATTTGAAACCTCACACTCCCATGTTGAGACTCATCATCAGTGCCAACAAATATGGACCCCCAACAGAGTGAACAGGACAGGGCACAGGCAAGGTACCAACACATGTCACAGACCACCCTCCCACATGATGCAGAAAGCAATGTGCAATTGGATTAACTGGCAGCCTAGATGACCATGTGCAATTGTGATTACACACACCCCAGGGGACACATGTCAAGGAGGGGAAGGGACGAATAAGAGCACCGGTTGACTGTGGGTAACAGAATATGCACTGCACATATATTAACCCTGGCAGTGTATCCAGGCTACAGAGCACTTCCAAAAGCTGGGGACACACAACACAACAAACAGAAATGTACCTACCCCCTCCTTGCTGCTGTCTCTCCTGTAACTGCCTATCCAGGTCAGGGAAGAACACCGCCAGGACACGCATCATGTGGGTGGTCAGGTGTCGGCGCCCGCCGTGGGAGCGTGGAGGTGAGAGCCCCAGCTGGACCCAGGCGATCCGCCGGGTCCAGCACCGGATGTCCTGCCATCGTTTTCGGACTTGGGCTAGGCACTGACTGCGACCCCCCGCCGATCTCACGGCCCTGACGATCTCCTTCCAGATCCCCCCCTTCTCGTAGGCAGTTACCTGTGAGGATGACAAAGTGAGACAACATCACTACACCTGTTCCATGTCACAGAGACACACATTTGAACATCTTTGATATGTTGAACAGGGCATAGGATGCTGCCAAGGAATAGCATCTTTCTCATATAGACATTGGCCTCTGTGGAAGCCCCAATGCACTACATGGCATTGAAAGTACACAGGTGGCAGGAGGGGTGCGACACACTCCCTGATCATGGCACACACTGTGCATCACATGCAACACCAGGCTGATGGACAGCACCTCAAAGCAGTTACATGCCCCAGGCCACTGACGCAACCTCAGCAGAGTACACAGACACACACAGGCACAGATCAATCACCTGCCACTGGCAACAGCGGATACAAACCTCACTCTGCACATGTGCCACTTACCTGTGGGGTGTCACAGGTGTTGGGCTAGCTCAGCAAGTCAGACACACAGCACAGCTTACTTCTCACATCAGATGGGTAGAGCTGTTGCCTCCTCCATGCAGCTGTGGTACAACACTTCACATAGACACTCACCCACATGACAAGGAACCTACACACACATCAATGTCCAGGAGGGCTTACACATCACTTGGACACTCTCACCACAGCTCCACTCAACTCATACACATCTGTGGGTACAGTCACCTGTCACACCGGGGGGACCATCGAATCACCTAAAATGTCACCAAGGATTTGCCAGGCTGAATGTGTCATGCACTATGCAGTGAATGTCACAGTAAGCACAATGCAAGTGAGGAGTGCACACAGGAACTACATCATGCTCTGCATGAGAGACATAAGCCTTTACCCCACCCTGGGACCCACTCTAAACCACATTGCATGTCTGTCACACCTGGACACAATGCCAGAAGTGACAGTCACAGAAAAGGTGCACAGTCAAAGGTAGTGGAGTCAGCACTCACCTGCACCCCTGGTCTCCCATACAGGCTGGGGTACTGTGGGAGGAGGACATCCAGCAATTCCTCTTTCTTCTCAAGTGTGAATGGCTGGGCCCTCTCCCCAGTCCGCGACATGGTGCCAGAGGAAGCACAGACAGCAGCAGTGTGGTCGACAGGAAAGTAGTACAGGCAAGTGCCCTCTCATGGGTTCTGGCTGACTTATATCTGCCTTGCTGGGGCTTTCATTTACAGGAGTACAGAGTGATTGGTCAGACTCATTTGCATCCTATGTTTCCTCCAATCCCTTTAAACATACACCAATGATACAAATTTGCATGGTTCAAATTTTGAGCATCATAGCAAGGCAAACACCACTTTGAAACATTGTAATTTTTGGGCCAACTGACTTTTCAAGCCCACATGATGGCCACATTGCAACTGAAATCTCTGTATCCATGACAACCAGCATGCATTTTGGGCCTAATACGTGTCCCCTATGTAATTTTTGATTCCAAAAAACATGTACGGTGCGTTTCACACGTACACGTACGGCACCACTACAATAGTGATACGCACCGTACTCACACATTCATAGCGTGGGTACGGTGCGTATCACTATAGTAGTGGTGCCGTAGGAGTACGCATGTGTGTATGGTCCGTACCACGCGTACTCCTACGGCACCACTACTATAGTGATACGGACCGTACACACGATGTGTGTACGGTCGTACCGCGCGTACTCGTACGGCACCACTACTATAGTGATACGGACCGTACACACGACATGTGTACGGTCCGTACCACGCGTACTCCTACGGCACCACTACTATAATGGTACGGACCGTACACACGCTCTGAGAGCGTGTGTACGGTCCGTACCACGCGTACTCCTACTGCACCACTACTATAGTGATACGGACCGTACACACGCTCTGAGAGCGTGTACCACTACTATAGTGATACGGGCCGTACACACGCTCTCAGAGCATGTGTACGGTGCATTTCACACGCTTACACTGGTGATAGGAGGCTCACACGAAAGGAATGGAGGTCTCCGACTCGCACAAGGCTGTACATCAAGTCATTGTCATTGCAGACTTTCATGTGCAGGGCCTAGGTGTGTCAGGCAGTGATATTGCACATGTCTCCTCATGTAGTTGCACAATTGATGTGTGATGACCTGTGTACACATGTCATGTGTGATGGGGCACGATGTGGCACACTTCCCCTTCACACTTTGCACATGTGTGCCTGTAGTACAAACGTGTCAAGCACAGCATCACTGGTATTGCACAGTCACCACCACCCGCAACTGCCCCCTGATGGCAGGGACAGGGACACTAACAACTGATATTTCACGATCAGCGGGCCCCGATGTGACTAAGTCATGTGTGTGTCATTTGTTCCCATGAGCTTGCTGTTAGTGTTCTGTCAACTACATCTGCTGTTGCTGCATCCAACATGTGTCTGCGTGGAGATGGGCATGGCACACATCTACGCACACCATGCCACATGTGGATTCCCACGTAAGCAGGGTCTGTATGCATCGGACATCATATTTTCACATGAGGACATATCTGCGTCGTCTCAATGTCTGTGTTTTCTGTTTTCACGTGTACCCCTTCATCGCAATGTGTTTGATCTGTGCATTTGACATTCCATGTGACCTGTGCGTCTAGCTTGCCGTCAGCTGTCTGTATGAGATGACATCCTTTAAATTCAGCTATGTGGATGTATGTCACTCTTGTGATGTCTCTGGCTGTTCACTCAGACTGGCCCCCAGCTCGTTTCAGGGCATGTCATGTAGACTTGCCAATCAACGGGTGTATCTGGCTTTTCGTAGGAGTATCACCAAGCTGGCATACGTGTCCTGGATGTATTGCACAGACCAGACTCTGTATTTAGCTGATGTGTAGTAGCAGTTTAGCATGTGCTCTGTACATTGACATTGATGTTGTTATGCTCTCAATGTTCGTTATTCAATACAATTTTCTGCAGGGCACCGCCTGTCCCCCGACCAATGCCAGACTTGGGTGCCATGAGGGAACGTGCCTGCATCCGACGTTATAGATTCACACAACAGTTGATTGAGGACTTGACCGCCAAGCTGGCACCACACCTCCAATCGCGACACAGGTATCCTACTGCGCTGACCCCCAAGATGAAGGTGATGGCAGCCCTACATTTTTTTGCCACAGGTACGTTTCAATTCACCATAGCTGATGTTGGTGGCAAGTCACAGACAATGTTCAGCCGTGTCCTGCGTGATGTTTTGGCAGCCATGTTGGAGCACCTTGATGAATTCATCCATTTTCCTACTCCTGAGGAGTTCACAGGTATCAAGTGTGATTTCAATGCCCTGGGAGGGATGCCCCATGTCATTGGGCCCATTGATGGGACACATGTGGATTTGGTACCACCACCGGCACAGGAGGTAGCCCATCGCAACCGTAAACATTGCCACTCTATAAATGCCCTTGTGGTGTGTCTTGCTAACATGCTGGTTTCCCATGTCTGTGCACGTTTTCCAGGGTCAGCACACGATGCCTACATCATGAGGCGTAGCAGGGTGCCACAAATGATGCTGCGGCTGCACAACGAACGAGCATGTCTTGTTGGTGGGTATACTCTGTTTGTCCTGTGTGTTGCGGTATCTTTGGCTCTTACTGCATCTCCTGACCCACTTATTTACATGATGTTTCCATGTAGGGGACTCTGGCTATCCCAACATGCCATGGCTGATGACGCCTCTCCGCAACCCAAGATCAGCTGCAGATCACCGGTATAACAATGCACACGGGCAGACCAGGCGAGTGATTGAGAGGACGTTTGGCCTCCTGAAGAGCCGATTCCGGTGCCTTCACAAGACAGGCGGGTCCCTGCCATATGCACCAGCGAAGGTCTGCAAAATCTTCCTCGTGTGCTGCATGCTGCACAACATGGCAGTGGAGAAGGCAGTGGCACTCATCCTGGAGCAGGATGAGCAGGGACATCTATCCGTGGAGGATGAAGGGCTTGGTCACGAGGCAAGTGAGGAGGAGGAGGAGGAGGAAGATATCCGGAGTCAGCTCATACGCAACTTCTTCTTATAATGGTGAGTCACTAGGTCTGAGTGTGCACGCTTGTAGCCTTGGGTGGCATGTGTTGCAATGTGTGTGTCCAGCTGACTGTATGCTAAGTGACTTAGATGTATGTTCTGATGTGTCACTCGAGTGATGATGTCATTCCACATATTTTAGCAAAGACACTTTCTTTTAAATTAGCATGGGGACAACATTGTTCATGTTTAGTATATGACCATGTATGCGGAAAAAAATCTTTTAGCTGACTTCTTGTGTGTCTGTCATTCCCAGGTTCTTGCGCATGTTGTCTGCTCGTGTCATCGTTGTCCTCCTGCTATTCCTCATGAGTATTGCAATGTCTGCTGAATCAGCGTTCCATGCACGGACATGGGGAAATGTCATTTTGGGTAAGGATTGCAGCAAGGCATTTTGGGGGTGGTACGTGTTTGGAATGTGTGGGGACTGCTTCTGGGACAAGTTATGGGGTAGGTCTTTGAAGATCTCTAGATCTGCATCCACCACTCAATCCATGTTCTTTCTTTACCATAGATTATATTTGACTCCCTTGTCCATAGCTAATCTTACACACACTGATAATAAGGCTTGTTGGTCCTGTGATTTTCCTTTAGCTGATTTGCTACACCTCCTGTTTTCCTGTCCTGCTGTACCTTCCTTTTGGAAGAATATTTGGTCGCACATCTCAGCTATTTTTAACTTGCATACTCATCTATCAAATACTATTCTTTTTACAGGAAGTTTATCAGAATTGTTGGGATTATCTTTACAAGAAAAAGGTTTATTTGATTTGATGTCAGCTTTAGTCTTTCAGCAAATTTCACTAACCTGGAAATGTTCAACTAAACTTTCCGTGAAGTCCTGGTGGAACAATGTTTGTCACTATCACAGACTGGATATCGCTTTTGCCTCCTCTGGCAAACCATTTATAAATATGGATTTATTTTGGTCACTATTAACTAACTATTTAACTAAGGTTTCTTCACTATTGAATTGCATTTAAGATGTTCTAATTATTTGATTATTCCTTCAGTAGTTGTATTATTGTTACACGATCTTCAATTGTAAATTTGTATTCTATTCCCCTTTTTCCCCCTTCCTCCCTCCCTATGATATTGTCAATATGAAAATTGCTGTCTACTCTGTTTTGTTGCCTATTTTCCCTTTCTAATATATCATAGTTAGTGTGTAAATTGAAGGCCTATTTTTCTAAAATTGTTATTTACTCAAAAAAGCTTATTAAACCAAAAAAGAAAAAAAAATTATTTACGGTTGTGGACGTAAACATAATCTTATGTGGGAATTTTAACTCTGTGCTGAATGTTTAGATTGGCTCACTGACACAACATCAATGTAATAAATATCGATGTAAAAAAAATAGAGTAAAAAAAACAGACAACAAAATATTGACTCCTATACTTAACCCCTTCGCTGCGGCGCGAATTCCGCCGTGGCTCTGGGGGTGCGGGGTGAGCGTGGCGCCGCCATGCTCATGACGGAACCACGCCGTCATGAGTCACGGGCGAGCTGTACTCATGACGGCGTGGTTCCGTCACGACTCCGCCCACTCTCTATTTCGCCCGCACAGGCGGGGAATCAGTGCCGCGTGGGAGGAGCGTCCGCCAACGGCCGCAGCATGACGGATCCACGCCGTCATGAGCACACGCCGCCCGTGCTCATGACGGCGTGGTTCCGTCATGAGCATGCAAGGGGTTAAACAGGTAAGCACAAAAATATAGACTAAAAAATATCAAAGTAAATAATATAGATGTATAAAATATCGATTTGTATCTAAAGATAAAATACAATATTTATTATATTAAATTTAATTTAAACAAAATAATATAAATTTAATATAAATTTCAATACAATATAACAAATAAACTTAAAAAAAGATAAACACACAAATATAATTATTTAAACATATATATTTACTTTAAAACAATTAATAAACTATCATTTATAATTTATGTTAAAAGTTTTAAATTATACAAAAAAATTAAATATATAGAAATGATTTAAAATATAAAAAAACAAAAATCTATAATAAATTAAAATATTTAAATATTTAAACTTACATTTCACAATACAGTCAGTGCAACAGTAGGGAAAGTGCTGGATAGTGGAGGGGTAAAAATTATTATTCCCACTCCAGTGAGTGCAACAGTAGGGAAAGTGTTGGATAGCTGAGGGGTAAACATTTGTATACCCACTCCGCTAACTGCAAGAGTAGGGAAAGTGTTGGATAGCAGAGGGGTAAAAATTATTATTCCCACTGCAGTGAGTTAACAGTAGGTAAAGTGTTGGATAGTGGAGGGGTAAAAATGACTGTTCCAACTCCAGTGAGTACAACAGTAGGGAAAGTGTTGGATAGCGGAGGGGTAAATGTACTATTCCCACTCCAGTGAGTGCAACAGTAGGGAAGGTGTTGGATAGCGGAGGGATAAAATTTACTATTCCCACTCCAGTCAGTGCAACAGTAAGGAAAGTGTTGGATAGCAGATGGGTAAAATGTACTATTCCCACTCCAGTAAGTGCAACAGTAGGGAAAGTGTTGGATACGTGAGGGGTAAACATTTTTATTCTGTCAAAAGGAAGAAGGGTACAAAGTTCCTTGGTGCCTTAAAAGTCTTGGTCAGAGACCTAGTTATAGTCACTTGAGGTAGGTTGACCTGTCAGTTGAATAGTGGGAGGATGGGAATTCCTCCTTTAGGAACTAGTGCCCTCACACACCCAGCAAGCTAGGTGTCATGCTTCATCATATGGGCCTGCTCCTCGTCGGGTCGGCGCTGCAATACCCGACGGGCACCCATAAGGGGGCTCTTTATCAGAGATATTTTGTTCCTTGCCATTTGGTACTGTGGGTGTGAGGGCTCTAGTGTGTTTGGATGTAGTGGTGAGTAGGATGATTAAAACAGGTCAGGGGTCCTATAGAAACAACTTTATTCTAGCAGGGTCCCTGCCTAATTAAAAAGGGGGGTGAGGCGACTATCTGACTATAATGGGTCACGATAAGGGTGCTCTACTCCTGGTGGGTCAACATGTTTCTCGCCTATATGTCTGGGGGATCAGTGGCGATTCTTCAGGAGCTTAATGTGAAACTTATCTACAACCAGTGGTATGATGAGAACCTACCTACCACTTAGTGGATCAGCGGGAAATGTGCCAGTGAGTTCAACGGGCAACCTGCATGGGAGATACAAAATTTCAAAAACAAGATAGGTCTTAAATACAATTGTGAACATATGCTAGTATTCTGCTGTCATACTTAGGTGAAGATCACTAGTGACTGATCTGGTGAGCAGAAGTGCCTGTTTGATCATACACATTGTATGTGCATACCAAGTGGTGTTAATCATATCAATCATGTGACTCAAGCTAAAAACGTGGCACAAGTTAAAAACATGGTGCTGGTTAAAAATAGTGAAGAATTGGCTGAGTGTGTGTGCTCAGTTGTAACAGTGAGTCCACAGTCATAGAACTCACCTAATCGCTATTTAGTATGTGCCTCATCAATTCCAGTGGGCTCTGGACACATTGGAGATATGTGTCAAGAAAATGTAAAAAGGGGTAAGCATTTCAGTGAGGCTTGTCATGAAACCTTCCTTCAAAAGGCCTCTAAAATGCCCCATGATACAGAGGCCAGACAGTGATGCTGAGCATGGAGGGGTGGTGCAGCTGGTAGAGCACCCGTCCTGCTTTTGTAGAGAAATGGTCCCTATCGCGGTTCCGGTTTCCAGAAAAAACTGGCACAACTCCCACAGGTCGTCAGGGGACCCAAGCATGTATGGGTTGTCTCCCTGGAGCTATGGAGTTGTGGTCATAATTACAGAGCCGTGGTTGGTTATAAATTTACCTTTTTCTCACTAGGTAGGGACAGAGTCACTCATTAGCAGACTCGAACAAACATAGCCCCTACCGCTTACCTCTGACGTTGCTGATACTCGGAGGAGTCTTAAAGAGTGTTCCATTGACTCACCTGGTTCAAGTAGAAACCGAGTGGTAGACCTACCCCGCACCGCTGGACCCGGGATGGAAGTTAGCTGTTAGAACGGGTCCTTCTAATACATGCCGGTGTTCCTGTAGGTGCGGGGCGTGGGAAGCCAAATGGTTTCAGCTGTGTACTGGGCATGTCACATGACGTTCAAGGACCGCCGGGAGAGATGGGGTAAAGCGTCGGCCATCTTAGAGTGTTGTGCTATTGACCAAGAGAGATGCTTGGCGGTTAGTATTCAGTACAGGCTAATTATTTTCAAGGATAGCCACTCGATATGCTTAAGTTTCTATTGTTCAGTGTGGATAGCAAGCTAGTCATATATGATGCCGGTTCGATGTTTTCTGCGGCGTTATGAGAAGGCAGAGTGTAGTGGATTTACACGTCGGCCATCTTGGAGTGGTGCGACTGCCTATTACCAAGAGGGTTGTTTTATTATTAAAGCGGAAATAGGTAGCAGAGTGTTAAGGGTTCGCGATTATTTGGGGTAGGTCATGGGAGTTAATGAATTACCCGTTTTAACAGGTGAGAGTGTTTTTAATTGAAAGGAGTCAGTGAGTTTATTTTTACATACTCCATTAGGCATGTGGAACAGAGAAGAGTTACCGTATGGTAGTGTGGCATGGTTCTTGTGCAATACCTGAGAAAATGCTCCCTGGGTGTGACTCATATCACCACATAGTCCTAGGTGTTAGTCCCTGCCATTAGTTAATTGTTGGCAAAGGAACTCCAAGGTATCTCATCATTCAGTCCCTGCGGATCACTATTAAGTCGGTGTACTCATCTTTGTTCAATCCTAAAAAGGGCCCCCTGTGTTGTCTGGGGGTGGGTTTCTAAGACTATCCACCGTAGACTGTCAGGGGAGTGTTTGAGTTCTTTGCAATGCGTGTATACTTTCGTGGTTGTACGTTGGCATCGAATGTTACTCTTGTGTTCTGTGATTCGAGTTTTGACCATCATCATAGTCATGCCTATATACATCATATCACAGGGGCACATCATCAAGTACACACATTGAGTGGTATTACAGTTGGTGTGTTTCATGATTTTCCATGTAAAGGAGTCCGAAAGGGTTATCTCTTTTGTGGGTTTGATCTGGGGACATACCGCACAGGAGCCACAAGTGTAGTGGCCCTGGATTGGCGGAAGGTCCCAAAGTGATCTCTGTTCATTTGGTCTTATTGTTTTTGGTCTTGTATGTATTAGCATGTCTTTCAGGTTTTTTGTTCTTTTGAAGGCAAATCGGGGTTTGGGAATTTGTAGAGACCCTGTGTTCAGAATTCCCCAATGTTGTTGATGATACCATTTATCCGCTTGGAATCCGGGGTATATGAGGTGACGCAGGTCAGTATGTCAGTAGGCTCTTTAGGAGTGACTTCTAATAGGGCCTCTCGAGGATTGTTTGTGGCTCTTTTAATTGATTGTGCCACCTGACTTTGTGGGTACTGTCTCTTTATTAAGTTCTTTGCTAAGGATTCGGCCTCCGTCTTGTTGTCACTGGTAGAACTACAGTTTCGCCTAATGCGAAGAAATTGCCCAAATGGTAAATTATCTTTCAGGGCTCGTAGATGGTGGCTGCTGTATAAAAGCAACCTATTATGATCAGTTGGTTTCTTATATATGGTGGTGCTTAGCTGACCGCAAGTGATTCTGATGTTCAGGTCCAAAAAAGGTATGCTGGTGGATGAAATAGTGTGGGTGAATTTCAGGAATTCATTCTGGGTATTTATCCACCGTCAAAATTCATTGCACGTGCTCATGTCTCCTTTCCACAGAATGAGTATGTCATCTATAAACCGCTTCCACAGTCTCAGATTTTCTGCATAGGGATTACTAGGGTATAAGATGACACTCTCTTCAAATGCTGCCATGTAAAGGCAGGTCACACTAGGGGCAAAGGTACTCCCCATAGAAGTCCCCTGAGACTGGTGGAAGAGTTGGGTTTTGTACTCGAAAAAGTTTTCTGTTAATGCCAAAGTGGGGCATTCCACTATGAATGACTCTGGAGTGGGAGATGCCCATGTTACCTTCTCTAGTGCTGTTTCAATGACTGTCAATGTGGCTTGTTGGGGAATGTTAGTGTAGAGTTGTTCCACATCTAGTGTTACCAATAAGTTGATTTCATCTGTGTTTCTGGCGTCTCCTAATATGCGTAGAATATCTGTAGTATCTCGCACGTAGGAGGGAGTAGATTTCACCAGTGGCTGGATGAAGTGATCGCAGAATTTTGAAAGAGGCTCTAATATAGAGCCTCTGCCTGAGACTATAGGCCTCCCCGGAACTGGTGTGGTCCCCTTATGAATTTTAGGCAGTATAGAAATACGGTGTTCTCGGATTTTTTGTTGTGAGGAAATCCGCCTCCTTTTTGCTGATCCAGCCGTTGGCTTCAGCTTCAAATACCATACTGGAGATTTTTGTTTTTAGTCTGGGGGTGGGGTTCACAGTGATGGGTGTGTAATACCATGTGTTGTCAAGTTGGCGTTTGCACTCAGGGCCATAATCAGTGGTAGATTGAATCACGGTTGCCCCACCCTTATCAGCCTGTTTGATAGTGATACTTGTATCTTCTGATAGTGACTTGGCAGCTGCCAGTTCACTTTTGGAGAGCTTATTGAAGGGATTTTGCCCTGTCTCTTGTCTGAGGTCTTTCAATACTGCCTGTTCAAAAGTCAACACCTCCACAGGAATCATACTTCTATTGGGGGTGAAAGTAGAAGGGTTTTGTAGTCCTGTGTCTTGTTCAATAGGTTTTGGTCTATCCTGAAAGAAGGCTTTAAGGCGGATTTCGTACTCTTCTTCCTTTTGACAGTCTAGGGCATGTACGCTGGACCTTACCAAAAGCCCATTGTCCCTTCTCTTTGGAATAATTGTATGCACTGGGTCACCCGTGGGGCAATTTGAATTGGATACCAAAGGTGTTACTAGCATCCTCTGGACCAGCTAGATACATAATCTTTTTGGTTGTCTCCACTACAAAGGAGCAAAACCAAGGACTCAGCTTTGGTGAAGAGATGGCTGAAGAGATCCTTAGGACTACCCCTTCTATTCTAGGAACAGAGAATAGTTCAGCGTCAGGTAGCCAGTCTGAAGACTGGACATCCTTAATGATGATGAAAAGAGAATGGTTGAAGATAACTCTCCACGGGGCTATGATGTTGAGTATTTGCGGGCAAACATCGTCCCAAATGATCTTATAGTTAATAACTTCCCCAGGCTCTACCTGGAAGATGCGGTATTCAAGAAGGAGTGGTCCCAAGTGGCATGGAAGTGCACTAGGGACTGGCTCATCCTGACTATTAACACCGCAAAAAGGATTGCAGATGCCCTTCTGATTAGGATCCAGAGTGCAGATGGAGCATTAAAAACCACAATTCAGATAACTTCGTACAAATCTAAGCTACCTGAACTAAACAACGAGATTGCAGAGAATAAAGACTATCTAATGAAACAAAAAGTCAATAAGTTGCAGAAGGATATTCAGAAATTCAGAACAGAAAAGGTGTATCCATATTTGAAGGCGGATTACAAATCAGCTAAGAACAGCTATTCTTCAGATGAAGGTACAGATGCCAATAGTAGGAGGGGCACCTCTGGCAGTGACTCCAGTACTGGGAGTTGGGGAAACAACAACCCCAGAAGGTCTAATCGCCCAAACTTCCCGAACTATAACACACCTAACTACCACGGTCCGCCCCACCCCTTTTGGCCATTTCCCATGTACCCGCAAGGCCAACCACAGTTCTTCCCCACTGGTAACCATCCTTTTTTTAGGCAGGGGCTGGGGCAGAGGAAGAGGGCGCAGAAGAGGCGCACAGAAACAAGTACAATGGCAAGACCAACCCCCCAATCCAATGGAGATGAGGAGCAAAACTCAGGACAGAAGACTTTAGTAGTGAATCTTTCACACAGATCCCTCACTGAAACTGAAAAATCAGTACTAGAGAAAGGTCCCCACACCTAGAAAGGACACATTTCAGGATCAATGTGAAATACAAAACTTCTTCAGGAAAATCGTCCTTAAAGCCTTCTTTTAGGATAGACCAAAACCTATTGAACAAGACACAGGACTACAAAACCCTTCTACTTTCACCCCCAATAGTAGTATGATTCCTGTGGAGGTGTTGACTTTTGAACAGGCAGTATTGAAAGACTTCAGACAAGAGACAGGGCAAATTCCCTTCCATAACCTCTCCAAAAGTGAACTGGCAGCTGCCAAGTCACTATCAGAAGATACAAGTATCACTATCAAACAGGCTGATAAGTGTGGGGCAACAGTGATTCAATCTACCACTGATTATGACATTGAGTGCAAACGCCAACTTGACAACACAAGGTATTATACACCGATCACCGTGAACCCCACCCCCAGACTAACAACAAAAATCTCCAGTATGGTATTTGAAGCTGAAGCCAACGGCTGGATCAGCAAAAATGAGGCGGATTTCCTCACAACAAAAAATCAGAGAACACCGTATTTCTATACACTGCCTAAAATTCATAAGGGGACAACACCAGTTCCGGGGAGGCCCATAGTCTCAGGCAGAGGCTCTATATTATAGCCTCTTTCAAAATTCTGCAATCACTTCCTCCAGCCACTGGTGAAATCTACTCCCTCCTACGTGCGAGATACTACAGATATTCAACGCATATTAGGAGACACCAGAAACACAGAAGAAATCAACTTATTGGTAACACTAGATGTGGAACAACTCTACACTAACATTCCCCAACAAGCCACATTGACAGTCATTGAAACAGCACTAGAGAAGGTAACATGGACATCTCCCACTCCAGTGTCATTTATAGTGGAAAGCGCCACTTTGGCATTAACAGAAAACTTTTTCGAGTATAAAACCCAACTCTTCCACCAGTCTCAGGGGACTTCTGTGGGGAGTACGTTTACCCCTAGTGTGGCCTGCCTTTACTTGGCAGCATTTGAAGAGAGTGTCATCTTAAACCCTAGTAATCCCTATGCAGAAAATGTGAGACTGTGGAAGAGGTTTATAGACGACATACTCATTCTATGGAAAGGAGACATGGCCACGTGCAATGAATTTTGTCAGTGGATAAATACCCAGAATGAATTCCTGAAATTCACCCACACTATTTGATCCACCAGCATACATTTCTTGGACCTAAACATCAGACTCACTGACGGTCAGCTAAGCACCACCATATATAAGAAACCAACTGATCGTAATTGTTTGCTTTTATACAGCTGCCACCATCCACGAGCCCTGAAAGATAATTTACCATTTGGTCAATTTCTTCGCATTAGGCGAAACTGTAGTTCTACCAGTGACTACAAGACGGAGGCTGAATCCTTAGCAAATAACTTAATAAAGAGACAGTACCCTCAAAGACAGGTGGCACAATCAATGTAAAGAGCCAGGAACAATCCTCGAGAGGCCCTATTAGAAGTCACTCCTAAAGAGCCTACTGACATACTGACCTGCGTCACCTCCTATATTGGAAAGTAACAACCTAGGCAATTCTCATGAATAGTGACATATACTAATTCTATATCTAATAGTCAGAACAACTCAAACAATGAAACAAATATGGAAAGTATTGTTGTTTTTAATTATTATCAGTTTGTACATCCATAAATAAAACACAATTTTATTATGCAGAAACATGTGGTAAAATCATTACAATCATTAAAATGAATTTATATATACACAAGGGTGAGAAGTAAACAATGCTGTGGCACAACTGTATACGTTTCGGCGTAAATGATGCCTTCGTCAGGAAAAAAGCCACAATTCCTGTACTCCAAGAGGTAATTGCCGGAGTTCCAGAAGGTTAAAATGTTTCAGATAGATGAATACCTTATTGTATATTCATCCACCTACTGATAATGGATCAATCAATGAGTAAATAGCTTTTCTTTTATGTGTTGCATGGAAGAAGATCCATGGAGATGATTAGATCTCAGCTTGATAGGGGACTTTTCCAGACACCAAATATTAATTAAATGGTGAGTATGTTTCACATAAATGGCGAAAAGATAGCAGGTTTGATGTAACCTTGGTTTGTAGATATTATTTACGCCGACAGGACTTCCGTATAATGAGGAGAGCGATACGTCCTTAGATGGCACCTCCTATACACCGGATTCCAACCGGATAAAGGGTGTCATCAACAAGCATTGGGGAATTCTGAACACAGGGTCTCTACAAATTCCCAAACCCCGACTTTCCTTCAAAAGAACAAAAAACGTGAAAGACATGCTAATACATACAAGACCAAAAACAATAAGACCAAATAAACAGAGATCACTTTGGGACCTTCCTCCAGTCCAGGGCCACTACCCTTGTGGCTCCTGTGCGGTATGTCCCCCAGACCAAACCCACAAAAGAGATAACCCTTTCGGACTCCTTTACATGGAAAATCATGAAACACACCAACTGTAATACCACTCAATGCGTGTACTTGATGAGGTGCCCCTGTGATATGATGTATATAGACATGACTATAAGGATGGTCAAAACTCGAATCACAGAACACAAGAGTAACATTTGATGCCAACGTACAACCACAAAACTATACTCTCATTGCAAAGATCTCAAACACTCCCCTGACAGTCTACGGTGGATAGTCTTAGAAGCCCACCCCCAGACAACACAGGGGGCCCTTTTTAGGATTGAACAAAGATGGGTGCACCAACTTAATACTTATCAGCAGGGACTGAATGATGAGATTCCTTGGGTTCCCTTGCCAACAGCTAACTAATGGCAGGGACTAACACCTAGGACTATGTGGTGATATGAGTCACACCCAGGGAGCATTTTCTCATGTATTGCACAAGAACCATACCACACTACCATACGGTAACTCTTCTCTGTTCCACATGGCTAATGGAGTATGTAATAATAAACTCACTGACTCCTTTCAATTAAAAACACTCTCATCTGTTAAAAACGGGTAATTCATTAACTCCCATGACCTGCCCAAAATAACCGCGAGCCCTTAACACTCTGCTACCTATTTCCACTTTAATAATAAAAACAACCCTCTTGGTAATAGGCAGTGGCACCCCTCCAAGATTGCCAACGTGTAAATCCACCTATTTCTGCTTTAATAAAAAAACAACCCACTTGGTAATAGGCAGTCGCACCACTCCAAGATGGCTGACGTGTAAATTCACTACACTCTGCCTTCTCATAACGCCACAGAAAACGTCGAACCGGCATCCTGTATGACTAGCTTGCTATCCACACAGAACAATAGAAACATATGCAGTATGCATATCGAGTGGCTATCCTTGAAAATAATTAGCCTGGACTGAATACTAACCGCCACGCATCTCTCTTGGTCAATAGCACAACACTCTAAGATGGCCGACGCTTTACCCCATCTCTCCTGACGGTCCTTGAACGTCTTGTGACACGCCCAGTACACAGCTGAAACCATTTGGCTTCTCACGCCCCGCACCTGCAGGAACACCGGCAGGTATAAGAAGGACCCGTTCTCAGAGCTAACTACCATCCCGGGTCCAGCGGTGCGAGGTAGGTCTACCACTCGGTTTCTGCTTGAACCAGGTGAGTCAATGGAACACTCTCTAAGACTCTTCCGAGTATCAGCGACAGCAGAGGTAAGCGGCGGGGGCTATGTTTGTTCGAGTCTGCTAATGAGTGACTCTGTACCTACAAAGTGAGAAAAAGGTACCTTTATATCCAACCACGGCTCCGTAATTATGACCACAACTCTATAGCTCCAGGGAGACAACCCATACATGCTTGGGTCCCCTGACGACTTGTGGGAGTTGTGGCCGTTTTTTCTGGAAACCGGAACCGCGATAGGGACCATTTCTCTACAAAAGCAGGACGGGTGCTCTACCAGCCACACCACCTCTCCATGCTCAGCACCACTGTCTGGCCTCTGTATCAAGGGTCTTTTTAGAGGCCTTTTGAAGGAAGGTTTTATGACAAGCCTCACTGAAATGCTTACCCTTTTTACATTTTCTAGACACATATCTCCAATGTGTCCAGAGCCCGCTGGAATTGATGAGGCACTTACAAAATAGCGATTAGGTGAGTTCTATGACTGTGGACTTACTGTTACAACTGAGGACACACACTCAGCAAATTCTTCACTGTTTTTAACCCGCACCATGTTTTTAACTTGTGCCACATTTTTAGCTTGAGTCACATGATTGATATGATTTACACCACTTGGTATGCACATACATTGTGTATTATCAAACAGGCACTTCTGCTCACCAGAGCAGTCACTAGTGATCTTCACCTAAGTATGAGAGCAGAATACTAGTATATGTTCACAATTGTATTTAAGACCTATCTTGTTTTTGAAATTTTGTATCTCACCTGCAGGTTGCCCATTGAACTCGTGGGCACATTTCCCACTGATCCACTAAGTGGTAGGTAGGTTCTCACCGTACCACTGGTTGTAGATAAGTTTCACATTAAGGTCCTGAAAAATCGCCACTGATATCCCAGACAGCTAGGCGAGAAACATGTTGACCCACCAGGAGTAGAGCGCCCTTATCGTGACCCATTATAGTCAGATAGTCACCTCTCCCTCCCTTTTTAATCAGGCAGGGGCCCTGCTAGAATAAAGTTGGTTCCATAGGACCTCTGGCCTGTTTTAATCATCCTACTCACTACTACATCCAAACACACTAGGCCCCTCACACCCACGGCACCAAACAGCAAGGAACAAAAGATCTACGATAAAGAGCCCCTTTATGGGTTCCCGTCGGGTATTGCAGCGCCGACCCGACGAGGAGCAGGCCCATATGATGAAGCATGACACCTAGCTTGCTGGGTGTGCGAGGGCACTAGTTCCGAAAGGAGGAATTCCTCTCCTCCCACTACTCAACTGACAGGTCAACCTGCCTCAAGTAACTATAACTAGATCTCTGACCAAGAGTTTTAAGGCAGCAAGGAACTTCGTACCCTTCTTCCTTTTGACAGTCTAGGGCATGTATGCTGGACCTTACCAAAAGCCCATTGTCCCCTCTCTTTGGAATGAACATTTTTATTCCCACTCCGGTAACTGCAACAGTAGGGAAAGTGTTGGATAGTGGAGGGGTAAAAATTACTATTCCAACTCCAGTGAGTGCAACAGTAGGGAAAGTGTTGGATAGCGGAGGGGTAAAATTTACTATTGCCACTCCAGTGAGCACAACAGTAGGGAAGGTGTTGGATGGTGGAGGGGTAAAATTTACTATTGACACTCCAGTGAGCGCAACAGTAGGGAAGGTGTTGGATAGCGGAGGGGTAAAATGTACTATTCCAACTCCAGTGAGTGCAACAGTAGGGAAAGTGTTGGATAGCGGAGCGGTAAAATTTACTATTGCCACTCCAGTCAGCGCAACAGTAGGTAAAGTGTTGGATAGCGGAGGGGTAAAATCCACTATTCCCACTCCAGTCAGTGCAACAGTAAGGAAAGTGTTGGATAGCAGAGGGGTAAAATGTACTATTCCCCCTCCAGTAAGTGCAACAATAGGGAAAGTGTTGGATAGCTGAGGGGTAAAAAATGTTATTACCAGTTCGCCGACTGCAACAGTAGGGAAAGTGTTGGATACCAGAGGGGTAAAATGTAATATTCCCACTCCAGTGAGTGCCACAGTAAGGAAAGTGTTGGATAGCAGAGTGTTAAAATGTTCTATTCCCACTCCAGTGTGTACAACAGTAGAGAAAGTGTTGGATAGCAGAGGGATAAAAATTACTATTCCAACTCCAATGAGTGCAACAGTAGGGAAAGTGTTGGAGAGGCAAAAATTACTAGTCACAATGAAACAGTTAAAAAAAAAATCTAAACAATTAATAAATAAAATTTTAAACAATTAAATAAAATATATTAAATATATAAAAGGAAAACATAATATATTACATATAACAAACACCTACAAATATTATATAAAATTTAAAAAGAATATACATATACATTTTAAACTAGAAATTATTTAGAAACAAAAACATGAATTAATACATACATGTATTTATTTTATTTCCTATCCTATAACACCACACCAATACCAACACACTTCAACATTATAAAAATTAAATTTACTTCCATAATTAACATAATTAATAATCATTTCAAAAAATATTATTAAAGAAAACTAATAAACATTAACTACACACACTTTAACACTATAATGTCCACAACACACACCTAAATTACACTTTACACCTTTAAAAGTAAAAACAACACACACAAAAATAGACAATTACCCAAAAATAAATATCAAATAATGAACATTAGTTAACAACTGTATATTAATTAAACATAAATTAATTCCCATTCATTACCCCATAAACACAACACACACATACAATTAATTACACAATTGCCATAATACATTTTAACTAATTTAATTGATATCAATTAACAAATAATTGTTAATAACAAACAAATAAACTACTATAAACCCCACAGCACACACCTAAATGTAATTACACAATTACCATAATTAAGTGCCAATTAATAAAATTTAATTAGGGCTCCAAGTTTTATAGTATTTTTGTTTTAATTTTCCTCTGTATTTATCCATATTTATTTTTTGTCAATTATAGCTCCATTTATCTATATTTATTTTGGGTGTTGTGAAGAATTATAGCTGAAACCTGACAGGATTCAATTATATGAACACCGACAGAGGATAAATCAATAAACTTTTATGAAAACATGGACATTTTTGTATCAACCATGGGCATATCTGCTGCTGTTTAAACCTCATTACTAAAATAGCTTTCTTTTTTATTCCCTTTACCGCTCAATCTGTGCAGCTATAGGCCTGGTAATCATTTAGAATCACTTAAAAACAACTGAATTTCCATATTGATCCCTATTTAAAGTTAAATAAAGACTAGAAAATACATGGGTTTCTGTCTGTATTTGTCGGTATAAAACAGAAAAAAACAGAAAACAGGGGGCCTTAAGTATAATTAATTAACAACCAACTATTAATTCATCAATAAAAAATAAATTACTTCCCACCCTTTACACCTATAAACACAAAGACACACACCTATAATTAATTACACAATTACCATAATTAATTACATTAACAACCAATTATTAATTCATTAATTAAAAATAAATTACTTCCCACCCTTTACACCTATAGACACCAAAACACACACCTAAACTTTTTTAGACAATTACTATAATTAATTACAAATTAAATAATTATTATTAATTAACAACACATTATTAGTTAATTAATAATAAGTTATCTTACACATTTAACACTATAATATCTCAAACAAATATTAATAAATACAAAATAATCAAATAATCTAATAAAAATACAAACAATTCTTATACAAAAATACATCACATACATTTAAAACATATACTAAAATACATAACACTAATTAAAAAAACAATATTTTAACAACTATATTTTTGCAAAAGATATTAAACAACGATATTTTTAAAATCGATATGACTTACCTTAAGTCAATTTTCTAGGCCACGATATTCTTGCTGTCGATATTTCTGAACCACGATATTTCTGACTCGATATTTGTGCAACTCGATATTTTAAACTCGATATTCTGTCTGCACATCGTTTACACCCTTTCTCAGGATGTTACAACTGAATGTATTAAAATATATTTAATTGCTGTCAAACCACACTGGTACTGAGCGGCTGATTACGATGGCGGACGGACTTCTGTCCGTCTGCCATAGTGCCAGGGATGGGGATCTCCTGCTTATAAGGTGGCGGTCCCACATATAGCATTACGATGCGGCCGCCACCACGGCAGTCGCAAGTGCCATATTTCCATTGCAGCAGGTGCTGCTGGCTGCAGCGCCCACAGCAATGGAAAAAATGCAGGTTTTGCATTTCCCCAAGTGCACAAACCAACTGCCCCTGCACGAGGGGGGCCTGCAACTGGCCCCCAAAGGCCGTCCCCACCAGCCTTTCCATGGCGGGTAAACCGCCATGGAAAGGCTGGTGTGGAACCAACATCCTAATCTGACCGGTGCTGCCTGCTAGGCACCGCTGGCATGCATTACGTGCTGAGGGCCTGCACCTTGCAGGTGGGCTCTACGAGCCCGTTGGATTTCTGGCAGTCAGAATTCCCGACCACCGCGATCCCGCCCGCCATCCTATTATGGCGGGTGGGAAAATGGCCACAAGATTGCAGTGTACCCGCCACTGTAATCGTAATCAGCCCCTTGGTCTCTTGATCTCCCCATTGTACACTTTGTACCTACTCCTGGCTCTAAGATCCGTATGTGACCTAAAGATAATATCTGTCAGGGAAACCATATTCAGCACTCCTCTTGGAAAAGTTCATTAAGGATAGGTATTGGGCATTTCAGATTTGCCTTAGAGGGAAAGGAGGATAGTTTTACTGAGATTCGCAGGAAGACAAAAATATTGCTTATGAAACTAACTCCCCGTTATGATTCTCAGAACACTGAAGGGTTTGACTCCGCTTGTTCCTTAGCAAACCAACATTTAAGATCAGCCCTGGGTCCTAAACCAAGGAAAACTGAATTTATAAGGAGATGTAGGGCACAATATAAATGTACCCTAAAGAAAATGATAAATGACATCAGAATGGGGAACCTTGCCCTTATAATGTAAGCTAAAAGAAAAGAAAGATCATAGTTTTTTCTGGCTAATGATTAGTCACCTAGGAGATTAATGTAGAAAAATGACACCAGTTAGTACACATATAACAACTGACGAGTGGGTTCAGCATTTCACCGGAGTATATCAACTAAGTAGTAGAGAGGCCACTCAGGTCTTTTAGGAGGCTGATGGAGCATCAAGTAGTAGCTTGGACATTGACTTAGTTGAAGTGGTGACTGACAGTCCTAAGGAAGTGCCTCTCTAAAAAAGCTCCTGGCCCAGATGGGGTACCAAACGGCCTATTCAAGTACAACATGGGCAATTGGGCACTGCTATTAACAAATATTTTTAATCAACTGAATTACGCATCTCCTCCAGCCTCATGGTCCACTTCTATAGTTGTACCTATTTTAAGACAGGAGATTGATCTGATAGAGGTGTTATCAACCAATCTCCCTTATGGGTTTCACCTCTAAGGTGCTGGGGAGAGTAGTCATTAACTGGATTAGAGCATGGGCAAATGATAAGAATGTTCTTGGTTTCTGTCAATATGAGTTCAGGGAGCACCTTGGTGCAGTTCACAGGTGTATAAACCTTGAATTGATCGCTGGATTGGCAAATATGTTGTGGCTAGACACTGCCCATGGTACTTGGCCTTAATGGACTTGCCAAGTGATTTCGACTGCATAAATAGGTTCAAGTTACAGTTGATACCTACCATGAAAGGCACGGACCCAGTCCTGGTTAACTTTCTGTCTACCTTTCATCAAAGCCTAACTGCAAGGGTCGATTTAGACCAGATGGGGAATGTACCGAGCAATTTGGCCTGGATAGAGGATCCACCAAGGATGCATTTTAGCTCTCAATTTATATATCCTCTCCATCAATGATCTGTGATAATATCTGACCTCTTGTGGACAAGATGTATTGTAGATTGCCAAACTTAAGGTACCGGTGCTGTTGCATGTCTATGGTGTGTACTGGTGGACCATATGCCAATAAGTCTGTCATATTTACTCCAGGGTTTTTCAAGATTAATGCAGGACTGAGATATGGATATCAACTACTCTAAATAACATCTAATACCTTGTGGATCTAAGAGGTGCAGATTGAGTCCTGTATATGTCAACTCTAATATGTTATCTACAGTGACAAGTTTTCCAGACATGGGGGTCAAGTTTGAGACAGCCGGCCTGTGGCATTCAAATATATCGGCCAGGTGGGTGAAATTCACTCAATTGGTGGACTTTTAAACTTGATCCCCATGATAGGCGGAAAGACGGTGGCTGCTTGTTTTTAGATATTTATAAAACACAATATGTTCCATAAGCTATGTGTGGCGCAGAAGCCTGGGGCTAAATTCATGTCGATAGTATACAGCTAGAGGAAAGTCTCTTCTGCAGGAAACTTCTATCACAACCCCCAAGCTGCCCCCACTTTGCCTGTCATTGGAAACTGGCACTAATCTATATTGAAGATCTTATTAAACTAAAACCAATATTATTAGGCCTATCAATATGGTGTAACCCAGGAGCCATATTTAACAAACAGGTGATTAGAGAGTGCCTAAATGGTGATCGAGGAATATTGATTCAATTGTTATCCTATGTTGAAAAGGTATTTTATTCAACTGAGTTGGTAATTCCTGAATGTACAACAAGATATGATGAATCTTGGTTAAAATGCGCCTTTCTGAATGCCAGATGTAGCCAAAGGGGCCTCAGGGAGAATATCAAGGCAATTAATATACATTGTCTTCTTTTACAGACTACTTCAAGGGCTGGAACGCGCCTGCTGTGCACCCATAGTCAGTGGGAGAGGCCTCTACCTCAGAGGTTTGGAAAGGGCCCCATTTGTATTTTGTTTCGTTTTCCATTGGGATGTTTCAGGAATGATAGCTGCTCACCCTGCCATTAGGACCAAGTTTCGCAGCAGACTCTAATGCACTTTACCTTCTTGTGCAAATGTTATGTAAAGTATACTAGGTTGTTTTTACTACCAACTGTATAATTGCATAATTTCAGGCTACGCAGACCGGCGCTCATCTTTTTACAGACTCTTAAAGATCAAATGACATGCTTTCCTTTATCAATCTTTTTAAAATGTACAGTATATTGTCTTAAATCTGTGCAGTTTTTTTTTCACGCCATGTATGTTTATCATTAAATAATCTTTGTTTACGCGGTTAATTAAAACCCTTGCAATTACCAATAAAAAACCTCTAATATTTATCAGTACATTAAAAGATTGATTTAAACTCAAGTGCCTTGTTAAAAAACAAGGATCTAAAGTGCGAAAGATCAGCATAAAATGCAGGCACAGCTAGAAGCAAGAGGGCAGTTCAGCGACAATTTGAGAGTTCCAGCCCACAAGCTGATAAAGTGTGACTGCAACATTCCCAGTTAAGAATAAACATCAACATGGCTAATCCAAACTTGTAAAGCTTTAACAATCAATTTAAAACCATTCCTCCCTTAAATCGCAGCAACTGCGACTATGCGTTGCATCAGTTCTTACTCTAACAGTTAGGCACTGGCACTTTTCGCATATTGTCCAAGTTCAAGAGATGTGATAGTGGTCTTGGAAGCAAAAGATACAATGTCCGTAGGCTGCTTGAATAACCGTGTGGACAACGGCCTAGAAATACGCGAAACAGCTGCAAATCAGCCAAGGGGCTTGCTGCCAAAGAGGGTTGGCCAGTCTTCACTTGTCATATGGCCAATCAGCAACAGTTGGGCAGTTTGAGCAAATTTGCATGAAATTCATTGAGACAGGATTGATTTAATCAATTCACACCCTTAGGCCCTCAGATAGATACGTCAGCATTACCACTATATTGGCCAGTTTAAAAAGTGAGGACTTTCCTACACAATCGAAGCTTCTTGAGATGGGATTATGTGTAATCCCTGGGCAGTTCATTTTCCTCAGGTTCCATTTTATCCTGTTTTATTAACTGGTCCTGTTTTTGAGAGAAATTTAGCAAAGCACCCCAAATTTGTGGCGAAGAACCTTTCATACAGAACAATACAGCTTGATGGAAAGTTCTGATGCCGTTTAAATTGAAAATATTTCGAAGATACAATTTGCGCCAAGACAGTACAGATCCATAACATATAGTTTGTACGACGGAAACACGCAGGCAATTACTTCGAATGCCTTTGCCACACATTTTTTAGGCACGCGTGTTTTTACCGTGAATAAGCATTTCCAGCGCATGCCAATACCATGCATTGTTTTAGATTTAAAAATAATGTATTTGTGAGGGTAGACCTCCCACCCCTTCAACTTATGTTAAATGCATGGTATTGGCATGTGTTTCAAATGCAAATTCGCGGTAAAAATATGCTTGCTAAGAAATGCGTGGTAAAGGCACATCGAGGTAAAAACCTCTTTGTAAAGGCTGTTCCCCAAACATATATGCGGTAAGTCTCCCCATGGGTATTGACATCACCTGCAGGCCTTGTTCTCCATTGGTGGATGCCATTTTGGTAGAGCGTCAATTGATGGCAAGAGACCAATTCTGGCTTGAACCCACTTTAATTTTAAAATGATTTCTGAGAATGGCATTCATGTAAGATGTGCGTTCGGTGCCCTGCAGGCATTGATGCTCATCCATGCGTGCTTTGTAACCTAAATCTAACATTATCTTCCAACCAGGAGATCCATTTAATCTGTTTATTCAGCACAAGTTTAAACAGCTGGTGCAATGGGTTAGTGTTCCACAGCTGTTCCGCTTTCAAATGTTTTATAATTTTTGGTAACCAGCTATTGTGTTCTGAGAAGTTTTTAAAGCAGTTTCTTGCCATAGCAGCCATCTTAATTCTTTTTGCCTGCTTCAGTGAGGAAGCGTGTTTGAGGAGAGCCCCCTCGTGTGCCGATTCCTCTTCTTGTAAGGCCAAATTCCTATCTAATTTGCACCTTTGAGGCACTTTGTGGTAATAGAAAGATGAGACGGTAGACTTTACCTTGGGCTATCCACAAGAAATTTACACATTTCCCAGGGAAGGTTTTGAGGCCTATGTCTGGGATGGGAGAAATTTTCTTTTACTGCTGTTACCAGAGGCTGCCAAGTGGGGTTTTGTAATTTTGTTGTTAAAGTCTGTAGCGCTGCGATTTGTGAAGCCACACTTGTTTTCAGTGTGTTCAAGTGTAGGTGATGCCTAAATACTTATAGCTCCCAATTCTGGCCACAGGGTTTCCCCACAATGTCAAGTCTTTTTCCACTATTACTGGAGACAACTACCTTTTTTTTCGCGAGGTTTATAATAAATTTGTTTGTCATGCAGTATTGGGGGGAAACAGTCCGAACAACGCGGGCAGAGCCGCGCATATCCCAACTTCGCAAGCGCTACCACACTTGCCTTAACTACGCATATGCCTTACCAGCGCATATGTGTGGTTAAGGCAGTGTGTGGTCTAGCTGCTGGCTGGAGGAAGCAGGAAGGATCAGGAGAGGACACAACATGGGGAGGTAAGTGGGGCTGAGGCTGGGGTCCTGGTTTTGAGGGTGTGGGATTAGTTTGTATGGGTTAGGGGTAGTTCTCAGGGATGGGAGTCGGGGTAGTTTTCAGGGCTGCGGGAGTAGTTTGTTTTTAGGAGGGGGAGTATTAGGTGTCAGGGCGGGGTCTTGGAGACAGTTTTAGGGCTCAAGGGGGGGGCAGGGATTGTAATACGTTTTAGAGCTGGGGTGAAGGGTAGTTTATAGGGCTTGGGGGCGTCAGAGTAGTTTTTAGGGCTAAGTGGAGGGCAGGGTAGTTTTTAGGGCTCAGGGGGTTGGTAGTTTTTAGGGCTTTGGGGAGTGTGGGGTAGTATTTAGGGCTGAAGGCAGGAAAGATTAAGGGCTCGAGGGAGGGGGTTGGTTTTCAAGAGGGAGGGGGGTAGTTTTAGGATGTGGGCAGAGGTCTGGGGGAGTAGGACTTACCTGTCAAGTCGTAACCACAGATATATCTTTACCGTATATGCCTTAACGCAGAATTTGTTGTAAAGGCATGCATGGTAAAGGCATATGCGTGGTTAAGACTCGTGTTGTTGAGACTGTGTGGAACCGGCATGCATGGAAAGGACAGTAGGACAGTAGGACAATATCATTAGTGTATAATGATACTTTTATACATTGTTGACCTAATTTTGGCAGGTAGGAGTGGAAGGTGTCAAGTTGGGGGCTCAAGTCTGCTAGGTATAAATTAAACAACATCTGCCAGGACACACCCTCGTTTTATGTCTCCCTCTATCTGGATTCTGGATGTTAACCCAGTATTCCATCCAAGGGTGGCCCAGGCCCAATTTTCTGAATACAAGAGTTGTATTCCTCTTAGCAGATTTGGTGGGATATTCCATTCTGCAAGTTTTTGCCACTGGTGACGTCTATTGACGAGGTTGAATGCTTTGGTCAGATCTACAAAGCACGTGAATAAGGCTGTTTTTTCCTTGAATAATTTATCGTAAGCATTGCTGGGGCTGTCAAACTGTCAGAAGTACTAAATACTGTTCAGAAAAACTGTTTGATTTCCATGTATTAGATTCAATTTCGTTGCCCAAGATACCAATTCGACAAGCAATCATGCAGTAGGTGTCCGGGTTGGCATATGGCCCTTTGTTGTAAATGAGATGCATGATTGCCCCTTTCCATGAATCCGGGACCCTGTTTTCTGAAAGACAGTTGTTGTATAATCTCCCCAGATAACCTTTCTAAAATACTGGGTAATTTTTAGGTCTCGCCTAGGCAGCGATTGCGCTGTCTCTTCGAGACATTCTGGATTGAGGAATGTAATAGAAGCTTTGCCCATTTCCCGCCCATATTTTAAACTGGCTCCTGTTACTGTCCTTTCTAAATAGTTGCGTTTGATTCATGAATAGGCTTAGTAGGCCCTCCTTAGTACTGCCTTGTCTGCATTTGTAACCTCCCATGAGGACTGGACCTTTTAGTGTGCTGTTACTCAGTGTGCTTTAATTACATTCTGCTAGCACTATTTTCTTAATTGACTTTCTCCTATCAGCAGCTGCAGGTAGGGATTTCGCTTCCCAGCTAACATACACAGCATTTCTTTTCTGGCCATGCACTCCCCCCTTATTGCGTTCCCTGCTTTTTTTCTTTTGATGATCACTGATCCTGTAACTGTCTAGGTTCAACCATTGTTTACCAGCCGCATATTTTTTATAAAGCCTACACCGAGGCTCGAACCCAGGTCACCAGTACCAAAGTCGGCAGCTCTGTTTATTGAGCCACATTCCTAACTTGTGTTATTCTTGTTGCAAGGGAGGGCACATGTTCAATGTGCTCCCCCACCCTCCCAATTTAGTTTCCTGCTCATCAGAGACTTTGGAGGGCATCTGTTCTATGCACACCCTCCTACCTCGCTTGTTTTGATCCTACAAATGTCTCACAGCCAACATGCCTTTTACAATGCGCTTAATAAACAATAAGGGAGAGGAGTTGGCCTAACGGGTAGGGCGGTCGACGTAAATCTGGGAAACCAGGTTTGAGTCTTGGCAATGATGCTGAATATTCTGTGATTCTGAGTAAATCACTTAATCTCCCTGTGCCTAACAAAAATGAATGCGTCCTCATGTAACGCAACTGGTGCTCGTGTACAGTGCTCTTATACCCGATACCTTTGGGTCAAGTTCACGATATATAAAACTCCGTAAGAAAACATAAAAAAATCCCAGGAGTCTAGGGGCGTGGCCAGGCAAGAGTCCCACAAGGCTGTAAATAATGATATTTGTTACATTTATTTAATAATACCAGCATATTTTTATAGAGCCTATGCTGTGGGTGGAACCCAGGTCCCTAGGACCAAAGACGTCAGCTTTGTTAATTGAGCCACATCCCTAAGTTACTATTGTTGCAGTGAAGGGCGCATCTTCAATGCACCCTACCTACCCTTCCCCCCTCCCCCTCCCGTCTTTGTTTTTCAGCTCATCAGAGACACAATGGGCACCAAAAGGCTTTTGATGCAGTAGACATGAGAACTTTAATGCTTTACTGGACGGAAAGCATACACCCCCAGCAGCTGAGGAAAATATGAATCTATAAACGGGAGCATATAATTTGGCAAGCAAGAACAGGCGCGTGTACAGCCTGTCCAACACCCACAGGGCGGGAACTGCACAAGAGACCTGAGACCGGGTGGCCAACAGCACATAATACACCCTTAGTGGCAGAGACTTGCAACAGAAGCCGGTGGTGTCGGGTGTTGCGCACTACCTCAGCCGGTGTCACCTACCGAGATCTCACGGTCTGTACACGCCGTCAAAGTCGGCTGAAGACCCCCTCCCAGGAACTAATCACGTACTGGTCAGGCCAAGACAGTAGCGGGGGCAAGCTTGTGGCGCTAATGACATCTCTTCCCGGCAATGTGCTGTTGGAGCGGCGGGCCCTCCCTGTGTTCGCAGGTGATGTGGCCTTGCCCCAGGGCCCTCACGCTCTTATTGCCACTGGACACTGAATAGAGACCTTTGCCCCCTTCACCGCTGGGCGGATTCCTCGGCTAGGCGCATACCAGTGGTAAACTAGTTTTGGGGTTGCACCGCCTTGGGGCCTGGCTGCAAATATTGGGGCGTGGGTGGCGCCCGCAGCAGCCTGGCACCCAGCGCTATCTATGGTAACTACACATAGGTGGCCCCTCTGGGATTGAGTGGAAATTTGATGGCTGCCGGACAGGGGGAGTGCCGTGAGCTGTGCCTGCTCTAGTAGTTCGTCGGAAGCTTCGGAGGTACTGAATCCCCTCTAGCCGGGATACAGTTGGCACCTGGAGGCGAGTGGACAATACCCTCACGGCGAGACTCCCCGGATACTACTGGGCCTGGTGATACCTCAATAGGTACAGACACCCTCAGTGGCTGCTATATAAGGGGAGTTTAAAAGACAGCGGCTGCTATACTACAGTTGATGCTGTGCGACGGCCGGAAGTCCACTCGGCTCACCAAGCTTGTGCGTTGCTCCAGTGTAAAATCTACTTACCATCAAGTGCTCCTGATACACGGTCAGCAGGCCTCCTGCCGCGATGAAGCCCAAGGGAGGTCAACCTGTGCAAACTAATAAACTGGATAAATATGCAGTTCCCAAGCAACCAATGCCAGAAGATGGAGCCACGGGTGGCCCAACAGGCGACCCCGAACCATCACTAAGCTCCATAATGGCGGCAAACCAAGTGCTGGACGCTACACTGGAAACAAAGATTGATAAAGTCTCCATTGAAATGAACCTGCTCAGGGCCGACATGAACAAAACGTCAGATTGGTAATGCAGACAGAAGTCAATGTCACAGAGCTACAAAACAAAACTCGGAAACTGAAAGAAAGAGTCCAACAATTGGACCACCAGCATCGTCAGGTGGCTCTTAAGATGGAGGACCAGGAAGGGCGGGCCCGCCGCAACAACGTTTGAGTGGTCGGGGTTCCAGAAGGGGCAGAGGGACCGAGTGTGGACCTTTTCCTCAAAGATCTAATACTGAACCATCTTAAACCTAAACGACTCTCCGCCTTCTTCAATGTGGAACGGTCGCATAGGGCCCCGATCCCCCCGCCAAAACCGGGGGCAGCTCCCAGGACAATCATAGCTAAAATCCTCAACTACAGAGATCGTGATGCAATACTACAGGTGGCCCGCCTACATGGAGATCTCAGGTACGAAAACGTAACTATCCGGTTCTTTCCAGACTTTACCCTCAAGGTCCAACAAGAACGCCGCTCCTTCGACGGGGTGAAGCGGGCTCTCAGGGACAAGGGCATCAAGTACATGATGTTTTTTCCAGCAAAACTTAAGGTTATGGCAAATGGGAAATCATGGTTCTTCACGACCCTGTCGGATGTGCAAGCGTAGCTGGATAAAGGGGTTGCGCGGAGGACAAGGCCAGTGATCACGAGTAGCTGTAGGGATTCCCAGGTGAGTCCTTCAGGCTCCCAAGACGGCAGAGCAAAACCTGACAAGAGAAGCCTGCGATTCTGGAGATCGAGATCCATGAGTCCGGCTGCCTCTACGACCGGTGGAGAATGAACTCCTCTCGCCTGGCAACAGACTCTGGGACTCTTTGCAACTCTTCGTAATGTATGTCATTTGCTCTTTATAGAGGGGTAGTGGCTACCAAGTAGGGTGGGCACCTGGGCCCAATAATATGCAATAAAGCCTCTTTCCTAGAGAGGGCTGGAGCTGGGCTCTGGGGGGCCTAAAGCGGTGCCACCCCACAAACCCTCTAACAGCTAACAAGTTATTTGGGCAACATTCATGGGGGATCTTCTTTTATTGTTTGCATTTTTTCTTTCAACGGAAAGCGGGGCAGGGGACAGGGAGGGGTGGTGTTGGGTTGGGACTGTCCAATTGTTATACGTTATCGGAGTTACATAGACGAAACATGCTGACATTCACACAGAGAAACTTGGAAATTACTTTGGGTCCAATGAGTACACTATGGGACAAAAGTGCTAAAATATTGAGCTCGAACATCAATGGGCTTAGAGATAAAGTCAAACGTAGTGTCATACTGCAATACATTAAGCGACACGCCCCTGATGTTATTATGCTTCGGGAAACACACCTAGTGGGAAAGTGGAGTGGTGTGGCTCACTGGTTAGAGGCAGCAGACCCGGAAGCAGAGGACGGCCTGGGACCAGGGTTCAATTCCCGACGTGGAAGGGTCGTGGACCAGGGCCAGCGGACTCGATAATTCTCGCTTTGGTGCCTATTCTAACCAGGGATCACACTCGGCAACTCTGGGCATTAGCTTGCCTCATCTCCACAACAGCCCCCCACATTCGCTGGGGATGCCTGGTTTCACCTTGGAGATACCCTGGAGGGACCATCTCACATGGATAGCCAGGACGGGTTCCCCAGCGGTCTACAGCGCCACAACGCCTCAGGGCAGCAGTGCGCTTTACAAGACACATACATACATACAAAGTCCTGTAAGGCACTCAGCAGGTGGGGCTACAAGTTGCTTGCACATGCAGGGTTCACAACCAGCACACGGGGAGTAGGCATAATGGTGAGAAACTCCTTTCCTTTAGCCGTGAGTTCAACCTGGACAGACGACAGAGGCAAATATATAGGAGTCACAGGTTCCTGGGAGGGCTACATGCTAACACTTATGTCAGTTTACATTTCACCTGGCCTCCAGAACACTACATTTAAGGATCTAGGCACTCTCCTACTCTCGTTGCCAGAGGGTCTCCGGGTGATCGGGAGGGACTTCAACTCAGTGGCCTCAGGCACTTTAGACAGACATCCACCACGTGAACTTGGGTCCTCTAACAGATGGCTCCCCGACTTTTTGGAAGCACTAGGGCTGGTTGATGGGTGGAGGTCATACCACCCAGAGAAAATCCAACATACTTTCCACTCCGGGGCCCATCATAGCCTCTCCCATATTGATCATGTCCCGGTCCTCACTTCGCAAGCTTCCTACATCCACGAGGTCAAACACTTAGCAAGGGGAATCTCTGATCACTCCCCGGTTTGGGTCCGGATAGTCCTCGGCCAGGCAAGGGTGGGGAGAGTTGCCCCCATCAACCCGTGATATCTCTGAGACCCAGGAATCCGAAAAGCATTATTAACAGCTATTGACGCCTACTTCCAAGAAAATGAGGGTTCAGTAGACTCCTCCCAGACCCTGTGGGAGGTGTTCAAACCCGTAATTCGGAGACAAGCACTGTCACTAATTGCTGGCATGAAGAAATATAGGCAGAAAGAGATTGTCTTAATGGAGGTAGAAATCGGTAGACTGGAGGACGAATTAGAAGCGGAGGTCACACAAGAGAAAATCCCTACACTACACCTCAAACAAGATTAATATAAAGCTCTAGTAACTGACAGGGCCAAGAGTCTTGGGATGGAAAAGCTGGGTAGAATATACTACCTGGGGGACAAAGCAGAGAAAATAATCGCCTGGCTCGACAGAAAGGAATGGGCGAGTCGATTGGTACCAGAACTAATAGGTACAGACAACAAAACCACTACCAACCCGTAAGATATCGCAAATTGCTTTGCCACCCACTTCAAGACACTGTATACGGGAAACAACCTTTACAACGCAACTGTTACAACGTAATGCTATTACAACGCATTTTTTACAACGCAAAAACTTTTACAACGCATGCATTTACAACGCATGCTGTTATATGGCAAGTACTTTTACAACGCATATACCATTACAACGCATTTTTTAAAAAACTTTTACAACGCATGCATTTACAACGCATGCTGTTATATGGTAAGTACTTTTACAACGCATATACCATTACAACGCATTTTTTATAAATCTTTTTATTTATGATGTTTGCAAAAAAATTAATTAATATTTTATTATTTATAATAAATACTATAATAGATAAATATGAAAGAGTAATTATTGAGTATTTAATAAAAAAATAAAAAAAATATTTTAATATTTATATTAAAAACTATAATTTAAAAATATGAAAGAGTAATTATTGAGTATTAATTAGTAATACTGGAGTACTTTTAAAATATGAAAGAGTATTTTTAAAAAGAAATTAAAAATGAGTAGTATTATGAGAGTTTAATACTTGAGTATTTTTATCTTTCTTAATAAAAATGAAAATTATATAATAAAATATAAAAAAAAATAAAAAGTACCTTTGGAGTATGTTAAAAATAATTAATTAATATTTAATAAATAATATTAAATACTATATTCTAAAAAAAATTATTGTGTATAAATTAGTGCATTTCTTTTGAAAAAAATATATATGATTAGTATTAAAAAAGATTAATACTTGAGTAATTTTAAAATCTGAAAGAGTTTTTTAAACTTAAAAAAAAACATAAACAAATAATAAAAAATGAGTATTATTATGAAAAATTAATACTTGAGTATTTATAAACAACAAAATTAAAAATAAATTAATGAAAAAAAGTATTTTTTTAAAAAAAGTACTTTTGGAGTATTAAAATAAGAAAAATGAGTAGTATTATGAATAATTAATACTTGAGTATTTTTACATAACAAAATTAAAATTAAATTAATGAAAAAAAGTATTTTAAAAAAGAAAAAGTACTTTTGGAGTATTAAAATATGAAATATAAAAAATGTTTTTAAAAAATTAAAATATATCTAAAATAATCATAGAGTTATTAAAAATGAATTTAACATAAAATTAATACAAAAAAAATAGAAATAAGAATATAGAACTTACTTTAAAAAAATTCCCACGCTTTTGCATTGAAGTCTATGTGCTAAATTGTCCTTCATTTATTTTGGCAGCTTAAGAATATACAACCCGCGGAACAAGAAAAGAAGGAGCGAAAAGAGAAGAAAAAGCAAGTTTGAAAGGAAACAGAAAATAGAGTCGAGGTAAGGAACACATTTAGTAAATTTACAAATTATAATTAACATTTTACATGTTTAAATAACAGTTTTATAAATAAATAACAGTAAACAAATAAGGTTTATTAAATATTTCTTTATTAGAAAAAACATAGAAAAAACATTTAAGTTTTATTGTTTTTTATAACATAATGTACATTTATTACAAAACATATACATAATTTATTTATATTTATAAACATTTATTTACAGAAAAAGTAAATAAAATAGTCCTTTTTTAACATTGATGCACGCAATGACGTCATGACGTGAACGTAGACGTAAGGCGCCATTTTGAAGAGCATCGGAGGAGGAAGCAGCAGGAAGCTGATCTGCGTCCAGGTAGGAAACTTTTTCACATTTATTTATAGATATAACGTTAAAAAAACATACATATATAGTAAAAAAAGAATAAGGAGAGGTTGCGGAATAACTAATTGATGTTTAAAATGTTTAAAAACATGTCCACGTTCATGTCATTAATGTATGCCTATGTCGGGTCGCGAAAATGTATTGGTTCATTAAAAAATGAAAGTAACTGTAAAAGTAATTTAAGTTACTATTATAAATGTTTATTTCATAACTTCGGAACCATTAGAAATGATTAATATCTTCATTTAAAAAAAAAAAAAAATGCGTATTCATAATTTTTGTGAAAAAAGATTGTTATTAATATGGTTTTTATGCAGCAATGTGCATTTTGGTAAATGGATTGACTTATGAAATTTTGAATAGTTGAATTTTTTGTGGATTTTAAGGGTGGTAGTTACTTAGGAAATTTTCTAAAAATTATTTACTTGCGTTTGATTTTTGAAAAGTTGGTCGAATAATATGGAAAAGTTGATTAGGAAACATTGGTTGTTTAGGAAAAAATGAAGATTGGAAAAAAAAAACATTAATTAGGAGACCCGACATTTAAATTTGAAAAAATGTTTGAAAAATATTTGTATGCCAATTGTAATTAAAGGATATTTAAATTTGAAGCAAAGCAAGAAAGTAAGTACATAACTAGTTTTAGAAAGAAAGAATGTTAGAAAGATTTTCCAGGTAGTCTAGAGCCACACACAACGTAAATTGTTGTAATATAGCCAATAGTCTCTCTGACATTTCCTTAGTTTTGACAGTAACTCGTGGGTTTAGACTACCTGCAAGTGTTTGGGCAAGTCTCATTTCTTGAAAACTTTGCTCCTTCTTCAAAGTTTCCAAGAAAGAGTAGAAATTTGGATGAGGTTTGCCAATTGTATGGTTGAAGGAGTTATGCCATCCCTCAATGGCATTGTTTGTTTTTGCTTCTCTCTCTAAACAGCTCGTGTAGCAGTTCCACCACTCCACATGGAATCGTGGCTTCCTCCTGCGACCCGATCTGCTTAGGTGCCCAATCCATGTGTCCTCGAAATAATTTAGGATGGGTGCCAATTTCTCTTCATTACTTGTATAATAAACAGATTCTATAATAGCAGTGTAGTACTCGTCCACACTATCGGGACGAACAAAACAAAGTGCTGTTAATTTTTTTAGTTCAAACTGTAGTTTGCTATCACGAGAATATTCTGCAACTAGGGATGTTTTTTGTAATTTACGCCAAAAAGCCTGGGAAAAATGGAAAAAACATCCCTGAATTTGGGTATCCGTGTACGTTTTATTGATCACATTGATCATGCTCAATTCAAAATCAATTATTATTTTCCTAGGACTTTGAGATGTTTTACTTTTAATAACTGATAAAAGTTCAGAGTATGTTGCAGAAGTCTTATCAGGTAGCAAACTATATACTAAGGGAATTACATTATTGTTAATTTTGGCATGTATGGTGTAAATTTGAGTGAAAGGATGGGGTGTACTTTTAAACGTCCCATCCATCATCCAAATTTCACTATTTTCTAACTTTGCAAGGTTACGTGGGGTACTAAAAATTAAAATTCGTTTCTGAGGGTTTTGGTTGTCATGCAAAAGGAAAGGTTCATCAGAAAAAGAAATAGAAAGATCATGTGGAATTCTAATATCTGAAAAAGTATGTGGTGTAGATAATTGGATGTTACTTGCCTGCTTTTGTCTTTGAATAATTCGTCTCAAATTAGGAATTATAGGCATGTTACTAGCAACATGACTGGGGACATGCTGTGCAACCTCTCTTAAAATGGATCCTGTAGAATCATTGGAGGTGCTTGCAATAGCTTTCATTTCATTAACAGTTTCTCTTATTTCTACCTCCATTGCAGAGGCAGAGTGGTTATGTTCTGTTGTTTTCACAACTAAATTATCAAGTGTAACCGCTCTGCCACTGCAATGGGTAGTGTAGTATTGCACACACCTCCAATGATTTCTAGGAAAACTTATTCTTTCCTTACTATATATGTATCCTCCATGGTTTAATACATTTTTTCCTTTCCTCGATTTAATGTATTTAGCTGCTTCAAGACTAGACATTATCTGAAAAGAGAAGAGAAGAAAAACAAATTAGGATGTAAAAGTAAATACAATACCTCTAATGTTACCCCTACACCATCTAACACTTTCCCTACTGCTGCATCCTTTCTGGAGATAGAATAGTAAATTGTACCCCTACACCATCCAACACTTTCCCTACTGCTGCACCTTCCTGGAGTTAGAATAGTAAATTTCACCCCTACACCATCCAACACTTTCCCTACTGCTGTACTTTCCTGGAGTTAGAATAGTAAATTGTACCCCTACACCATCCAACACTTTCCCTACTGCTGCACCTTCCTGGAGTTAGAATAGTAAATTGCACCCCTACACCATCCAACACTTTCCCTACTGCTCTACCTTCCTGGAGTTAGAATAGTAAATTGTACCCCTACACCATCCAACACTTTCCCTACTGCTGCACCTTCCTGGAGTAAGAATAGTAAATTATACCCCTACACCATCCAACACTTTCCCTACTGCTGTACCTTCCAGGAGTTAGAATAGTAAATTGCACCCCTACACCATCCAACATTTTCCCTACTGCTGCACCTTCCTGGAGTTAGAATAGTAAATTGTACCCCTACACCATCCAACACTTTCCCTACTGCTGCACCTTCCTGGAGTTAGAATACTAAATTGCACCCCTACACCATCCAACACTTTCCCTACTGCTGCACCTTCCTGGAGTTAGAATAGTAAATTGTACCCCTACACCATCCAACACTTTCCCTACTGCTGCACCTTCCTGGAGTTAGAATAGTAAATTGCACCCCTACACCATCCAACACTTTCCCTACTGCTGCACCTTCCTGGAGTTAGAATAGTAAATTGTACCCCTACACCATCCAACACTTTCCCTACTGCTGCACCTTCCTGGAGTTAGAATAGTAAATTGCACCCCTACACCATCCAACACTTTCCCTACTGCTGCACCTTCCTGGAGTTAGAATAGTAAATTGTACCCCTACACCATCCAACACTTTCCCTACTGTTGCACCTTCCTGGAGTTAGAAAAATAAGTTAATCCAATTACAACCAATATTTTATGCATTTTGGGATCTTATTAAAATTAATAAGTAAATGGTTTGACTAACATATTGATGGTTTTATAACAGTGTTGTTTAAAAATACCTTGTTTTTTTTGGATTTCTTTCCTTGGTGAGGCTTCTGCTGTGGTATTGGCCTGCTGGCTGGAGTTTTCAGTTATGTGTTGAACACAATTTTTCAACAAAGTTGCAAACAATTGTCTGGAAAAAAAAAAAAAAAAATGAAAAAACTAAACACTTTCACAACGTTGGTGACAAATGCAAATTTTTATTAAATTTTTGAAATTATGACATTGCATTTAACTATTACTACATAACAATTTTCCTACTGCTGCACCTTCCTGGAGTTAGAATAGTAAATTATACCCCTACACCATCCAACACGTTCCCTACTGCTGCACCTTCCTGGAGTTAGAATAGTAAATTATACCCCTACACCATCCAACACTTTCCCTACTGCTGCACCTTCCTGGAGTTAGAATAGTAAATTGTACCCCTACACCATCCAACACTTTCCCTACTGCTGCACCTTCCTGGAGTTAGAATAGTAAATTGCACCCCTACACCATCCAACACTTTCCCTACTGCTGCACCTTCCTGCAGTTAGATTAGTAAATTGTACCCCTACACCATCCAACACTTTCCCTACTGGTGCACCTTCCTGGAGTTAGATTAGTAAATTGTACCCCTACACCATCCAACACTTTCCCTACTGCTGCACCTTCCTGGAGTAAGAATAGTAAATTGTACCCCTACACCATCCAACACTTTCCCTACTGCTGCACCTTCCTGGAGTTAGAATAGTAAATTGCACCCCTACACCATCCAACACTTTCCCTACTGCTGCACCTTCCTGGAGTTAGAATAGTAAATTGTACCCCTACACCATCCAACACTTTTCCTACTGCTGCACCTTCCTGGAGTTACAATAGTAATAGGTATGACTATTACATTGTTGGATTTATAACAGTGTAAATTTAAAATACCTTTTTCTTTAGCTGATTCTTTTCTTGGTTTGGCTGCTGCTGTGGAATTGGACTGCTGGCTGGAGGTTTGAGTTATTTGTTTTACTGTTTTTATCCACAAAGTTGCAACCGTTTGTCTGTGAAAATGAAAAAAAAATGTAAAAGTTAAAACAACTTTGACAACGTTGGTTAAAAAAAAAAATGTGACAAAATTTTTGTAAATCTGATATTTTAATTCACTGTAACTACATAACATATCATATTTTCCATGGTGCTGCATCACACTTGAGATTGAAAAATAATTGGTACACCAAAATATACTATACTTTCAATACATTATGAACTTAGAGTAGTAATGGATACCCCTACACCATCACTCAATTTCTCTACTGCTGCACCTTCCGGGACTTAGAATAGTAATAGTTACCCCTGTACCATCAAACGCTTTCTCTACTGCTGTACCTAAGTGCAGTCATATTAGTAATTGTTACCCCTGCACCATCGCACAATTTCGTTTCTGATGCAGCGTGAATGTTTAAAATAAATAATATTAACCCCTATACCATAGAACACTTTTGCTAATGTTAAAAATATATTTTTAAATTAAAAGAATTTAAAAAAAAATATTAAATCATTTACCTTCACAATAGCAAAGGTGAGTCGATTACGTTGAGGTGAAGGAAAATTAGGCAAACGATATCTTGCTTTTGATAGAAAAACAACTTTCTGTTTCAGGAAAAACAAGTAGATGTTTTAAGTTGGTGTATATTAAAGTTTCTTCAGAGAAAAAAAAATTGAAACAGTACATTTTATAAATTAATAAAAATATTTTTAAAGCATATTTTGTATGGAAATAAGACATGATTTAGGACAAAACAAGGTGTTAAAATATATTAGTGACTTACTAGTAGTTGGAAAGTAACAATGCTTCTCCAAAGGATTGCAGTGTTCTCTCAGTCGAGGTCACAGTCTAGGTGTCAGAGGGTCAGGTTTTTACGTCTGGTCTCTCTGGTAGTTGATAATCAACTGATTGCAAAATGGTGTCTTCCTGGTATTTATAAGTTTTAGTCAGTGTCACTATTAATTTTTTTAAAAACAGCGTTCGTTGTGTTTTTTAGTATATTTTATTTTGCTGTGGAAAATGATAATTTAAAAAATCATTAACAGATGTATAGTTTTCATTTGTTTGCTCCGTTTTGGCATCCATTTTGGAACATGTCTTTTGCTATTGTTTTCATAGAAAGTGTTGTAGGACAAGTTTTAGAATTGAGATGGATAAAATGGCGACTATGTGTATGTGTCTTCTGTTTTCATCCGTTTATTTTTTTTTGGATATAATCTTGATTTAAATGTATAAGAACTGTTGTTTGATTAGTCGTTATTTGTGTAAAATTTTTAAATGTGTTAAAACGGAATTTTTGTAACAAACAGGAGTATTAATTTTAATGCTCTAGTATTAATTTTAATACTCGAGTATTAATTTTAATACTCGCGCAGTAATTTGGTAAAGCATTTCAGTAGATTTACGTTCAGTTTTGCTCCACATTTTAATACACTTCCCCACCCTAAAACCCCTAATTTCCCTGCATCCCGTGCCAGATTTTATTGAACTTTTTAATAAAAAATATATTTATTTTGCGTTGTAATGGTATGCGTAGTAATGGTTTTCGTTGTAAAAGCACTTTTAAGTACTTTAATATGTTTGGCGTTGTAACAGTATCCGTTGTAAAGTATTGCGTTGTAGTAGTGTTTGCGTTGTAAAAAATGCGTTGTAAAGGTAGGCGTTGTAATAGCATGCGTTGTAACGTCATACATCCCTGTATACAACTAGTACATGGAAGAGGATTCACATGATCTACTGTGTGACATTGCGCGCCCAGCCCTGTTGGAGGAAGACCAGCACTTCTTTGACAGTGCTTTAATAAATGATGAAATAGCGCTGGCTATTAGATCACTGCACTCCGGGAAGGCCCTAGGCCCAAATGGCCTACCCATTGAACTGTACAAACTTAAACCCGACAAATTAGCCTCATACCTAAAACCCATGTTCGAAGAGAGCAAGGAGTTGGGGGCACTGCCACCGGATCAAAGAGTGGCCACATTGGTCACTATACACAAAGAGGGTAAACCCAAAGCCTCGTACAGACCGATCTCCCTTGTCAACGCAGAGCCCAAAATCCTGGCCAAACTCCTTGCAAACCGTCTGGTCAAAGTAATTGGAGGTCTAGTCCATCCTGATCAGTCAGGTTTTATGTCGCACCGCAACACTGCACTGAACCTGCGTAGACTACATGGGGTGCTGGGGAGAGCAGCTACAATCCGAGAAGACGCCATGATCGTATCATTGGACGCAACCATGGCGTTTGACACCATTGAATGGCCCTACCTATTTGCAGTTCTTGTGAAAATGGCATTTGGCCCGGAATTCATCCATTGGGTGCTTATTTTATATTTGAGCCCCAAGCGCAGGTTGTGGTCAATAACAAGAAGTCAGACAAATTCACTCTGAGTCGGGGTACCAGACAGGGATGCCCTCTCTCTCTCCTCTCCTGTTTGCCTCGCCCTCGAACCACTCGCGGCATGGATT